>NC_044402.1:9714768-10314768 GCF_006542625.1 Nomascus leucogenys
TGGAGGTAGGGACTTCAGAGCAAGTTAATGACTACAGGGAGTGAAGCCAGCAGCACTCACACCTTAGTTAGCCTCACTCATTCTCCCAGTCTTTAACCCCTCCAGGTTTGTGTCTTTCCTGCTGCTTAGTTTCACCATATTTTCATTCATAGGCAAATAGATGGATGGGTGGATGGATGGGCGGGTTGGTGGTGAGGGGGTAGATGGATGGGTGGGTGTATAGATGGATAGATGAATAGATGGATGGATCAATGGATGGATGAATTGATGGGTGGCTGAGGGGGTGGATGGATGGATGGATAGATAGATAGATAGACAGATAGATGGATGGATAGGTGGAGGACTTCCCCCATCCCACTGCTCTTCTCTGTGCTCAGTTTTCTCACTGAGAATCTTTATTTCATAGTTGGCCCTCACTGATGATGCGGGCTGAGTGGTTTTGTAGTTGTCCCTTTAGTTGACCTATTCTTCAGGTTGTGGAATTTACAGACATCCACAAAAGCACAGTTCATGGAGGGAGCAGGGAATTGTTCATTCTTGTCGTAATGTCTTCCTTCTCTGGATCTCAGCCTCTTCAATGCTTCCTCCCTCTCCTGTGTCTTCAGCCTGCCCCATTCTATCTCCTTATTAGCTCCTATCAGCGAAAAACAGGCCTAGCTCTCTTATCTTTGCAAATGTCTCTCTTGAAATCATGCCCCACCTACTAGGGCTTTTTTTTTTTTGTCACCCCACACCAGCCATTGACAGGTAACTACTTGAACAAATTATCTACTCTCTGTAACTCCTATTACTCATTCTTGCTCATTCTTCAACCAATCTTCTGGCTTTTGTCCCCCACCTCCCTCACTGAAGTTGGTCCTTGCCATGGTGACCTGCATCTCTCTAAATGTGACCTATGCTTTGGAGATTTTATCTTGTACACCTATCCACAGCATTTATACTACTGACTGTTCCTCCTTAAAACCCACTCCCTGGCATTCTCTGACAGTCACCTCTCCTGGGTCCCCTCTGTCCCGACCTGTTCTTCCTCAGACTTCTTTGCCAGCTCCTCCTCTTGTATCCTTAATATGCTGTAGGGTCTCATAGTTCTGTTCTAGGTACTCTCCATGCCAATATTTTCCACACAGAAGATAATGACCATGAACCAGTTTATGATCCCCGAATTTCTATAGAAAACCAGGATCTCTCTAAACACCCAGACTACAAAGTCAACCTCTCATGGGCACACATTTCCCTTGAATGCCTCAATGGTACCTCAAACTAATCATATGCAGGGCTGAATCCTTAGTCTTTCTCTCCAAATTTGCTTCTCTTCTCAGCTTGCCTTCTACAGCATGCTTAAGTGTATCATTTGGGACTCTAAGTCTCAATTCTGGCCATAATATTTTATCAGCTCTTGTTCTAAGGGCTGCCCGATTTGCATGTCAGGAAATCCCACAGCCAAATGGATGGGGGTAGCCGAGTCAATGTGTGCACTCACAGTATATAAGATCAACCCTGAGGGTTTGCAAGTTTGCATGTAACCGATCATAAGGACATGAGCAGCAATGTCACTGGGGGACCAATCCCAGAAGGAAACGTACCACTTGGAGCAGAACTCTGAGCTTTCATAGCCCAGGCACCCTTGTTGCCACCACAGAGCTGCGTGCTGTGTCTCCTGTTCCAATGCTAGAGGGTGAGCCTTTGGCTGGAAGCTCCTTGCTCTGAGAGAGCCCTTATAGCAAATGCAGTCCACAGTGAGAAGTGACAGCATCCGTAGCTATTGGGCCACCAATAGGCTCTTGAGATACTCACCTAAGGGTAAGGTAGTGTGGCTATCTACCCCATCCTAAAAAAGTGTTTGTGTGGGGGCAGGGGGTGCATCACTAGGAAGCTTTGGTTTAGAAAGACTGAATAATTCTAGATAATATATTGTTTTATATTGGATGAGTCTACAATAAACCTGAGTAATTTGAGAAAGCTATCTTTCAGTTTCCACTTATTACACTGAAGCTAGTGGGGCAGCCTGAGCAACATACTGAGACCAGTCTCTACAAAAAATAAAAAAATTTAGCCAGGCATGGAGCATGTGCTGGGCTTGGCAGCATGTGCCTGTAGTCCAGCTACTTTGGAGGCTGAGGTGGGAGGATCCTTGAGCCCAGGAGTTTGAGGCTGCAATGAGCTATGATTGTGACACTGTACTCCAGCCTGGGTGACAGAGCAAGACCCTATCTCAAAAAATGAAAGAAGCCAGTGGAGTGATTGCACTGCCACTCACTGAAGGTCTGAGATCCCCTTTTCCTCCCTTCCCTCCCCCCACTTTGACACCTTCTCAGGTCAAGAGTCCCACTATCTTCCCAGTTGCTCAAACCTGAATGCCAGGGTCCCTTCTGGCCCTCCCAGTTTACACCCCTTAGCCAATCCATTGCAAAGTCTGCCAACTCTACCTCTACAGTGTCTTGAGAATTAGTCACTGGAATGAGACTGCCAGAGTGTGAAACTTGGCCCTGCCTCTTCGCCGCTACTTGTTAGCAAATGGTGTTGTTTCTCAACCTTTCTGTGCCTGAGTTTCCTCATCTGTAAAATGAGAACAGTGCACAGAAACCGTGGTACTGATGTAATTATTAATAACGTTCCCTTTCTCTCTTGAAAGTGTCCCAGTTTGGATTAATTATATGGTCAACCTAACTGATATGAATATTATAAAACCTAATCAAGGTTCCCTCTTCAGGCAATACACCCATCCCCCTGCTGGGAATATCACTTTTATCTCACTCATTCATGCAAATAAAAATCTTGATCATCATTCATGTCAGAGCTGCCTTCCTTTGTCCATTGTAACCGCACATGGACTGTGGCCCCACCTCCCCCTGGTGCCCCCAGCCCTGCCCTGAGTCCTTCACTGGGAACCGTCCTGTGTCTCACCCACTGTTACACTGTTTCCCAGGGGCAGCCCATGGCTGATGACTGGCTGATTAGGGATATGAAGATCCAGCCCATTTACCGTAATTTGGGGCAACTCTGAAGGGCCTCACCAGGTCCAGAGCTTCACATGGGATTGTCTGAGGGCTCAGCTGTACCGCAGTGTGGGTCACTTCTCTCTTCCCGATTCTATCTTCCTCTCTTCCTACTGGTGAATCCCTCGAGAGCAATACTCAGTAACCCTTCTGAATCTGGTTCCCCATATTACAGTTCCTTTCTGGAGAACTGAATCTTAGACAATCTTTGTCAACAATTCTTTCCAGCGTGGCTGTGAGCAACTTGAGGTCAGGGCCCATGTTTTCTTTGCCTTCCCGGTCTTGGCAAATGGCACATAGATTGTGCTCATCTTAGGTTGGTTGAAGTGCCTGAAATGCAACTGGAAGAGCGAGGTGGTTACTACCCTGGGAACAAAACAGGTAGATAAGTTAGAGACCTGGGTTAGGCACTTACCTCGACTTTCCTCTCCACCAGGAAGGTGGTCTAAGTCAGGTTGCTGAACACACACCTCCCAGAATAGGGGATGCAGCATCAAGGCTGACACAGCTTCTGCAAATGTGGGGTCGTGTCTGTGTTATGGGGTTTGATGTTATTGCCTGCACTAATAGAAGAGCCAACCAAAAGTAGATTAAACTTTAAGGGCATTTATCATCTCAGATAGTAAGAACTCTTGAGGCAAGGCAGCTAAATGGTTGTTTAGTCCTGTGGTTCGATAATGAGGATCCAACTCCTTTCTGCTCTGCCTTTTTTGACATGTTATCTTTGGTCCTTAGGCTTATCTCCTCATGGTCATAAAATGGCAGCCATATTTCCAGACATTATATTTTCATCTGGTAAGGCCAGCACAGAAAGCCATTTCAGCCACTGACAACTGCACACATGAACTTCCCCCACTTAGAACCCTTAAGTGACTTAGATTTGGGCTCCCTCAGGGGCCCTAAAGTTGGGTAGTCCAAATGTAGAGAGGACAGGAACAACCCACCGCTATACACCCCACAGGCCCAGCTTCCTGGGTGAGTGGCCTGGGCAGCCCCACAGGATCCCTTGCTCAGTAAGGCCTAGTGCTTAGATTAAGGCTGTGCTGTTGCTGTCTTGAAATTCTTAACACTTTTATCTTTGAATCTGTTTTGTAAGTGAAGTCTGATGGGACACTGGAGCATGACTGACCCGAGGAGGGAAGTGCAACGTGTGTGTCTCTGTCCCTTGCTGCTCATTGACACAGAGTGTTCAAGAATCTCTATGAACCCACGATGCGTCAGTGATCGGTGAGACTCAAAGTGAGCACAAGGTAAGTGTGTTACAGCTATGACTGAATAGGGGGCTCTGCCACCCCCAACGGGTCACATTTTCTTTTCATACCAGAACTTGCTTTGAAGGCACAAAGTAGGCAGTGGTGTTCTAAGAAACAGGAACAATCAAGGCATCTTGTCATATCCGTTCTCATTCACGTTTCCCTGTATTGACCAACCATATAGGGTGACGATGACGGCATAGAAAGACAAGGAAAAATGGTCCCTTTCCTTTCAGTCCTGCTTTACTCCTCAGGAAGATGAAGGTAGAGTTTGGGTAGAATGTGCCCATAGCAAGACATGAAGGGGCTGGGCATGGTGGCTCATGTCTCTAATTCCAGCACTTTGGGAGGCCGAGATGGGAGGAACACTTGAGGCCAGGAGTTTGAGACCAGCCTGGGCAACACAGCAAGACCCTGTCTCTACACATACACACACACACACACAGACACACACACATACACACAAAATTGAATTAGAATAGTTCAGCTAATTTGGTTTTCCGTCTTAGCTGTACTGGTAAGAACAAATACATATGTGCATATAAGCTACAAAATACAAATTGCGTAATACCAGTGATTCCGCATGTAAGTTAAATGTCTCTATTTGCATGTAAAACTGGAAATGCACAATGTCAAGATGAACAGAATTTATGCTAATCATTTAACATTGTAATTTTTCTTTGCTTACAAAGTTAAATAGCAAGTAAAAAAAAATTCCATGACAGAGAGAGAGAGAGAGAGAGAATAGCTTTATATTTTAGTACCTGTAATGGCATTTTTCTCCATGTTTTTATTTTGCACTGGTGCAGATACTGGAAGTCCTTCGAAGAAGCGATCCACAATGGAGTGAGTGTCTGGGACTTAAGCAGTAAGGTCCTTGGTTCTGGAAGATTTCAAACAGCAATGAGAAGATGTCTATAAGAGATGTGGTAGAAGATTCCTGACATGCGTAGAGTGATCCTCAAGACTCCCTTTAAAGCTAATAATTCCATAACTTTTAGTGGGGGAGTGACAGGTCCACAGTCCCTTCTCTGATACCACTGGGAACAGATTATTCCAGAATTCAGGACTTTCATATCTTATAATGTATGCATATAACTTGCATTATGTAACACCCCTAGGGGAGTTTGGAAAGCACCCCAAAGCCAAACACACTAGTATCTCTGGAGCAAACCATAAGCAGGTGACAAACACAAACCACGAAAAGCCTCATGTTAGGTTTAGCTGGGAAACAAACTCAGGGAGGTCAGATTGTCCCACCAAATATGGGAAGTCTTTTGGAATTTGAAGCTTTTGGACTTTCAGATAAGGGATTATGGATCTGTATGTGAACTCTTAAATCATTTCACAGATTGGAAAAAAACAAAACAAAAATCCCAAACAATGTATACATGGAGGCACCTGAGATGTCTTTAAATTTCATGATGGGAAGAAAGAGACCAACACTTGTACACTGGTTTAGACCTGATGAAAGTGCTCTGGGCTCCACTGTCTATTAGACACTCGCCGTGACCTTATGAATGAAGACGCATCATCTCCATCCTTTGGGGACAGGGAAACTGAAGCTTCCACACAGCCGGCATCACATAGTACATGCTAGTGCCTGTGTGAGAAAACACAGATTTGGGACTCCAAATGCCAGGCTTTTTCAATAACCTCAAAAACCTCTTAAATGGTGCCCAGTGAATGTATTTCAGGCAGTGCTGATATTCAGAGGGACGCCCCCATCTAGCTGTACTGAATGTTGGAGTTCTTCCTTTTAGGTGATATATCACCAAGGCCCTAAGTCTGTGAAGGCCTCCAGCCTTATCCTGCTGCCCCAGACTCTCCCACAGTGTAGTAACTGTACAAAGGGCAGACACCTGGCAGAACAGGGACCCCAGGGGCCGGAAACTGTACCCTATTGTAGCTACATATTTGGAATATCACACCTACCAGAGATGTGCTAAGATACTGACCAGTCCTTGAGTATGTTGCCTTCCACCAAGAAGAGAGCACTGCCCTCCCCGCAAAGATGTTCTATGTGTGTTTAGCTGGGAAGCTCTGCACAGCTGCACGCTGGTATATGCATGCTTGCCTGAGAATCACAGCCGCCTGGAGCTCTTGGGAAACACAGACTCCTGGGCCCCATCCTGACCTATTACAGAATCAGAATCTCCTGACACAGGCCCAGGCGTTTTGTGCACAAATGTTCCAGCTGAGTGCAGCCTAGAGTTGGGCAAGTTTGGAGATCACTGTGGCACTACATTTACTTTGGTAAGAAGGATCTAATCAATCCATTCAAATTTGCAGAGGCAACAGTAAGCAACTCACTCTAGTTCTTCCGCATAAGCACATTTAGAGACAAAGTTTTCAGCTCTAATGGTTTCCACATTTCTTTCCTTGTCACTTCCTCCTTTTGTCAATATCAATGTATATGTGTGTATTTCCAAGGATGCCATGCCTTGCCCCATGTCCTGTAGCAACTGGGCTGTGCCCACCCCCTCCCCGCCCCGGGCTGGCCGGGTGCTCAGTGAGCGCATTCTCCACTGTGCCTCACCCCACCCCATTGTGGAGATCTCAGAAACAGTGGGTTCCCCAGAAGACATTCAACCTCAAATGTGCATTTGTCACACCTAGTTCTAAATTGGCTTGTTTTGGCAACCACCTGATGTTTTTAAATATGTGTTCTCCGCATATCCTCTTGCCTGAATCTTGAGAAATCTCCACAGGAACTGGTAGCCTAGCTACGGAAAGAAGGTTTTTTCCCCTTCCTTTTCCCTTTGAAGCTGCCTGTGGTTGCACCCAAACGCTGCAGATACAACCATGGATGTGTGTGCGCTGTATCCTCAGCCAGCTCTGGATCAAGAGCCTGCTTGGCATTTTTATGTTCCCCTTCTTATGAAGGATAAGGAAATGTGGGGGCAAATGGAATCCCTGCTGGGGACATTTTCAGCCGCCGATGCCACCAAAAGGAAGTGAATTTCTTTTCTGTTTATATCTCAGGAAATAATCTGTCACATTTGAAATCATTTCAGAAATATCTACTGCTCATAAACTTTCTGTTCCTTCATCCCCTGATCTGTTGATTCTGTAACATTATAGAGGGAAGGAAGAATGGATTAAGCAGCATAAAATACCGTAAGTTCCTTAAAATGAGGATCCACATTTTGTTGTAGAAATGAGCTGGAATCAAAGCCCAGCGGCTCATTGTAATTTATTGGCTGTGTGACCTTATAAAAGTTACTTAACTTCTCTAAATCTTGGTTTTTCTTTACATAAAATGGAGATAATAATTGTAATCAATTGTAAAAATGGTCACAATCCTCCACTCCTCCCAAATGCTCACCACTGGCAGTGGGCTTTGCAGTTCCTCCTATCAAGAAGTGATGTCCATTTCCCATTCCTTTTTAACTTGATTTGGCCAATGGAATGATAGGTGCTGGTTCTGAGTCTAGGTTCTAGGAGACACATTGCACATGTCTGTCTTGGAACTCTGCCCAGTTGCCATGTGAGAAATCTGGCCTAGCTTGCTGGAGGATGAGAGACACGTGGAGCTGAAAGGAACCATTCCAAGGAAGGCCATTCTAAATCAGCCAGCCTCCAGTCAACCCAGCACTGGGTACAAAGGCAAAGGTGAACCCAGATAAGGCTAGAAGTATCTCCTAGCTGAGCCCAATACAAACTGTCTACCTGCCAGATTGTAAGCTATATAAGTGGTTAAAGTCACTAGTTTTGGAGTAGCTTATTATGCAGGAAATGCTAACTAATATAATGTGCTTGCCTTTCAGTGCTGTTGTGTAAACAGAATTAGGTATCACACATGAAACACCTGAATCCATACATACTGATGAACAGAATTTGTTTGAATGGATTGCTAACCCAGCTGCATATCCGTAAATTGCATACTTCCTGTGTGGAAGATATAAGCATCAGTGTCCATAGCCTATACTGAAAAATACATGCATTTCCCTATGAAGATATAATGACAGCATAGATAGAATGTTTAAAAAGAACCCATAAAATTTGCCTATTATCCTACTGCCTCTACCATAAGGTCCAAATATCTGAGTAGGACTGACAAAATCCTTCAAAGTCATATTCCAGCCTCGTCTGTCTTTTTAAACTGTGTCTACTCCTTGTTACCTCCATTCATAATAAATGACATCTGAGACATTCATTATGTAAAATTTCCTTTTAGTTTTGGTCCTTGTTATGGTTTGGCTGTATCCCCACCTAAAAAATCTCATCTCGAATTATAGCTCCCATAATCCCCATGTGTTGTGGGAGGGACCGGGTGGAAAGTAATTAAATCACGGGGGCATGTTTTTCCCATGCTGTTCTGGTGTTAATGAAAAAGTCTCATGAGATCTGATGGTTTTATAAAGGGCAGTTCCTCTGCACATGTTCTCTTGTCTGCCACCATGTAAGACGTGCCTTTGTTTCTCCTTCCACTTCCACCATGATTGTGATGCCTCCCCAGCCATGTGGAACTGTGAGTCCATTAAACCTCTTTTTCTTGGCCAGGTGTGGTGGCTCATGCCTGTAATCCCAGCACTTTGGGAGACCAAGGCAGGCAGATCACCTGAGGTCAGGAGTTCAAGACCAGCCTGGCCAACATGGTGAAACCCCATCTCTACCAAAAATACAAAAAATTAGCCAGGCGTGGTGGCACATGCCTGTAATAGATACTCAGGAGGCTGAGGCACGAGAATCTCTTGAACCTGGGAGGTGGAGGCTGCAGTGAGCTGAGATTGCACCACTGAACTCCGGCCTGGTTGATAAGAGTGAGACTCCATCTCAAAAACAAAACAAAACAAAATAAAACAAAACAAAACAAAATAAAACAAAACCTCTTTTTCTCTATAAATTACCCAGTCTCAGGTATTTCTTCATAGCAGTATGAGAATGGACTAATACAATCCTTAAAGAAACAAAAAACTCAGAGGTGAAACGTATTTTTAATTAACGTTATTGAGGTATGATTTACACATGTATAAATTATAGTGTACAGACTGATGAGTTTAGATAAATGAATTTACCATATAACCACCATCTCAATCAAGATAAAAGCATTTCCGGCACCCCAAATGTTTTCCTTGCACCCTTTCCCAGTCAATTCCACCCCCATCAACAACCTCAGGCTACCATTGATCTGATTTCCATCACTATAGCTGGACTGTGTCTGTTTTAGAACTTCTTAGGAATGCAGCCACATACCGTTTCCTGACTGGCTTCTTTCTTTCAGGGTAATGTGTTTTTGAGATTGACCTATGTGGTGTGTATCAGTAATTCATTCCTTTTTTTTTTTTTGCTGAGTAGTCCATTAGATGGCTATACTACAATTTGTTTATCTATTCACCTGTTGATGGACTTGGGGTTGTTTTCAGTTTCGGGCTTTTATGAATAAAGCTGGTAGAAACATTTTTGTATAAGCATTTTTTTTTGGTGTGTGTGTGTGCATGTTTTCATTTTGTGGGGGACTAAATACTTAGAAGTATAATGGCTGGGTTATAAGGTAAGTATATATTTAACTTTGTAAGAACTGCCAGATTGTTTTCCAAACGTCTGTACCATTTTACACTCTTGCCATTAGGGCATGAGTGTTCTATTAGGTTGGTGCAAACATAGTTGTGGTTTTTGCCATTAAAAGTAATTTTTGCACCAAGAATAGTAATAGCCTTGCTAGCCCTGGGTATTAACTTTTTAATTTTAGCCACTCTTCTAGGTGTGAAGTGGTATCTCATCGTGGTTTCAATTTGCATTTCCCTGATGACTAATTGTGCTGAACAGTTTTTCATGGACTTTTTGGCCATTTTTATATTTTCTTTGGTGAAGTCTCTTTGGTGGTCTTTTGCCATTCCCCTTTTAAATTGGGTTGTTGGTCTTCTTATTACTGAGTTTTGAGGGTTCTTGGTATATTTTGGACACAAACTGTCAGATATATGTACTTTGAATATTTTCTTCTTGTTTTCTTACTTTCTTAATGGTGTCTTTTGAAGAAATTTTGCATTTTTATGAATTCTAATTCATCATTTTATTTCTTTTATGGTCAGTGCTTTTTGTGTCTTAAATCTTTGCCTACAAAGTCATAAAAACTTTTTCTTCTGTTATTTTCTGGAAGTTTTATAGATTTAGCTTTTAGGCCTGTGGTTTATTTCACATAAATGTTGTGTATGCTGTGGGGGTAGAGGCTGAGGTTTGTTTTGTTTCATTTGGATATCTAGTTGTTCCAGTGACATTGCTTGAAAAGATTATTATTTTCTCATTGAATTACACTGCATCTTTGTTGAAAATCAATTGACTTATATATGCGTAGTTCTAATTTGGTTCTCTATTAAATGAGCTTTTCCCGCAACAAATTGCTACAAACTTGGTGGTTGTAAACAACAGAACTTATTCTCTCAGTGTTCTGAAGGCCAGAAGTCCCTAATCAAAGTGCCGGGAGGGGCCTGCTCTCTCCAAAGGCTCTGGAGGAGAATCTTCCCTTGTTGTTCCAGTTTTTCCCCCCGGTCCCTTCTGCGAATTGTGTGCTACATCTCATCCTGACCTAGGTCAAAACTCAGGCCTTCTCCCCTGAGGCAGTTTGCACAACCCGGCCAATGCTAATTCAGCCTTGCAGTGCCCTTTCGCTCTGATGTGGAATGACTTGGAACTCAACAAATGTTTATTGCGGTCTGCAATGTTTGGTTGGAGGGATTCAGGATTGAAATACAACAACAAAACATTCTTAAGGCATATTAATTGTTCCTAATAAGGGAAGGTAACAGTCCTGTGATTAATCTTTCCAAAATGCAACTCTGAAATCTTGGGTGGTCTTCAGAAAACCTACTGCCTCTTAGTGCTTTACAATCCCATCACAACCTACCTGTTCAGACTTCTTTCCCTTTACGGAGTTCCCCCCATATCTGAGGTTCTGCTTTTCCTGGTTTTAGTTACCTGGGGCAACAGTGGTCCAAAAATATTAAATGGAAAATTCCAGAAATAAACAATTAAGTTTTAAATTGCATACCCTTCTGAGTAGTGTAATGAAATCTTTTGCCATCCCACTCTGTACTGCACAGGAAGTGAATCACCCCCTTGTCCAGAGTTTCCACACTATATACTCTACCCATCTGTTAGTCACTTAGCAGCCATTCCAGCTATCAGATTGACTGTAGCAGTGAAGCAGTGCTTGTTTTCAAGTCGACCTTATTTTACTGAATAATGGCCCCAAAGTACAAGAGCAGTGGTACTGGCATTTTGTTATAAGTGTTCTATTTTATTATTAGTTATTGTTGTTGCCTAATGTACACATTATTATCTATCATAGGTATGTATGTGTAGGAAAAAAACCTTGTATACATAGGGTTCCATACCAGCCTCAGTTTCAGGCATCCACTGGGAGGTCTAGAAATATATCCCTCCTGGATAGGGGGCACTACTGTACTCTCTAATCTAGCCACACATATATCCTCCCTCCATAGTCAATTCCTGCCTTTGCAGCTCTGCTTAGCCCTGTGAAATTTTTGCTTGCAGCTGTAATGGAGGCTGTTGGACATTCAGGTCTGGAGTTTAGCACCACAGTGTGGACTGGGAACTTGGATCTGGGATTTTCAGCACAGAGATGTATATTAATTTTCTAGGGCTGCCATAACAAAGTACCACAGACTAGGTGGCTTAGAGGCATTTATTTTCTCGCCTTTCTGGAGACTGGAAGTCCGTGATCAAGGTGTCGGCAGGGTTGTTTTCCTCTGAGGCCTCTCTCGTTGGCTTGCAGATGGCCACCCTCTTGCCATTTTCACATAGTCATTCCTCTGTGCACATGTGTCCCAGTGTCTCTGTGTGTCCTAATCTCTCCTTATAATGACATCACTCAAGCCTGAGCAACATAGACAGACACCCTCTCTACAAGAAAGAAAATAAAAACAAAATTTGCCATGCTTTTACTCCTAGTTACTTGGGAGTCCAAGGCAGGAGGATCACTTGAGCCCAGGAGTTTAATCCACTTATGCCTAGTACGTTAAGCTTGTGGGAGTTATTTATATCCTACTGCTCAAGTTCATTACCAAGGTCTGATATTTCACACGAAAAATTTGCAACCTCCAGCATAAATGATAAGGCTGAAGTGAGCGATGATCTCTCCACTGCACTCTAGTCTGGGGGACAGAATGAGACCTTGTCTCTAAAGATAAAAATATTGGGTTAGACTAGAGCCTCACTAAAGGCTTCATTTAACTTAATCATCTGTTTAAAGGTCTTATCTTTAAATACAGATACATTTTGAGGTACTGGGGGCTTAGAGTTTCAATATAAATTTGGGAGGAACGCGATTCAGTTTATACCCAAGAAGGTATCTAAGTTATGGGAATGGATGATTTTACCAAGAAGGATAAAAAAGGGGTTGCAAACTCTATGTAATAGAGATTAATAAGCAAAGGGGGCTGGTAGTAACATAATGGCATCTCAAGTCATATTCTTTTGGCACAGATACACTTTATTTTACTATTATTCTCATTTTTTAAAATGTCAAAACAAAGAAACGTCCTCCCTGATTTTCTTAAAACAAGCTTCCCTTCCAGGATATCCCTTGGTTTCAGACTTTTGATGGTAACCTTGGCACTTAGAACTAGTTCTCCATCCAAAGAAAAACAACACTGCAGATCCCTGGGAGATGCGACTGATGCTCAGCCTCAGCCTGGGGGGGCTACAGGAATGCATGGCAGTGATGACTGGCAACCAAGAGTGCACACTGTTATAGGGTGTCAGCCACGAGTCAATGCTGCTGGATTTCTGGTATTTCAAAGGAAGCTGAAAATGCATATTTAAAAATGTACATTATCATCACTTAGAAAATTGTCTCAGCTGTTTTAAAAAAAAAAACACTGTGAAGTTGAAACAAAACACATCACCAGACTGTATCTGGTGTGTGAGCCATCCATTTCTAACCTTAGACACAGAGTGAGACATAAGGAAGAGGAACTAGAGGTCTGAGCACTAGACAGAGCTCAGATGAATCCTGTCTTAAATAAAAGCTGGAATTTTTCTATCTATTATGAACGAGCTAACAAACGTGGCTGGATGCTGAAAGTTCCAGTGGATGATGAAAGGTTAAAGAGGGACCTTACACGGAGTGACCTTAACTCACAAACTGGGACAACAGTCATTATGTACTCCCGGTCTGATGCAATAGGAAGTATCCAGTACCAGCCATGAGCTTCTTTTTTGCCCAGATCACTCGACCCAAATCTAATCAAGCCTGTAGACCTAATTTCCAGCTTACAGGAAATTAAAAGGTTAGAGGAACCCAGTAAAGGACACTACAAGGATGTGCTCGATCACATCCACCACGTAGGGAATTCTACAAGGCAAATGGCCAGGTTTTCTTCCAGAGGTAAAAAGGGGAGAGGGACTATTATAGATTTTAAAAAGATATAAGACACACATCAGCCAGATGCAAAGCATAGGTCACAGGTGGATCATGATTTGAACAGTTGTTTGTAAAACACACTTTGAGACAGTTGGAGAAATGTGGACTCTGGCAGACATTAGCAGACATTAATGAATCACTTGTAATTTTATTATATGTGATAACTATTTTGCAACTATGCATTTTCAAAAGTTCTCTCTGTCAGAGATACAAACTGAAGTATTTTTGGGTGAAATGCTAGGACATCTGGGATTGGCTTTAAAATACTTCAGGAAAAGTTAAACAGGGAAGAGGCAGAATGGATAAAATAAGATTAGCAAAATGTCGATAATGGTGGATAAATATGATGGATACATGGGAGGTGTTCTTGTATTATTCTTTCTACTTTTATGTATATTTTTAGAATCCTAAATAAAAGGAAAAAAATAGCACAAAGCTCCGGTAGAGCAGGTGACCTTTGCAAAGAGGCGGGAGAAGGTCCAGGCATCATCCTTTCCTGGCTGCCACTTCTCAGAACTGTGCCTGGACACTGTCCTTTGACCTGCACCCATGAACTGCCTTGTTCTATCTTTTTATTCTTTCTTTTGGCAAACACTGAAAGCACCTGCTATGTGTTTAGGGCTGGCAAAGGGCTGAGTTAAAAAAATCATTTTAACAAAGAAATGTTCTTTTTCCTAATTTTCTTGATATAAACTTCTCTTGTTTCTCTGAGTTCTGGAGGCCTGTGTGCTGGATCCTCCCAACTAGTGAGGGAGCCCCTGGAAGGCAGGAGGCTTTTGCCTTATTCCTGTAAACTCTATTGCTCCAAGGCACCACTGCCATTTACTAGCTTGCTGTGTGCCTGGCATGGTGCTAAATACTTACTAAGGAATTTAAAATTTTGATGTTTTGCATGGTTTATTTTGCATTAATTTGGAATTTTTAAAACATTGTATTAGAATAGTATTTACCTTCATTACCACAGCTGTTTTTTGGTACCCTTTAAATTTTGTGAGGAGGTTAGTACCTAACTCGCCTCACCTAATCCTGGCCCCGCATGGAGGTCTCAATACTTGCCTCAAAACTATGTGAATATCTGTTATTCTACTGGTGAATGTTCTGGAACCTTCCTCGGCACCTTGCAGGCATCAGTAGTCAAAGCAGGACAGAGAGAATTAATTACAGAACATTGGGTGGCATTTGGGAACTATCGGTTTCACCAAAGCCCGATTCTCAGCATCTTACTTAAACTACAAATCAACAGCTGGGAAGACAGGGAAGAAGGAGGATAGTAGGTTCTCTTTCTTGAAGTCAAAACTTTCCACTGCCCTGAATGGGCCACTTCATTCATGGCCCCTTCAATTGGTTACTGTTTGTTCTCAAGGAACCAGGATTCCTTTGGGCTTGTGCCTTCTGGAGCTGTCTTCTTGTTAGAGTAGGTAGTTAGGCAGACATGAGCAGGGCAGGAGAAGCCCCCCCCACCACAACTGACACCCAGGAAAGTCAGGCGACCATCAGGTAATGGTCAGGCAGTTGTTAAACTTTCTCTCTAAAATAACAATTGGTTGCAGCTGGTGCCGGGGAAAGGCAGTCTCCTAATAGATAGAAAATAACTGAAGCTGGATGATCAGCAGCTTCCTGATAAGATCTCAGCAGTTGGGTGAATGGGCTCAAGCATGTGCTCTAAGAGGCAAAACGGCAGAGTTTAACTGATATGTGACCTTCCTCTGGGAACACTCGAGTAGTAAGGGGAAAACACCTCAAACGAGTATGCACATGACTTCAGTAAATGCATTGTGCATGCAGCCCCTCCCAAGTGCTGGCCCATGAGGACAGCTCACCCCAAGGGAAGAATCAGAGGAGGAGAGATGCAGATGCTGGAATCATGCTAATGTATAAAACCCCAGGTCAAGGACTAAATGGCACTTGAATCTCTCAAGTCACCTGCTTGGCCTTCTTTCAAGTGTACTTTACTTCCTTTTGTTCCTGCTCTAAAACTTTTTAATAAACTTTCACTCCTGCTCTAAAACTTGCCTTGGTTTCTCACTCTGCCTTATGTCCCTCAGATGAATTTTTTCTCCTGAAGAGGCAAGAATCAAGTTGCTGCAGACCCATATGGATTTGCTGCTGCTAACATACTTTGGTGTCGTGACTCAGATACGTCCCCAGTGGTAAGATACTGCTAAGCCTTGCCTTCTTTGGCTGGGGGTGTTTAACCCCTGTGTGTGGTTTTCATCTCCCCTTTCACACTCCTGCTTACTAACCAACCCCTGGAACAATCCCTCTCGGTCACAGTGGCTCTGTTCCCCCAGGCTGATTTCTCAGCTCACCCTGACAGGTGGCTCATGGGAGTAGGAAGGACCTTGGCATTTGCAACAAGCAGACCTGAGGCACTGATAGCTCTCCTGGACAAGAGGCTCATGAGAGTGGTAGGGCTAAGGCCTGAGACCATGGAATGTCTGGGGTTTCCTCTGCTATTTTAACTAAAATCTGTTCTGTCTCAAAAAACCTGCACATCCTGTTCTCCTGTTTTCTCTACGTGTGTTTTCAAATGGCCTTGTGCACCCACTGCACTGTCTGCCTCAGGGGCGAGTCTGCCTCTTCTCTGGTTTCACCTTGCATGCTGTCTGACTTCCTTCTCTGCCTTAAAACACACACTCGCTGTTATTTGTGCACCCGCGGCTCTTGCTGTATTTGTGCAGCAGCAAAGACGTGGGCTTCCTGCAAATGTCTGTTGGCTCATTGCCAGGACAGACACTAATTGCAACCACAGCTCTGCCAGCTCCTTATAAATTACCATACGCTTTTCATCCCTGTTACACTCAAGGGTCAAGATTTTTTGGTGGCTTTTGAAACAGTTTGTCACCTGCATAGGGCCTCACTCTCACTCCTTTAAGGATCCCACTTACTTGCTTTGTTTGAGTTCGCATCCCTTTGGCAGGAGAGAAAATTCCTCCTTTGACATTTGAAGCCCTTATCCTAAGCCCCAAGCCCTGTAGAAGGTCCTTCTTTATGTCAAGAGGGTAAATAAGTGTTGCCTTCTGAAATCCAAGGCTTGCTGTTTTTGCAAGCATATGAAGGCTTTCCATGAGTGTCATTCTCACCTCCTCCCACTTCCTCATGTAGCAGGATTGTCCTGTCTGCTTAAGCATTTGTTCTGCGTGTTGCCCTGGGAGGATGAAGAACCCCAAATACAAATTTTCTTTCATTTCTCTAATCACTTCCATGCCCTTCTCAATATGCATCAAGACCTTCAAGGTCATATTCAAAGGGAGGAAAGTCCAGCCCCTTGTGGCAGTTGGCAAAAAAGCAGACTTCTCATCTACTTAAAGAACATGGGAAACGGGAATCTGAGAAAAGAGATAATCATTTTGTTTCTCCAAGTGAGAGTCACTATAAGGTCATGGAGACAAGGATATAGGCCAGCCCAAGGCCACAGGTGCAAGAGACAAAAGTACCCATAAGGGTCAGGCACGGTGGCTCATGCCTGTAATCCCAGCACTTTGGGAGGCCGAGGAGCGTGGATCACGAGGTCAGGAGTTCAAGACCAGCCTTGCCAACATGGTGAAACCCTGTCTCTAGGCCGGGTGTGGTGGCCCATGCCTGTAATCCCAGCACTTTGGGAAGCTGAGGTGGGCAGATCACCTGAGGTTGGGAGTTCGAGACCAGCCTGACCAACATGGAGAAACCCCATCTCTACTAAAAATACAAAATTAGCTGGGCATGGTGGCACATGCCTGTATTCCCAGCTACTCAGGAGGCTGAGGCAGGAGAATCTCTTGAACCCGGGAGGCAGAAGTTGTGGTGAGCCAAGATCACACTATTGTACTCCAGCCTGGGCAACGAGAGCAAAACTCTGTCTGGAAAAAAAAAAAGGAAACCCGATGTCTACTAAAAATTTAAAAATTAGTTGGGCACAGTGGCAGGTGCATGTAATCCCAGCTACGTAGGAGGCTGAGGCAGGAGAATTGCTTTAAACCGGGAGGGGGAGGTTGCAGTGAGCCAAGATCATGCTGCAATGAGCCGAGATCACGCTGCAGTGAGCCGAGAACGTGCCACTGCGCTACAGCCTGGGTGACAGAGCAAGACTCCATCTCAAAAAAAAAAAAGTACCCATAGGACAGAGTTGAAGACTGATCCCAGGCTACAAGAACAGAACAGATTATCATTAGAACAGAGATCAAGGCAAGGTTGGGGTACTGGGCAAGACCAATTCTTCTGAAACCCGAAGGATGAATAAGGAGTCCCCCTGTTCACTCCAGTATCTCCTCTGTTCTCAAGTGGGTAATCGGGACCAAGGCTAAGGGTACCTGGTAAGATTGGCTCATTCTGGAACCCTAAGGATGAACGGGGGATGCCGTGTTCAGAAAAGGATAACAGAGGGGACACCTTCTTTTTCCTTTTTCTGCTCTGTTCTCTCTTTGCAGATGAGGAATTGTGTCTCCATACCACAGCACACCCCCCATGGATGCATCCCTAGGAACTGGGAAAAGTTTGATCTCCCAAACCTTAAAACAAAAAACTAGTTTTCCTTAGTAATACTGTTTGGCCTAAAAATGAACTGGGAAAAAAATCACAAAAGTCAGCCTTAGAATCCAGTGCGCCTATGCAGGAAATCCTCAAATTAGCCTCCTCAGTCTTTTATAACCAAGATCAGGACAAGGAGGACAGGGCTAAGAAAAAGGAGAAACTCAAGGACAAGAGGCTGCTCACATATTGGCTGCTTTACAAGCCCCCAGTCCCCTCCATATTGCCGTAAGGCCACTCCTCCAGGTAACTGCCATTGGTGTGGGAAGCCAGGCTGCTAGAAGGCAAACTGGCCCAAGGGGATAAATGGGAAAAAGCCCCTCAGAGTTTGACCCCTCTGCCACAAGCTCATCCACTAAAAATGGGACTGCTCTGAGGGCCAAATGGCCCCTGGGACAGAATCCCAGCCCCTGAATGCTGTGAGTTGAAGGAGCTCTCTACTCAACTGGCTTCCAAATCAGACATCATCATCAACAGGACAAAGCCAAGGACAATTCTTGGAGGTGTCAAGTAAAATTATACATTTTCCTTTTGGATTCAAGAGCTGCCTACTCTGTGCTAATCTCCTTCTCTGAGCAACTCTCCTCCAAATTATATTGGATAATGGGGGCAAGTTGCACCCTCTCCCTCCAAAAGAAAAGATTCACTCCCCTTTGGGGCAAAAAATATACTTTCCAAGATGGGTGCCTCCTTAATATTTACCCAACCTCTAAATTCATCTTTCCTGCTAATAGCCCTATTTCTCCTGGGAAAGATACCTAAATCTTTAACCAATAACTTTAACCTGCATAGTCCTACTTCAAGGGTTTAAAAATAGCCCACACTTATTCAGACAAGCCCTAGCAAGAAATCTAACTGAGCAATCTCTTGAGGGGGGGATAACTTCTACAGTATGTAGATAACCTCCTTATCTGCTCCCCTTCACAGGACTTGCATAGCAACATGTAGTGCAAGCCACAACTTCCTAATAGAAGGAAAATGACTTTTGCCTAATTCAAAGGTTATAATGGTAAAGAGGTATTTTTGGTAAGGAATATTATAAAGAAATGAGATTTTATATGAGAAAGGATCTTGTGTGGTAAATTCTTGCCATAAAGTAAAACGACTGGTTGTTTTAGAAGAGGGATATTTAGGACAAGTCAGAAAGTCCAAGCATGTCATAGCTGGTCCATGTAATTTGTGAAAAGATTTGTGAAAGGGAATTTATAAAAATTGTAGAGTTTCAAAGGTCATTAGGTATATACTACATGCTTTAAGGTCATAAGCTGCTACTATAACTCTTAATAACTGTACAATTTGCCTGCTTTAAAGCCATTAAATTCTAAGTAAAGCTTAGGAAAATATGGAGTTAGCCATGACCCCTAGCTAAAGAGTCAGACTTTTCTTTTTTTTTTTGAGATGGAGTCTCACTCTGTCACCCAGGCTGGAGTGCAGTGGTATGATCTTGACTCACTGCAACCTCTGCCTCCTGGGTTCAAGTGATTCTTCTGCTTCAGCCTCCTGAGTAGCTGGGACTACAGGTATGCACCACCACGCCCAGCTAATTTTTGTATTTTTAGTAGAGACGGGGTTTCACCATATTGGTCAGGCTGGTCTTGAACTCCTGACCTTGTGATCCACCCCCCTCGGCCTCCCAAAGTGCTGGGATTACAGGCATGAGCCACTGTGCCAGGCCCAGACTCTATTTCATTTCAACATCTCTACTTGTCTTAAAACTCAAGGAGTCTTCTATGTTTGTGGCCAATCAGTTCACCAATGACTTCCCACTAACTGGACTGAAACTTGTACCATAGACTATGTATCCCTGAACATCTTCATAGCCCTTGGCAATCTCTCTCTTCCAGTACCAATATACTGGCATTCCATCTTGCTCAGGGTGAAGAGGGCTATCCAATTAATTCCCTTTCTCACAGGACTTGGCATCATAGCCAGTACAGGAACTGGAATTGCTGGAATCACAAAAGCCTCCTTAACCTACAGCCAACTCTCAAAGGAAATCAACAACATTGAGGCCATGGCCAAAACCTTAACAATCTTGCAGGAACAAATCAACTCTTTAGCAGCTGTAATCTCCAAAACAGTCAAGGACTAGAGATGTTAATGGTCAGTACAATTTGTTTAGCCTTAGATGAAAAATGATGCTTTTGTGTAAATCAACTGGGAAAAGTATAAGACAACATCAGACAACTCCTAAACTGAGCCTCCAATTTACAGGAACAAGGCTCCCAGAGTTGGCAAAATTGGAAAGGAACCCGGAAATAATTATCCTGGATTCTTCTCTTTTTGGTTCCACTCATTAGTCTTCGATTTTTGCTCCTTTTGGTCCATGTCCTCTAAATCTAATAACTCCATTGATCTCCTCTTGCCTTCAGGTCATCAAGCTCCAGATGATTCTCAGTGAGGGATGCCATCCTCTCAATATTCAAGTCACCCTTCTACAGAGGACCCCTAGACTGCCCAGCAGAGGGACATGATGGAGATAAAATCTTGCCTGTTTCCCTTGGACCTGGCTGAATACCACTTTCACCAACCCATGGAGCCACCCTGCTCTGACAGCTAGCAAGAGTCCAAGACCCACAGAACAACCACCACCACCCCTCTGTCAGCAGGAAGCAGTTAGAGAAGACTGACCTTCATCCCGTTTCCCAAAGAATTGGGTCTTGGACTCTTGAGTGGGAAAATGTTAGAGCAGGGCAGGAGAGCGCTGCCTTCCCAACCCCCTTCTCTGACACTGAGGAATGTCAGGCAACCATTAGGTGCTGGTCAGGCAGTTGTTAAACTGTCTTGCTAAGATAATAACTGGTTACAGCTGGCACCAGGGAACAGCAAAAATAACTGAAAACAATGGAAGCTGGTGATCAGCAGCTTTCCAATAAGATCTTGGGAGTTGGGTGAGTGGGCTCAAGCATGTGCACTAAGAGGCAAAATGGTGGAGTTTAACTGGTAGATGACCTTCCTCTAGGAACACTGGACTGATTAGGGAAAAACTCTTCAAGTGAGCATGCATGCAACTTCAGTAAATGCATTGTGCATGCAGCCCCTCCCAAGTGCTGGTAGGCCACTGCTCATGAGGACAGCCCGCCCCAAGGGAAGAATGGGAGGAGGAGAAATGGGGATCCAGGAAAAATGCCAGTGTATAAAGACCCCAAGTCAAGGACTAAATGAGACCTGAATCTCTCAAGTCACCTGCTTGGCCCTCTTCCAAGAGTACTTTGTTTTGTTCCTGCTCTAAGACTTTTTTTTTTTTTGAGATGGAGTTTCACTCTTGTTGCCCAGGCTGGAGTGCAATGGCACAATCTCAGCTCACGGCAACCTCCACCTTCCAGGTTCAAATGATTCTCCTGCCTCAGCCTCCCAAGTAGCTGGGATTACAGGTGCCCACCACTACACCAGGCAAATTTTTGTATTTTTAGTAGAGATGGGGTTTCTCCATGTTGGCCAGGCTGGTCTCGAACTCCTGAACTCAGGTGATCCACCTGCCTTGGCCTCCCAAAGTGCTGGGATTACAGGTGTGAGCCACTGCACCCGGTCTCTAAAACTTTTTAATAAACTCGCTCCTGTTCTAAAACTTGCCTTGGTGTCTTACTCTGCCTTATGCCCCCCAGATGAATATTTTCCCCAGAGGAGGCAAGAATTGAGTTGCTGCAGACCTCTATGGATGCACCGCTGCTAACATTCTCTCCTCTGTTGCAGGAACTCCCTTCCTCTTCCTTTCATGTGTCAACACATCAGGACCTCAAATTTTGGCTGGTAATTTCTATGGGAGCAGCAGGAGGGGGCACACACTACATGGGAGCTACTATGGTTACCCTGAGCTTGTGTCCTCAGCTCTACCAGCAACTTCCCCTTCTGGAGCTCCATGGCAGGCCCCTGATGGAGCTATTCCTGGGAGCCACCTGCAAACTCTGAACTGATTGGCATTTCTACCCCCTGCCTTTCTTTTCTTTTTAAATTCTGAAAAAAGAATAACTCATGGTACTTCTCAATCATTTATATTGCCAACTCCCTAGTTCTCATCTGTATACTGAGGCTACAGGTCAACCTGTGACTTGTTCCAAAGGGAAACCCATGTCTGTGATTCAAGCCAGAATCCACTTCCATAGCTACAGAAATGGAGGCCAAGTTGATTTGGGGTTTATTTATCTAAAAGCTTTAAAGAGAAGCAGATGACCACATGGCATATGAGAAGGAGAGATTTTTTCTGCACAAACTGACATCCCAGATTGCAAGTGATTTCTCCAAGATGTTCTTGAATTAATAATGGCAATAGGTCTCCTGAGAGGAAAGTGGTTACTTTCTTAAAAGCGTCTCCGATACACTTCTTGGGCTCCCACATAAGGAACCAGTGCCCATGATGCAGGGGATGTGCCTGCAGATTTCCAGAACTGTAGCCTCTGCTCTGTCTGAGATGAAGTGAAAACAAGGAAGACTTGGACGCTAAGCTCTTGATCCTGTGCCCAGCACATAGCAGGCACTCAATGAATATTTGTTGAATGGATGGATGAATTGGCTCTTAGCTATCATGTATGTGGTCTGACATTCAGAGATTTTTGTAGAGGATCCACTCCCCAGCTTCCCATATTTTCCATGGCTTTTCCTGGGATGTCTGGAATTGCCCCATGATGGCTTGTGGCTGAGCACTTTGCTGCTTCTCAAATATCATTAACACTTAGGATGAAAGAAGGCTCTGGAGAACCAGTAGGAGACAAGAGTGGCTTTTCCATGCTTGCTGTGTTTCTTGCTGTTTGCACTTGGAACTGTGGTGTCCTTCAGGGCAGGGACTGGGCATCTCATCTGTGTGTCCTCTGGGCCTTGCACTGGGCTCAGTGCATGCAGGCACTCAGGAATGTGCTCTGAACAAGTGACAGAGAGGACACTTTTGTCTCTTTAGTGTTGAGTGCTGGGCTTGGCACACAGTAGGTGCTCAATAAAGGCTTATTCCATGGAAGGCCAAGCATGATTTTTCAGGAACAGTGGGAAGTGAGAAACATTTTGATCTCTGGAAAAGGCCACATCTAGGCTGGATAAAGAGGCTTTCAAATATCTTTCAATGAATGAGACCCACGGCTGACACACCTGCTTCCAAAGCGTTCGTTTCCCCTCCTTTGACTCAGCCCCTGGCCATTGCCAGCGCAGATTAAGATGTTTCCCAGTGAGTTTCTGGAGGAGTTCCTACTGAGGAATCCCAGGGCCTGCACCCAGGTTCTTGGGAGAGAACCAAAGCACTGTGAAATGCTGGGCCCAGGCAACGGGATGCAGGGGGACATTTGGCCTCTTCCCCCACCTTCTGAGTCCAGCCAGGAGGAAGGACACTGCCCTCTGTCCAACATTTACTCAGTACCAAGCATTTACCAGCAGAATCCAACTGAATCTGCACACGATCGTAGAGAGCAGGTGTTATCCCCACTTTACAGATGGTAGAGCTAATTCTCAGGGGTGTTAACAAACTGGCCCAAGTTCCCGTGGGGAAGTAGCAGAGGTGGCATCCACACAAGCTGCAGAGCTGTGCCTGCACTCTAGAGCTGCCTCCCACAATATGGCTGCAGGGTGTCAACACACAATGATGCCAGTACTCACTTGTGCGCCCATCAGTCCCACAGATGGGGACCTGTAGTACCTCTGTTTTACAGAGGAAGGAAGATGCTTGACCCACCCGGCTCAGAAAGGGATTTGAGTCTGTAAGCAGGCCCTGAAGCCCCAGGCCTGGCTCTACTGGCCTCTTCCACAGCTGTCCCACAGTGGCCATGATATTCCTGGCATAGACCACCGAATGGTCTTCCTGCCCCACCCCAAGTCTTGTCTCTCTTCAGTTTTTCCCACCCCAGCCCCACCACACCTCATCTGTCTGTGTTTCTTTCTAAATCTCACATGTGTCACGCCAGTGCCCATACAAGGCCCTCTGGTGGCCCCTTCTGGGATATATGCTGTTTTCCAAGAATAGACACAATTTAAAAAGCTATTTATCTTGGAAACACTTCACACAAATACTTTCTTAATTAAATTCCATCTCTATCTCAGCACCTACTAATTTAAGCCCCCACTAATAAAAATTCCATCTCTATTTCAGTAGGTGTATTAAGCACCTACTATGTGCCAAAACCTGTGGGAATTGTTGGTGGGTGCTGTGGGAGCATCCAGGAGGTCTGCTGACCTCATAGGTGTGGTGTTTCAAGCTGAGAAAGAGGGATCCGCATTCACCCTTGAATCTTCGATTTACCCTGTGCATCAGTACAAGGCCAGGGGATTACATGTGTCAGTACGTTTAATCAGCCCATTTACCCTTGAGAGATGGAGGCTCAGAAGGGCTGAGCAGCTTACCTCAATGATAAGTGGTGGGGGCTGAATCAGCCCAGTTCTCTGTTTTTCTCACAGTGAACACTATGACAGGACATGAATGAAGGCGGGTGCACAGGCGGCACTGAATTCGGGCTGAGACTGGCTCTCAATGGGGGCATGGTGGCAGTTGACGCTGAGCAACCTCCAGGATTCATCTCTCCTCATTCACAGTGTGCCTACAAGATCCCAGGAAAGCTGAAACACGAGTAGGAGACCGAGTCTCAGTTCACAAGCTGTGTCACAAGCTATGTCACCTGGGACAAGTACTTGTTTCTTAGCCTCATTGTACCACCTGGGAACATGGAGAACGTAGCTGTGAAGAGGAAGGAGTGGACTGGGTGAAGCCCACGCACGTGCTGTGTTCCCATGCACAGGGGCTTCCCTGTAAGCACCATGGGGAGGGGAGGGAGGGGAGGGAGGGGCTGGACTCTGCGCGTGGGCAGCACTGAGGTCCCTGCCCCCCGGCACTTGCCTCCAGGGAACACTGTGGGTACCACAGCAGACACGCATTAGTTCTTCCTGGGGGTCAGAGACTGCCCTAAGAACTTGATGGGTGATAGCTTATTTAATGCTGACAGCAACCCTAGGAGAAAGTGCCATTGCTGTCTCTCTTTGACAGGTGGGGAAACTGAGGGCTGGAGAGGTTGAGAGATGTCCCCACCCAGGTGACATGGCTGATGGTAAGAGAAGAGGTCTGAGCATCAGTGCCTCTGCCCTTGACTGCATGTGAGGAGCTGGGGGCCCAGCGGTGGAGGCAGGTGGGGACAGGGGCTCCTGCACTGCCAGGTGGAGCTCTGTTCCCTCTCCATTCCCATCATGCATGAAATATTCACAGCTGACACCCACCGACAGCCGAAGTGTGTCAGAACTATTTCTCTTCCAGTTTCCCTTAGACCTAAGAAACACCCTTTGGATCCTAGCAGTTATTGCTAAACCTGTGTCTTCCAAGTAGAGAAGTAAAAAGGAGAAACAGCAGAGAAAAATGGGGGCTGAGATGGGTTCTAAACAGAAATCTACTGTCCTGGGAACTTTTTGGAGTCTGTCTTCATGGGAAGGGGAGTGGTGAAGTGAACAACAGGTGCACCTGAGGGACTGGGGAACGTGTGACCGGGGATCAAGGGGTGCTGCATTTTAAAAGAGGACAGAGAGGGGCAGGAGGAGGCTTAGTCTGCTCTGGCTGCCGTGACAAAATACCATAGGCTGGGCAGCTTAAACAGCAGAAATGTATTCCTTGCAGTCCTGGAGGCTGGAAGTATGAGATCAAAGGGCTGGCCAGTTTGGTTTTTGATAAGGGCTCACTTTTTGGCTTGCAAACAGCTGCCTCTATGTCCTCAAATGATGAAGATGGGAGGCAGGGTGCGGGGGTGGGTGGAGAGAGAGAGAGATAGCGCTCCACCTCTGGTGTCTGTTCCTACAAGGACACTAACCCTTTTGGATCAGGGCTCCACCCTCACAACCTCGTTTAACCTTAATTACTTCCTTACTCCACATACAGCCACACTTGGGGTTAGGGCTTCAACATATGAATTTGGGGGAGCACAATCTAGTTCGTAGCATGAGGGAGTTAGGAAGGTGACATTTGAGGCATCCTTAGGGGAGAGTTTGTGGGTGGAGAGAAGGCTTCCCGGAGTCCATCGGAGAGATTCCCTTCTCTGACACCCCCAGCATGCCTCAGTTTCTTCATCTATAAAGTGAAATTATACAACTTCCTCATAGGGTTCCTATGAGATGATAATGAGCAAATCCACCTTGAATGCTCAGCACAGGGTCTAGCACACAGGAGGTATTTCTCTCCTTAGTTAGCAGGGTGGGGTGGGGTCTATTGCCCACCACTTGGCAAAGGCTGGGCTTGCGACTTGCTTCGAGCGATGGAATGTGTGGAAGGAGCGATGGAATGTGTGGAAGGGACACTGAATTTCAGAGCTGGGGCCCCCAGGTGCCTTGCAGCCCCCACCCGTCACCTCTCTTGGTATCCTGTGAATAAGCATGAACTAGCCTGTTGGGTCATGAGAGTGAGGCAGAGGAGAGTGACGAGACATAACAGTTGGAATATTCTAGACCATCCAGGTGCCAGCTGGTCACCGACTTTTGGGGGAGCCCAGCTAATATCAGCAAATATCCTGGCCCAGACTAGGAGCATCACCCAGCTGACCAACGGAATTATGGGCTAAAAAAATGATTGTGGCTATAAGTCACTACATTTTGGAGTGTTTTAAGCCCAGCAAAAGCTAAGTGGTAGCTGTATTATCTGTCCATCTGGCTGGTGTGCGTCTATATTGTAAATGGCAAAGATCTTGGCAGAGATGAGGGATTTTGTCTTTCTTGTTAAACTGGAAGATGACCTCTGAGTTGCTGTTGAGGGGTACGACATCAGAACTGCCCTATGGCCTTGTTCTTTCTTTTCCTCTGAATATTTAATTATGTGAATGAAAAAAATTATACAGATAACCTGTGTACATGTTCTCTGTGCAAAAACCTGAGTCAAGGCTCTTTTGACCATGTCCACCTCCCAGTAGTCTCCCCAGGGTAATCCTGGGTCCCACTTTCTGCCTGTGCATTTCTATCTGTGGACACACAGACACTGCAAAGCGGAGTTTTCCATCTTCTAAATGGCATTACGTCAATATTTTTCAACCATTTGCACTTTTGCCCAGTGACTACATTTTGGGGAACCTTTATCTAGATAAGGGCAGCCTCTCTGCTGATGTGTGTCAGCTCTCCCACCCTAGGCCTGGCACACGGCACACTCTCAGTGAGTTGTTGCTGAGGGAACACCCGAAAGAAAGAACGCATGTTGGCAGTGGCACTGTCATTCCGCCCAGCTCGCAGCCTGCTCTGGCACAGCCGCCTCACGGTCTGTACACCCATGACTCCGAGGTAAGTCCTGGTGGCCCCGCCTAGAGCTCCAGCGAGGACCACCACGCACATGGCCCTGGCATCTCACAGGAGGATGGAAAGAGGAACTTTGAAGGCCACGGTCATTGCCGTGGACACCACGCTTACTCTGCTTGCACAGAGTAAGCAGGGAGTAGGGGGGAGATAGGCTTCAGTAATTTGGGGGAGGGGTGTCTGAGGTGGGGGCAGCTCCCTTTTGGAGGATCAAAGCCCATGTGCTCCAGCCTCCTCCTCTGTGCCCCAGAGCCTTGCCCAGGTCTCAGAGGGGAGGGCGGGTTTCTCAGCTGCTCTGGTTTATATCCACACACAGATGGGGCCTGGCGTGAAGTCTCAGTACAGACGGTTTCTGGGGCAGGGCTGTGTCTAAGGGACCTGAAAAACGGGAGCCTGAAGTCGCAGGCGCTCCCGGTGCATCCCCGCTGCTCGCTGCTCTCCAGCCCATTAGACTCACATGCCAGCCAGATCAGGCCATTCCCCACCGCACAGCTAAATGCTGAGCAGCCTGTCTTCTGCCTGGAGTGTGTTTTCTGTGACATCAGTCTCGCTGTGGGCTGGGAGTCCGAAGGACACAGGTGACTTGGGGGATTCTCCTCCTGCCTTTCTCTCTGTCTTTCTTCCTTCCTCTCTTTCTGTCTTTCTTCCTTCCTCCCCTCCATCCTCCAGACATGATATTTTGAGGTGCAGCGATAAGCCAGGCAGTGTGGCAGGCACTGAGGGTTTCAGGGACCTGAGTCAAGCAGAAGGGTCCCTGCCCTCCTGGAGCTTACGATCTAGTTGGGGACAAATATGTAGCTGGAAGGCAGTGAAGGCCTATGAGAAAGACACAGGTGCAGTGACCCCAACAAAGTGGGTTGGTCAGGACCCCAGGGCAGGGCCAGCCATGGCAAACCAGAGGAAGAAGATGCTGGGTGGGGGGTCAGTGTGGGGCGGGCCCTGAGACCAGGCAGAATCTAAAGAGAACGAGGCCATCCTATATTGGGGAGCAGGACCAAGCACCATGGGAACCCACCATGGGGCAGGCTGTCTCCACACTGACAGCTGAGTAGGGTGACCAACCCTCTCAGATTGCCCAGGACCTAAGGGCTTCCCTGGACACAGGGCTTTCAGTGCTAAAACCAGGGAAGTCCTGGGCAAACAGGGATGAGTTGGTCACCCTGGGGCTGGGTCACTGGGTGAAGCCTCCCAGAGGCGAGAGCAGCTGTAGCTGGGCCTGGAATGTGGTGCGGGCTGAAGCAGCCCAGGGAAAGGCTGTGGGCGGGGTGACTGCATCCCTGCCTGGTTTATTACTGCAGGGAATGGTCTGGCCAGCTGGCCACCCACTACCAGCCTGAGATGAACTTTTGCTTTCACTGCTGGCTGCACTCGAAACCAATGACGCAAGCCGAGGCATGTAAATAATGACTTCACGGCCACCTGGCCTGCCTCCCGTGGTTGGGCAAGTCTGGAAGGGGCCCGAGGATGCAATGACTGTAATCTCCACCATATGGCCTCCTTCCCTTCCTCACATGGTCAGAGGTCACTCCTCACTTCCCCCAGGAGGTTCCTGGGGCCGGAAAGAGGCAGGAGGTGGATAGGGGCAGAGGTTCGGAAGCCCCAGTATTGACCGAGTGGCAGTGGCTCCCACTTACTGAGCTCCAAGCTGTGCCCCAGGGATTGGATGCTTAGAGGCCTCATCTCAGTTCATCCCTACAGCGATCTTCTAGGGGAGGTGCTTGTGGTAGAGTTTCCTACATCTGCTGTCACCAATGACTGCAAATTTAGTGCTTAAAACAACATCAATTTAGTACCTTACAGTTCTGGAACTAGAAGTCCAAAATTAGTCTTACTAGGCTAAAGTCAAGGTGTTGGTGGGGCTGGGTCTTTCTGGAGGCTCCAGGGGAGAATCTGTTTCCTTGCCTTTTCTGGCTTGGAGAGGCAGCCCACACCCCTGGGCTTGTGGCCCCTTCCTTGTGTTACTCCAACCTCTGGCTTCCTTTGTCACATTCTGAGAGCTCACTCTGACCCCCTGCTCCCTCTCATGGGGACCCTTGTGATGACATTGGGCCCACCTGGATAATGCAGGATGGTCTCCCATCTCAAGATCCTGACTTAGTCACATCTTCAGAGTCCCTTTTGCCATCTAAGGTAACATATTCATGGCTTCAAAGGGTATCTTTGGAGGGCCTTCATCAGCCTAGCACAGTGCTACTCTTGCTCCCATTTTACTGATGAGGAAACTGAGGCTCGGATAATGTCAAGGTCAGGGCCAGGATGGATATCCAGCAAAGCACCTGGAGGGCCACCACATTAGCTCATATGGCTCGTGGGTTCCTTTATGAAAACTAAGAGGAGGTGCTTGTCCTCTGGGCACAGGTGGCCCACACTGAGTACACAGCTTGGTGAGTGGCACAATCTGCACGTCAGCCCCTGGATGCCCCTAGGCCAGATGCCTCTGTGTAGTGACAACTTGTCACTGTGCAGCCATATGTGGCCTCCAAGGCTGCTTCCGTCTGTCTCTGTTAACCCAAGGGCTAATGATAAGTGGCCTACTTGGGGTAAAGATGTGATGATAGGACAAATGATTGTGGGGCTGCCTTCCCTGTGCCAGTTGTGTACCGAACTGCTTCCTCCTAAGCTCCCTAGGGGCAGCTGCCCCCAAAGATGACAAAAGGGAGGGTGAAGAAGACAGACTCTCCTGCTGGACTAGCCAGGTGACCTTGCCTGGTCTTTAGGAAGGGCTAATTCTCAGACTTACCTGCTCTGGTGAGGTTGGCAAACATTTTCTATAGAGGGCCAGACAGTAATTACTTTTTACTTTGCTGGCTCTATGGCCTCTGTTGCAACTATTCAGCTCCGATTGCAGTGCTTAAGCATCTATGGACAAGGACTAAACTCATGGGTGTAGCTATGTTCCAATAAAACTTTATTTATAAAAACAGGCAGTGGGCCAGACTTGGCCTGTCCTTAGTGCACTTTCCTCTCTCTTACCTCCTCCCAAATACTAACCAAGGAGAAAGATGCTCCCTAAAGAACTCTAAGGCAGATGAGGCCCTGCCCAACTCTTCCAACTATGAGGGAATGGGTTTTAGTGGGAGCTGGGCTGCTCTGTTGAGCAGTGAGCCCCCACAGTGGCAATCATTGCTAGGGTCTGTGAGCACACACTGTGTGTAAGGCCTGCTGCTGACATCATCTCCTTAAATCCATAGGATGCTCCTCCATTGTATTCCCAGGAAATAGAATCACAATCCCTCACCTCCCATCCTCCACCACCATACCCAATACAAAGGCGGGGGCAGGGTGACTTTGATGGGATTTCATAAATACTCACAGAACTAGAGCCAGTCTGAAATTAATAGGCTGGCTAATAATTTCATCCCCTCTATCCCTTTCCAAACCGATGTTCTTTAAGTCCAGGGTTGCAAACACAACACCTGCAGGGCCAGACAAGTAAGATGAGGCTAAAGCCAGCTGCTGTAGAACAACCTGGAGTTTCAGGGAAGCTTCCGTTAACTCCCGCTGGGCCAGGGCTACTGCACAAATGGAAGACAACATGCCATTTGTCAAAACGTTTTACAGATACGATTCAGCTAATGAATTGTGAGCAAAATATGCCCTTTCATTTCACCTGAACAGATGCACCTTTGCACCCTGGAAGGAAGGCTGGATTTGAATATAGCCTTCTGGGAATCTGTGATGGTGACTTTTATGTCAACTTGGCTAAGTTATGGAGGCCCAGTTATTTGGTCAAACCCAGTCTAGCTGGTGCTGTGAAGGTATTTTTTAGATGTGATTGACATTTAAGTTACTAGACTTTGAGTTAAGCAGATGACCTTCCATCATGTGGCTGGGCCTCATCTAATCTGTTGAAGGCCTCAGGAGATAGACTTTCCCCCAGGAGAAAAGAATTCTCAAGACTGAAGCACAAAAACTTTGCCTGAGATTCCAGCTAATTGCTCTGGGGAATTTGGACCTAAGACAGCAATATGTGGCCTACCAGCCTTCCCTACAAATTTCAGCCAGCCCTACAAATTTTAGCTAGCCCCATTTGCCAGGACCCACAATTGGACAAAATAATTCCTTATTCCTTAAAATAAATCTCTCTCTCTCTCCCCCCATGTACACACACACACACACACACACACACACTATATTGGTCTGTTTCTCTTGTGAACTCTAACAGTGGCTTTTTAGGGTGCTGTGCTGGGGTGTGGTGCCCAGGACAGTGGGCCTGGCCCCAGGTCTGCCCCCCTTGTCTTCCCACCCACAGCTTGAACATCATTTATTTATTTATTTATTTACAGACGGAGTTTCACTCTTGTTGCCCAGGCTGGAGTGTAATGGCACAATCTTGGCTCACTGCAACCTCCACCTCCCGGGTTCAAGCGATTCTCCTGCCTCAGCCTCCCGAGTAGCTGGGATTACAGGCATGTGCCATCACCATGTGCTGGATAATTTGTATTTTTAGTAGAGACGGGGTTTCTCCATGTTGGCCAGGCTGGTCTCAAATTCCCGACGTCAGGTGATCCGCCCACCTCTGCCTCCCAAAGTGCTGGGATTACAGGCGTGAGCCACCGTGCCCGGCCAGCTTGAACATCTTGAACATGCCCTTTCCTCATGTCACAGACAGCTGCTCCTGAACCATGGCAGTCAGCTCTCAAAAATATGAACACAGACAGAATTCTGGGGTCCTGAGTACAGAAGTGTGATCTAGAAGGGGGATGACAGAGCCAGGTGGACATGTCTTCTGGCCTTTGCAGCCCTTGCCTTGTGGGGAAGGACCATGTAAGAGGAGGACAGGGAGGGCCTTTAAAGCAGAGGGCACAGGGCAGGTTCCCCTCTTCCCTGGGCTAGGTGGCCGGGCATGAACTGCTGTTCCAGGCACGGGCAGGCAGCCACTGTGTGAATCTTTCCATTTTCTCTAGAAAAACCAGAAATCCAAATTTTCTGTTGCTGTTATTGTTGGCAACCAGTTTAAGTGAGTTTCACAACAAGGTGCAGGCTGAAGACATTTCTGAGAATGTTCCGCTTGTTGGCCCCATTTCTGGATTTATGGGGTATGAGGACTTTGTCAAAATTTGTTGAACGGTATACACAGTTTTCTTTCTGTGTGTTGTACTTCAATGCAAAGCTTTATTCAAACAAATCAGAGCCATGCCCAGTTCATCAGAGGAGGTCTGAGGACCGGGTTCAGCCTGTTCACCTGTCTGAGTCCTGGCTTAGAAGGTTTGCTTGGCATTTATTTTGGGGGTGGGGCAGGGTGATCCCAGGGAGTTATCAGTTAATTTCCTCTCTGGGACCTCGTGGTTTGTGGGCTATTTCTCGTATGGGAACATGAGTTCCTGAAAGGTACTGGGGGGAATCTCAGAGCTTCTTCTGGTTTTCTTTGCAGCCACCAGCGGGCGACAACCCACTGACCCCAGAGGCTGCCGGGGTCTGTTCCCATCCCTAACTCCACACTGCCCCCTGCTGGTCCTGGCTCACTGCGTTTTTCCATCCAACTGATTTTCTAGGCCCAGTAACTCATAATTGCCCCTGGGGGCAAATTTTGGGAATAAATTAAATGTTTTGGAGTTTCTTGGGCAAGGCAGGATTTTGAATGTGCTTCCAGGGAGTCAAAAATTGAGCGTCAGCACAGGTGCAGACAAACACAATACTCCTTGTAGGAGGAGAGTGCAGGTAGGGAGGTGGGGAGCACAGGTAGGGAGGAGGGAGGTAGGGAGGAGGGGAGCATAGGGAGGGAGGAGGGAGGTAGGGAGGAGGGTAGTGTAGATAAGGGAGAAGGGAGGGCAACTCGGCCTTGCCACGTGCTCCTCTGAAGGCATCCCCAGCTCACATGACCCCCTGATTCTGCAGGCCTATGGGTGTAAGGGAGCCTGGGAGCTCATGGCTCTGAGCCGCCCACCAAGCATTCTGCCTCTGATCCAGCTTCTAGCAGCACTTGGAGCCAGCCAGTGAGAGTCACACGGGGCCATCACACAGCCATGTGCCTGCGACTGAGCGATCATCCATCACACGGCATTTTCATGTTCACATTTGCCCAGTAGCGCTCTTGCCCCTCCCTCCAAACAAAAGGAACGCTAAGCACACTGCAAGGTGGGGGAAGCCTTGAGTGGATATAAGAAAACCTTCATCAGTGGCTTCATAACAAGTATCTTTTTCACAGGGTGGAAGCAGTCACAGTTGCGTTCAGACCCTGCAGCAACCGGGGCTCTGTGTTTCTCCTCTTCAGGGCTATCTGGATGGACATGAAGGCTTCCATCCTAGGATCCACACGGTGGCCTTACAGAGCAAGAAAAAGGATGGACAAGGCTCGAGTGAGAGGGCAGGTGAAACTCAGGGCTGTGGCTGCTGTGGTCAGTGTTTACGATGACTCTGGGCTGCAGAGAGCTCTCTAAGGCTCTGGTGTTAATGTCCAGCTTCTGAAGACTTGATTGCTAATTGCAATCCCAGGCATCTAATTAATCAATGGAGGATGGAGTGCCTTGGGTTGTGGGGTCTAGAAGAACTGAGTTTGAAGCCTACTCTGTCACTCACTGGCTATGTGATATTAGGTTGCTTAACCTTTCTGAGCATTAGCTTCCCTATCTGTAAAATGTAGATGAACATATCTAGTTCTCATGGAAGTTAGGGCCATTTCTTTCGATGTGTTCCCTAGAAACAGACCTGAGACAAGGGTTCGATGCAAGTGATTTATTAAGGAAATGCTTCTGGGAAACGGGGATGTTTGCAGGAAGCAAAGCCAGGGTAGCAGTTTCAGGCAATGTCCTGCTTGGTCCTGCAGGGAGCTCTGGGGTGTATGTTGTTCGAGCCCATCGGAGGCAAAGGAGCTGGGACACCTGTCATCAGTGCCACCATGTGGGAGGAGGAAGGGAGCAAACTGCCTGGACTTCCTGGCTGCTCCCTCTGTGTGGGCAAAGCTGCTGGACCCATAGCCGGAGGGCAGGCTGCAGGGGTTGCAGTTGGAGACAAAGGCACACTGCTGCTGGGGTGGGGGGGAGGGCACACCAAAATGCACTAGCCCTCCGAGGGCATCTGTGCAGTGCACTGCAGGGCTCCTGTGTGATCACATTAGAAAATGTATGTGAAATGTCTTAGCTTGGAGAAACACTTGCAGCTCTAGAGGCCGGAAGTGCAAAAGCAAAGTGCCAGCAAGGTTGAGTTCTTCCGGGTTGCAGAGGGCCATCTTATTATATCCTCACTCGGCAGAAAGGGGGCGAGAGAGCTTTCTGGGGTCCCTTTGTTTTTTTTTTTATTTTTAATTTTTTTTATTTTATTTATTTTTTTTTTGGGAACTTCCCATTCATGTGGCTCCACCCTCATGATCTAATCGCTCCCTAAAGACCCCCCCACCTCCTAATACCGTCACATTATGGGTTAGGATTTCAGCATAGGATTTTTTTGGGGGGTGTAGCACATATATTCAGTCCATTGCATGAAAGATTTCTGCAAACTACAAAGTGGGATGCATAATGTTGGTGATGTTAGGCTTCCCAGAGCAGCAGTAATGACAAAGGGCCGTACCGGGGCGGTCCCCCACCCCACTCTACTGGCATGAAACAAAAATGAGGAGGGAGTTTGTTTGACACATTCTAATTCTTTGAGGCAGGGTCAGGCTAATCCTGGGGTCAGGTCCTAGGTGTTGCACCTCATTGGTGGACAGTATCTGAGGCCATCAGAAACCAGCAGATAAGGCCAAAACCAGGGACAATGTGTCGAGCCAGAAAAGCTGAACCTGTGGCTAGACTCAAAGTTCAAGCTTCCAGGGACAAAGGGAACTGGGTGGGAGCAGGGATAGAGTGAGGCAGCAGCCAGGCAGGAGAGCCCAGGGTGGCTGAGGATGAATAGGACGGCCCCCTGGAGCTCCTCAACCTGGGGGTGGCCATCCCCATGTGGGGTGAAGGCCAGAGTGCACTGAAGGATTATCGCCAACACCCTTTCTATGACAAGGGGCAGAAACCCAACTCAAACTGGTTTAAGTAGACAGGGAATTGATCAGCTCACGTAAGGAGAATCAGATGTGGCTTGATCCACAGGGGTCCAGTTAGACCCAGCAGGAGCCAATCTCTTTCTTCCCATCTCTGGGCTCTGCTTCCTGTGACTCCACTCTCAGCAGCTTCTCTCACAGTGGTGAGATGGCAGCTGCCATGACAGGCTCACATCCTCCTGGCTTTCCTTCCAGCGGAGAGACAGAGTCCTCCATGCAGACCTCACTTCCCAGTGCTCGCTTACAAGTCAGGGCATCTGTGCTGCTTGCATCTGCCTGGTCGTGTAGTCACTCCTGGCCCAGCCACTGGGATCAGGGGGTTGCAAGGTCACCACTGCCCAGGCCAGAGCCATGCACCCACGCTGCACATATCATTGTGGCCATGGGACATTCAGGCTACCCAGCCCGGGAGGGATCGAGCACATAGACTGCGGATTGTGGCTCCCCAAGAGGAAGTAGCATGCTTTACCGAGAGGAGTGACAACAGATGCTGAGACTCCAAGACCAGCATGCACCTGCCCCAGCAGCCATGTCTGACTTCTTGAGATAGGTGCTAGGGTGCTAGGCCCCAGCAGCACCTGCAGGAGCCATACAGGGAGGTACCTTTCCCACTCAGAAGGGTCCAACGAGGTATAGGGCACCACCTGAGCATTCCCTGTGGGCAGCAGTCTCCAGCCAGTGTCACCCGCATGCAGACTTTGGCTGGTTAACCAGGTGTCTTCTGAGACTTAATCTCAGGGGAGAACTGGGTCCTGCTGCCCCAAACGTGATCACGACACAGGGACTTCGAGCCTGGACTGTGAGTACCGTGGGGGCAGGAGCCAGGGTGTCTTCTTGCCTGTCCAGCTCAGAGTAGAGACTCAGTGAAGGAATGGATGAATGAATGAATGAATGAATGATGCTATTTCCAAAAGCACTTCTGGGACAAGACAATACTCTGTAAGAACTGAGTACAAAACTCCATCCAGAAGCTTGGGGTGGCCAGGCACATTATTTTCATGTGCGTCCGTGTGAAGAGACCACCAAACAGGCTTTGCGTGAGCAACATGGCTGTTTATTTCACCTGGGTGCAGGTGCGCTGAGTCCGAAAAGAGAGTCAGCAAAGGGTAGTGGATTATCATTAGTTCTTATAGGTTTTGGGATAGGCGGTGGAGTTAGGAGCAATGTTTTGGGGGCAGGAACAAATCACAATGGTGGAATGTCATCAGCTGAGGCTATTTTTACTTCTTTTGTGGATCTTCAGTTACTTCAGGCCAGCTGGATGTATACGTGCAAGTCACAGGGGATGCGATGGCTTGGCTTGGGCTCAGAGGCCTGACATTCCTGCCTTCTTATATTAATAAGAAAAATAAAACAAAAGTGTTGAAGTGTGGGGCAGCGAAAATTTTTGGCAGGTGGTATGGAGAGAGAATGGGCGATGTTTCTCAGGACTGCTTCAAGCGGGATTGGGGCGGCGTGGGAACCTAGAGTGGGAGAGATTAAGCTGAAGGGAGGTCTTGTGGTAAGGGGTGACATTGTAGGGATGTTAGAAGAAACATTTGTCGTATAGAATGATTGGTGATGGCCTGGATATGGTTTTGGATGAATTGAGAAACTAGATGGAATAAGAGAAGGAGAAAAACAGGTATAAAAGGTCTAAGAATTGGGAGGACCTAGGACATCTGATTAGAGAGTGCCTAAGGAGATTCAGTATAGTCCTGCCAGCAAAGATTATTTATTTACTTCAAGAGTTTAGAGTGGCAGTTTGGGGATAGCACCAGGAGATATCAGCTGTGATGGCTTGGAGAAACAGTGTAAACTGGCAGTGTAAACAAGAGCAGGGCATGTATGAGTAGTTGAGAATGGTGAATAGGAGTATGACTAGACAGAAGATAGTAGGGATGACAAAGTTTTTTGGGGCACAGTCTAAGTTGGTCTGGTGTCTGGAATGAGACTGGGGCCTAATAAAAAGGAGCATCTATACAGGAGCTTAAATGGGCTGTACCTTGTAGCATTCTGAGGACAGGTCTGACTTCTGAGAAGGGAAAGTGGTAAAAGTATTGTCCAGACTTTTTAAGTTGGTGGCTGAGCTTGGTGAGGCGTGTTTTTAAAAGACCTTTAGTCCGTTCTACTTTTCCTGAAGACAGAGGACTGTAAGAGATATAAAGGTTTCACTGCTGGTCTGTTATCAGACTGTATAGAGGTGGGAAGGCTAAACTGAGGAATTATGTCTGACAAAAGGGAAGAAATGACTGCAGTGGCCTTCTCAGACCCTGTGAGGCCTCTACTTATCTAGTGAAAGTGTCTACTTAGAGTAAGAGGTATTTTAGTTATCTGACTCAGGGCATGTTGAGTAAAGCTAATTTGCCAGTCCTGGGAGGGGGAAATCTTCAAGTTTGATGTGTAGGGAAGGGAGGGGGACTGAATAATCCTTGAGGAGTAGTAGAATAGCAGATGGAACACTGAGAAGTTATTTCCTTGAGGATAGATTTCCACAATGGAAAGGAAATGAGAGGTTTTAAGAGGTAGGCTAGTGGCTTGTACTATAGCATAGCCTGCCTTTGCTGGTGTGTGACGATTAGGCCTGGTGGAACTGCCATCAATAAATCAAGCATGATCAGGGTGAGGAACAGGAAAGAAGGAAATATGGAGAAATGGGGTGAATGTCAGGTGGATCAGAGAAATACACTCATGGGGGTCAGGTCTGGTATCAGGAATAATGTGGGAGGCCGGATTGAAGTCCGGGCCACGAACAATGGTAATTGTGGGACTTAACAAAGAGTGAGTACAGCTGAAAGAGCCAGGGAGCAGAAAGTATATGCATCAGGTATGAGGAAGAAAATAGATTTTGGAAGGTATGAGAAATGTAGAGAGTGAGTTGAGCATAGTTTGTGATTTTGAGGGCCTCCAAAAGTATTAAAGCAGTGGCAGCGGCTGCACGCAGACATGAGGGCTAAGCTAAAACAGTAAGGTCAAGTTGTTTGGACAGAAAGGCTACAGGGTGCGGTCCTGGCTCTTGTGTAAGAATTCTGACCGCACTAACCATGCCTAGGAAGGAAAGTTGTTGTTTTGTAAGGGATTGAGGTTTGGGAAATTAATCGGACACGATCAGCAGGGAAAGCACGTGTGTTTTTATGAGAATGATGCCGAGATAGGTAACAGATGAGGAAGAAATTTGGGCTTGACTGAAGTAATGGGGGCTGTCTGTGAAGGCTTGCAGCAGTACAGCCCAGGTAATTTGCTGAGCCTAATGGGTGTCAGGGTCAGTCTAAGTGAAAGCAAAGAGAGGCTGGGATGAAGGGTGCAAAGGAATAGTAAGGAAAGCATGTTTGAGATCCAGAACAGAATAATGGGTTGTGGAGGGAGGTGTTGAGGATAGGAGAGTATATGGGTTTGGCACCATGGGGTGGATAGGCAAAACAATTTGGTTGATAAGGCATAGATCCTGAACCAACTTGTAAGGCTTGTCTGGTTTTAGGACAGGTAAAATGGGGGAATTGAAAGGAGAGTTTATAGGCTTTAAAAGGCCATGCTGTAGCAGGCGAGTGATAGCAGGCTTTAATCCTTTCAAAGCATGCTATGGGGTGGGATATTGGCATTGAACCGGGTAAGGGTGATTAGGTTTTAATGAGATGGTAATGGGTGCATGATTGGTCACCAAGGAGGGAGTAGAGGTATCTTATACTTGTGGGTTAAGGTGGGGGGAATACAAGAGGAGGACGCAAAGGAGGCTTTGGATTGGGAAGAAGGGCAGCAATGAGATGCAGCTGTAATCCAGGAATAGTCAGGGAAGCAGATAATTTAGTTAAAGTGTCTCGGCCTAATAAGGGAACTGGGCAGGTGGGGATAACTAAAAGGAGTGCTTAAAAGAGTATTGTCTAAGTTGGCACCAGAGTTGGGGAGTTTTAAGAGGTTTAGAAGCCTGGCTGTCAATACCCACAACAGTTATGGAGGCAAGGGAAACAGGCCTTTGAAAAGAAGGTAATGTGAAGTGGGTAGCCTCCATATTGATTAAGAAGGGGACGGACTTACCCTCCACTGTGAGAGTTACCGGAAGCTCGGCATCCGTGATGGCCTACGGGACTTCCGAGGCGATCAGGCAGCGTCAGTCTTCAGCCGCTAAGCCGAGAAGATCTGGGAAGGAGTCAGAGAGCCTTGGGCCAGAGTTCCAGGGGCTCTGGGAGTGGCTGCCAGGTGAGTTGAACAGTCTGATTTTCAGTGGGGTCCCGCACAGATGGGACACGGCTTAGGAGGAATCCCGGGCTGCGGGCATTCCTCGGCCTGGTGGTCAGATTTCTGGCACTTGTAGCAAGCTCCTGGGGGAGGAGGTTCTGGAGGAATGCCTGGCTGCTGCGGTTCAGGCGTTTGGAAGTTCTTGTGTGCTGGAGATGTGGCTGGGGTTTGTCTCACAGTGGAGGCAAGGAATTGCAACTTTTTTCTATTATTGTACACCTTGAAGGTGAGGTTAATTAAGTCCTATTGTGGGGTTTGAGGGCCAGATTCTAATTTTTGGAGTTTTATTTAATGTCGGGAGCAGATTGGATAATAAAATGTATATTGAGAATAAGATGGCCTTTTGACCTTTTAGGGTCTAGGGCTGTAAAGCGTCTCAGGGTTGCTGCCGAACGAGCCATGAACTGGGCTGGGTTTTTCATATTTGATGAAAGAGCCTAAACGCTCACTGATTTGGGAGAGGTCTGATAAAGAAAAGGAGCATTAACCTTGACTATGCCTTTAGCTCCAGCCACCTTTTTAAGAGTAAATTGCTGGGCAGGTGGGGGAGGGCCAGTCACGGAACGAAACTGTAAGCCAGACCGGGTGTGATGAGGGGAGGTGATAAAAGGATTATAGGGTGGAGGAGTGGAGGCTGCGGAAGAATTGGGACCTAGCTCAGCCTGGGGAGGAGTAGCCTGGGGAGGAGGGAGAGGTCAGATGGGTCTGTAGAAAAGGAAGATTAGAAAGACTCAGCGACGCTTGGGGTTGGGACTGAGGGGACAGGTGGGAGGGAAAGAAGGAAGATTTGGGATGAGTTGCATTCGGCACAGAGACTAGGAAGGGACTGATGTATAAAAGAATGCCTGGATGTCAGGCACCACAGACCATTTGCCTATTTTACGACAAGGATTATTTAGATCTTGTAGGATGGAAAAATTGAAAGTGCCATTTTCCGGCTATTTGGAACTACTGTCGAATTTGTACTGGGGTCAAGCGGCATTGCAGAAGAAAATAAGATGCTTAGATTTTAGGTCAGGTGAGAGTTGAAGAGGTTTTAAGTTCTTAAGAACACAGGCTAAGGGAGAAGAAGGAGGAATGGAAGGTGGAAGCTTGCCCATAGTGAAAGAGGCAAGCCCAGAGAAAAGAGTAGAGACACGGAGAGGGGGTGGGGGGTTCTTGCCTTCCAGAAAAGCAGAGATGGGGTTGAGGCACGGAAATAAGGGATTGGGGCACAGAGATAAGAGGTCAGGGTGCAGAAATAAGGGATAGGGGTGCAGAGATATAAGAGGCAGGCGTCCCTGTGTGGTCTGACACCTCTGAAACGCGGGTGAATAATCAGAGAGGTGTCCCTGCAATGATTAAACACCAAGGGAAGGCTGCCTTCCCGAGTCTGTGACCAGCGCCGGAATTTTGGGTCCACGGATAAAATGTGTCTCCTTTGTCTCTACCAGAAAATTAAAGGAATTGAAATTAAGAGAAGGGAGAGATTGAAGTGTGGCGCCGAGATTGAAAGGAGAAAGAGTTTGAGGGATAGTGAGGGAAGTTGGAGAAGAGAGTAAAAAGAGGCCGCTTACCGGATTTGAAATTGGTGAGATGTTTCTTGGGCTGGTCGGTCTGAGGACCTGAGGTCATAGGTGGATCTTTCTCATGGAGCAAAGAGCAGGAGGACAGGGGATTGATCTCCCAAGGGAGGTCCCCCGATCCGAGTCACGGCACCAAATTTCATGCACGTCCGTGTGAAGAGACCACCAAACAGGCTTTGTGTGAGCAACGTGGCTATTTCACCTGGGTGCAGGTGGGCTGAGTCCGAAAAGAGAGTCAGCAAAGGCTGGTGGGTTATCATTAGTTCTTATAGGTTTTAGGATAGGCGGTGGAGTTGGGAGCAATGTTTTAGGGGCAGGAACAAATCACAATGGTGGAATGTCATCAGCTGAGGATATTTTTACTTCTTTTGTGGATCTTCAGTTACTTCAGACCATCTGGGTATACATGCAAGTCACAGGGGATGCGATGGCTTGGCTTGGGCTCAGAGGCCTGACAGTTTTCAGGTCACCTCTCTGAACTGTCACCCTGTCCTGAGCCACTGGCACCACCTCTCCCCTGGGGATAGGAGTGCCTTGATCATCCTCTCCAAAACTGCATGCCCCTCCCACTCCAGCCCCACACTGGGACTTTCTGTTTCCCCCAACACTTTTCTCCATTCCGTAGCGCATTCTTTCACTGTTTCTCTCTTTTGGTTTTTCAGAAAGTAAGGCTTGATCTTGTTTCTTTATTGGCTTCTTGTCTACCTTCCCTTTGCCATCAGCAGGGTGGGGCCTTTGTTTTGTTCACTAGACACCCTGAGTGTCTAGAACAGTGCCTGGCTCATAGCAGGTGCTCAGTTATTGCTTATTGAATGAACAAGTCAATGAACTTCAGTTTTGTTTTCTAAAAACTGGAGGCTTGTCTCCCTGGCGTTCTAGCCTGGAGTGCTAGCTTGGTTAATGGGCCCTGCTCAGCCCCTGCCCATTTCAGCTTCTCACTATCATTCAGTTACAACCCATTGTCTTAATCTGATCATTTGCCTCCCCACCCCCGCCCCCCCCCACACACACACACAAGACGGAGAGTAGGTGCCCTGCCTGGTTGTGCTTGGGGCATGGGAGGGGCCGACTCAGGTCACCTGTTCAGAGGACGGAAAGCTGGAATGGATGGTGCTTGCAAACCCTAAGGGCAGCGCAGCTCAGACGCCGGTTGCTGTGGTAGTTAATATTATTTGTCTTGCTTGCAAAAGAGGCCTCAGCAGCTGGCTTGTATCAATATTAATCATGGGGCCATCTCTGCTGCCTGGTAAGGCCAGCACCCTGCAGGAGCCTGAGCCACTGGAAGCCAAATGGAAAATCCCCAGCGAGGGCAGGCTTTGGAGACCATGGGTAGCAGGCAGCTAAATAAACAGGCAGCCTTGCCAGAATCACTAAAGGGCCCATCTCAGCCCTAGAAACCTGTCCCTCCCCTTCCTCTCCCCCTCTTCCAACCCTAAAGGCTCAGGCAGCTCTGGGGAGCGAATGCAGGGCCTGGCCATTCCAGCAGGCACCGAAGGGAGGCTGCAGTGTTCATCCTTGCCCCTCTCATTAGTTCACTTATGGAAAGCCTGACACTGCTATCCCTGGGCTGGGCACTGGGGAGGACAAACGGGTGAGCCAGAGGAGGCATTAGCCCTCCAAGGGTACACAGCTAATGGGGGGCCGGCTTATCCCTAGGGGAGAGGAACACCCCACTACCCACAGCATAACCGACTCCTGGACAGAAGTGAAGAGCTGTGGTTGTTTGAACCTTTAATTCTTTACAGGCGCCACATTACAGATGGACATTCTGCTCCAGGAAAGCTGCCCATACCCTTACAATACCAGGGTTGACTAGGAACAGGCACATTGCGTGAGGATGTATGTGTTTACAATCCTGATTGGTAAAACCAAAAATTCAATTAAATCAATTAAATGTTAGCAAGGAGGGTGGGGCAGGAAGTGAGGGACATGTTGTGGCCTGGGCTGGACTGGCTGTAGCTGCTTGAGACATAAATTCAGCAGCACTGGACCAGGGATGCCTCCTTTTCTTGAAAAACCTTGCTGCTAGCCATTTTTGCTATTTCAGAATGATGCTTATCAGTGTTGAGAACGCAGTCCTTTGGGCCATGTGAAAGCCTCTGCCATCTTTGCAAGGCACACCACTGGGAGGGAGACCCCAGCTTATCAGCCACTCTGGTGCAGGGCGGAGGTGCCATCCAGCGAGCTAGGGAAGATGCCAGAGGGGCAGGTTCGAGGGGCAAAATCAAGAGCCCCTTGCCAGTTCTCTTGCTGCCTCCCTGCTCCAGAAGCTGCAGCCCTCTCTACTTGAGAACCAGCCCTGCTTCCCTATGGCCAACAGTGGCCCATGGCCCACCATGGTGCCCACCCTGACATTCAAGGCCCCTTCCAGCTGGCTGTATCCCTTCATCCTCAGCAGCCTCAGCTCCACTGCTGCCTTGACCTTCATCCAGCCTGGCCTTCTAGCCCAACCCCCATGAAACCTCTGCTGTGCACCTGTTTCTGCAGATTCCATGCCAAGTTAAGTCTTGCCTCCTCCAGGCAGTCCTCAGTGATCTCTTTAGTTGCTGCCTACAAAGTCCATGGAGCTCCTGACATTATGGAACACCTTCTTGCTCTAACCCCTCCCTTGACTCACTCATCTGTTGGGCTGTTGGCAGGCTAGGAATGGCCAGGCTCTGGTCTCTCCTCATCTAGCAGGCTAGCCTTGCTTGCATCCTCAGGGTTCCAAAGACAGAACAAAAAAAGGCTTCTTGAGGCCTAAGCCCAGGACTGACCCAGAATCAGGTTTTCAGTTCTGGTTCACCAGTTACATGGCCCTGGGCAAGAAACCTCTGCATGCCTCAGACTTCTCATGTGTAAAATGAAGATTAAGTGAGTTAACATGTGTGGAAAGAGCTCAGAGCTGCACCAAACCCCTCATAAGTGCTATATGAATGTTTGTTATTATCAGTGAACTAATAAGGAAAATGATATGGTCCATGTTCCTCGTAGTGTTGAAATGTACTGGGCTGGTCATTCAGGTGTCATTCACTCATTCACAGAATATCGGATGTTTGCTAGGAGCCAGGCACTGTGCTGGGTGGTGGGGATAACACGTTGAATGAGATAAGTTTGATCTTAGATGGCTCGGATAGTTGGGAAAACTGAATGTAGCTTCTGCGATTTGATTTGCTACAGGTGTGATGACGGAGTGGGATAAGGAGGGGATACGGAGGAGGGGACCTGTCCTGCCTCGGTGGGGCAGGAAAAGCATCAGCATGGAGGTGACGCTGGGGCTGAGCCTTTTAAAGCTGAGTAGATCGTCTGCTTTCTATAAAGCACAGATGAGAATCAGACACAGAGGAGTTCATGTTTTCTTCTTTTCTCTTTTCAATTATCATAATAGAAAATGACAACAGCAACAACACTAACAAAGTGAGATTTCACAGATACATTTTTACATCTTTTAAGGTTAGATATTTTTAATCAAAAGAGCACAGCAAAATCCTACATTAAGAAAGAGTCTTCACTGTAGAAAAGTCAGTGATCGCATGGCGAAACCAGGTGCTTGGGTAGCGAAGGACTCCAAGAATAGTTAAAATGCCTTTTATGAAGTCAACTGGTTACATTTACAAGTTGATCATGAAAACATAAGTAAGACACAGAAACATTTCCGATGCTCTCGGCATGAAGAACTGGTATCTGGAGAGCAGCAAGTTACAATAATAAGGTTTCTGCAAAAGATTAAATAGTATAAAGAATATTAGTATGCCTTCAACTGGCGGAAATAGGACTGGGCACATGGAAAAAGGTCAGAAATAAGAGAAGATGCAGATTTGCTCAAAGGTTGCTACCCAGCACTCCCATGCCCACCCCATTCCTAAGCTCTTCCCCAAGCATGCTCCTCAGATGCATTGGTGAGGGGCCAGGTCCCTGGAGGTCCCAGAGACACAAAGTTAAAGGTAGGGAAAAGTTCAGCCCCACACTCCCATCCACTTTGTAGGACTTTCTCCCTTCAGTGTGGGGGTCCCCACAAATGCCCAAGATGGTGGAAACAGTCACATGGATTTCTAAAAGACCCATATGACATGCTGGGAGTTCCAGATCACTGTCCTCAGCCGGCATTATCTGAACTCAGGGCAGTGACCATGATCACTGCCGCTGCTCAGAAGAGCTTTGATTTACTCAATGACCCACAAATGGGGAAAAGTAGAAAGCAGGCATAGTTTTAGAATCAGAGATAGGATGGCCCAGCGCAGGGTCCCCTGACCTCAGCACTATTGGCATTTTGGGGCTGGATAATTCTTATTTGTGGGGGGCTGCCCTGTGCATTGTAGGATGTTCAGTGGCATCCCTGGCCTCCACCTATGAAATGCCAATAGCAGCCCCCACCAAGCTGTGAGAATCAAAAATGTCTCCAGGTATTGCTGATGGCCCCCAGCCCTTCCTTGAGAATGACTGGCCTCATGAAAGCCACCACTAAGTCTCCTAGTGAAAACTTGATAGTTAGGTGTCCTGGGCTCAAGACCTCTGTCTCCTGAAAAGCTCCACCTGGCAACCTCCCAAGCCTCTCAGAGACTCAGTTTCCTCAAGTTAAAAGGTTGGAAGCTCCCTTCTGCCAGCGTATAGAGCCCTTGTCAGAACCATCTGCATTGCTGGGACAATGCTTCGAACGGCAAACGCGGTAATGTGTGGTTCTTTAAGAAACTGGCAGAAAGACAGCCAGTGAGACAGATACAGGGGACACAGGGGTGTTGCTTAGCCATGTGGATGGGGCTCAGTGTGGAATGGGCTCTGATTCCCCCAATAATTGAGGCCTGCAAATTCCCTGAAATATGCTGTGCACATCTGTCAGGATTTATTTCCAAGGCAGAATGGGGCTCAAACCTCCTCTCGGGGAGGCTAGAAACCAGCTTGAAAAAGGACCCAAGAGCAGATGATAGCTTTACCAAATGTCTGGATGCAGCCATCTGGGCAGGTGCGAGGCTGCCGCCATGGTCAAAAGACCCACATCCGGAATCCCCCGGCGACCGCACCACCTGTGCAGCCTCTCCAAGGGCCAATGTCCACGTCATTCTCTGCTCTTTTCTATCTTGATAATAAATGCATGACTTCTACAGTGACTCAGAACACACTATACGCTTTTATTTCAAAATTCATGGAGTCAATTTTGTGTACTTTTTGGCTCTTCCATTCTGCTTCTGGCAGTAACTGTTTTCTCACTCTGGGGAGTCTTTTATCGTCTTCAGTCATGATGATTTGCATTGTTTTGCCCTTTGTCACTTTCCCTTCTCCTCACAAAGAAACCCAGTAAATGCCCAAGGTCTGATCTCAGAAGGACGTGCTGGGAATGCGTGGTGCTGTGATAATTCTGGTTATCCAGATTTTTCAGGGAGGTCCCTTTTCCTGCTTGGAAGCTGTGGGCTCTGTCCCCTGGGTTCTCAGTACTCAGTTCAGCCACCTTCTCCTCCATCCCTCTCAGTGAGTGACCATGGTCAGGGGCCCGTGGAGTGGGCCAGAGTGGGAGGGGCTGGGGCAGGTGAACATAGAACATTCAGGCTCTGGCTGTTCCCTTTGGCTCCCTGAGCAGAACTCCCTGGGCCTCCCTGTCATAGCAGCTCAGCCCAACCCTGGCACTTTCTCAGGGACAATCACTGGGCATCTGCCAGGACGAAGCAAAGCGGGCTGGTGGCAGCTGCGGCGAGCACAACCCACCTTGGGGCTGGGGCAGGTAATCCCAGGCAAGCCCTTTGTTTCCCACCAAACGCACACGTGCTAGACCACAGACCCCTGGGCCAGGCGCCCAGACACTTGTCAGCTCTCCACTAATTTTCCACATGGCCTCAGCTGCTCTCCCCGAAAAATTAAAGGTCTCGATTAGATGCTCTCTAAAGCCTCTTATCACTGTGAGGTTCTGAAACTGATAAATCCATGTGCACTGCTGCCTGCCCCTTTCCTGGACTTACACTTGAACGTGGCAATCTGGCTACAAGCTCTTCAGGACCAAACATCAACCCCAGCCTCCGAGGCCCCATATCCCGAGATGGTCCATTCCAGGGGGATCACCCTGGTGGGCGTGGATGCAGGGTGCCTCTAGAGCTGACAGAACTGGGTCTGAATCACAGCTCCTTAGCTGTGAGCAATCAGCCCTGGCCTCAGTTTTCTCCACAGAAAAATGCGACAGTAATTAATGTGCATCTCTCTGCATCCTCATTCCTGCCCCCAGGGGCAATTTGAGAAGTAAATGAGATACAAATAGAGCAACAAAAAGATGTGCAAAACAGGCACCAGTAAGAATAATAACTGGTAATAATATTACTGCTAATAACGAAAGCAGATGATGCTTCTGAAGAAGGAGAGTGCCATTTGTTCTGCAGGGATCAGGCAGCAGCGCTGACAACAGACAGACTCCACTGAGCCTCTTTGGTCTCCAGGGACCCACTTCAGGATATGCCAGAGTGGTCTGGCCGGCCTCCAAGCCTTCCAGCTGAACCGGGGCTGGAAAAGCGTCTGCTGCCTTTCCAGCAAAATGCTGCTGCCCTTCCTCCCATCCTTTCTCCCTCAGATCCTGGGGGATCTGAAAGGAGAGAGAATCATTTCTCTCTGGGGGGTAGAGTGGAGCAGGGAGTCTTATATGCCTCTTGACCTTGATTTCATGGGAAAGGGGAAGGACAGCGTTGGCTTGGAGTAGGAAGAGCTGCGCCATCATCCTGCCTGGGTCCCAGGCCTGGCTACAGCGGCATCTGGCCTCTTCTCAAAGACCTTCAGTGGTGGCCACTCACGACCTCACAAAGCAGCAAGTTGCTCTTTTTTTTTTTTTTCTTTTTCTTTTTTTGTTTTTTTTTGAGACAGAGTCTCGTTCTGTTGCCCAGGCTGGAGTGCAGTGGTGCGATCTTAGCTTACTGCAGCCTCCGCCTCCTGGTTCAAGCGATTCTCCTGTTTCAGCCTCCTTAGTAGCTGGGATTACAGGCACATGCCACAATGTCTGGTTAATTTTTGTATTTTTTGTAGAGACAGGGTTTCACCATGTTGGCCAGCCTGGTCTCGAACTCCTGTCCCTGCCCGCCTCGGCCTCCCAAAGTGCTGGGATTACAGGCGTGAGTCACTGCGCCCAGCCTAAGTTGCTCTTTTGAATCACCTAATTGCTTGTAGAGGAGCAATGGAGGGGCACACAAAGGGGCAAGCACAGAGAGCATTCCAGAAAATGCAGGACCCTTTCTCTAAGGCACAGCTATTTAACAGGTAACCCCGCCCAGGGAGAAGCCAGTACAGAGGCCCCAGCTAGAGTCTGAACGAGGACGATCCCTCTCCCCTGTCCTGGGGAACCTGGGGTCACCTTGCAGAACAAGATAGTCCCAGGACTCTGACTCCGCACTTCTGGCTGCAGTGAACCTCTTTCTATGTGTGGGTGCTTCTGTTGGGCTCCTGGGTGTTGGCCAGGGAGGGTCCCCTTCTGCCTGCATCCCAAGAAAACCAGTGTCTGGGAGCTTCACTGGGGCCTTCCAAGGAGACTTGAGTTCAGTCTTAAAGAAGGGGGCAAGCCTTGAGGATCAACACCCCTGAAATCTGGGCAGAGAGAGAGCACTGGGAGGGAGGTTGAGCACGTTCCACTCTGAGAACAGTCAGGGGCCTGTGGAAGCCAGAGCTGGCCCAGGCCACACCATGATGGGTATCTTGAGAAACAGTCTCTGCAGATTCAGGGCTTGGTGTAAATGTGCCCTGGAGGTGCCACCCAGTCACAGAAGGCAGTACAGTGTGGCAGAAAGAGCCTGGCTTTAAAGCCCAACTTCCCAGGTTCAAATCCTAGCTCGTCACTTTCATGCTTTGTGACCTCAGGAAGGCGACTTCACTCCTCTGAGCCTCTGGTTCCTCATCTGTGCACTGGGGTGATGATGCTGCGTGGTGATTGTAAGGAGTTAGTGTGCATGCAAGTCTAGTGGCACCTGGACACAAAACTCAAGCAGTGAGGAATGGCATCTTTTTCCCCTTTCAGAACTGCTAAGATGGACCCCTACTGAGGCAGGAGGGAGAGTGCAGCTCGCTGTGGCCAGAAATCCATCCTTTGCTCCTTAATCAGACACTAATGGGCACATCTATCTTTATTGTTATTTGAGAGATGGTGGTAAAAAAAAAGTTGATAAAGAAACCAATAGGAGACCAAGATGGGGCAACCCCGAGGAAGTCACTGTAATCTGTAATGCCGAGTGGTCGAGGCCTCCAATGCCCTGGACCATCTACTGTTCTGACACTGAAAAGGGAGAGAGGCTTGAAAACCGAATTTAACTGACATTTGTGTTAGGGCTGGAAGCTGAGGGACCTCCATAGGGAAAACTCCACAGCCAGAAGCACCCAGTGCCTGGGATGCTGGAGTCCTCTTCAGGGCTAGAAGCCATCCTTTTCTTCTGCCTTCTCCTCCCTCCGCAGCACACACAGAACCCTGTCTCCCGACTGCCATCTCTATGGGCCATTTAGAGGCCAGGGAGCTGCCTCCTGCATCTTTACAGGGGTCAGGCCCTCCTAGGGATGTGGGGCCAAGGGAAGATTTGAGCATGTGGGGCAGAGTGACTCCATGAGGACGTCAAGCAACCCCGCCTTGGCTCTGGGCTTCTTGTCTTGGGTTTTCTCATGGAGACATCTATCTGTTAAAGATCTTGCTTATAGGGCAGACCTGGGGTTTGATGGAGAGAGACTTGCTGGAGACACAGCCATCTACGCACACCGCAGCTAACTCCCCAGCCCAGCCTCCGCCCTGTCAGTGATTCCAGGAATTCCAGGCAGGTGGTCCATGTCCCTTCTCCCTCATTGCCAAGGGTCAGGTTCTTTTGCACCCATGACCTCCCCTTAAGCTGATGCACTGGCAGATGATATATGGCAGCAGTGACGGACATGATCAGTAAGAACTGGCAGCCATGAGCAGGCACTGTCTGGAGCCAGGCTGGTAATCCCATTATCATGGCAGCTTCCAGGGAAGAGTGCCGCTTCTGGACAACTAAGACGTCCCTTTGCCTGTCATCAAGAACACTCATTTCTCCTGAGACCACAGTGGCAAGTCCAGCTTTCTTGTAATTGTCCCTAAATATACACGAGAGCTTCCTAACCAGCTTTTTAAGTTTCTCCATAACCAGCTTTTTAAGTTTCTCTACCACAGAGGGTGTTATTGACACAATTTTTCTGTTTTTGCAGTGTATAGAGTGAGGAGAAAGCCTCTCTGGGCCTAGAAGTGAGTGAGCCCCCTCCTGGGACCTTTCCCACTCTATCTGCACTGGGAGGCTGCCTTGGGAAAGGAGGGTGGGGGTGGGGGTGGGTCCTGTGCAATAAGATTTCCTCATGAAGAAAGAAAAGTGTGCCCTTCTCTCTGGTTTTTGCTTGGAAGCTTCCTCGTTTGCCAGGACCCCAGATGCTGATTTTTCAGAATTTAAGGAAGTGGCTTGGGCAGAAGCACTTTCGCAGCTTCAGGAGAATGCACGGTATCCACACTGAGTGTCAAGGACGGATATCTGAGCGGCCTGCCAATCTTGCATCCACCTTCAAGATGCCTGGACATGAGGGCAGCTTCTCAGCAGCCTCCTCAGGGAAGTGCTTAGTTGGGGCAGAGAGCGCAGTGAGCTGAGAGTGAGGACACATCTTTCTGTTCCGCATCCTCCACGAACCTGCCTGGTGACCACAGGCAAATCACCCCCCTTTCTGACCCATCCGTTGAATAATTCAGTGGACATGAATCTTGTTCATCTTTAAAATTCCACGATTCCTCAGAGAAGAAACATCATCCTCACGTGGGTGGCCTGAAGAGTCCACTGCCTGGCAGATCTAGCTCTAAAGACATCCTCTCCTCTTCTTAAAAAGAAGAGAAAGTCTGACCAGGAGATAAAAACCACCAACAACACCCCCAGAAACCCCACCCTATTACCAGTAACCCCCCAGCCCTGGGTCTCCCGGTGCACTTGGGTCCTGGAAGGGACCTGGTGTCTCGTGACAAAGGTGCCATTTCAAAGTCAAATTAGGAACATCCAATGGCCCTACTAGATGGCCAAGGGACTGAATGTGAAACCAGAATTGGGTCGGGAACACTGAAGTTCTGAGGGCTGCTCTTGCCCCAGCACCCCACGCCCTAGGTTCGATAAGTTTGCATAAAAACAAGACACACGAGTGATTATTTACCACCAGCAAGCGATCATCAAAACCTTGTCTGTGTTTTAAACCTAACTAGCTGTCCCATCTGGTCTCCTGTTCCTGGAATGTAGTTTCAAGGATCCCCAATCTTCCCTCTGAAGGCCTTGCCCCGTCATGCCTCTAGGGGTGGGAGACCCATACTTCCATGTCTTCTGACTCAGCTTGACCACAACGTGGGATATTTGAAATCAGGGCTGCTGGGGGGAAATTCCAGAAGGACGGCCGCTGCCCCTGGTCAAAACTCCTGGTTCTAGAACACAGGAGAAGCCAAAGGCCAACAGCAAGTCAGAGCTACGTGCCAAGCCTCACCCCATGGTGGTGCAGGGTGTGCCGTCCTCAGAAGGTGAAGGCATACACCACACCCACCACCACGATGTTCCCCAGCGTGGCTATGATGGCAATCCATAGCAACACGGCGTCGTTGGAGGACCGAGGAGGATCTTCCGGCTGGCCCTGGCCGTTGGCGGCTGCATGGACATTGGCAGAGGAGTTAAACAGGGAGTACTCGGTGCTGAAGTCCTCATTGGGCGAGTCCATGAAAGCTCCTCCCATCATGGGCAGCTGCGAAGAAGGAGAGAGAGAATTATCCAGGGCCGTGGGGGCTTGGGCAGATGTGCCCTGCAAAAGGGAAGTGGCCTGGTCAAACGACCCCACATGAAGCTACGACCTCTACTGCACCTGCAAAATGGGGCTTTGTTTTTGTGGTTTTATAATTGATGGTAATCTATAAAAATTAGTGTTCACAGCAGCCTTTTGAGGCAGATGTTCTCATGCCCACACTACTATGAAAGCATCAAGGAACTCACCCAATAGCTAGCTGGTGACTCACCAGGACTCACAGCAACCCCTCCAGCCATTCCCCTCCCCCGATGCCAGGCTCCTCCATAACAATATGGGTTGTAAAATGCCTTCATTCCTCTTCTAATTTTAAAAATAATATATGCTTAGCATAGAACCCTAAGAAAATATAAAACAGGATAAACGAGAATCATGATCCCACCACATAATCACTGCTAACATTTTGATGGTTTTTCTTTCCAATCTTTTTCTCCTCTGTGTGTGTGTGTGTGTGTGTGTGTGCGTGTATGACAGAGAGAAAAAGAGACAGAGACAGAGAGAAAACACATTTAAACGTGTTTTTAATCCCTGTTTCAAAATGGCCATCAAAATTCCATTTTAACAATTGTGTATTATTCTATCACGAACATAAGCCACAGTTTAACCACTCCCCTAGAGTTGGAGATTTAGCAATTTCCACTTTTCCTATGAAAAATAATACACTGATCAACATCCTTGTACATGCATTAGCATGTACATGCATCCTTGTACACACATTGTTATTTATTAGGGCAGACTCCCAGACACACAATTTCTGAGTCAATGAGTATGAACATTGTATACCTTCCAGTGGATAAGAACAAATACCCAAATACCCCAGAAGAGTGTCCCTAATTCCCACCGCCCGTGCCGCACATCACTGCACAAGGGATGCCAGAATGTTTGCATTCACGGATCAGAACTTCCTATTTCTGTTTTTAAAGGTTCTCTGCTGCTCAGACTTCAGGTGGGAGGTGGGGTGCTCCAAGGGAGGGGGTGATCCTAGACACAGCAGTGAAGAGGAGGCCCCTCCCTGCCCCAGCCCAGGAGGCCCATGTCCAGGCTTCCCAGGCCCTCTCCAAAGGCAGAATGTGCATGTGTATTCCTGGGCTGGCACTGACACCTATTTGTCCCATAATCAATGTTTCTTTTGAAGGGAACCTGAGTGAATGAACACGACACAGTGACGCCTGCATTGGATGCACAGTTACCGAGCACTGCATGGGACAGTATTCTGTGCGGAGCTTCTGCTATGGTCAGGGGCTGCGCCAGAGATATTAAAATACTGTCAATCATTCAACTATCCTGGTGGAGGCTAATACTGCAACCCCATTTTACAGATGGATAAGCAGAGGCCAAGGCCATAGCACTAATCTGTGGTGGTGTCAGGGTTGAGCGCCACGAGTGTCTGACTGTGAGCCCAGGCACTCCTGGCTCTGCATGCAGCCCCATGGGCTTCAGGGTCAGGCTCCTGGAACATTATAGGCACACAGGTGCCTGGGCAGCTGCTGCTCAGAAGCTCTCTGGCCTGCCTTGAGTCTCAGTGGCCTCCTCTTAAAGGATGGCCGTTACCAGGTCACCAGGTGGCCCTTGAGCATCTGCTTCTGATGGGCTCCTGCCAGGAGGCACTTGGCACCTGTATTCTTAACATGGTGCTGTCCTTGAGGGACAGAACAGGGCAGCTGTTGACCTAGAGAGTGCAGTGACTGGAAGGGACTGCTATGGGGCTGAGGGCAGGCCAGGCGCAATTTCCGAGTGGGGGCTGCAGGTTACCATGCTGTGTTCACCCCTCGAGGGGTACATTTTTATATAAGTACTTCTTATGCTAAAAATACAATTATAAGTGGAAATAAAAGAACTGCAGGTCAGATGGGGTGTGGGTGCATCAGACACACGCCAGCCTAATGGGAGGCTTCCCCTTCCCCAGGCAACATCATCGGTGCCTTTGCCCAGCCTGTCCACAACAGAAGGCCTCCCAGGCTAAGGTAAAGCCACCAACATTTGCTGGAGGCGTTTTGGAAAGCAGGCTCAATGTGAGAGAAGCTGTGCTTTTTTCCTCTTGGGCATGACGGGGGCTGTGGGGGCTTGTTCTGCCCCCACATCGCCCCGCGACCCCTGCCAGATTCCCAGGAATTAATCAGCGTTCCTGTCCCTTCCCACTCATTGCTTCTTGTCTCTCCTCCCTCACCAGGCCCATGCTGCTGGGTGCTCAGACAGACGCCTCCCTGGAATTCACGCATGGGATCTGAGCCACTCTCCCACCCTATGGAGCTCTCTGGGCATATGTCCTGTCTCTCCCCTCTCTTTAGGGCACATGTCAATAAGATGAGTATTTTCATCCAAAACACTGGGGAAAGAGGAAGGGAATCTGGACAGAGCCTTTTGTAGGGCTCCCGCCAACCAGGTCATCCGGTGGCCCTTGAGCACCTGCTTCCGATGGGCTCCTGCCAGGAGGCACTCGGCACCTGTATTCCTAACATTCCTGCCAAACGGGTCAGGGTGATGCCCTCCACCCTCTGCACCCCTCACTTCTCTGCCTCCCTGCAGGTATTTATTTAATAGGTTTGCATGTCAGTTTCCTGTTGCTGCTGTGACTAATTACCACAAGCACAGTGGCTGAAAACAACACTAATTTATCATACAGTTTCAGAGATCTCACTAGACTAAAATGGAAGTGTTGGCAGAGCTGCACTCCTTCTGGAGGCTCTAGGGGACAATCTGTTTTCTCGCCTTTCTCAGCTTCTAGAGGCCGCCCACATTCCTGGGCTTATGGCTGGGCTCATGGCCCCTTCCTCCATCTCCAAAGCCAGCAATATAACGTCTTCCAATCTCTCTCATCTTCCAATCTCTCTCTCATCTTCCAGCCTCGCTCTTAGAAGGACCCTTGTGATGACACTGAGGCTCCCTGGCTAATCCAGGCCACTCCTACCATCTCAAAATCCTTAACTTAATCACAGCTGCGAAGTCCCTGTGGCCGTGAACAGTAATCCATACACAGGTTCTAGGGGTTAGGAAATGGACATTCTTGGTGGGGGCATCATTCTGCTGACAACACCCCGGACTTCTGTTCCAGAAAGGAGTCGGGATGGTGTGCATAACTGGATGTCCACCTCTCATTAGACAGAGAACTCTTGAAGGCAAGTATATGGTCCACTCATCACAAACCCCCTCAGCCCCATCCTTAACATACAGAAAAAGTGACAAGTAAAACCATGAGGAATTAATGAATTTGAAATCAACAGGAGGGCTCCCCACCGGTGGTACTTCACAAACCCCAATCCTGGAGCTCCCAGCCGTGGGACAGGCCTCATGGGGAGTCCCCTTTGCCCTGCCCCTGTGGTGGGAGCTCAGAACTGCCAGAGAGGATGGTTAGTGTGGGACGGATTCTGCTGTCTCAGAGCGTGGGAAATGAGGGTGGGTTCTGGTGTCAGAAAGGCTCGGGGGTGAATCCTGCTTTGCCACATATGGTGGAGCTTGAGTGAGTTACTTACCCACTTGCCTCAATTTCCCTTCTGTAAGTAATGAAGAGAATGCAGTCCAACCAGCAAGATTGTTGCAAGCAGTGAATAAGATCATGTATGAGAAAGCATGGCCCAAGACAGTTACACAACAATTACCAATATTCCTTCGCTCTGTCGTCCTTGTAGGACAGTATCACATGCATCTCTTATCCAGCTGCTTAAGCTAAAGTGAGGAAATCAGGAACACGGCATTTCTGGTCATGTGCTTTTTGTGTGATCAATAACCAGATACTCATTTTCAGTTGTCAGCAGATGGCCGCCCATGTCCCCAATGTGTGCCGAGACAGGTGGCTGAGAGGTGCTCCAAAGCTGGTCAGCCCTGTTGCTCTATCCGTCTGTCTCGGGTTTGTTGGTTTTATTTTGTTTTGATATTTTTTTTTTCCTTGTAAAATAGGTTCTAAATGGAGAGTGCTGAGTTAGACATAAAAATAACTTCCAACAGCAGAATTCCATGACTCAAAAACAAGAAGTCAGTCTCAATTCCATCATTTGAAAGTTACAAAAATTTGATCAGGAGCTGGCTTGTGGTCAGCATGAGGGGTGTTGGCTAAGGTCATCCTGGAAGCAGGTGGTGAGAGAATGTCACTCTCAAAGCCCGCCCGACCAGCTCCAGTCTACTTTTAGCCACTTTTAAAGATGCCCTTCTGGTGGCACACCACTGCTGGAAATGAGCAATGGAGCTTTCTCACGCCAGTGGGCAAGGGTGGCCACTGGCCTTCAGAGAATGGGATTCTTGGATGAGGTTTTGACTCAGAGCAGATTTGGGGGTGTGAGCCTAACCTTAAACCCTAGAAAAGCTACCGTGCAGAAGACAGAGTGGCTTAGGGGGCAGAACAAGAAAACTAGTCTCCTCTTGCTGAGTTAGACACTGGCAACCAGGACAACACAGGGTGACCTGGGGGGCGATGGGGGGCTTGCTTCCCTATCAGAGGAGGTATTCACGTCAAGATTAGAAAAAGAAACCACAACAAAAAAACATTTCTTGGCCGGGTGTGGTGACTCATGCCTGTAATCCCAGCACTTTGGGAGGCCAAGGTGGGAGGATTGCTTAAGGCTACGAGTTCAAGATCAGTCTGGGTAACATAGTGAGACTCCATCTCTACAAAATATAAAAAAAATTAGCGGGGTGTGGTGGTGCACACTTGTGGTCCCAGCTACTAGGGAGGTTGATGTGGGAGGATCGCCTGAGCCCAGGAAATCAAGGCTGCAGTGAGGTCTGATGGCAACACTGCATTCCAGTCTGGGTGTCAGCGAGACCCTGTCTCAAAAAAACGAAAACAAAAACACTTGCTGGCTTGTTGAAGACAGAGGCTGTATTTTCTGCCTACTCTTTTCAGAAGGCAGGGATCTTCCACAGTATCACAGTATCCCCAATGCCTAGACCAGAGCAGACACTCAAAAAATATTTGGTGGATGAATGAATCCTGGGACCATCAGTCAAGAATCCTGAGGGCATGATGAGATTTAGCCCCAGGGCCAACATTGCCTCGTGGTGTGATCTAGGCCCACTTCTTAACCTCTCTGAGGCAGAGGTTTCTCAGTTAAAAACAGGGGAAATAATAAAGACAGCCTTATAGAAGGGGGCTGCTGGGAGGTTCTTAACACTGGATGAAAAATGCTTTCTAGGGAAAAAGGCAAGTCACAAAATAAACTCAGATAGAATTCTTGAAATCAAAAACATGCATGCATAATATGACCATGTACTATGCATGGATTTATACAAATGTTAGTAAAAGTACCAACTTGGATCGTGAAGCCAGATTCATGATCGCGGCTGCCTCTGGGAAAGGGGGAGATGGGACAAAGGAGACCGATTTCATCTGTAGTCGTTTCTTACAAGGAAAGACAAGGCAAACATGATGAAATATTATAAATGGCCTATTCCGGTCAGTGGGTATATGAGTGTCTGTTATCTTTTGGTATTTTTGAACTTCCTAAAATTAAGAGCAGTGCTTCGAGCATTGGAGTGCACCAAACGCATGATGGTTATAATTGATTGTGGCTGTGGGATTCAGTGCTCTCTGAATTCAGGAGGGTGCCCCAGGCTCGGAGTCCCTGCCCCGCAGTGTCGGGGCACCATGTAGCATGTAGTGGCTGAGTGCGATGTGAGGTGTTCCAGGTGGTCCGGGCCATTGTGGAAAATGGGACAGCCTCCCCCAGGGGCCTCAGAGGGCCCTGCCTTCCGGACAGTCTCCATCCTGCTTCCAGAGCAGAGCTGCTCCAAGGAGCGGGGTGGTCTTTAGGCCTCTACCTGTTCCTGCTAAGGAGGTGACCGTTATATAAATCTCCCCTAAGCTCCACCTCTACAGAGAAAGGAATGGAAAACGCTTTCAGAAGCAAATCTTCAATGCGTGGTTATCAGAGGTGACCCCGGCAGGCCTTTCAGAGGACGGGTAAACAAAACAACAGAAGTGTGATTGTGATGGCTTGTGATACGGGGGCCACCAGACCCTCCTCCCTTAGATGCAGTCTCAGTGCCCGGCTTGGCCTCGCCCGTTCTGCAGCATCCTGGCCCAGAACAGTTAGAATCTGATGCTCCTGGGCTGTGAATTTTAAAGTTAAATTTGTATGGGGGTAAAGACAACCACGTCCCCAGTGGGCTGTGCTGCTCCCACGCTGCTCTGGGTCTGGAGACCTGAGATCTGGCCCTGCTCCAGCCCTGCCCTGTCTTGGATCCTTACGTACTAGGGAGTGGCTTGGATGGGGTGATATCTAAGGTCAGAAGTGCCTGCCCAATACTAAGAAGGCTGAAGTCAGTTATAGACGGGCCTAAAGTGAGAGTCTGTGTGGCAAATATTGCCATATAAACCCTTCAATAAAATTCTCAAACAAAATTTAAGATGCCTAGTTAAATTCGAATTTCAAATAAACAACACAATTTTTAGCATAAGTATATCCCACATATTGCATGGAATATACTTATCCTAAATAATTATTTGTTGTTTATCTGACAATGAAATTTAACTGTGCATCTTTTATTTGCTACATCTGACAACTCAATACGTGGCTAATCTAAAAACTAGCAGCAATTTTAGAATTTGTACAAGGGACCACACCTTCAGTTTTGTCTCTTCAGAACACACCATCTGTGGCCCAGGCTCTCTGGGGGACCTAGCACATCAGAAAATTCCAGAGAAGCCTCCAGTTAGTATACAAACATTATAAAGATAATTTTTCTCATCACTAAATTCTCGCAGGGTCTCTGTGGTCTAAACATAAAGGCTGGACAGATTTGAATACCATCCATCCATCCTTTCATTATTCATTCAACAAATACCAAAGGCCAACTTGCACCAGGAAGACCAGGAAGTGATAGACATTAGGCACACCAAGGGTTACTCATGACTTCTGAAGGGCTCAACATTTAAAAAGAATATAGACTGAAACACACAGTCATAAAATGGTGTCATGTGCACTTTCACAGAGAGAGGAAAAAGGTGATAGGATTTCGACGGGGTGAAGACATTTCAGCTAGAAACAAGCAACACAGGTTGGGATTCATTACAAGAGCTGCAGAATCAGGCATGAGACTGAGCTCCCGCGTGGTTCCTTTTTAGCTGTATGATGAGGGCAAGTGACTAACTATCCCATGCCTCGGCTTCCTTATCTGTAAAATGAAGATAAGAGCAGGAACCACCTCCTAAGGTGCTATGGCGTGACAGACACTCACAGCACCCGGCTGTGTATGTTCCATGCTCGTGAGCTGTCATTGTAAGTTTCATCCTTGCTGCCTGGCCCCATGACTCCCAAGGCAGAGAGCTGGACCTGCTGTCTCAAGGTGTCTCCAGAGTTGGGTCTCTTTTGATTTTCTCCATTTTCCACTTTTGGGTCTGGTTTATTTCATGTGGGTTACACTGGGAATGTAAGAAAAGAAATGGAAGGCGCATGGCTAGGTACACGCTGATCCCCTCATAAATGTCCTCTGACGGGGAGGGCTGAAGCCCCACAGAGCAGGAGGGTCAGCAAAGGATGGAAAGGCACCTGAGTTTTCATTTCCCACTCGTGGGCTCTTACAAATCAGCAGGAACTGCTGGGAGGCTGGGCTCTGAATGGCACAGTGGCCTCCTGACCTGGGGTGGGCAAGACTGCAGGACCGTGAACAGGCAGGCAGGTCCTCCTGAAGGGATGGGTGGTACATGAAGGGGCCCCAAGGGAGATGTAAGATCCTGGTGCCAGCCCAGTCTGCCTGCTGGACTGGGCCACTTCTATTGCTGGATCCGTTCCCTGTCTCAACATGAGAACTCCTGCCTGGGACCCACAGGACCATTATGAAACTAGGAGAATATGATAAAATGCTTGCGGTGCCGGCACAGATAGAGTAAGCCCAGGCAAGCTCCAACAAGCATTGGCCAAGGCCCCTGACAAGAAGGCGGCAGCAGCTGGCTCAGGGAGGGAAGATAAACCTGGAGAAGGACAGGCATCATGAGCTTACTGGGGTTTTTGCCTTTTTTATCTCCCAGGACTGAGCACAAAAGCTCTAGAAGAAACCCCCTCTCTCTAGACAGAAGACTGAGAAGCCAGGCTCCTGTGAGCTGGCAATTTGAGGGGAATCCCCGATTTTTACTTGTTTTCTCTTTTTTCTCTCCTGGTCCTGCCTCTCAAGGCAGTGTCAGTTGCTGAGCTGTGTTGCCACGGTCGCGATGGCAGCAGTGATGGTGACCTAAACACAAGAGAAAACCCTTCCTGCTGGCCAGAGGAACCCGGGGAAGGGCCCCATGGTCTGAAGAGTGTGGGGGCTCCCTTGATCTCTTCCATTTTCTCTCACTGCTTTGCCTGCAGGGCGCCCCAGCAGTGCAGACCTGTGCAGCAGCACAGGAGGATGCAGCGGGCAGAAATGCAGGCTTTGCAGCCAGAGGGTTACACGGAAAGGCCCCTGGGAGCTAGACAGTGTCAGGGGAACCCAGAGGGACGAAGCTGGAGAAGGGAACCCCCTAAATTTGTGGTGTGAACATGTACACATTTTGGGCTCACCCCAAACTGCATGCACCAAAGAGATTCAAAGGAGCACAGTAAAAGCTCTGATAACTGAACTGTGGTGCAAACCCCTGCCATGTCGAGACTAACCCCTGAGGGGTGCACCTGCAAGACACACCCAAACGACGTGCAACCACTGCTTATAGAAGGTGACAGAGAATTTTCAGACCAGACCCAACCTGCTAAAACAAAGCAATGCTCTAAAATTTTTAACAAAACACAGTGTACTAGTTTGCTCTGGCTGCCATATGAAGTACCCCAGACTGGGTGGCTTAAACAACAGAGATTTACATCCTCACAGTCCTGGAGGGTGGACCTCCAAGATCAAGGTGTCAGTAGGGCTGGTTTCTTCTGAGGCCTCTCTCCTTGGCTTGCAGGTGGCTGCCTTCTCCCTGTGTCTTCACATGGTCTTCCCTCTGTGCATGTCTGTGTCCTAATTTCCTATTCTTATAAGGACGCCAATCATACTGAACTAGGGCATACCCTAGTGACCTCATTTTAACTTAATCACCCCCTTTAAAGACCCTATCTCCAAATACACTCATGTCTAAGGTATTGGGAGTTAGGGTTTCAACATAGGAATGGTGGAGTTGCAGGAGGGGGCAACAACTCAGCCCATAGCCGCTGGCATCTCACAACATAATATTCAAAACATCCAGAATCCAATCCAAAATTATCACACCTCACTTCTCTCTTAGTACAGAAAGAAATAGGGAATCAACGAGGACACAGAAGACCTGGATGTCACCATCAACCAACAGGATCTAACTGACGTGTATTGAACCTTCCACCTGACAACAGAATGCACATTCTTCTCATGGGCACGTGAAATAGTCACCAGGACAGACCATATCCTGGGTCATAAAGCAAACCTTCACAAGTTTAAAGGAATCAAAATCCTATGAAATATGTCTTCTGATCATAATGGAATTAAACTAGGAGTCAATAACAGAAAGATATTGGGAAAATCTCCCAAAACCTGGAAGCTAAATCACACACTTCTAAATAATCCATGGGTCAAGAGGGAAGTCTCAAGGGAAACTAGCAAATATTCTGAACTGAATAAAAGTGAAAATACAAGTTATCAGCATGCATTGATGCAACTAAAGCAGTGCTTACAGAAAAATTTCTAGTACTAATTGTTTATATGAGAAAAGAAGAAAGGTCTCAATTTAATAATCTAAACCAACCTTGTCCAACCTGCAGCCCAGGACAGAATGTGGCCCAACACAAATCCATAAGCTTTCTTAAAACATTACTAGATTTTCTTGCATTTTTTTTTCTCATCAGCTATCATTAGTGTTAGTGTATTTTATGTGTGGACCAAGGCAATTCTTCTTCTTCCAATGTGGCCCAGGGAAGCAAAAATGTTGGACATCCCAGATCTAAACTATACCTTAAGAAATTAGGAAGAGGAGAAGATTAAATTAAACCCAAAGCATAAAGAAGGAAGGAAATAATAGAGATAAGAACAAAACTCAATAAAATTGAAAACAGAAACAATAGAGAAAAATCAGTGACTCTACAAACTGGTTCTTTTAAAAGATCAGTAACAATGATAAACCTCTCGCCAGGCTGAGCAAGAAAGGAGAAAACACAAATTACCAATATCAGAAATGGAAAAGGGATATTGCCACAGATGTTACTGACAGCAAAAGGACAGACAATAAGGAATTACTGAGAATGATTAAAAACAACTACATACCCATAGGTTTGACAATGTAGATGAAATGAATCAATTCCTTAAAAAACACAAACTACCAAAACTTACTCAAGAAAAAAAGATAAACCACACAGTCCTTAGAGCTATTAAATAAATTAAATTTTTAGTTAAAAATCTTCTGGGAAAAAATCACCAAATGATTTTATTGAAGAATTTACCAAAAATATAAAGAAGAAAAATACAAGTTGTAGACATTCTGTTCCAAAAAATAAGAGGGGGGAACACTTTCCAACTCATTTCATGGAACACTTCCCAAATCATCTTAATGAGGCAGCATTACTCTGCTAACAAAATCAAAGGCATTACAAGAGCAGAAAACTGTGGACCAATATCTCAATTGAACACAGACAAAAAGTAGTCAATGAGATATTGGCAAATTAAATCCAGCAATATATAAACAAGATAATGCAAAGCATTCAAATATTCAACATCCAAAAAAAATCAATCCATATAATTCATGCCACACTGACAGAACTATGAAGAAACAAAACAATCATATCAATAGATGCAGAAAAAGCGTTTGACAAAAGTAAACATCCACTCAAGATTTAAAACTCTTAGTAAACTAGAAGTAGAAGGGAACTTCCTGGATCTGATAAAGAACATCTAGAAAACAAAACCAAACAACCTATAGCCAACATCATACCTAATGGTGAAAGAGTGAAAGCTTCCCTCTATGATCTAGGCATACGAGAGGGTGTCTAACCTCACCACTCCCATTCAAAATCACACTGAAAGTTTTTGCCAGTACAATAAAGCAAGAAAAAGAAATAAAAGTCATATATACATAGATGCCTTATATATAAAGAAGACATAAAACTGTCTCTAATTGCAGAAGACATGATTGTCTATACAGAAAATCTCAAGGAATTTCCAAAATGTCATATAACTAATAACTGAATTTTGAAAGGTCATAGAACATAAGGTCAATATTAAAAGACCAATTGTATTTCCACACTCAAGCAACAAACAATATGAACTTTAGCCAAAAAGCACCATTTACAACAACACCAAAAAATAAAATACTTAGCCCAGATCTAACAAAATACCTGCAGGATCCGAATGCTGAAAACAACATACTGATGAAATAGCAAAGAAGATCTAAATAAATGGAGAGACATACTATGGTCATGAAATCAAAGACTCAATATTGTTAAGATGTGAATTCTCCCCAAAATAATGGAGAACCTCAATGCCATCCCAATGAAGATCCCAGCAGGAATGTTTGTCGATGCCAACAAGCTGATTCAAACATTTATTTGCAAAGGCAAAGGACTAAGCATAATCAAAACAATTTTGAAAAAGAAAACAAATTTGGTGAACTCATGCTACTGTATTTCAAGACTTATGATAAAGCTACAGTTATCAAGACAGTGTAGTGTTAGCAAAAGGATGGATGCATACATTAAATAAAGGGTCCAGAAATGAGATGCACATAATATGGCCAATTAATTTTTGAAAAAATTACAAAGGCAATTCAATGGAAAAAGGATAGTCTTTTCAGCAAATGATGCTGGAACAAGTGGACATCAATATGCAACAATATATATAGAGACACAGATATGTGAACTTGGAACCCAATCTCTTACCCAAAAATTACAAAACAGCTGCAGCAAAAAAACAAAACTCATGCCTTATACAAAAAACTCAAAATGGATGTTAGACCTAAATGAAATCATAAAACTATAACACCTTTAGGAAAATAAGTAAGAGAAAAATGTCTGTAATCTCATGGTAGGCAGAGTTATTAGATCCAACATCAAAAGCATAATCCATACAAGAAAACACTGCAAACTGGATTTTATTAAAATTAAAAATGTTTTCTCCATGAAAAACACCATCAAGAGAATGAAAAGACAAGCCACAGGCTGGAAGAAACTATTTACAAATAATCTATTTGACAAAGAACTGATAAGTAGAATATATAAAGACCACTGAAAACTCAACAATAAGAAAACAACCCACTTTGTTTTTTCCTTCAACTTCAAGTTCTGGGGTCCATGTGCAGAAGGTGAAGGTTTGTTGTTATATAGGTTAACAAGTGCCATGTGGTTTGCTGCACAGATCAACCCATCACCTAGGTATTAAGCCCGGCCTCCATTAGCTATTCTTTCTGATGCTCTCCCTCTTCCCACCCTTCCCAACAAGCTCCAGTGTCCCCCATGTGTCCACGTGTTTTCTTAGTTCAGCTCCCACTTGTAAGTGAGAACATTCAGTGCTTGGTTTTCTGTTTCTGTGTTACTTTGCTGAGGATAACAGCTTCCAGCTCCACCCATGTCCCTGCAAAGGACATGATCTCGTTCCTTTTTATGCCTGTGTAGTATTCCATGGCATATATGTACCACATTTTTTTTTATCCAGTCTATCATCGATGGGCATTTGGGTTGATTGCATGTCTTTGCTACTGTGAATAGTGCTGCAATGAACATACACATACATGTGTCTTTTTAATGGAATAATTTATTATATATTCCTTTGGGTATAGCCCCAATAATGGGATTGCTGGGTCAAATGGTATTTCTGCTTCTGGATCTTTGAGGAACTGCCACACTGTCTTCCACAACGGTTGAGCTAATTTACACCCCCACGAACAGTATAAAAGCATTCTTTTTCTTTACAAACTTGCCAGTATCTATTGTTCCTTGACTTTTTAATAATCACCATTCTGACTGGTGTGAGATGGTATCTCATTGTGGTTTTGATTTGCATTGTCTAATGATCAGTGATGTTGAACTTTATTTCATAGGTTTCTCGGCCACATGAATGTCTTCTTTTGAGAGGTGTCTGTTCATGTCTTTTGCCCCCATTTTAAGGGGGTTGGAAAACAACCCACTTTTAAAAATAGTTAAAATATCTGAAAAGCTAAATAGGAGATATGTCACTGAACAAGAGATATATATACAGAGGTCAAATAAACACTTGAAAAGGTATTCATCATCATTAATTAGGGAAATGTAAATTAAAACTACCATGAGATAACACTACACATCTATCACAATGGCTAAACTTTAAAAACAAAACAAAACAAAAAAACCTGGTGTTACTAATTTCTGATGAGAAATTGGAGCAACCAGAACTCTTGTAACTTGGTGTGGGAACCAATTATGCAGCCATTTAAAGAAAACAGTTTAGCCAGTTCTTACAAAGTTAAACATATGTTTATCATATGACCCAGAAATCCCACTCCTACGTATTTACCCAAGAGGAATAAAAACTGGTGTTCACCAAAAACCTGTGGGCAAATTTTTACAGTAGCTTTATTTGTAGCTGCCCCACACTGGAAACAATGTGAATGTCTTTCAACTGGTAAACGGGCGAACTGTCTACATTCACCCAATAGAATCCTACTCGGTGATAAAAATGAACAAGTTATTGATGTTCGCAATGACATGGGTGAATCTCAAATGCGTTAGGTTACACTGAATGAAGCTGTGTGGGCGAGGCCATTTAGATGGTATTCTGGATGATGCAAAAAACAATGAGGTGGACAATAGCAGAGACAGGGATGTGTCAGGTAGGGGGTGGTTGACCGCAAGAGACAGCAAGAGGAGATATTTTGGAGTGATGGAAAGTTCTAAATTTTTATTGTGGTCATGGTCACAGGGTTCTGTGCATTTGTTACAAGTTAGAGAACCGTATCATCCCCTCCACCAAAACAATTTTCTGGTATGCATATTAGCAAGTAAATCAAAAGCACACCTGGGAAGGAGACTGCAGCATTTGCTCTGAGCCAGGCACTGTGGCAAGCCCGGCGTTCACCATTCTGTGCAGTCCTCAGGGCCCCTGGGAGGTGGTGGTGGCCTTCCCACTGCACAGACTCAGCTGAGGCCCAAGGGCCCAGGGTCAGGCTGGACCCCAAACCACATCTGCCTCCACGTCCCAAGCTCTTTCTACAGCGCCAAGATTTTACTGCATATATGACAAAGGTGCTTGGCAAATCGAGACTCAGTGGACCTCAGCCCATAGCAGAGATCACTGTGGTGTTTCGACAGGCCTGCAGAACATGCGACAACTTTCCTGAGGAAGTGCTCGGAAGGATTCTCCAACAGCGTGGGCATGGCTCCCTGAGTCCCAGGCCTTTCCATTCACATCCCCCACCTTAACCCCGATGGCCATTCCGACTTGGGGGATCTCTTGAGCCCTGAGTGACCATTGTGGAGTCTGAGTCAGAGGCAACTCCAAAAAGAGCTTCTCCCTTCACACCAGGTCTCCCTTCACCTCTGTGTGAGGCCACATTCACATGGCTGTCTCAGGCATGCCCCGGAACTGTGCTGAAGCTCAAGCTGATTGATTTCAGCAAAAGACCTTTGTGATGAAGGCCCAGGGCTGGACAGGCACAAGGTGACGTCCACCAGCCCTGGCAGGCACCCTGTGTGCTCCACCTCCCTGCAGCTGTCTACACTCCCCCTGGGGCTGGTCTCCTGCTGAGACATCTGGGGTTCTCACTCACCACAGAACGAGGCCCAGCTTCCCAAGATTGGGTGGCACCATCCCTCAGGGTGGCAACAGGCTGGGTCCACAGGCTGCCACCTGAACTCCTTCAGGAAAGAGGGCTGGGACTGTAGCAAGCTGGTCAAAGACTGGGGATCCCCAGGGGGCAGTGTGTGTTCATGGCTTAATTGGGGTGACAGTAGTAGCAATGATGGCAATCAGAACACTTGAGATTATGCCACCAAATCCAGGGAAAGTGGAGAATAGACAGGGGCTTGCTTGCATTTCACTATAAGAGAAAGACCCCTGGTGATGAAGGCTTGAAGGGAGACGTGGGCAACAGAGGGAGAGTGAAATGGTTTGGCTGTGTCCCCACCCAAATCTCATGTTGAATTGTAGCTCCCCAAATCCCCATGTGTTGTGGGAGGGACCTGGTGGGAGGTAATTGGATCACGGGGGCAGTTACCCCCATGCTGCTGTTCTTGTGATAGTGAGTGAGTTCTCACACAATCTCATGGCTTTATAAAGGAGCTCTCCCCTCTTTTGCTCAGCACTTCTCCTTCCTGCCATCATGTGAAGAAAAACGTGTTTGCCTCCCCTTCCGCCATGATTGTAAGTTTCCTGAGGCCTCCCCAGCCATGTGGAACTGTAAGTCAATTAAATCTCTTTCCTTTACAAATTACCCAGGCTCAGGTATGTCTTTATTAGCATCATGATAATGGACTAATACAAACCTCATTGGATGTTGCTTCCCCTTCTCAGCACATCACCGAAGGCTCAGAGTGAGCTCAGCTGTCTCTGCAAACTGCAGACAATGATCGATGACCTTCACAGTGTGGCAGTCATTAACTCACAGTGGTTTAGCTGCCTTTCAGAGACCCTACTACCCTAGGGATGAAGAAACTAAGGTGATGCGGGTGCACCCCATGAGGACACAGGGCATGCAGCTACTCCCCTGCACACCTTCCATTGGAATCTTCACAACTGCCAATGACTCTGGTGGAGTAATTTCTATCCGTGCCTTTAACAAAAGGGGATGCAGAAACTGCCTCTAGAAAGGGTTAAGCGATTTGCCTAAGGTTAGTCCCTCAGCTAGCAAGGAGTAGAAGGGGTCAGTGCAGTGTGTGTGTGTGTGTGTGTGTGAGAGAGAGGAGGAGAGAGAGAGAGAGAGAGAGAGAGAGAGAGAGACTTCATGTACACTGGCGAATGAAACTTTGCAATCCAGTTCAAATCAGAATCTGGGTTTCCTGGGACGTGCCTCAAGTGTTTCCTCCTCCCTAAGGACTTGCCATTTCTACAAACCTGGCTCCAGTTTTATCTGCCACGGGTTTCCTCAAGGAGAGAGAAAAGGAGAGGCCTTTAGATGGTGCAGAAGGAGAAGAATGAGGCAGCAATAGATAACCAGCTCCAGAAAGGGAAGGCTGGGCTGAGGTCAGCTCCAGTGATCCAAGGGAAGGATGGCTACCTGGCTCATGAGACATTGAGGTGGGCAATCAATTATTTAAAAAGTAAACAACCAGATAAATAACGTAGGACTCTAGGCACCTAGACTTAATAACCAAGGAAAAGGGACAATTCCAAGGAGCACAACCTGAGTGCCCTCCACAGCGGAAAACCCTCATTTGTCCACAGGGCTCCTACCTCATAGGCTCTTGGTTTAGCCCTGGCTACAAGTGGAGGTGAGGTCTGGGGGTGCATTTCAGTAAATCTGCCTGGCTTAGTACAAAAGTAGACCCCTCTTCCTGGGGCAGGGCCCTCTGATGTGGAATATTAAGTGGAAGCAGGACAATAGCATGCTCTGTGAATTTCCTCCCCGGGGTCTTTGGAAGGCCCTGGAAGAAATGCTAACAAGCACAGGTTTGAAGACTTCTCCTTAGTGAGATGTCTGTGCCAAGAGCATCACAATAAACTTCCCGGCTGTAAAAATAAAGGTTGGTTGGTGTTTGCTGGGAAGAAGGGATCTCAAAGTAGAAAGCCATCCTCTCTAAAATAATACATATTGAGATCCTTTAAAAACAAAAAAGCAGGATTTTGTGGCATGCAATTCCACATCATCAAGGCCCTCAACTCCATTACATGAGTAACTCATGGAGGTCCCTGGTCAGATGTCAGCCTCTGAGTCCTGGGCCTTTGAAGCCAGTGCAGGAGGCTGAAGCCTTCGAAAGGCGCCTGCCTGCCCAGGCTGACTGCGCCAGCTCCAAACTGGGCTGCCAGTTGTCCAGCTTCATGCACACCCCATGTGTGCCCTGGCCAATCATGGTGTGCCTCACAGGGAGGTGGAGATGGTGTCTTCCCACCACACAGGTATTATAACTGAGGCTTTGATAGTTTATATATTTCCAAAGAACCAGAAACTAAATTCAAACTGCTCAAGTATCACCGTATACTTTGCAATATTCCAGGATTATAGAAATCAATAGTCTCTACCAAATCTGTATTAGTCCAGGTTCTCCAGAGAAAAAGAACCAATAACATATATATATATATGAACATAAACGGAACCAATAACATATATATATGAACGTAAACAGAACCAATAACATATATATACATATATATGAAGAGATTTATTATGAGGAATTGCCTTACACGATTATGGAGACTGAGAAACCCCACCATCTGTCACCGGCAAGCTGGAGACACAGGGAAGCTGGTGGCATAATTCAGTCTTAAGTCCAAAGGCCTGAGAACCAGAGGAGCTGAGGGGCTAAAACCCAATCCAAGAGCAGAAGGCCAATGTCTCAGCTGAAACAGGCAGGCAGGAGATAAAAGGGGCAAATTCTTCTTTCCTTCTCCCTCAGTGAACTGGTTGATGCCACCCACACTGGGGAGGATTATCTGCTTTACTGGGTCCATGGATTCAAATGCTAACCTCATCCAGAAACACTGGCATGGACACACCCAATCTGGGCATCCCAGGATGCAGCCAAGTCGACACCTTAAATGAACCATCACGGTCCTCTGGTGCTCAGCACAGCGCCTGGAGCACAGCACATGCTAAAGGTGACAAGAGCTAATGGGCAGAACTTTGCACAGAAGCCAGGTGCACAGGCTTTTGCTGATGAATGTGGCCAAGCTTTTCTCCCACGGGTAGTAAGCGGCTGCTGCTCCCCCCCGACATGGTCTGTATGCTCATCCTGTGGAAACAGAGAGCTCCAAACAGTCCCAGCTTTGGTCTCATCTGGAAGTGAGAAATCCTTTTCTACTCCCCGTAGAGGGTTTCAGTGGGTGAGGTCTGCCTCTTTCTACAGACAGGGAGGCTGAAGGCTGGAATCAGCGCCCATGCATCTGCAGTGAGTGCCCGCCGGATGGCCACGGAGCACCCCACCTAAGATCACTCACATCACACACCTGGGAATGGCATCCAGGCCTTCTCCCATCCCCAAAGCCCAGAGGCTTTCTCATTAACTTGCCCAGCCCTGCAACACGTTGAGAGGACATCCTGCAGAGAACTGGCCTCCAAATCTGGCTGTTTTGCTGAAAAAACATAATCTGCTCTTTCATTAAGCTTTCCAACACACGGGGAGCTACCGAGCCTTTCTGTGCTGTTCGCCCACGCAGGGTGCAGTTAAGGGAAAGATTTGCTACTGGATATCAGTACTTGCCACTCTCCTTGACTAATGTTCCCATGCTGGAGAGTCTTCAATTTACGAGGTGGATAAAATAAAAATGAAAGCTGATATTTATTGAGAGCCTGCTCTATGCCAGATATGGGCTGAGCACGTTACAGGCATGATTGGGTTTTATTATCACAACCCTATGAGGTGGGTACTATCGTCACCCTTGTTTGACAGGCGAGCACACAGGCACACATAATAAAGAAGACATAACCCTCTCTGGAACCCCTATAAGTGGCCACCTGCATGTGCTAACATTGCACAGGACAAAGAGGGCTGCTTTCTTCCCTCAAAGAGCATCTAAGCTGGTGGAAGGTAGGGGGCATGCCTACAGCACTCCAAGTGTGACCAGGCACAATGACACTGGGACCTACACTGAGTGCATGCTAATTTTTTTTTTTTTTAAGATGGAGTTTCACTCTTGCTGCCCAGGCTGGAGTGCAATGGCCTGATCTCCGCTCACAGCAACATCCGCCTCCTGGGTTCAAGCGATTCTCCTGCCTCAGCCTCCCGAGTAGCTGGGATTACAGGCACCCGCCATCACGCCCAGCTAATTTTGTATTTTTAGTAGAGATGGGGTTTCTCCATGTTGGTCAGGCTGGTCTCAAACTCCCGACCTGAGGTGATCTGCTCGCCTCGGCCTCCCAAAGTGCATGCTAATTTTTAGAGCAATGTTCGTGTTTGTTGCGGTGCCTCTCTTGTAGGCACTTTACCACTGTGCTATCTTTCTGGTTCAGTGGAAGCTTTCAAAACGGGTCCCACCCAGAGCCCAAGGATGGCAATGGGTTCAGATCCAGTCCCTTGCACTGGCCACACTGGCTTTCCTATCTCCCTCTGAACGGATGTGTCAGGTGTGCTCACGTGGCCACCTTGCTGCTGGCGCGACTGCCTTTGACGGAAGTGCTGGCCTGCCCCTCCACTTCCTGCAGGTTTCTCTATCTATGCTCACTTCCTCTCCTGAGCCCCTTCTGGGCACCCCAGCACCTGGGCAAGGAGGAGCAGTATCTTTTGAGTAACAGCTGCTCTGAGACTGGCTGCTGTGACTTCGTGGTGTCCCCTCATTTTCACAACAGCTCAGCATGAGATAGAGGATTGGAGCTCAGAGAGGGATGTTCATTTCCCTGAGCTGGCACAGCCCATATGTAATTGATCAGAAATCAAACTCTAGATCTACCGACTCCTAACCCTCCTCACTCCAGGCTGAATTAACAGCTTTCTCTACTGGGGTCCTACACTAATTTATTCCTAGAACTGACAAAATATTTATTACATTACATTATGTTTACTACATTCCGTGTATTATAGTACATTATATTACATTACGTTACAATATATTATGTTATGTTACATTTTCTTATAGTTAGCTGTGTACTTGTCTATTTTTCTTAGGGACTGTGAGCACTTGTAGGATATGAGTTGAGTCTACCTTCTCTTTGAATCCCAGTGCCTAGCACATCTACTGACACAGAGCAGATGCTAAAAATATTTTTTATTAAAAAAAAAGTTTACCCAATCAATTGCTGTGCATTGAGCTACTTGATGTGATATATACATGATGGAGAAGATGACTCTATTTTCTGTGTGTCCGACATGCCTCAACTCACAGTAGGACCCAGTGAAATAAGGATATTTTTGGAAAGCCTGAGAGCATTTCAGAATTAAGAGGAAAAAGCAAATTGACCTCTTCTGAAAGTGTTGCCATAGTAACTCAGCACAACACAGGGGGAGAAAACGCCGTCTCATCAGAGCACATCATCTTAGATTAGCAATAATGGAGGAAGCACTTGCCCTGGGGGGACAGAAAGGCTCAGATGGTGTGGTCCAGGGTCCTGGGGACCTTGTCCTCCACACACATCCCATAGTCCATGGTGAGAACTGAGGGGACTGGGACAAGCCCCAGAGCCACAGCCTGCATTCAGAGGAGGCTGGCTAAGAACCTTAGGAAGAAACAGCTAAGGCCGCTTTGAGATGCCCCACCTCCCTGGCTGTACCTGAGGAGCTCCTCCACCTGGCTGTGGCTTCCTGAGGTGGAGAGAAGCAAGAGGAGGCTGTGCCTCTGTTGGTTCAGCTATGAGAAGTTCAGGCCACTCTCACTGGGTCTCAGCAGTCAAGCAAAGCAAGAGGATGGGGAGTTTAAAAATTTCCCTTAGAGAACAGCTGGCAAAGGTTGCCATAAATTAGTATTTATTCTACCCCAATTAACTCGATAGCATCTTTGAAATGATTCAGCAGTGTCATTGGAACCAAATGGGCGTCCCCTGTGTGGGTCAGCAGCCTCCTAATCAGATTAAATTCCTTGCCACTGAGCAGAATAAAGTCTCAGGGCCTTCGGAGGATGGGTGGGGAATTCGTTTGTTCAATTGTTATCTCGTTCATTAGTGAAACAGACATTTTACTGAGCACCTACTACATGCTGGGGGTGGGGGGGGATCAGGTTAGAAGCCAGAGGTACCAAGAGAAAAACTATGTAATCCCTATTTTGGAGGAAGAGAGAGAGAAGGGGAAAGTGGTGGGGGTGATGAAGGCTAAGAGGAGAGGACAAAAGGAATACAAGTGACATTGAGCATCATCCTCCATCAGCAAGCACACGCATCCGGGAGTGAAGCAGGGCCGGGGCAACGGCAAGCACAGGATGTTTACCTCCCTAAGTGGATCCTTTTGGTTTATTTTTAAACATCCTCTCCTCTATATGGCAAAATTGTCTTCAGTAGTAATCATGGCATGAAACAACAGCAACAAAAGGCCAGATTCTCCACCGGAGATGCACGTCGGAATCTCCAGGAGGACGTTCTAAAATGCTATAGTCTCCTCCAACCAATGTAGCTCTCAGCGGAACACACTGCACCCTCCTCCCCAGGGGCACCTGTATGAGCAGAAGAGGAAGGCACAGAGGTGGCCATCCTGTGCCAACACAGTCCGGCTCAGGACCCTGCAGCCTCACGGCTATTTCAATACACTCAGCTGGGTCAGAAGCCAGAGAAAACTACCCCCACTGCTACACATGATGTCCAGGAAGTCACGTCGAAACCCCCTACCTATGTATGGGAGGAAGAGAGCACACTGGGTTAGGAAGAAAACAGGGCCAGAGAAGCGAAGGGAGGTGGCGCCACGCGTGTGCACAATCCCTGCCAACCAGCAAAGCCTGTTCAACAGAGCTGGCCTGAGCGGAATCCCAGCATGGAAAATGCCAGGAGAGCAAATTAAAAGTAATTAATTAAAATTAATTAATCTTAATTAAAAATAAAAAATTAAAATTAATTTTTTAATTTTTTTAAATTTTATTTTTCCATAAGTTATTGGGGTACAGGTGGTTTGTGGTTACATGAGTAAGTTCTTTAGTGGTGATTTGTGAGATTTTGGTGAACCCATCACCCGAGCAGTAGACACTGCACCATTATTTGTAGTCTTTTATGCCCCTCTTCCATTCTTCCCCCAAGTCCCCAAAGTCCACTGTGTCATTCTTATGCCTTTGCATCCTCATAGCTTAGCTCCCACATATCAGTGAGAACATATGATGTTTGGGTTTCCATTCCTGAGTCACTTCACTTAGAATAAGAGTCTCCAATCTCATCCAGGTCACTGCAAATGCTATTCATTCATTCCTTTTTATGGCTGCCTAGTATTCCATCATATATATATGTATATATATATGTATATATATGTATATATGTATATATATGTATATATGTATATATATGTATATATGTATATATATGTATATATGTATATATATATATGTATATATATGTATATATATATATGTATATATATGTGTATATATATGTATATATATGTGTGTGTATATATATATATATATACACATATATATACCATAGTTTCTTTATCCACTCAATGATTGGTGGGCATTTGGGTCAGTTCCACGATTTTGCAATTGTGGATCGTGCTGTTATAAACATGCGTGTGCAAGTATCTTTTTCACATAATGACTTCTTTTCCTCTGGGTAGATACCCAGTAGTGGGATTGCTGGATCAAATGGTAGTTCTACTTTTATTTCTTTAAGGAATCTCTACACTGTTTTCCATAGTGGCTGTACTAGTTTACATTCTCACCAGCAGTGTAGAAGTGTTTCCTGCTCACCGCATCCATGCCAACATCTACTGTTTTTTGATGATGGCCATTCTTGCAGGAATAAGGTGGTATCGCACTGTGGTTTTGATTGCATTTCCCTGATCATTGGTGATGTTGAGCAGTTTTTCATATGTTTGTTGGCCATTTGTGTATCTTCTTTTGAGAATTGTCTATTCATGTCCTTAGCTCACTTTTTGATGGGATTTTTTTTTTTATTACTGATTTGTTTGATTTTGTTGTAGATTCTGGATATTAGTCCTTTGTCAGATGTATAGATAGTGAAGATTTTCTCCCACTCTGTGGGCTGTCTGTTTACTCTGCTGACTGTTCCTTTTGCTGTGCAAAAGCTCTTTAGTTTAATTAGGTCCCAGCTATTTATCTTTGTTTTTATTGCATTTGCTTTTGGGTTCATGGTCATGAAATCCTTGCCTAAGCCAATGTAGGGACGTGACTTTTGTTGTTCCTCGAAAGGATGCCACATGGCCGGGCGTGGTGGCTCACTCCTGCAATCCCAGCATTTTGGGAGGCTGAGGCAGATGGATCACCTGAGGTCAGCAGTTCGAGACCAGCCTGGCCAACGTGGTGAAACCCCGTCTCTACTAAAAATACAAAAATTAGCTGGGCGTGGTGGCATTTGCCTGTAGTCTCAACTACTAGGGAGGCTGAGGCAGGAGAATCACTTGAACCCAGGAGGCAGACGTTACAGTGAGCCAAGATTGTACCACTGCACTCCAGCCTGGGTGACGGAGCGAGACTCTGTCTCAAAAAACAAACAAACAAAAAAAGGATGCCACAGTCCTGTTCCTTGGGTGGACAGTACTTTTCGAGAGGTCACTTCTTATAAGGAACCTCCATCCTATTCACCCTCTGTTCCTGAGGGGATGGCAGCTTTGACAGGAACAAGGAGGCCTGAGACCCGCCCCAGCTGCAAGTCAATGGCTGCTTCACAGCTCCCTGGCCTCTGCTTACCCAGCTTTCAAACAGACAGGACAATTCCTGCCTCATCTACCTTCCAAACTCTTTAAAAGCATCAGATGAAAAAATTTTTTTGTGATAAAGGTACTGACACCCACTCTTTTTGTGACTCTGGGCAGAAAGGGTCTGTGGTGTCTCTTTGATCCTCAGTGTTTTGCACATAGCAGGCACTCAATAAATGCTCAGCGGCTTGTCTGGGCGAAATCAAGTCTATATTATGCTCCATAGGTAACCTGTCTGTTGGAGAGCAAATCTTCTCAGAAACAAGATTGGATTCGTCCTGAGAGTATGTAAGGGCACTCCGAAGGCCAAGGAAGAATGTACCTGGCAGCCCAGGAGTGAAGACAGCACTTTTATCCTCTGTTGAGAAACCTGGGTTCTAGTTGCCGAAATGTTTGGCAAAGGGATCTGGGCCACTCCCTAAGGGTTCTGACATGGATGCAGCTCAGAGTGGTGGAATTGCGAGGATGTAAACCTTAGCAGCCGTGAGCAGGGAGCTGGGCAGGAGGACTTTTTCCTAAGAGGCAGCAAATGCCTCCTTTCCAATTGAAACAGGCAGTGCTGTTGTTTCAAATTATTACCATAAAGACATATGTGGAGGGCTGCAATCTCCATGTCAGCTTTTGCAAAAGGCAGGGGAGAAAGAAAGTAGATGAATGAAAGGAAAACACGAAGATCCATTGGTCCTTTTTGTTTTCTTTCTTGATTAACGGGGAGCATTTAGAGCTGGTGATGCTCATCTCATGGTTGAGGTTGAAAGAGGACTAGGGGTTCAGGCCGGGGTGCAAAGTCAGGCTCTCTCTCCTACTGGTAGCATAGCCACACATCCACTCCTTCACTCCAAGCCCATTTTCTTTACCTGACCTGTGGTTCAACACCCTAGTGGGCAGACTATGGAAGGTTCAGAGAAGACATATGCACATGGCAGGGACTCAATCCATGGAGCGACTTGCTGGAGAAAAGCCATGAGCAGACAATATAAGCTGCCTGCAAGGGCTTTTGACTTCAACATGAGCCAAAGGACCAGACCAGCTGGATAGAGGGTTTATCTTCAGGAAGTTTGATTAACTCCTCGTTAAGGGGGAATGTGGTTACTGAGATAGAAGACAAAGTATTAGAATAACTGTTCTGTTGAGCATTTGTAAGAAAGCTGTGGAATTATGCTGAGATTTTTATTTATTTATTTATCTATTTATTTATTTTTAGAGAGAGGGTCTTACTCTGCCACCCAGGCTGAATGCAGTTGTGTGATCTTGGCTCACTGTAGCCTCAAACTCTTGGGCTCGAGCAATCCTCCCACCTCAGCCTCTCAAGTAGCTGAAACTACAGGCATGCAACACCTCACACAGCTAACTTTTTATTTTTTGTAGAGACCAGCCCTGGCTGGTCTCCAGCTCCTGGCCTCAAGTCATCCTCCTGCCTCAGCCTCCCAAAGTGTTGAGATTACAGGTGTGAGCCACTGCACCTGTCCTGAGATGTTTATTTCTTTAAATATGGCCCACCCAAAGGCACATGATGGCAAATTAGTGCTACTTAAAAGAAAATACAGTAAGTTAAACCCACACACAATCAGAACCCCAGTGAATCGTATCTGCCACTGCAGACATTCATCACACACAGCTCTAGCTCTGGCGGTGGGCTCTCTAGGCAGCCACGTTTGCTGTTTGTCACACATACGGGTAGCTCCTTAAATGAACCTATGAACTAAAATGAGGGGTGCAAATACATGCCCAATGGCAACAGATAACACCAACCCCAGCTACTCCAACAGGGAGAAGGTGCAGGAACAAAGAGCTGGGCCATCCACGCCCCATGTCTGACTTGGCTACCAAGGAGCTGTGTGACTGTGGACTAATCCCTCACCCTCTCTGGGCCTTATCGTTCTTATCTCTAAATGTGGGTAATGAAAGTATTTCCCTCCTTGAGGTGCTGTGAGGACATCTTGAGCTGACAGAAGAAAAGCCCTGAGAATGAGGCCCAGTGCATGGTTTTGGGCACAGAGCCCAGCACCAGGGAAATGGTAATTTAATAAGCTGCCGCTGTGTTTAGTTTTAGTAGCATTAGTAGTAGGTGATGGTCGTGGCATTGTCTTTGTTTTTACTATTTAAAGATGGTGCATGTTCTGGGAAGAACTTTTTCAAACTTGAGAATTATGAGTTTACGGCAAATACACAATGGGCTATGGAAATGGGCAGGGACGTGTCTCGGGGCTCAGCCCCTTCCCATCTCAGCTCCTTGGACGTTAGGCACGGGAGATGTGGGACTTACTCCTCTTTAGACAGATGTGTTTGCTGGATTTGCTGATGCTGGGCTGAGTCCCTGGCACTGCGCACGGGTGGGAGGGAAGAGGCCTCTGGCCAAAGCATAGAGGTGAAGTTCCTGCCTCTTTCAGGCATGCAGCACAGGAATTGGGGGTGGCTGAGGAGGAAATCAAGTGAATGGGTGAGACAAGGGAGAAAGAGTGAGGAAGGACACTGCTCTGTCAGGGAGCTGAGCCCTGAGTCCCCAGATGGTAGCACGAGAATGAGGGTGCAGAGGATAAAAAATCTGCTGAATAAACTCAATATTCTGTTTAGCCACTCAAGCAATGAACATGCACCGCGCTGGAACTCTCTACACGTCACAAAGCACGTCGCAGCTCTCTTGGCTGGTCAGTGCTTGCTGTGCCAATAGAACGGCTGTCATTCCATTTTTACTGTTGCAGAGATAGTAGCTGTAGGGGGTCACCTTTGCGAAGGTCCCACAGCCAGTGTGGGGGCCAGCAGAGACCTGGGCCGGCGACACCAATCCCACCTCCTTCATTTTCTGTGCAGAATCGACTTCATACCAGCCCTATGTCCTGTGCTGGGGAGCCACACAAGAACCAGCCAATCAGCTCCACAAATGACAATCTAGCCCATAGGGAGGGAGAAGTCCCCAGTAATGCTACAGAAGAGCACTGGCCACTCAGAAGAAAGGACAGTGTCTTAGCGTGTGGGATCCAGGCACCTGGCTTTGTGGGAAGGGGATTCTGAATCCAGCATTGAAGGAGGGGAGGGGAGCATCCCAGGGACAAGGCACTGAAAATCTGGGGCACCCCTATGGGGAGCTGCATGTGTCTCAGCCTGACTGGTGTGGGCACCAGGAAGATGCATTTCAGGCCCAGGCCTAGAGATGGGGTCTGCTCATGGGAACAAAGGTTGGCCCAAGGACCTGGCACTGTATCCCATGGATAGAGGAAGCCACAGAAGACCCTCAGCAGGAGAAAGCTCCCTCTGGCAAGTGTGAAGAAAGGAAACAGATCAGGAAGCAACTGGAGTCACCCCCTAGGTGAGAAGCACCTGCAGTGGTCCAGGGAGAAGGAGAGGCGGGGCCAAGGGCTGCAGCAGTGGCATGGGAATTTGGATGGATGTTACTGGGTCAAGAAATGCCCAACCCATCTAGGGCCCCCTCAGCAGAGACTGCTGCCAGGTTAAAGAATATCCTATGAGCTACGCTGCCATGTGACAAGTGAGCACAGCACAGTGGCTGACAGCAAGGATGCCCAAACACGACCTGCAAATCCCCCTCTGCCACTTGCTCCCTGTGTGGCTTGGTGACATAACCCTGGGGCCTCAGTTTCCTCATCTGTAGAATGGGAATGATGAGAAGTGCTGAGAGCAGTGCCTGGCCCTTCATGTGTGCTCAATACATGTCACGCTGTGTCATTGCTATCTGTTATATTTGCAAAGCTGTTTGCACAAATTACCACATCCAATGTTCAAAATAAACCCACGGGGCAGACTTTTTGTTTTGTTTTGTTTTGTTTTGACAGTGTCTCATTCTGTCGCCTAGGCTGGAGTGCAGTGCTGCAATCATGGCTCCCTGCAGCTTCGACCTCCTGGGCTCAAGCAATCCTTCCACCTCAGCCTCCTGAGTAGCTGGGACTACAGGTGTGCACCTGGCTGGCTAATTTTTTAACACCACACCTGGCTAACTTTTTTGTAGTTTTTGTAGAGACAGAGTCTCACTATGTTGCCCAGGCTGGTCTTGAACTCCTGAGCTCAAGCAATCTGCCCGCTTCAGCCTCCTAAAGTGCTGGGATTATAGGCGTGAGCCACTGCGCCCAGCCTGAGGAAGGTAATCTTGAGCCCCTCTTCAAATATGCAAACAGGCTCAGTCATGACTTTCTCGGGATATGCAACCAGGCTCTGGCAGAGCCAAGACTGGGGAATCGAAGCCCCATGGGCAACCTGTGGCTACCCTGCACAGGAGATAGCCCCCCAGCTGTTCCCAGCCCCGCCAGAGGCAGCCCTACTGCTGCAATGCTGTAGGAGGCACCTGGGAGAGCTGGGCCAGGCAGGGAAATCTATGGATCCTTCCCACTCTCTGTTTGAGATGCATCCTGTCTGATCCATGAGCCCAAGTGGCTGCTGCTTTCTGCTTGAGGTCACAGACTCGTGGATGCATTTTCCAACATCACTTTTAATCTCCCCAACGTGCCTGAGTGTCTGGCTGTGTGGAAAAAGCCACAATGTTAACTTCAATTAAAAACTGTTCTCATGCCTCTTGCTTTGCTTGAAATGTTCTCAGCATGGGTGAAGGATTGGAGCCTTTCAAGATGTCTCCAGCAAGAAGGTAGATGATTAAAACCTGCCCCGGGAGGCCTGAGATGGTGCATAAGTATAAATAAGCCAATGTTCACAAGATTATTAAAAGAAGGGGGAGGTGAGTTGAGGTGGGAGTTAGGGAAGAGGGGAGGTAGAAATGGTGTCATTAAGGATCTTTATTCCAATGGAATAAAATGGCATCAGGTCACAGAAGGCAGTTATTTCCAGGAGCCACAAGTTGTGTTTGTGAGTAAGTTGGACACAGACAGAGGTGTAGAGTGACCGAGTGAGGAGGATATGCCCCATGAAGTGAGGGCAGGGAGGAGAGTGGAGACCCTGAGCTGAGGGAGTGAGCCATGAGACACAGCACGTGGGAGCCAGGTGGCTGGTTCAAATCTGAGCCTCAGTTGCTTCACCTGAAAATTGGGCTTAACTGTAATCTCGACTTCAGAGCATGGTGGTGAGGCTTAGCTGTGCTGCTCCATGTAACGCATTCAACAGAGAGCCTGGCACACAGCAAGGCAGGCGTTAGCATGGTCAGTATGGTCAGTTATGGTTATGGTGACTCAAGGGACCAATGGCACCTGAAGGTTAACTTCTCCAACCTCCGTGACAGGAACCAAGAGACGTGAAGGAATTTCAGTGCCTCCACATGGTTCTCCACAATGGATCCAGGGGTGGAGGTGAGCTTCCTTCCAGGTAGAACACAGGAGGTCTGCAGGATTCTCTCCCAGGAGATCTACTAGCACCACGTGATTTTCCTGACCCAAAGTATAAAGAATGGACTCTACTTCCAAGGGCCAATAGACATCATTCATCAGCAGGAGGCCAAACAGATTCCCCTTTTGCAGAAGACATCACTCCTGCAATGTTTGGCAAAAAGGAGTCTGCTGCTGGGCCAGTTCCCCCTGTGTGCCGCTGGGGTTCAATGAGCTCCTTCAGCCTTAACCATTCCAGTAGATGTCCTGAGGTCTAATCCTCAGCATCAGAAGAGAGTGACAGGCAGCTCCAGCCATTGGAACCAGTCTTAGTTTAGCTTGTTTGTGCTGCTATAACAAAATCCCACAGACTAGGCAATTTATATACAATAGAATTTTATTTCTCCCAGTTCTGGAGGCTGGGAAGTCCAAGATCAAGGTGCAGGCAGGTCTGGTGTCTGCTGAAGGCTTCTCTGCTCTCTGCTTTTGTGCCTTGCTGCTGCACCCTCGGGAGTGAGGAAGGCTGTGTCCTCACAAAGTGGAAGGGACAGAAGGGGTGCATTCACCCCCTCAAGCCCTTTTAGAAGGCATTAATCCATTCATGAGGGGGTTAAGCCCTCGTGGTCTAATCACTTCCCAAAAGCACGTTTGTTTCCTGACTGGGATAATACCATTGCATTGGGGATTAAGCTTCAACATGAGTTTTGCAGGAGACACAAATATTCAGACCACAGCAGAACCCTGTAGGTGTGCCTGTGAGCCCCATTAAGTGTCTGATGTTTGAGTTACCTTCATACTGGCTATAGCCCTGATTGAATGGAGCATACTTTGAGGCCAGCGGCCCTGGTGATTGACAACCCTGGAGCTGAGAGGGACCTTGAGCACCTACCAAAGTCCTCTGTCAGGTATGGTGACGAGGATTTTTGCCATATATCACAGAAGGAGGCGTGGGGAGCTGGCACCATCGACAGGTGAGGTGCAGATAAATTGTATGAGGCTGTAAAGAATTTGGACCAGGGTTTTCTGACTGCAACTCCAGGAGTTTTTCCATCTCCCTATGAAATAAGAGATCTTAGGGTCTACACACTCAACCTGCACTTTGCAGACCAAAAAAAACAGAAAATAGTGCAACGTCATCATAGGCACCATTTCCTGGCCAGCCTCTGCACACACATGGCCTTACCTAATCCTTACACCTCCATGAGCCAGGAGAAGTCATTCTCCCCATTTTACAGAAGAGGAAACTGAGCTCAGGAAGATGGGTGATGTGCTCGAGTCACCCAGCTGGTTTCAAACTCGGGATTCAAACCTAGGTCAGTCTGATTGCCTCTCAAACCCTTGACCACCATGCAGTGCTGAGTCCCTCAGTGGAGCCCAGCGAGAAGGAGGAGGTTCTCACCACTCTCCTCTCCCTAAGGTCACACAATATGCAAGCAGCACTGTCAAGACCAAAAAGGCCCAGCTGACCACCCTGACCCCCTTGCAGGGCGCCTTGGGCAATTCTGTATTCCCCAAGCCGGAAGCTCACAGAGGGCCCTGTCACGTGAATGCTGAATGTACAGCCAATTGCTGCTGCATGCCACCAGCATGCTGAGTGAGCTGCAAGAGGACTGCAAATTGTCTTGCTTTTTCTAATAAGTTCCCTCTGGGGAGCAGCTAGAATGGCCTACACCGCATTCCGAGAGGCTCAAGCTATCCAAATAGCATCAAAAAGACTTTACTGAGCACCTGTCCCTTTCAGGAACATTCCAAACATTTCATGTTTATTATCTCCTTTAATTCTTTCTTAAATCCCAGGGTGTGGGTTCCTTGTAACAAAGGACACTGAGGCTTAGCTTAGAAAGTACCACCCAGTCCCAGAGCCTAGGCGCGACCCGGGCTCTGAGATCTCTGCTCCAGGCCTTGCAAAACCATCTACCCAGGTGATTCTGCCCCACTTGGCAGGGAAGAAACAGGAGCCAGAGGACTAAGTCAGGGAGGGATAGTGAAGGAAAGAGATTTAAGTGGTCAGAAGGATGGGCTGTAAATCACGGTGATCTCGGCCCTGCTGCCCCCTCTCCATGGTCTATTCTGTACCAGGCACGGTGAGGAGGCTTCATGAACACCACACTTCAGAGAATCCCTTACAGAACTTCTGGAAGACAGGAATTATACCTCCTCTTACAGGCTGCAGAAAACAGAGGATCAGAGAGGTTCAGGAGTTTGCCCAAGGTGGTACAGCTCAGCAGTGGTCAAGCTGAGATGCAGGCTCAGATGTACGCAGCTGCATTTGTGAGGGATACGTATAAATGCATAGTTGGAAGGCAATTCTGCATAGAATCCTGTTCTGTATGCCTTTTGAATAGAGGATTTCATAGTCTCTGTTCTGGACTATCTTTTCAAGATGTGGGTAAAGTAAACAGCTCTGAAAAAAGACAGTGTCCCCTTTGGGGAGAGGGCACATCTGTTTCCTGACCAGGATAATTATATCTCTCACTCTGAGGCAAAGGCTGGGCAGGTTTGCTAGCAGTCTCCCTGAAAAGAGTGGGGTTTCCTAAGCTTGAGGTTCCTCAGCTGTCACACAAACCCATGGCATGCGCAGAACCCACCCGGGCTGCTCCACGTCGCCCCATGGGACCTGCAGAGCAGGGAGCACTGATGTGAGCATGAAGCTCAAGCTGCTTGCTGCGGTGTGAGTAATAATGCCCTTTGACTCCGGGAGTCTCATGTCTTCTGTCTGCATCTTTGAAATTTTGGAAGACTAATTTGAAGGCAAAGTAAAATTGCAAACCCCTCACAGTTCTTGACATATCTGTGCTAAGTTTCAAAAAAATTAGTTGTAAAAATCCTAGAGGAGAGAAGTGGCTGAACAGCAGTGTTTAGGAAAGAAAGATCTCCTATCAGAATGAGTCAAAGGTTTTGCATTAGACAAGGCAAGATTTGGCTCTCAATGGCCACATTAATGAATGTATTAGGGCTAGATCCAAGGAGGTAATAGATTTTCCTGAATTATCATGTCCTGTTCTGAGAAAACTGTTCTATAAGAACACTGACAGACCAGAGCCTGACCTAGTGAAGATTTTTAGAGAGAATGTGCATTTGGGAAAACAGTTGAAGAAAATGGCTACATTTAGTCCAAAAAAAGGGATGATGCAGGGGGTGGATATACAGTTTTGGTTCAAACATAATAATTGCTGGTGTCTGTGCTGCACTGCACAGTTTGTTCTTTCTCATTCACCATCTCATTTGATTCTCCCACCCATACTATGAGCTATTACTACTGTTCCCATTTAACAGAAAGGGAAACTGAGGCTCCAAGAAATTAAGCATCTTGTTCCAAGTCAAACAGCCCCAAATCATGAGTGGCGGAGCCAGGCCGGGAACTCAAGCCTCCTGCTTCCCCATCTCAGGTGCCACATTACCATATTTAAGCAGCAAAATCCCAAGGCTTGTGGCAACTTATCATAACTACCATCAGTGCACTGCACAAATGAGAATGCCTTGGCTGGGGACCATGATGTGATTTCCCCGGCAGTGCAGTGACAGGGCCATGCTGTAGCGTAGAGAGATCTGACTCCCATGGAAGTCTCTGTTTGGCGAGGTGGTGAGCCTCCTGTTGCTAAAGACACAGACACAGCGGGTGACTCACCCTGCATAAGGGATGATGGGGAGGGATTCTGGCACATTACAGTCTGTGCTTCTACACGGGCGGTTTGGTCAGGGTCCCAGAATAGCACAAACAGACGAGTCAGAACTTCCACCACGCTCCCCAACTGAGGGGTCATTATGCTCACTGCGGGCATTTATTAAGGCCTTCCACCCGCCAAGCCCTAGAGAGCTGTAAAGAGAGGCACAGCTTACTCCATTAGCCCTGAGGGTCTCCTATGCAGAGGAGAGGCAGACAGATGGGTAAAGAGAGTGATGCGACAGACGCTTTAGTGTTCTGCTGGGGGCTGTGGCTTGACTCCCTGGAGTGCTCCCTCCCCAAGACCTCAGGCTGTGGGTGGGACCACATCCCTCCTTTTTTCGGTACCTCCTCCCACAGTGGGCTGCTGGAGACTAATGGGGTGAGCCGTGTGACCTGGCTAACAGTGTTCTGTAACACTGGGAGGCTTCTGGGTGACAGGTGGCCACTGGAGACTGAACAGGCCAGGGCCATCATGGAGGTGGGGCTCTGCTCCTCCTCCAAGACCACCAGCTGCTGTTGGGGCTCAGCCTGGGAGTTCTAGGACCATGGAAGAGGAGGGGGCCTGCCTGCTCCATGCTGGGCCCGGCCAGCCCAGGGAGAGTCCCCTTCCGGGGGCCAGGGGTCTGCCCAGGCTTTGCTCATCTTCTGCTGCCTTCCTGATGGATTCATCAAAGTCAACATGTACTGGGCACCTCTCTGCATGGCTGCCGGGACACAGAAGTGAGCAGACAGCAGGGACTGTGTGGCGCCCTCGCTCCTTGGTCACCTTTCACGGGAGGTGAGCAGCTGTCAGGACAAGGTGCCATTAGTGAGAGCAGGGACTTTAGTGCTTGTTCCCCAGCGTCCCCAGTGCCTAGAATGGTGTCTGGCCCATCATCCGTGCTTGTTAACACTTGAGAATTAAATGGGCTGGGGAAAGGTGTGGATTCTGGACATGGTTTCAACCATCCCCACTCATTTTTAAAAAGCAAGAATATTAGTCAAATGCAGTGAGGCCCACAAAACTCTGAAACGACATTTCAGTCTTCCCGAAGGGATCCAAAAAGCCCCTCTAAATGGCCTCTGGGTAGGGTGACCAGCTATCCCAGTTGGCCTGGGGCTGTCCCGGTTTCAGCACTGGAAGTGGAAGTCTCCTGTCTTGAAAGTCCCTCAGCCCTGCAGAAACCGGGGCGGTTGGTCACCTTACCTCTGAGTCACCATTTTGACAGAGAAGTCCAGAGGTTTAGAGGGGCCAGCCCTCTCCAAATACAAGCCCCATTGCAAGACCTTGAGCCGGCGTCTTACCCTGTCTGGCCTCCACTCTCCTCCTGAATAAACTGAATGATCACAGGTTCACACCATGGAATCGTTCAGAGGAAGGAGAGGGTACTGCGCAGAATGCCTGTAGTGCTGGGCCCAGCATGCAGCAGACACTTTGCAGGGGGACAAGAGAGGGGCGCTGGGGACTGGGGAGTTTGAGGATATGGGGCAAGGGTGGGGGACTTGGTGGTGTCCAGATTGCTGGCCTTGGGGAAAGTCATAATCCAGACTCAAAGAGGAGGTGCCCGGCAAGCTGATGCAAGACATAATTTTCCGTCCAGGTTTTTCTTGTGCCTTTATTGATTCCCTGCTCTTCCTTTGTTGGTTTATGAAATATTTACTGGGTCTAGCCCTGGGCTGGGCAGCAGCAATCCTGACATAAATGAGATGAGAACCTTGGCCCTCAAGGGAACCTTGGAAGGGAGGGATGCTCTGATGGTGAGCTGCAGGGGCAGAAGAGAGGTATGGCCCCTCCCAGGAGGAGCAAGCTTCCTGTCCTCCAATGCCCCTCTCAATTCTTTCAGCCTCCTGTGGGGTCCCCACTCCCACCTCTGGCACCAGCCTGTCTGAGTCGTGGGACACCTGGCTTCAGCCACAATCCGCTCTGCCCAGACAGGCTGCAGAGACAGCTAGGCTGGAAGGAGTTGTGACATAGAACCACACTCTCTGGGACTCAGATCTGCCTCCATCTCACCCCAACACTCTAAAATCCATCAGCTGTGACTCAGATCTAGCCTTGACCCCAGCTTAGCCTCTTCTCACCTGGATGACTTTGGGCAAGGCCCCAAAGCTCTCTGGGCCTCCGTATCCTCTTCTCTAAAATGGGCATGCTGAATGTGTTGCCTTCATAGGCTGCCCATACAGCACAGAACCTGGCTCTTAGCAGGTGCTCAAGATTCACCTACGACATCTATCCTCTTCTTCCACCAGAGGGCGGGCTCCTGCCTCACAGGTCTTCGTGCCTAGGAATGATGTCCTGTATGCAATGTGTGCTCTCACGCTGTTGGCAAGGATGACAAAGATGATGAAGGCTGGCAATCACTTCTTTCTGGCTTTCCACATTCCCCAACACAGCCTGCCTGCACGGCTGGCCTTGACTGATTGATTTGATTATTGGGATATGCAGCAGGGCCCGGGTGGAATCTCCATAGGAAGAGAAGAAGGATTGGCAGGAGGTCAGAGAGAAGGCAAGAGATGCAGGAAGGGCTGCTAAGACTTGGTGCAGAGAGACGGGGGTGCAGGGTGCCTGGGAGAGCACATTAGTCAGCCCCCCTCAGGTGTCCCTCAAAGCTGCTGGAAACCAAGTCTTAATACATTTCTAATCAGCTTCCAGAGCTTCATGCTGAGGAGATGGATGAGGGGTCCTCACGAGGGCTGGAGGAAATCAGCAGTGTTCCAGCTCTTGGCTAAATGGGAGGCTGGCAAACTGCGTGGGCCTCAGGCTGGAGCAACCTGCTCCCACCATTTCCCCTCACTTTCATCCTTCTGGGGAACAAGGCTTCCTAGGGCCCGGGTATTTGGGATGGAGGCCTAAAGAACCCATCTCTGCTCACTGAGCTGCCCAACTCTGGCTCCTGGTCTGCAGACCCCACACTTGAATCACAGACTGGCTCCCTCAATGTCTCATGGAACATCCTGTCACAGGATACCTGGAAGAACTCCAAGTGGCAACGGCAGACTGGAAAGGAGTTAGGCTGGTCCATGCATGATTTGGCGTCCTCACTTGTTATTCCCCAGTCTCACTTGACCTGTAGAGTATGTATGTATGTTACTCACATTTTGTGGCATTTGGGAGATAGGGAGAAAGAGAAGTGCTGGCTGGACCAGGGGTCCATAGCTGGGAGGTAGGGGTAATGGTCTAGATTTAGATTCAAGTGTTAACATTCCATTTCCCACAATGGGAGAAAAGGAGGAAGGGTGGAAATACAGCTGTTAAAAACACAGGCTTAAGAGAATTCCACGTCCAGCCAAAATGGAGTAATAGGGACTAGATTTACCCTCCCAACTGAAACAACTGAAAAACCAGATAAAATACTTGAAAATGATTTTCAAGACACCGGACATCAGACAGTGAAGGACAGGGACCCTCGAGTGACGAGAAATTAGCAAGGTGAGCCATACAGGTGCTCCCGTTTACTGCCTATGGAAAGTTTCCAGGCCATGGAGCAGGACACTCAGGCAGGGCTCAATGGATTCCCTGAGTTGAAGAATGGAAATGAGAGTCTGAGGAGAGTGAGGCAGCTGGAGACCACAGGGCAGAGTATGGAGAGAAGACAGCCGCGCACAGAGAGAACCCTGGGGTTTGAGAGAGGGACCACTCAAACATTCAATAAAGGACAGATGAGTGCATGTTTGTACAGAAACTGCCTGAGGCAGGGAAAGAATCACCCAAAGAATTACACAAAATAGTGCCTGGAACCCATATAGGGCCAGAAATAGTGCCTGTTTCCATCACCCATCTTGAAAATCTCATAATTTATGAGGCACTGAGTAGTAGAATACTCAGAACAGCATTGCCTTAGTGATGGGGAATAATTACTCTTAGATTAAATTTGGCTTGATCCTGCCAAACAAATCTTAAAAACAGTACTTGCAAAAATCAAACTGTTCTCAAGCATCTGAACTGCATCCCAGAACAAAGCACAAGAATATTTATGGGAATACAAAAATATCTAGCATACACCACAGTAAAATTCACAATGTTTGGCATCCAACCAAGAATCATCAGGCATGTAAAGCAGCAGGAAAATATGAACCATATGAGGAGAAAAGGCAATCAATCAAAACCAATCCAGAATTGACATATTTAGAATTAATAAGTGAGGACATTAAAACAGTTGTTATAACTGTATTCCATATGTTCAAAAAGCTACAGGTAACAATGAACATGTTAAGAAGAGAATGGAAGAGATATGTTTTCATATAAAAGATCCAAATTAGCTTCTAGAGATGAAAACTATAATATCTAGTATCAAAAGTACACTGGGTGGGGCTATTATTAATAGCAGATTAGACATTGCAGAAGAAAACCTTGTTAACTTGAAGACATATCAATAATAACCATCCAAATAAAACACAAACAGAAACAAAGACCAAAAAATAAATAAAATGAAGAGAATATCAGTGAGCTGAGACAACTTCAGGTGATGTAATATATGTGTATTAGTCCCAAAAGAAGAGGAGAGAGAAGACAGAACTATATATATATATACACATATATATACACACATATATATACACATATATATACACACATATATATACACATATATATACACACACATATATACACATATATATACACATATATATATACACACACATATGTATATATATGGATACATATACACATATATATCCACATGTGTATATATATATGGATATATATATATGGACATATATAGGCACCATATATAGGCACATATATATATATACACATATATATATATGTATCTCCAAAGAAATAATAGCAGAAAAATTCCAAAGGTGATGCAAACTATAAATCCACAAGTCCAAGAAACTCTCCAAACTTCAAGCACAAGAAACATGAAGAAAATTACACTAAAGTACGTCATAATCAAATTGCCCAAAATCAATGATAAGGAAAAAAATATTAAAAGCAGCCAGATGTCAAAAAGATGCATTATGTTCAGAGGAACAAAATAAGGATGGCAGCAGATTTTGCACTGAAAATAATGTAAACTAGAAGATGATGGAACAATATCTTTAAACAAACTGTCAACTTAGAATTCTATGCCCAGGAAACAAACAAACAAACAAACTTTAAAAAAAAAAACCCTTTTCCCCCCCCTAGACATACAGAAGATGAAAGAATGAATCACCAGCACTTCTGCATTACTAAAAAAGTCTTTCAAGCAGAAGGGAAATCATACCATATAGAAACATGGATCTGCACAAAGGAATGAAGGGCACTGGCTATAATAATGACGGGAAAATAAATGAAAATTTTTCTTACTATTTAAACCATTTAAAAGAAAACTGACTTTCAACAAATAATAACAATGTAGTCTGAGGTTTATAACATATGTACAAGTAAAATGTGTAACAACAATAGCACAAAAACTTAGAGGGGAGAAATAGAGTTATACTGTTTTAAAGTTCTTTCTGTAAGTACAGTGGCATACACTATCACTTGCAGATCCAATCTGACCATCTGTGCTGCTTTTTAATTGGAGTGTTTAAACTGTTTACATTTAATGTGATTATTGATATAGTTGGGTTTAAATCTATTATTTATTGTATTTGTTTTCTATTTTTCATCTGTTCTTTCCTCTGTTTTTCTTCTTTTTCTGCCTTCTTTTAATAGGTTGTAACAAGTTAAAGATCTATCCTATAAATACGAAAGCAACCATAAATTAACAAAACAGAGTTGTGTGTAATAAGCCAGCAGAGGAGATAACATCGAAACATTTAAATTTCCCAACCCAAAATAAGACAGAAAAAGAAGAAAAACAGAGCAAAGGAAGGATGAAAAAATAGAAAATAAATACAACAAATAGTAGATTTAAACCCAACTATATCAATAATCACATTAAATGTAAAAAGTTTCAGCTGGGTGCGGTGGCTCATGCCTGTAATCCCAGCACTTTGGGAGGCCGAGGTGGGTGGATCACAAGGTCAGGAGATCGAGACCATCCTGGCTAACATGGTGAAACTCCATCTCTACTAAAAAATACAAAAAAATTAGCTGGGCATAGTGGTGGGCACCTGTAGTCCCAGCTACTCGGGAGGTTGAGGCAGGAGAATGGTGTGAACCCAGGAGGCGGAGCTTGCAGTGAGCCGAGATCACGCCACTGCACTCCAGCCTGGGTGACAGAGCGAGACTCCATCTCAAAAAAATAAATAAAATAAAAGTTTCAACACTCCAATTAAAAAGCAGAGATTGTTAGATTGGATTTTAAAATAGACTCTTAAAAATTTATGTCCACAGAAAAACCTGAACAAGATGTTTATAGCAGCTTAATTAATAATTGCCAAAACTTCAGGTGATCTGCCTGCCTCGGCCTCCCAAAGTGCTGGGATTACAGGCGTGAGCCACTGCGCCCGGCCCAACATGGTGAAACCCTGTCTCTACTATAAATACAAAAAATTAGCTGGTTGTAGTGGCAGGCACCTGAAATCCCAGCTACTCGGGATGCTGAGGCAGGAGAATTGCTTGAACCCAGGAGGTGGAGGTTGCAGTGAGCTGAGATCATACCACTGCACTCCAGCCTGGATGACAGAGTGAGACTCCATCTCAAAAAGAAAAGCAAAAACCTGGAAGCAACCAAGATGTTCTTCAATAAGTGAATGGATAAACAAACTGTGGTACATCCAGACAATGGAATACTATTCAGCACTAAAATGGAAAAAGCAGGCTGGGCATGGTGGCTCACACCTGTAATCCCAGCACTTTGGGTGGCCGAGGCAGGCAGACCATCTGAGGTCAGGAGTTAGAGACCAGCCTGGACAACATGGCAAAACCCCATCTCCACTAAAAACACAAAAATTAGCTGGGTGTGGTGGCATGCACCTGTAATCTCAGCTACTCGGGAGGCTGAGGCAGGTGAATCACTTGAACCCAGGGGGCAGAGATTGCAATGAACTGAGATCACGCCACTGCACTCCAGCCAGGGCAACAGAGTGAAACTCCATCTCAAAAATATAAAAAACAAATAAAAATAAAATAGAAAATAGAAAAAGCTATCAAGCCTTAAGTGCATATTACTAATTGAAAGCAGCCAATCTGAAAAGCTACATACTGAACGATTCCAACTATGATACCCTGGAAAAGGTAAAACTGTGAAGATAGTAGAAAGATCAGTGATTGCTAGGGGTTGAGGGGAGGGAGAGGCGAATACATGCAGCCCAGAGGACTTTTAGGCCAGTGAAAATACTGTCTATAACTTGGATCCACATAATTATGCATTTGTCCAAGCCCACAGAATGTACAACACCAAGAGAGAACCCTAATGTAAACTATGGACTTTGGAGTGTTCTGTTTTTGTTTTTGTTTTTTGAGATGGAGTTCCGCTCTGTCACCCAGGCTAAAGTGCAATGGCTCGATCTCAGCTCACTGCAACCTCTGCCTCCCAGGTTCGAGTGATTCTCCTGCCTCAGCCTCCTGAGTAGCTGGGATTACAGGTGCCCACCACCACACCCAGCTAATTTTTGTATTTTTAGTAGAGACAGAGTTTCGTCATGTTGGTCAGGCTGGTCTCGAACTCCTGACATCAGGTGATCCGCCTGCCTTGGCCTCCCAAAGTGCTGGGATTACAGGCATGAGCCACCGTGCCCAGAGGCTTTGGAGGATTCCGATGTGTCAATGTAGGTTCATCAGTTGTGGCAAATGCACAGCTCTGGTGGGGATGCTGATGGTGGAAGAGGCTGTGCATGAACAGGGGCAGAGGGGCATCTGAGAAATCTCTATGCCCTCCTCTCGATTTTTCTGTGAACCTAAAACATCTCTTTAAAAAAGTTCTTGAAAATAATAGGCTGACGTGATGCAGAGACCTGTGTTTGATCCCCAGCTGTGTGCCCTCTAAGCCTCAGTTTCCTCACCTATAAAATGGCTCTGAATGTGGCTATTCCATGGGGCCATTGCAAGGATTCAGTGAGATTCTGTGTGTTGCTCAGCACAGGGTTTGTCTGGTCCCTCAAAGGCATCTGTTGAATGGTAGCTGTGATGGGAAGGTACAGGGATGTCTTGAGGGGACACAGTGAGGAGGGAGTGAACACAGATGGGTCTCCATCACCTCAGTGTAGAAAAATCTGGGGTGCAGGACCTGAGCAGGACAGAGCAAGTGCTCCCTAAACACTCAAGCATTTCATCGGAGACCAGCCATCCACCTGCAGATGTCTCAGTTCTCTTAGCTTTGTGAGATTCCATTGTTTCAAGTCATATGTCTGAAATCTTAAAACACTAGAAATTTGGTCTACAAAAATCACTGGAATGTTTACATCTTGAACTGCTCATTACACCTCTGCAGAAAATGCAGCCTTATACCCTCTCCTGAAGTGGGTCTAATTAGAAGGATAAAATATTTAAATCTTTGCAATGGAAACCTGAAGTACAACAAGACAAGCCCTAAGATAACAGACAATTTGTATTTTAATGATAATTCTTGCTTGAAGAAAAAGAAGCACTCATTGGCTGAAGAAAATATTCTCTAAGGGGCAGGCTGCCAGACTCCCTAGGATTCTATTTTTCTGGGCAGTGATATGTTCCTCTGGGGACCAACAACTTCTGCTAGTTTCTTGCATATCTGTCAGAATGAGGCCCTTCCCTGTAGCTAAGTCAGTTTCAAGAGATAACAAAATCACCTCTCCAATAGGAAGAGATGTCTTTTGTGTCTTTTTTCCCCTCCGTGAAAAATGATTAAAATGCAAATTAACTGTGAGTCTCTCAAGGTCCTGGGGGTGAAGAGAAGGGGAATTAGCAGGGGATATGCCAACATCTCGGCTGTGATTAGATACACGTGTAGTGTCTCCCAGAAGGACAGGCCCAATGTTAATATGATGTTAATATGTAGGTGAGACTGAATCTTCCCACCTGGCAAGGGCCAGATTCTGAGAGACAGGCGAAAGAGAGAGGTGGGGGAATTCCCAGCTCCTCAAGCACAGGAAGCCTACTTGGATCTCCCCAATATGAAGTTGAACCAAATAAAATGGTCATTTGATAGGTCAAAAATGGTCAAACGTCAACAATGTCACATGGTTCAGCCTAATAAAGCCATGGCCTACCTCCTTAGTAATCAGTGACTTTTCTACTGGGCTTGGCAGTATTTTAAGGTTTTGCCAAGCTCTACACACCCTTGTTTAGTCTAGAGATAATACACTGGCAGCCCTGGGATGAATCCAGCCCACACACCTGTTTTGTTTGGTCCAAGTAGTAGCCAGTCCCCAAGGACAATGACCATCCATTCTGTCCCTCACTCCTAGACACACACACTACATCAAGAGCTGGAATCCAACTCCCCTCCCTTTAAATCTGGGCTGGCCTGGAGACTTTCTTGACTAAAAGAATGTAGTGTTAATGACATTCTGGGACTTCTAGGCAGGTCCTACGAAGCCTGCAGCTTCTACCTGGAACTGCTAGAACACTCTTTCTTGGGGGAGCCAGCACCATGCAAGAAGAGCAACAACCTTGGGACCTCCATACTGGGAGGAAGCCCAAGCCACCTGAAGAAGCCCTTGCAGGATGAAATCCCAAGAGGAGAGTGGCCAAGTTGCCTAGAGGCACCAGACAAGTTTGGAGGAAACTACAGGCTGGAAGCCTAGACTCCAGCCCCTGCTGTTCCAGCTGATGCCACTGGGGCAAAAACAAACTGTCTAGCCAAGCCCTTCCTCAATTCTGGTCCCACAAAATCGTCAGCACAATAAATGATTGCTTTAAGCCATTAAGTGACTGAAGTCGTAAGCAGTAACAAAAACAGTCCACACCATGGTTGGTAGGTCTGGTAAAAATTTCTAATTAGTTGTTAACATTAAAACACCCAGAGTGCATGAGAAAATCAAAATTTCAGCTTTCTTTTAAACACAGAAGGACCTGCGGCCCCAGGCCTGTGTTTCTGCATGGCATGAGCAAGGGGCTAGAGCTCCAGAGCCCCCTCCAGGCCAGGCTGGCCAAGCTTTCCAGGGCATCACAGCCCCCACTCCATCCAATTCCACTCCATGAGGTCACTTGGCTGGTTTCAGGCTCCCTGGCCTCATACACCCACCCCCTCACCACCTGACCCCTCTGCTCCAATGGCCACTAGCAATTCACACACCCAACAGGAGACACTGTTTCAAGCCCTCTTGCCTGTGTGCACACAGTTCCCTCTGCCCCAAACACCCTCACTCCTATGTCTGCATAAACACCATGCATCTCTCAAACTCAGTTCAAGTCAAAAACCCCTGAAGGCTTGCCTGACTTCTGGGCTCCTGGGGCCCCTGTGTTTACCCCCATCTTGCTATCTATCACTTGGAAGGCTCTGAGGCACATCCCTTAACCCCAAGCATTCCATGTAGGGAGGGTCTGGCACACAGGAAATATTTTCTACGACACTAAATGAACAGTTCCGTGAGGACACAGTTTTGTCCCCATTTCACAGATAATGAAACTGAGGTTTAAATAAGTGATCTGTTCACTGCTGCTCTAAGATCAACAGCTGCTAATATGAGGGCCAAGACGCTTATCTTTTATGGGTCTTCAGAACCTGTTATGGGTTGAATTGTGTCCCCTCGATAGGTAGAATGAAGTTCTAATCCCTGGGTCCTCTGAATATGTCCTTATTTGGAAACAGAGTCTCTGCAGATGTAATCAAGTTAAGATAAAGTCATTAGGGTGGGCCCTAAGCCAATACGGCTGGTGTCCTCATAAGATGAGAAGAGACTCGGAGAGACACACTGGGAGAATGCCACATGACGATGGAGGCAGAGACTACAGCAATGTGTCCAGAAGCCAAGGAATGGCAAGGACTGCAGGTAACACTGTGATGCCAAGACAGTGGCCTGGAACAGATTCCACCCCCACCCCCAGCACCTTCAGAGAGACTACTTTGGCCCTGCTGACACCTGGATTGTGGACTTCCAGCCTCCAGAACTGTAAGAGAATGAATTTCTGTTGTTTTAAACCACCCAGTTTATAGTAATTTATCACAGCCTCAGGAAACTAATAGAGATTGGTTCAAGAATTTGTTTAAAAATATACACGGCTGGGTACAATGGCTCAGCACTTCAGGAGGCCAAGGCAGGAGGATCGCTTGAGCCCAGGAGCTCTAGACCTGCCTGGGCAACATAATGAGACCTCATTTCTACTAAAAATAATTTTTAAAAGACTAGCCAGCCATGGTGGCGTGTGCCTGTAGCCCCAGAGACTCAGGCAGTTGAGGCGGGCAGATCGCTTGAGCCTGGGAGATTAAGGCTGCAATGAACCATGATCACACCACTGCACTCCATCCTGGGCAAGAGAACAAGACCCTGTCTCAAAATAAAAAAGAATAATAATAAAATAAAAATGTACACAAACACAACCTCCTGGATGGATCAGAGGTTGGATCAGAGGATGGATGGAGCTAATCCATGGAGGGTCCCCGGCCCCCCCAGCTCTTGCAGGCCCATACGGGGTGCTGCAATGACATGGAAGGATGGCCCTGCATCAGCGGATGTGGCTCCACTCCTGGCCCTCTGTTTGCTGGCTGAGCCTCCCTGGCTATTCATTCCAAATCTCCCTTTCTCGATGATAGGAATAATAAGGCACCCACCTCAACTACAGGTTTCCCACCTCTGGCAGGTGTGGCCTGGAGAGAGGGAGAAGCTCAGTTTTGGAGCAAGTTCCAAGGCTATGTCATCCTGGGCCCAAACATTTTAAGTTGCTGAATCGATACTGTGTTAGGTGACTTCCAGTGACCACATGAGTTTTTAATGGCCTAAGGGTGACCAGAGAGCCAGGGATCTGTTTCATCCAGGGAAGGAGAAGTGGGAGAGTGGATGTATCCTATAGGGTGGGCTTACACTCTGAGTCTCACCCTTCATTGACCACTGGGATCAGCTGGGGAATGCAAGGAAAGTGCTGGTGCCTGGCTCCCACCCCTAGAATCTGATGGGAGTATTGGAGGTGAGACCTGGGCAGCAGGACTCTTGAAAGCTCCCAGGTGATTCTAATGGCAACAACGGTTGAGAACCACTGGGTTGAAACCACTCACTACAGGGACGGGACAGTGCAAGACAAAAATAAGGTTGAGCTTTTACACCCGAGGCATGCTTTAACAGGAGAGTTACACCGTAAGGACAAGTGAAGGAGCCCTCCTGTCTCTGTTGTCCATCCCATTCCCCCATAATGAGTGCTGGCTTAGCATGCAGAACATTCCTGAAATGTTCGCTCCAGCACGATGGCCTCTGTGTCACTGCACTTCTTGGATGATGTGGGCTTCTCCTGGAGTAAGTGAGCGCCCCAACAGGCCCAAGTGGAAGCTAAGGCTTTTTAGGACTTAGCCACAGAATGTCACCAATACTGCATTCTCTTCACCAAGAAAGCCACTAGACTTTCTCTTCACCAAGGCCAGTCACAGATTTAAGGGGAGAAGAATCAGATTCCAGCTCTTGAAGTGGTGGGCAGCAAGCGTGTCCAGGAGGGAGAGAGGGAATGCATGGCTGCTGTCTTTGAACATGGGTGATCCCGCCAATGACACAGGGATTTTGGACTCAGTCCTAAAAGACTGTGATTCTCCCCTTGTCCCCAGCCCACTAGGTGTCCAGGTGGCCCTGTCCTCTTGGCCATTCCTGGTCAAAGAGAAATGCATGCCCTTTTTCACTGTTCACATCCTCCAGAGTCTCCAGAGACTCAGGCACTGTGTGGAGTGGGGCTGGGGTGTTTCCAGGGTGGGAGAGAGGGCAACTGGGAGCCTCCAGGGCTCAGAAGCAAGATGGGGCCCACGAGTACACTCTCAGTGCCCACAGCCTCTCTTACAGCGTCATACAGCCACGTGTACCGCACCAGGGAGGGCACCTCTATGTAAGAGGATTTGCCAGATAACTGGTGACTACTCTGTACACCCAAAGAGGATATCTATTTAATGCTTAGCTTCTGAGTGGAAAATCTTTCTAAAATGGCTTATGTGTCCTGGGTCTTCTTAAGCCAAAAACAGGAATCACATTTAACAACATGGGGAAGACGAAACGTGGGCTTGGAGTCACGTGGATCTGGTTTCACTGACTTAGTTAATCACACAAGCGTGCACGCCCAGCCCCAGGCATCCCTCCAGCTCCTATCCTCTACAGGGGCTGAGGTTTTCCCAAGGGACTGCTTCAACTATATGCCATTCCCCTGCTCAGTAACTTGCAGTGGCTCCCACTGCCTTACTGATTAGATGCAAACTTCTCACCCCACCAATCAGCACCTTCTATAATCTGGCCCTGGCCTCTGTCTCCCAGCCCTCCAGCACCCCTATCCTCTAGCTTTCTGAAGAACTCTGTGAATATTTCCTGGGCTTCCCTATCTCGATACCTCTCCACCTAGAACAGTCTTAACTCCCAGGCCCACCAGGAGATATATGCCTATAGTTCTAATCCATCTACAGCCCCCACTGTCAAAGTCCTGATGATGACAGCTGTTCAGTGGCATTGGAATTTGACACTTCGAATTCACCATCTTTTCCTGTTAATGTCTTTTCATGAACATACATCTTGTCCTCACCCAATCCTCTCACAAATACTTGAGGACCTACTACGTGCTGGGCACCTTCTTCAACCCAGCACTTTAGCCATTTCCCTCTTTGGGTCTTAGCCGGGCCCATCATTTCTCGAAGATTTTGTAAACACGCAGAAAGAAAATCTACGTCCTATTCAAGTTTGTCCCACAGGATCCCTGTCTCAGTGCCTCACACAGAGCTTGTCATAAGGCAGGTACTAGACATTTGCTGAGCAAGTGGATGGATGCACCAACATTTCACTGCAAACTGCCCCCTGCTGAGGGAAAGACTGCACAGGGAGACAGTGACCGTCACACACACCTGGTGGCCACAGGACACACCAGGAGCAGGGTCTGAGCACTTGCTCCATCCAAGCACTGCCAAGTATTGCCGGTAGGGAAGTAACAGTTCCCATCCTTAAGGGGGTAATGGGATGAATCAACAGCAGAAAGCAATCCACTAGAAAGGCACAATAGTAAGACGACTTCCCAGAGGGAGGAGAAGAGAGAAATCATTCTGAAATAGATCTGTCCTGTACCTTACATCGTATCTTTCTCAGGACGAAACAATAAGGTGGAAAACCCTTTGCAGATACTCAGGCCCAGAGTTGAAATCCAGTTCTCCTCCTTACAAATGGCATGTTCTTGGGCAAATTATTTAATTTCGTTTAGTGTCTTGACCTGTAAAATGGGGCCTCCGTCATGGACTTGTAAGGATTTGCTGTGATAAAATATGCCAAGCGCCCAGTGTGTGGCACAGAGTAGGTGCCCAACAAACCTTAGCGTCTGTTCTCACGTGTGTGGTACTTCATGTTTCCATTCCTTGCAGCTAGCACAGTACTGCGCATGTAACCAATGTCAAAAATGTGTCAAGGAGAATACATTGACCAAGTGGAATGTGAATTGTAAACAGAAAAGGAAAAATAGGAACCTGGTCTCTGGGCAGATTCTGCCTAAAGACGTTAAAAAGCCCTGTGTTTATTTTGTCAAGTTGCCATGGCAGCAACTGATGCTCCAGCCAGCTCCAGGGTTAGCAAGGATCAATTTATCTTGTAACCATGGAAATTCCGGAGGTTCAGTGGGATCCAGAGGGGAAGGCAGACACAGTTCTTCTCCAGTCTAGAAATAAATCCTGGAAAGCCTCCTTAGTTTTCATGTAGCTAAAACCATCATTATCTAAAATGATGTTTACATGACAATTTTTATAAGTATGGATTTAGGCACAGGAGATGTAAAATCAGGCAAAAAAAAAAAAAAAGGGGGGGCAGAGATACTCAGAAGGGCAATTAGCATCATGGAAAACTTGAGGGGCTGCCGGAGAGCCAGGATCTAGACCCCCAGAGCTAACTTGGGGCTTCTGCATCTTTTATGCCTCCATTTGCAGACTCGCTGTCCACACACAGTCTGGATTTTGCTGTCACTTTTTAAACAGGCTTCCACTACAGGTGAAGCTTGGGGAAAAAGAAAGTGTCCCCTCAAACCTCATTCCCTGTAAAAGAAAACAGCAGCAGATGGGGTCCCTGCCACATACCCTGGAGACAGAAGGGAGCCTGGGTGGCCTCCCGACCTCTCTGCTCCCACCGTAACCAACCAACACAACCAGAGAAGCTGCAAGATGTGGCTTTGGTAGATTGGGACTTACTCTCCCAGGCCAAATGCAGCCCTTCCCTGGAGCCAGCTCTGGGTCTTCTCTAGGGCCACAGACTGATGGAGAAATCCGGGATTTGTCTTTGTTCTGGCTCAAGAGAGTTAAGGCACAGAAATAGAATCATCACCCAAGCTCAGAACTCCAGGGCATTCTGCTGGAGGAAAATTCAAGCTGTGAGAGATTTGTTTTTCCGGCCATTGGGAGCCTGTTTGTGTCGGGGGGAGAGTTCTGGCCGCGCTGGGCACTGGTGGCTCTATCAGACTCCACACAAAGCAAAACAGGACAAACGACCGCGGCGCGTCGACGCTTGGCGGGTCACGGTCACAAAGCGGGTCTCAGCGCCTTCCTCAGGCGGCGGCAGAAGGGGCGCTCGAGGTCACCGGCAAGAGACAGATTACTGGCGCCTCGGGAAAACAGAGTGGGGAAGAGCGAGACTGTGCGCCCATCCACGTTCGCGCGGGTCTGAGCTGCCCCAGCCTTGGAGGGCTCCGGGAAGCAGTGGGGGATGGGCAGGAAGGGGGCGACTCGGGCTGCCCAGGCTCCTTGCAGCCTTCCTGCCAACGAGAGGGGCCCGGGTGGGAACAGCTCGAGCCGCGGGGGTGCGGGGCGCGCAGCCCGCCCCACCCCGGGAGAGCCGCGGTCGCCGCCCCCGACGCGTGCACCAAGTGGGGGTGCCCGGCTCGGGACAAAGCACCGGGACGCGGATCGCGGGCGGGCGCCACTGCCCAGCCCCAGCGTGGAGGGCGAGACCGTGGCCCCGAACCTCCCCAAACTTGGCGGCCCGGGGCGCGTGGGGAGGGCGCCCCGTTACCTGCGCGGCCATAAAGGAGAGATCCATGGTGTCGCTGCCGCCAGCGCTCGAGTCCTCGCTGCTGCCGCTGCCGCTGCGGGTCAGCCGCCTGCACAGTTGGCAGGGATCGGGCAGAGCAGCGAGCGTCCGGAGCCCGCACGGCGCCCTCGGCTGTCTCTGGGCTTCTGGCTCCAGACCTCTGCTAGGCGGAGGGCCCCGAGCGCGGGGGCGGGCGGGGCGGGGCTCGGGGGGACGGTGCGCCCCTCCACGTGACCACTCCCGGCCCCACCCCCGGGGCGGGGTCCGTCAGAAACCCCAAGCGCTCACAGTCGCCTTCCTTCGTGGACGGGATGGGGAAACTGAGGCCCGAGGCCGCCCCGCTGGTTGGTGCAAGAACCAGCCTGGAAGCCAAGTCCTGGGCTGTTGGCGCCCCGCCCCGTGCAGTTGAACCCAACCCACCCGGGGCTGTGGGCAGCGCTCTCTTGGGGCTGACACGTTATCCCGTGCCTGAGGACCAAGATCGGAGTGACCTGGCTTTCCACGCCAACGCTCCTCCCAGAGTCCGGTGTACTCCCAGCTCGGCATCTGGGCAGAACGAGGTTTAATCCTAGCCTTGCTTTGTTGTGCGGCTTGAGCAAGATAGTGTCTTTGAGCCTAGATCTCCTCATCTGTGAAAAGAGAATATAGAACCGAATAATTAAATGAGATAGGGAATATAGCACGCGGTGTCCTCAATAAATGAGAGTCCTAACATGGCTAATCATCCAGTGGAGACGAGGCTGTGAGTGGTGTCTTCGAGGACCGCACGGTGCTCAGATTGCACAGCGGGTACTCCGTGGCTCTCAGCTCCAACAAGTATCGAAAATCAGGCAGGTGCCACAGTTCAAGTAAGGGGAATAGCAGAGATGCCCACAGGGGCCCATTGCTCTGTGTGTGTGTGCGTGTGTGTGTGTGTGTGTGTGTGTGTGTGTGGTGGGGACACCCCAGACTTGGTGACACGTGGAGGCTTTGCCCTCCAGGGGCTCACTGGGAGGTAACCAGTTGTACTCTAAGGAGTCTCAGTGAGGACGACTGGTCCCTTTGGGTGGTGTCTGTTCCAGGTACTTCACACTCATGGTCATCATGAGCCTCTGTGAGGGGCAGCCTGGGACTCCCAGACTTTGTCACAGGCAAGGAAGCTGTGGCACAGGGAGATAGAGGGGTTTGTTCAAGGTCCCCCAACAGCTGGGGGCCCAGTAGGGACTGTGGCTGTGGGAATGGGACCAGAACCTCACTGACCTATAGAAGGCTTTCAGTGTTATCTTTCCTGTAACTTTCCCTTTTCCTTCCCTTCCTTTCTCTCTCCTTTTCTTCCTCCTCTTCCTTCTCTCCTTCTCTCCCCTTCCCCCCACTTTTTTCTTTCTTTTCTCTTTTCACTTTTCCTGTCATGCTTGCCTCCCTCCCTCCTTCCTCCTCTGGTCTCTAAACCTTCCAGTTCCCTGGCCCTCCCTTCCCTCCCTGTTTTTAGCCAGTACTGCACTCGCCACACCCATCGTTCCTGCCACCTCCCAGCCTAGTCCACACCGGGCCTGCCCAAACAGTCCATGCCAAGAGCCGCCCACCTCCTCCCATCCTTCCTGTGGCCAATAGCAAAGCAGTCTGCCCAGGACTGCCCAGGGCTCCCCGTCTGCTGTAAGAAATATTATGTACATGGCATACTTCACAATAAAAGGGCATATATGTTGTGTGTGTGCAATTTGAAAAATAATATAGCCTTGCATAGGTTAAAAAAATGGAACAATAAAAAACAGTCGTCAAGTCCTGCTGTGTATCTCTCCAAAGGCATCTCCTACCTGCCCCCTTTCCAGGGTCACCTCCATCCTATTGGGTATTCACTCATGTCAATTATCTTGCTTTTCTTTATAGTTTTACCTTTGTAGATTACCTGTTTTAACCCTTTGTAGAAAAATTAAATTGCTCTAAATTTGCTCTTCCATGTCTTCTTTGTTCTTTTCTCAGCATTATTTGTGTAGCTGATGTCTATTGTTTTTCAGTGCTACACAATGTCCCATTTGTATATCCTTATCACAGTTTTTATTGATGCACTAGCCCTTTGATGTATACTTTGGTCATCTCCAGGTTTTCTGATAACGCCAAAAAAAAATGCTGCTATGAATACTCTCGATCTCGTCTTTGGATGCACAGGTGCAAGGGGTCCTCAGGGAATATGCTAGGAATGGAACAGTTGGGTCTTGTGGTCAGCTTATCTGTGCTTTTACTAATTGATGCCCATTGCTTTCCAGTTTCTGATTTCCAAGGAGGCTTTGTCCATTTTATTATCCTACCTATAGTAGGCATGGGTTTTTATTGCTCCACAATTGACCAACACTTTGTATTGTTAGGAATTTTTTTTAAGTTTTGCAAATATGATATGATGAAATAGTGTTTCATTCGGATTTGATCCTCATTTCTCTGATTACTAATGACACTAAGCTTCTTTTATACATCTATTGATCAGTTTCATTTCCTTTGATGAGAAATGCCTTTCACCAGTCTTTTGTGCTTGCTTTGAAATTTTGCTTATTTTTTTTATTGACTCAGGAAAAGTATCTATATGTTTTAGATACTAATCTTGCTAGTTACAGGTTTTTAAATATCATCTTTCATTTTATGTTTCTTTTCACTGTATTATATCTTTTCATGAACAGAAGTAAATAATTTTAATTTGGTCAAAATTTATTAATATTTTCTTTTATAGTTAGCCCTTGTTTAATAAATTCTTTGCCAACTTGAGACCATAAAGATAAAGATATTGTCCTGTAGTATTTTAGTAAAAATTTAAATACTTTTCTCATATTTCAGCCTTGTATAACTGATATATTGTGTGTGAGGCGGGAGTAAGGAAGCAATTTTATTTTTCTCATATTAATGTTCAATTATTCCAACCCCATATTGACTAGATCAGCTCTTTCCTATTGATCTGCAACACCAAATTTGTCAGGTGTCCATTTAGCCATCAGTCTGTTTCTAGGTTATTCTGTTCCATTGGTTGTTCATCTGTCTAATACTAATGCTATTCTGATTTAGTTACTCTAATTTCATGCTAATTCATGTACGGGAGAGCAAGTTTCCTCACTGTGTTCTTTGTTTCCTTACTACCTTTCGCTCTTTGCTCTCTGAATACATTTTAGGGTGACCTTGTCAGCTCCCCCAAATAACCTGGACTTGAACACAATTCTATTAACTTTTTGGGGGATAATTGACATCTTACAGATAACAAATATTCTCTTCAAGAACATGCCATATCTCCTTATATGCTTAACTTTTCTTTAGTATTTCTATATAAAGATCTTGCAAATCTTTTGCTGAAATCATTTCATGGTGCCTTTCTTAAAGACTTTATTTTGAGATGATTATAGGCTCATGTGCAGTTGTAGGAAATAATACAGAGATCTCACGTACCCTTTACCCAGTTTCTCCCAATGATAACATCTTGCAAAATTAGAGTACAATATCGACCCAAAGATACTGACATTGATATGGCGAAGCATTTCTCACTTTGCTCTTTTACAGCCAGTCCTACTTCCTCCCTGCCCCACCCACTCTTAAACCAGGGGCAACCACTCATCTGCCCTCCCTTTCTATAATTTTGTGATTGCAAGGATGTTATAAAAGAATCATACAGTTTATACTCTTTTGAGATCAGCAGTTTTCACACAGCATAGTTCCCTGGAGGTCCATCCAGATTGCTGCCTGTATCAATAGTTTGTTCCTTTGAATTGCTGGGTGTTATTCTATGTCAAGGATGTATCATAGTTTGTTTAACCATTCACCTGTCAAAGGACATCCTGGTTGTTTCTAGCTTTTGGCTGTTGTGAATAATGCTGCTATAGACATGGTTTATGGCTTTTTGTATAAACATGTCTTCACTTCTCTGGGATAAAGGCCCAGGATCATATGGTAGTTACAGTTTTCATTTCAAAGAAACTGTCAAACTGTTTTTCACAGTGGCTGTAACATTTTACATTCCTACCAGCAACGTAGGAGTGGTTTTTCCATATCCTTGCCAGTATTTGGTGTTGTGATAGTTAATTTTATGAATCAGTTTCTATCGGGTGCCCGGATAAAACATTATTTATGGGTGTGTCCCTGAAGGTGTTTCTGCATATGGTAAGCATTTGAATCAGTGGACTCAGAACAGTAAATTGGCCTCCCCAAGGGGGGTGGGTATCTGTATTAGTCTGTTCTCACGCTGCTAATAAAGACATACCTGAGACTGGGTAATTTACAAAGGAAAGAGGTTTAATGAACTCACAGTTCCACATGACTGAGTAGGCCTCACAATCATGGCAGAAGGCAAAGCAGAAGCAAAGTCACGTCTTACAAGGCGGCAGGCAAGAGAGCTTGTGCAGGGGAACTTCCCATTTGGAAAATCATCAGATCTCGTGAGACTTAATCGCTACCACGAGAACAGTATGGGGGAACCACCCCCATGATTCAATTATCTCCACCTGGCTCTGCCCTTGACACGTGGGGATTATTACAATTCAAGGTAAGCTTTGGGTTGGGACACAGCCAAACCATATCAGTGTCATTCAGTTATTGAGGGCCTGTATAGAATAAAATGCTGGAAGAAGGCAGCATTCTCTTTTTTTTTTTTTTTTTTTTTTTTCTACCTCACTGTCTGAGCTGGGACATCTCATCTCATCTTGTCCTGCTCTCAGACTGGGATTTAGGCATGGCCTCCTCTGATTGTCGGGCCTTCAGATTTGGACTGAATTACACCACCAGCTCTCCTGGGTCTCCAGCTTGCAGATGGTAGATTCTGGGACTTCTTGGCCAACTCTTCATAATAAACCTCCTCTTATATATCTCTAGGAATGTCCTACTAGTTCTGTTTTTCTGGAGAACTTTGACTAATATGGGCATTGTCCTTTTTTTTTTATTTTAGCCATTATGATAGGTGTGACATGATATCTCATTGTGGTTTTACTTTGTATTTTCCTAAGAAAAGGCTAACAACGTTGAACATTTTTTCAGATGCTTATTTGCCATTGGTATATCCTTTTTTGTAGAATGTCTATAGATGCAATAGTACAACTGTACTCTTTTCTTCGTCTGACTTTTTTGTTCAGCATGATATTTTTGAGAATCACCCATGTTGTTGCCTGTATCAGTAGTTCCACTTTTACTGCTGTATAGTTTTCTGATGCATGCATATAACACAGCTCATTTATCAGTTCTCCTGTGGATGGGCATTTGGGTTGTTTCCAAGTATTTGGCTATTATGAACAAAACACCGATGAACATTTGTGTGTCAGAATTTGTATGGATATTTTGTTTGCTTAGTTGTTTGTTTATAAGAAACTGCCAAACTGTTTCATAAAGTGTTTGTACATTTTACATTCCCGCCAGCCGTGTATGAGAATTCCGATTGCCCCACATTCTCTGCCACGCTTGGTATTTTCATTGCTTTTAATGTAGCCATTCTAATGGGTGTAAACAAGTATTTTATTATGGCTTACATTTGCATTTCTCCGTTGACAGATGATGCTGAGCATCGAATCACGTGCTTATCAGCCATTCTTTTATTTTCTTATCTTTCACCTATTTTTTTAAAATTGGATCACTTGTCTTTTTATTATTTTTTATTATTGAGTTTTAAGAGTTCTTTATGTATTTTGGATACAAGTTCTATGTCAAATACATATACTGCAATATTTTCTATCAATCCATGGTATTTTTTCATTTAAAAAAATTTTATTTATTAATTTCATTGTTTCTGGCCTTTTAACTGTATATATTTAAGTGTACAACATGCTGTTTTGATATATTTATCTTCATATACACATATATAGTGAAATGATTACTGCAGTCAAGCAAATTCACACTCATCATCGCATAGAGTTACCTTTTCTTTTCTTTCTTTCTGTTGTGCTTTCTTTATGGTAAAAGTAACTAAAATCTACTCTTTTGGCAAATGTCCAGCATACAATACGATATGATGAGCCACAGTCCTCTGGCCATCAGATCTCTAGACTTCTTCATGCTGCATAAGTGCATCTTTGCACCCTTTGATCTACAGGTTCCCATTTCCAAGCTGTGTGCCTGGTAACCATTGTTCTACTAGGTTTCTACGTGCTCATTTAAAAGTTTACGTATGTAAGAGAGATCATACAGTATTTTTCTTTCTGTGTCTGTCTTATTTCACTTAGCGTAATGTCTTTTAGTTTTGTCCATGCCGTCGCAAATAGTAGGGGTTTTTTTCTTTTTCAAAGTGGAATAATATTCCGATATATATGTGCACACACACACACATACAATGTCTTTATCCATTTATTTGTAGTTTGTTTCCATATCTTGGCTATATAAATGGTGCTGTAATGAATGTGGGTGTGCAGGTATCTTTGCGATGTGGTGATTTCATTTCCTTTCTATATATACCTAGAAGAGAGATTGCTGGCTTATGTGGCAGTTCTATTTTTAATTTTTAAAGGAATCTCTATATGTTTTCCATAATGGCTGCACCAGTCAACATTCCCACTAACAGTGTGCAAGGTTTTCTTTTTCGTCACATCCTCATCAACATTTAGCTACGTCAGTCCGTGGCTTTTTTCTTCATTCTCTTAGTGTTTTTCAAAGTTCTTAGTTTTGATAAAAATCCTATTGATTTTTTTTTTTTATCTTTCATGGTCCATGCTTTTTGTGTCCTATTGAAGAAATCTTTGCCTGCCTCAAGATCACGAAGATGCTTCTCCTTTTTTCTCTAAAAGTTTTATAGTTATAGCATTTATGCTTAGGGTTCTAATCTATTTTTGTTTTTATATATGGTCTGAATGAAAGGTTAGGGTTCTCTTTTTCCCTAAAGGGATGTGCAATTATACCAGCACTATTTGTTGTAAGCACCATCCTATCTGCTCAATTACCCAGGACTGGGGCTAGATTTAGGGAGACACAAAATTTAAGGTTCCACTCACTCTAAGGCACAAACCCTACATTGGCAGGAGCCTGACAGTGAGTGCCTCCTTAAATTTTGATTCCTTGGCTCCTTGCTGGCATCACCCACTTTCTGGTAAACACCTCCCAGGCAGATATACACATTAGAAAGATCACCCTACATGCTCTGCGTGAGTGACCTCATCCAGGCACGTAAAATGACCTGCTGAGGACACCCAGACCTCTGTTGTGAGTTTCAGGGGCACATTCCACTGTCTCCTCAGTGCTGTCTCCTGCGTGGCTGATGGCATCTCACATTTAGCCTGGCCAGCACTGAGCTGGTTTCCCCGCCCACCTGGCTCCATCACAGGCAGGTAATGAATGGAACTACCCGTCTGCCATGTATGATTCTGAAGGTTGTGCACTGCACAAGGGCACCTGGTGGAGAAGTAGGGAGGGCCTAAAATTCATGCTGCCCTCATGGAAGCTATGCCCAGATAAGGGGATGTGTCTGCCCAGAGGAAGGGATGCTTTGCTAATTCCCCCAGAAGGGTCTTTGGGGGAATTAGCAAAGTCATCCTCATCTGTTCTCTTCCTTATGCCCATTCTCAGCCCACCAACCCTCGAGTTCACTGTGCTGCAGCATAGGAGGCTTCTTTCTGTCCCAGGAGCACACAATGCAAAGTGTCTTTCTCCCTGGGGAATTAGTCTTTGCTATTCCTTCTGCTTGGGACTCTCGCTAGATCCTTCTTCTGATGGCTCAGATTTCATTTCAAAAGCCACCTCCTCCAGGAGGCCCTCCCTGATCACCCTAGCTTAAGTAATTGGCCACTGTCTATCATAGCACATTGTTTTGTGTTTTCCATAGCATTTCTCCACTTTAAAATTATTTGCTTGTTGGGAGAAGCAACCTGCCATGGGCCCTGAGCATCCCTGCAGGGTCTTACGGGGGATGGCAGGAAGGCAAGATTCTAGTGACTCTTTTCCTGGGCTACTTTTCAGGATCGCATTTTTTTTTCTTGAATTTTTATTTTAGATACAGGGGTACACATGCAGGTTTGTTATATGGGAACATTGCACAATGCTGAGGTTTGGAATATGAACCCCACCCCCAGGTAGTGACCACAGTACTGGAGAGGTAGCTTGTTTGGTTTTGCTTTTTGTTTTTTTCAGATAGAGTCTCACTCTGTTGCTCAAGCTGGAGTACAGTGGCACAATCTTGGCTCACTGCAACCTTCACCTCCCAGGTTCAAATGATTCTCCTGCCTCAGCCACCTGAGTAGCTGGAATTACAGGTGCCCGCCACCAGGCCCAGCTAATTTTTGTATTTTTAGTAGATACAGGGGTTCACCATGTTGGCCAGGCTGGTGTCGAACTCCTGGCCTCAGGTGATTTGCCCGCCTTGGCCTCCCAAAGTGCTGGGATTACAGGTGTGAGCCACCAGGCCCAGCCTGGAGAGGTGGTTTTTTTTTAAACCATCCCCACTCAACCCACTAGTAGGTCTGTTGTTCCCGTATTTATGTCTATGTGTACTCAATGTTTAGCTCCCACTTATAAGTAAGGATTCTGTTTTTAGTGAGCACTTGGAGAGAGTGGGGTCACATCTCCCCATGGACACAGAGCAGACTCGCTCACTGCTCACCTTCAAAGCGCTGAATCCTCGAGGCTCTGCGTTGCCCTCCTGTAACACAGCCCACTGCGTGAGAGACACTCATCATGAGACAAGTGTCCACTCCCTGGGGATACGGAGGTGTCGGGAGGACCGTCAAGAGTAACAGGGAAAACGGCACCAGCTTCTGTGATGGCAGCTCTTGATCTGCATGAGGAGCTGAACCGGCAGCCTCTTCCGTGTCCTCTTCTCCCAGGCTCACAGCAGTCAGGCAAGGACACCTAATTATCCTGCTCTGAGACCAGGAGCAGCGAGGTGACTTAGCCACACAGAGCTGGTGAGGGCTGGAGGTGAGAGGAAGGGGACCTGGAGCCGAGTCTCGGGCTGGGCCACCTGCATGCTCTTGGGCCGTGTGGTGCAGGGATGGAGTCGGGGACTGCAACTTTGGGATCCTGGAACAGTTTCCAGAGTGCTGTTATGCCAAGTGCTAGATACATAATTCATGTGTGCAGAGAACTTGGGATCTGTGAGAAGGAACATTCTGTTCCTTAAAAGGCTCTTAGCCTTAAGGCCATAGCAGGGGAGCAGGACCTTGTCACTATGCCTCATCTGGGACTCAGATGGAAAAGGCAGGGGTCCACAGAGGCCTTGGGGTAGATGACTGGCCTCCCTGGGAAGCCCTTAAAAGGGTTTAAAAATTCATGAGCTTCTTGATGAGTGACCTCATACATTATTCAAGGCACATCATAGTGGGTGGACATGGCCCATGACCCACCCTTTTTTAACAGGCAGAAGCAGTGGAGGCCAGCAGGGGACAGCAACATGCACAGGAAATCCTGCTGTCCTTCGAGGCCTGGCCCCGACACTCCCTTCTGTGTCCACTCACTCAGTAAGACACATTTTTTTTCCCCTGACCACTCTCTACAGGGTGTCCCACCTACCTGCACTTTGGAGAAGGTGACCCCTGGACCCTAGTATCTGGATATCTGGATCACCAGGGGACCTTGTTAAAACACTGATTTCTCCTGAACCAGGTTCTCCGGAAGGGGAGCTGTGTAACGTGGATCTCACAAGTTTTCCAGGTGAGTCTGATGACCACTCATCTCTCTCCCAATCCAAATTAAGACTTCTCTTTTCTAGGGCTCCCTAGGACTCCGCTATGAAATTGCAATTCAACTCAATTTGATTCAATTTAAATCAATTCAAATTTAATAAGAATTTACTGAGCACATCACACTGTGCCACACACAAGATGGACAGTAAACTACAAAAAATGGAGGCTCAGAAAGGTTAACTTGCTCGGGTCACTGAGCAAATATGGGCAAATCCAGGATTTGAACCAGACCCAGATGAGTCTGAAGTCCCAATGTCTTCTATGCTATTGTATCTATATTTTAGTCAGACCAATGCAAAAACAGAAATAATTATGAAGTGAGGCAGAATTAATCCATTCCTTCACCTATTCATTCTTTTATTCAGCAGGTATTCCATTTATCTATCCAATACGTGTTTCCTGAGCACCTACTATGTGCTGAGCACTGTGTTCCTGGAAGGGGTGGCCAGCGTGGCAGAGTTTCAACAGCAGTGACAAGCAGCTGAAGTATGGCCAAAAGTTGCCTATTTGGGAGGCTGAAGAATCAGGTTTGCATCTTGGCTCTGACCCTGCGAGCTGATGACATCAGGCAAGCGACTTACCCTTTTTGAGACAAGCTTTTTCATCTGTAAAAGTAGAGGGCTGAATGAAATGGTGGTAAGAGTGCCCAGCGCCATACCTGGCACAGAGTAGGCACTCTGTCAGTGGAAGTATAGAAGGAAGGTTACAGACCGGGGTGGGAGGGAGGGGCCCATTGTGTGCAGGAATTGCTCATGTGCTTATGTTTGTTCTAGTTTTAGCAAATGTTCTGCTAGAACAAGTGCACCAGAGGATTACAGAGAAAAGAGGCAGGATGGCTTTGTCTTTATCCACGAAACATGCCAGCACCTGGAGACATTGGGCTTAAATGGAGTGCTCTGAGAGTGCTTCACGAAGGAACAAACTGATGAGCTCATAAGCATCTATGGCTGGGTAAGTGGATGGATGAAAGTAGGCAGAAGAATGAGGAAGATAAACATCTCCCTCTGCCCACCTCAATGGCCCCATTTGCTTTCCTTTGTCCATGCACACCCATCAGGGCTAAGAGTTATAATGAGTGATTTTCAGATGGACAGAAGCTCACCTGTTGGCCCCAGTTTCCTCATTGGTGCCAGGTTTCTGCAGCTTGGGAAAGAAAAAGGCACTAGGAGCAGGATGCCCTGGCCATTGCTACACCTGGAGAATTAAAAGCCCACATTCTCTAGAATGATTTCTTAATGTGAGAGCAGAGGAACCCTCACATGCAATCACTCATTTACTCCAAAGCAATTACTAAGCTCCTACCAAGAGCCAGGCATTGTGCCAGGGTCCCCGGGGGTGAATATACCTTCCTGGACCACAGTTCCACAGGAGAAAAATGAACCAAGTTGATAAATGGAAACAAGGCCACACCCAACATTAAAACACAATGCAGACTGCACTGTCCAATACGGTGGCCATCAGCCACATGTGGCTGCTCAGCCCTTGAGACACAGCAAGTCCAAGTTGAGATGGAAGTGTAAAATACACGACTTCTAAGACCTAATCTAAAAAAATTAATGATTTTTAATATTAATTACATGTTGAAATGACAATACTTTGGATATACTGGGCTAAAGGGAATATAATTAAATTTAATTTCACCCATTTCTTTTTAATGTTTTTAAAGTGGTGACTAGAACATTTTACATCGTACAGATGGCTTGCATTCTGTTTCTGTTGACAAGCACTGGCATAGTCCATTCACAGCACAGCTCATCTTTGAGGCTGGGCTGGGGTGCAGGAGGGCTGGAGGGGGCTAGGCTGGCTTCGTGGCCCTCGAGGATGACTGGTTTGGGACACGTAAGCAGAGGGAACAGACAAAGTGCTCCAGCAAGGGAGCCAGGCACAGGCAATTCTAACCAGAATAAAGCCCTCATTTCCCAAGCAGACAAAACAGAGCCATTTCAAATGCAGCCATGCTCGTTTTGCTCTCTAAGGAAGATGACAGCCCCCTCTACCCTGGCATCCCAGGCCTGGACTCAACACCTTTACTGGGAGCTGGGATGTGAACGCTCACCCTCAGGAATCCCACATCCCCCTCAGAAATCCCAATCCCAACCCCTGCTGCATGCCTGCCAGCTTCTCCCACATGCCAAGAGGAAAGTGTCTCCTCCCCAAAGCCCCAGCTAAATCCTTCCATGCCACCCACACTTGCTTTTCTTCACAGGAAACTTGCAAATCTCCAGGCACCATCCCCAGAAGGCAATTGCTGTTTTTGCTTCCTTTGTTGGCTGCACCTTCAAAGAGTCTGATGAACTCATTTTAATTAAAGTGCTGATGCACTGGGAGGAAATAATGGGGGAACATGCAGCTCTGCTGGGGAGGGTGGCAGGGTGGTGATGCAGGAAGCAAATTGTAAGATACTTCTTCCTGCAGCTCTGCCTGCCCAGGGCAGCCACATCCCATCATCTTGCAGAACAACAACAATAATGATGACAGTGATCACGTGGTCTCCAGCCTGCTCTTGTCTCCCTGTATGTTGACTTTCCCAGCCCCTTAGCACCCATCACATAGTTACTCAACAGAGCAGCCCTGCAAGGCAGCCCAGGCCAGGGCAAGGTGTGTGCATTCGGAGAGGAGGAGCAACTTTCCTAATGTCACCTAGCTCGTGAGTGGAAGGACAGGCCTTGAACTCAGCATCTGGGCGGGCGATGGCCACTGCCTCATGTCCCACTGCTCCCTGGAGTAAGCTGAGTCCCTTGGGAACCTTGCAGGGTGAGAGCTCGGCCCAGATCCTGCCTCTGCCCAGACCTAGCAACTTAATCTCGGGAGCCTCTGTTTCTTTCTACATTGTGTAAAATGGAGCCAACATCACTGACCTCCCAGGACAGCCAGGACTGGACTGCAATCTCAGTGCCTCTGTTTGAGCCCCTCACTTGCCCTGCGATGCTCCTCACATCACCTAGGACATGATGTCCTGACGTCTTGATGTCTGAGCTCCTCAGCATGGCTGCCCCAACCCTTCCAGTTCTGCCCTCCCTCTGGCCTCTTAACTCCTCTTTTTCATTTTCCTCTTTGCCATCTCTTTGAACTAATTTGTCCTCTCCAAACAAGCCATGTTCCCTCTGCACCCTCAGCCTTTGCCCATGGCATCCCTTCCTCCTAGAGCACATTTCTCTCTTCTCCTTCTCCTTCTGCTTCATCCTCCTCCTCCTTCATGGCTCCGTGAAGACATCCCTTCCTTCAGAACCTGCTGGGGCTCAGTGGGTACTCGGTTTCTGTGCCCACCCTCCGTGGAGCACTCATTGCTTACGTACCAGATACATCTCCCTACACCCTGAAAGTCCCTGGAAGATAGGCTCCTGGCTTCCTCACCACTGGGACCCAGTAGCTGTCTCTTAGACTGGGGCTAGAGGTGAGCAAGGATTCTGCAACCAGTCTGGCCTAGATGCTGTTGTGCATGTCCCAAAAAGATATGTTGAAGTCCAAACCCCTAGAACCTGTTGAATGTGACTTTACTTGGAAGTAGGATCTTGCAGAGGTTACCAAGTTAACATAGATCATTAAGGTGGGCCCTAATCTCATATGATTCGTGTCCTTATCAGAAGAGGAGAAGAGACACAGAGATTCACAAGAAGAACAACGCATGCTGATGGAAGCAGAGGGGACTGATGTCGCTGTAAGCCGAGGAATGCCAAGGCCTGCTGGCCACCACCAAAAGCAGGGAAGAGGCAAGGAAGGGTTCCACTCAGATTCTTGGGGAAGCACAGCCCTGCTGACATCATGATTGGGGGCTTCAGGCCTTCAGAAATGTGGAGAACAAATTTCTATTGTTTTCAGCCACCCCGTTAGTGATATTTGGTTGCAGTAGCCCCAGGAAATGAAAAGAGATGCTAAACTTGACAATTCATAGGGTCTAATCTTGAGCAATTTGCTTATGCTCTGTGCTTCAGTTTTCTGTAAAATTAGGATGATAATTACAGTCCTCACTTTGTGGATTTGTGAGGATTAAATGAATTAATAGTGTAAAGCCAAGTAAACAAGAAGGCTATATATGAATTAGCTGTCACTATTATTTGTAATAATAGGTGCTAAAAATTTTATGTTGGAAAAATAAGCAGAAGAAAGACACACAGTAGATGTTCCAAAAGTGTTCATTCCCTCCCTTTTTGTGCTCTCCAAGTACAGCTACCAAGTAAGTCTGGCACCTTATGGTGGACATGTGTTGTTTGTGCCTGTCCAGTCTTCATTCTCCCTCCTCTGGTTACTGTGCTCCAGTTTTCCCTGTCAACAACTCTCTGTCCAAGGGGTTTAGCTGGGGCTAATCCTACTCTCCATCACCATGGATGATTTTACTCAGGGGAAGACCCATGATCCCAAGGTGGTCCAGTGAGAGTGAGCCTTGGAGTTTTGACTGGAAAGAGAAACTGTCTGTCTGAGAAGTTGCTAACCTGATAGGCTATAAATGGGAAACTGCTAGCAGCCATCTTCCCACCAAAGCCAACCTGTAGGGAAGCAGAGCTGAGAGATCAAGAGACAGTTTCCAGTAGCAGCATTTGAGCATCTGGATCCTTTAGGGCCTGAAGGCATAACTATCCCTGGACTTTTCAGTTACCAGAAAAAATAAATTAGAGTTTTTGTCTCCTGCAACCAAACTCTTACTTCAGTGTTAAAGTTGGTAGCAGAAGTGGGACGTTGCAAGTGATAGAAGCTGGAATGAAGGATCAGCTGAATGGGACTAGTGCGAGAGTGACGAGGATTTCTCTAACTGCAGGTGAGAAGTTGGCCTTCCCTGTTATGCAGGAGCAAATCAGCTGGCTGAGGGTTGCTTGCTTGCCCTGGGACTGGGGCCCCGTGCTGACTGGTATTGAACTTTAAAAGACATGGCAGGAAAAAGGATCTTGGAGTATGCTGGCTGCTTCTTACATACTTCAGTAAATCCTTACAAGAAAGAGATGAGCTTTGATGGGAGCTGGCACATCCAAGTGGTGAGAGAATAAAATCTGGCTTTCCTACAAGAGGCTTTATTTGGTCTCTGGCCAATAATCCAAGTTGACTGAGAGTCAGATGATCTTCCTCCTTACAGAATTAGAAAAACCAGCTCTATTCCTTAATCAGGTTAATTTAGGGGGAAGAAACAGAGCAAGACATGTAGGATCCTGGAAAAGCATGACATCCACCTCACACTCCAACCCCTCCAAGTATCAATCTCATGTCCCATGTGTGCCAACCACCAGGGTGAGATTTGCTCCAGAAAAAGACATCACTGGGATTTAGCCTGGGCACAGAGCAGGTGAGAAAGTTCACCTCTCTACACTTTGTTAGGTTGCCTAAACAAGGTGGTGGCCACATTGTTGAGGGATGATTGGGGCTGAGAGAGAACAGAGGGAGGCCTGCTTCTAATCTGTAGAATTTCCCAAGCTGTGCACAACCTGCATGCAAGGACTAGACTTCAAACAGACTTCTAGCTTTGGGTGCTGGTCCATGGAGTTGTCCAGACATAATAGACCAAAATCTTAATGAGCTTGCAATTTACTGGACTTCTGGAGAAATCCCAATCATGGGAATTAAAAGCCTGAGTTACTCAACCCCCAAGACAATGATGAAGTTTTGAGCCTACACCAACAAGAATTGGATTGCCAAAGGCATGTAACTGTCAAAGGAGCAACCTTCGTGATCCAGCAGTAAAGGTCAGCAGCTGAGGGGGATCTCCCCAGAGAGCAGAAACAGGGGCAGCCAAACATGGCTAAGCAAGGAACTAATCCATTGCCAGGAGGAACTCCTAGCAGCTATGCATAAGCTAAACAATGTGAAGTGACAGTCTTATGTTGTTTCCTCTTTTCCCAAAGGGATTTTTCTTGCAATTTTTCTTTTTTATTCTCTCTCCACTGTTGTACAAGAGATAGGCTGAGTGGGGGAGGAGTTCAGCCGTAGGTTGCTGAACCTCGAGAAACTACATTCAGATCTAATGGAGATTAGTGAAATTTGCCCATTTTGTGGAATTGGATATGGATATGAACATGTCTTTAGGTTGTCTTTATTTGGGGTAGGAGAGAGGGCAGTTTTTGGTCCTACATGATTTGTTGCATTCTGTTAGGTGCAGGCATTTTTGAGGGTGTTGGAAGACTGGTATATGGAAGTTGGACAGTCAGAGGGCAGGATGTAGTTGACATCTGTTGTTTTTGCCTGCCTCACACCCACGCTGGCCATTTTTTCCTCTAAGAACTCTGCTTTTCTTCTGAAAACCTTGCCAACAGTCACACAGAGTGGTTAGGTCAAGTTGACAACTTCCTCATATCCCAGCTTCTCAACTGTGGTGGTTACTTTAGAACTATCAGTGACTACATCTCACAATCTACCAGAGATAGACATATTCCAAGAAGAGTCTAGAAATACTCTCTCTGGACCAAGGGGGAAAAAAGAGGTTTCCTTTCCTACCTGTATGAACTCTTGGATTCTTATTTTATTCAACGAAGTACAATCTTACTATTGTCTTAGTCTGCTAGTGATGCCGTAATACAATACCATAGACTGGGTGGCTTAAACATCAGAAATTAATTTTCTCCCAGTTCTAGAGACTGAAAGGTCAGTATGAAGGCGCCAGCATGGTTGAGTTGCAGGTGACGCCATCCACTGTGTCTTGATGTGGTGGAGAAAGAGGTAGCAAGCTCTCTGGTGTGTCTGTTCTTCAAGGGCACTAACCCCATCATGATGGCCCCATCCTCATGACCTCATCTAAACCAAATCAACTCCCAAAGGCCCCATATCCAAATGCTATCACCTTGGGGATTAGGGCTTCGACATAAGTATTTGGGGACACGATTGAGTTTGCAAGAAGAATCATTATTCTAATGCTCACATTGTAAATCTGGCCATTCAAATTGATTCAAGTTGGTTTCTGTGTCCTTTTTATATGTTCCCATCATTTTTCTTTTTGAGAACTTACTTACTTTTCAGACACAATTGGACGTTATAGGCCCATGTCATACTTTTTCTGTCTCAGCCTGGGGACCAGTCATTCTTCCAAGGAGACTTGGTTTCTTTTAGTGGGATTGATATTTAGAAACCAATATCTAGTAACTGTTGATTTTCTGAGCCTAGAATCTGGCAACACTTGGGACTGATGAGCTTCTCTGGTAGCTCAGAGACCTTGGGAGTAATTCTTCGTCTCTGACTCTCATCCGTTAGATGCAAACAGTGGGCCCCAGTTTCAACCATTCTATTTTTTGCTACAATATACTTTATTCAAAGAAGTTCAGTGGGTAATACAGATGTGACTGAATATGTGTTTGAGAAATTAATTGATGTCTGGCTTCTTTGACTGCTGAGGACTCTTCAGGAAAAGTGAAAAGGAATTTGTCCATCCTTACACCAATATGATGGGCAGCCAGGCTTTCAGTTCCAAGTTGGAGGCTGTCTTGCCCCAAAGAGATTTAATAACTTTGTGTTTTTCATGACTAAGCTTATTCTTCTCGTAAAAGAAAAAGTCTATTTCTGAGCTTTGAGAAGGGGCATGGAGTGGTCTTGAGCTTGGAAAGGGGCTGATTTAGGGTGTCCTGGAGTGGAGAATGGCTGGGCTCTTCCCACAAACAGCCACTGAGGATGAGAATAGTGAACACAGGTACCACGGAGGGGAGTGCAGGTCTCTCTCCCAATTTTAGGGTCTGAGTAAGCTTTGGGGTTTCTGGTTTAACTGAAGGAGGTGGGAGGGAATCCTCCAGTGTTAGATATTAGGCTTTTCAGAAACTTTCATGAGAGCAACTCAGAGCCGGATCTGATTTGATGTTTTAAAATTTTATTTTCTAAATGTGATATTTTGTGCTGATATGTGCGTGTGGGAGGCGGGGGTGGTATTTATACCTGGCATATAGATTTTTTTAAAAAGAGTTCTCTGGTTGAAGAAGGATGTCCAAAGGCATAGGGAATTTTCCACATTTTATGAACACGCAGTGCTGAGATTTGACATGTGGCATGGCTATATGCCTGCTCCCAGATGTTAAAGAGGAAACATCTCAAGACCTGGACTTCAAAGAGTTTCCTCAATGGTAAAGTGAGCACAGTGATGGTACATCATAGGGTTGTCATGAAATTAAATAAAAGTGCCTGTTTCAGTACCTGCACATAGGCCATGCTCAAAAAAGGCTATTATTATTGTTAGTTTAATAGTTAATTGACTTACTTTTTTTATTTGTTCATGAGCTCCAAGTCCTAGATCTTTTCAGTGACCTTAAGGCATACAGGCTGCCTGACCCACTTCCCAGTCTTTGGCTCAGGGTGTCCTAAAGACAGATGCCCCAAGTAAATATCCAGGCCACCACAAATCATCACTATCCTCAGCTCCTCCACAGGGAGCTCTTTGTCTTACATTCCATACATGTAAACCAATCTTGCCATCACCTGGTTGAGAAGGGTGAGCATGAACATGAGTGTTTGAGCCATTGGCATTGCCAGAGGGGCTCCACCTTGCATTGCCTTGGGAGTGGTACCCTGCCACTTAATGGGGCACAGACAGGTTTCATGGGCATCCTGCCTTCTCTGCAAAGAGAGGCCTGGCGGCAGGAGACAGAATCCCAGGGCAATGACCTTGATTTCCAGTGATGGATTACTATGCGAATTAGCTAGTTGTTTCCCAAGCTGAATATCATCACTTTGGGGAATCTACTGATGCATTCAATCCAAGTGAGCCTGTGTTATCATCATAAATACCCTCTTGGACCTGCTGACTGGGGCAGCACATCTGTTCATTCCACACTGTGGAGAACATGGTTTGCTGAGCTGTACTCTGCAAAGTTGCTGGAATGCAGGCTTCTTCTGTCTAATTATTGCCCCATCCCTCAATGTTGCCCTCAACCACTTGATCCAAGAGGCTGAGTTGAGTGTTGCCCTCAACCACAGATCCACCACGTCTGTGCATGAGCCAGTGGGCAGCAGGAGTGGACACCTTTCAGTCTCAGAGACTCCCTATGCCTGATATCCATGAGCTTCCTACTGCCATTTCAGTAAGTCCATTTGTATTTGAGCTCACTTGAGTAGTTTTCTATGCCTTGCAGTTACATATCTCTAGCACATCCTAATTCTTAGGAAAAAAATAAGTCAGTGGATTAAATTTTATCAAGTTTAAGTTTTTCTTCCGTCATTGAAGACAGAATAAGAAATGGACCTGCTATTGTGATGACGGTCATCAGAACTGAATATCTTAGCCCAGGCATCAGGCTTCCCTGTCCATTATGTGTGTGTGGAGCTCATGCTATTATTATTAATTTTAGCCATTGCACTTTTATTCACATTGTGTATTTTGGCATTTTCCAGAGAGGACAAACAGGAGACAGAGTGGCAGAAAGACTGAGGTAGAAAGGCAAGGGGGGGGTCCCCATTTTCCTCATATCCCTCCATATTAGTCCATGTTTACACTGCTATAAAGAACTTCCTGAGACTGGGTAATTTATAAAGAAAGGAGGTTTAATTGACTCAGAGTTCCATATGGCTGGAGAGGCCTCAGGAAACTTAGAATCACGGCAGAAGGGGAAGCAGGCATGTCTTACATGGTGGCAGGAGAGAGAGAGCGAGTGAAGGGGGAAGAGCCCCTTATAAAGCCATCAGACCTGGTGATAACTCACTCACTGTCACAAGAACAGCATGGGGAAAACCACCCCCATGATCCAATCACCTCCCACCAGGCCCCTCCCCTGACACATGGGGATTACAATTCAGATTACAATTTAAGATGAGATTTGGGTGGGGACACAGCCAAACCATATCACCCCCTCCTTGTCCAACCACACAGAGGGCAAACACAAAGCAGGAGGGAAGGCACGATGCTCCCTCCCCTGGAAGAGGATGCACGAAGCTACACCCACGCACGCACACAAACAAGTTCCCTTCCCTCCGTGCCAGGGGGCTGGGCAGGGTGATGGAGAGAAGCAGAGCACTGTGGATTCCAGGGGCAGGGAAAGCAAGAAAGTCTCCTTATGGATCAGTGGTTGGTCCCTCCTGTCCCCTTCCTGCTCCATCCCCAGTCTATCAAATGCTCCTCTGCTTTGCGTGGTCATTCTCTCATGGCCTGCAGCTTCTTCCCTGCTGCTGGGGACAAAAGGAAAAAGGTTACAGAGTAGGGGGGCTGAAGTCCATCCCTCAGTTCCTGTCCTTTTTGCTAGGTGGTCTTCCCTTGCCCTCACGCTACATAGGGGTAAGGGCAGGCTCTTAGCTGGCCACTCTCTGGTAGAAGTAGATGTATTCCAGGTCCTTGGGTGGCTTTTCAGAGGCACCCACTTTCTGGTGGTTGTGGATCACCCATCTGCCCTTCTTCTTGATGTGGCAGATGTAGTGACCACAGATGGTAGAGGTACTCATTTGACTAATGAAGGCAAAGAGCCAATATTTTCCAGGTCCTTCTCAGACTTTGGTCCCACTGGCCCAGACTCAGAGATGGAGTTGGCAGCTGAGCGGCCCTCTGAGATATCCATGGCAGGTTCAGCGTTCAGGTTCTCAGTGTAGTTCACATTATTTATTCTTCTGCTCCAAAATAGGATGTGAGGAGAACATTTCAAAGTATTGACACATATATTTTTTAATTCTAGGTAATTCCTTTTTACCCACAATCATTCCAACACTAAAAGTGTACTAGGTGGCAGAGGCTTACAGCCTCAGGGGAATGGCCAACCTTTGAGAGAACGAAGTTGTCAATTGTGTTTCTATGTACATTATTTTTATACTCTTAGCCAACACAACAGTTGTGAAAGACAAAGTTTCAATCAATTGTAAAAGCAAGTATTTTGTTGAAGTTACAAAAGTTTACCGTTGAACATTAAGGGTCAAAACCTGAAGGACTCAATACAGAAAAAGTATCACACAAACAACAAAATTTAGAAGAATGCAGGGTGATGTAAGAGCTAGTTTCTGGACAAAAGCAGATAAAATTGATAGGCTAGGGAAAGAGGGGTCAGACGGTACATTAACAACAGGTTGATTGGAGCTGGGGAAGCAGAGTTTTGATATCTCAGAGAAGTTTTGGAGGATTCGGAACCAAGAGACTGGCTTCCCAAGGGTAACCTGGGCTGATGGTACCCCTTGGAGAGAAAGCCCTGGAGGGTGGAGCAGCAAAGGTGCTTGGTTATGTACCATATAGAATTGCATTATTCAATCCTATGGTTGTATTATTATTATTCTCATTTACAGAAAAGATTTTGATTCACAAAGGCTAACCACTTCTCTCAGACTCTGTATCAATGAGGATAGGATGGGTTACGCTGTAAGCAACTGCAAAGTCTCAATTGCTTAAAATATCAAATGGTATTTCTCATTCATGTTGTATATTCACAGCAAATTGGAAGGGGAGTTCTGCTTACTGTACTCAAGGAGGAAAAGGAGGAGAAAGAGAAGGAGGAGGAGAGGGCAGAATTCCAAGACCCAGGTTGATGGGAGCAACCACCATCTTGAGTGTTGTCAGTTGCCATATAAGAGAGAAAGAAACATTAGAAGACCTCACACTTCTCTGGGACAAAAGTGATATAGATTGTTTCTCACAACTCATTGACAATAAATAGCTACATGGCCCCATCTACCATATGGAGGCAGGAAGTGTGGTCTACCAGATAGCCAGAGGAAGGAGAAAGCTCTGTATCCATGGGTAGCACCAAAGATCATCACATTCCAAAGATAAGGTGGCCAATAAGAGATTCAAATCCCAGATCTGCCAGGCATCCATTAATCTATCCATCTACCCATCCACCCATCCATCTGCCCACCCATCCATCCATCCATCCGCCCATCCATCCATCCATCCATCCATCCACTCACCCAGCTATCCATCCATCCATCCATCCATCCATCCATCCATCCATCCATCCATCCATCCATTTATCCATCTGCCCACTCATCCATCCACCCATCTATCCTGCATTCAACAAATATTTTCAGCACCTTTTTCTCCCCATTCTCCTTCTCTCTCTCTCCTCCTTCTCTTCCCTATTCTCCACTGCTGTCCTTTTCTCCCTCTTTTTCCTTGTCCTCCTTTTCCAGTTACTACCTATTACTTACACTGAGAGAAATTGTAGTCACTTCTGGAGGCCAAATGACTAAGAACACATTTATGCCCTCTTTCCTTACAGAGCTCATGATCACCATATGGAAGAACCAAATGACTAAATACGTGATCAAAATATGTTGTGAAAAGAGCTAGAATGTGCCAGACATTACAGAGGCACAGAGGGCAGGCAAATAACCTAACTTAGGGGGCAGCAAAGGCTTATGGGAGAAAGAAATATCTAATTGAGACCAGAAAGATTATTAGGTGAAGGTGAAGGAGAGGAAGGACAGGGATGTGGAGTGAGACTGGAGAGGTAGACAAGGGACAGATCATGGCAGACTGGGAAGCCACATGGAGTCAGGACTTTATTCCAAGGATGGTGTTGTGGGGTGTTAATCAGGCTTCTTTCAAAAGATAACACTTCTGCTAATAGGAGAATGACATTAAGGAAGGCACCAGTTAAGAGATCAGCTGGGAAAAGCTTATAGTCATTCTCGGGCACAGTCTGGATGTGGCTGTGATCATGGGATGGATAGCAGTCAGCAATTTCCAGAGACATTTATGAGAGAAAATTAGGAAGCCTACTCACTAGGACTGGGGACTGATTAGATGTGGGAGGTGACATAGAAGGAAAATGCCCAGGTTTCTGGTTTGGCCAAGCAAGTGGGCAGTTTTGCCCATTCTTTCCCAAGGTGAGGATGCTGGAGGAGGAGCAGAGTGGGGAAGCCATGTCCAGTTTTAAGCACATGGTAGTTGAGGTGTAGATGGACCATCCCAGTGGAGAGGTCTGGTAGGCAACAGACATGCAGCTCTAGGGCTCGGAAGAGAACGCTGGGGTGGAGAAAGAGCTGTGGGAGCTGTCCTGTCTAATTACAAAGCCTGGGAGGATAAATGCTGTAATGAACAGGCTGGCCCAGACTGAATGCCTGGGGGGATTGTTTATTCAACACTTAGGGCATACTGACTCCATGCCGGGAACTGCTAGTCACTGAGAATTCCACAGTGAGTATCTTATCTGTGGTTCCTTCCCTATGAGTCCAGTGGATGCCTGCTAGTTTCAAGAGTCCGTAGGTAACAATGTATTTTTAAAATATAGTATTTACATTACTGTGAGAAACCACTGCTTCTCTTTCCTGGGGATTTTCAATTAGACACACACACACGCACACAAACACACACACACTGCAGCAATCATCCATGCAAAGTAAAGCAGGCCATTGATTATGGTAACTAAGGTTGTCCAGCATTGCTTTAAAAATATTAATATTTCTGCCAAAGAAATCCTGCATAGCTTTAGAATCACATCTATCGGCTGCCTCCTGAAAGGGAGGATTGCTGGCAATCAAGATAAATGAGCCATGGAAGGGATATGTATCAGCCAGTTCAACCCACCAAACAGAGAAATAATGCTGGAGACAAGTCTCTGAGACCAAAAAGCAACTAACTTACAAAACGAAAGGCTGAGCACTAGTACTCAGCATTCAGCCCCATACCGCACTGTACAGGAAGGCTCCAGGCTGCCACTTGGCAGAAAATCTCCAGGGATTGTCCATATTCTGCAAAACTAGACCTAGGAATTCCATTTTTACATGTGTGTCTTAGTGAAATAAAAACACATGGCATAGGAAAGCAAGTACAGGAATATTTACTGATGCAATGCTATAATAGCAAGAAAAGGAAAGAAAATGAACAAAAGAAACAACCTCAGTGACCATCAATTAAGGACTAGATAAACAGATTCGAATATATTTATAGTGTGAAACCTACGCAGTACTCAAATTACTCCCTGTGCCAACATGTAAGGATTCTAAGGCATTAAGGAAAAAACAACCCATTTTAAAATTAAGATATAATGCACAGAAAGCAAAATTTACCCTTTTTAGTGTACACAGTTGTGAGTTTTGGCAAATGTAGGCGGTTGTGTAATCATCACCAAAACTATGAAGAAATAGAAGTGTTCCATCACCCACCCCAAGTGTACCCCATGTTCCTTTGTGGTCAGCCACTACAACCATCCCAGCTACAAGCAACCACTGATCTGTAATCTATCCCTATGATTTTGTCTTTCTGAGAGCGTCATAGAATGAAATTATACAGTATGCAGTCTTTCGAGTCTGGCTATTTCACTTCATATAATGAATTTGATATACACAGATGTCATTGTGTTTCAGTAGTTCATTCTTTTTTACATTGCTGAAGGGTATTCCATTGTATGAATGTGTAAGTTTGTTTATCCATTCCCCATTTGAGGAACTTGAAGTTTTTCTCCTGATCTTTTCTTCCCTTGCCCCTCCTCTTCCTTATTTGGCTTACCAAAAAATGAACCCACTATAAACACTCACACATAGTTTTTAAAAATTGAGCTATAACTCACATGCCTTTAAATACATCATTTTAAAGTGTAGAGTTCAGTAATTTTTTGTATATTCAGAGAATTGTGCAACCATTATCATTATCTAATCCCAGAACACTTTTGTCACACCAGTAAGAACCCCATATCCATTAGCACTTATTCCCAATTTGCTTCTGCTGCCAGCCTATGGCAACCACTAATCTATTTTCTGTCACTATTGATTTTCCTCTTTCAGTATATAAATGCACTCACAAAATATATGGCATCTTGTGTCTGGCTTTTGTCACTTAGCTTGTCTCAAGTTTCATCACTGTTGGAGATATATCACTACTTTGTTTCTTTTTATAGCTGGGAATATTACATTGTATAGGCACACCACATTTTGTTTATTCATTCATTAGTTGATGGATATTTAGGTTGTTTACTTATAGCTATTACGAATAATTCTGCTGTGAACACTCATGTACAATTTTGTATGAACACGTTTTCAATTCATTTTGAGTGGAACTGATAGCTCTTAGGATAATTCCACGTTTAACTTGTTGGAACTGCCCATTTTTTTTTCTAGCGTGGCTGTACCGATTTATATTTCCACCAGCAGTGTATGAGGGTTCCAATTTCTGCACATCTGAGTCAATACTTGTTATTGTCTGTTTCGTTGATTCTAGTGTCTAAGTAAAATGAACTATAGAGATGAATCTTTACATTTAAAATGTTTTATTTGGAAAGCAAGAATTGCGATTCAGGGCACACACACAGACCAAGTGGTCCTCAGCATGTCCCAAAGAGAATGTTGGAAATTTTATTAGAAAGAGACATATTCTGTATTGTTTTGAAAGAAAGTTCATTTGCACTAGAGAAGCTTTTGGGAGATAGCAAGCTTCTTGCTAGCTCTGATTAGTGAGTGATGGTGGTAAGTAAAACCAGTGTTAGGGTCCCAGCAGGTTGTTTCAGCAGCTGCTAGGTAAAGCTGTTCTTGGAGTTACAGCAGGCCATTTAGGCACCTGGGCTTGTGGAAGATTTAATTCTTGAAGCAGGTGCTACGAGCTCCCAGGGCTTTTTCCCCATAGCCCCCTTGACTGATTTATTTGGGTATGACAAGAATGACCCAATTTGAATAATTAACTTTCACACTAGCAATCCTAGCAGATGTGAAATGTTGTGAAATTCAAATATTTGAATTTCAGTAATGGTTAAATTATGTTAAGCATTTTTATATGCTCATTGGCCATTTGCATATCTTAATTGGGGAAATGTGTATTCAAATTTTTGCCAATTTTTAAATTGCAGAATTTGTCATTTTATTGTTGAATGCTAAGAGTTCTTTATGCATTCTACATACAAGTCCGTTATCATATTTATGATTTGCAAATATATTCTCCCCTTTTGTAGATTCTGCGAGCTGTATTTTCACTTTCTTGATGGTATCATTTGTAGCACAAGTGGTCTTAATTTGGATGTAGCCCAATTTACCTATTGTTTCTTTTGTTGCTTGTGCTTTGGAGATTATATCTAAGAGAACATTGCCTAATCTAGGGACACATTGCCAGATCTAGGGACTTCAATCTATTTCCATTTCATCTAGATTATCTAATTTGTTGGCATACAATTGTTCACAGTATTCCCTTAAAATCCTTTTTATTTTTCAGAAGTCAGCGATAATGTCTCCTCTTTTCATTTCTGATTTTATTTAGTAATTTGAGTCTTCTCTTTTTTTCCCATAAGTTTAGCCAAAGATTTTGTCAATATTGTTAATCTTTTCAAAGAACAAACTTTTGGTGTCACTGACTTTCTCTGTTTTAAAAATTCTCGGTTTCCACAGTGAGATACCATCTCACACCAGTTAGAATGGCCATCATTAAAAAGTCAGGAAACAACAGGTGCTGGAGAGAATGTGGAGAAATAGGAACACTTTTACACCGTTGGTGGGACTGTGAACTAGTTCAACCATTGTGGAAGTCAGTGTGGCGATTCCTCAGGGATCTAGAACTAGAAATACCATTTGACCCAGCCATCCCATTACTGGGTATATACCCAAAGGACTATAAATCATGCTGCTATAAAGACACATGCACACGTATGTTTATTGCGGCACTATTCACAATAGCAAAGAGTTGGAACCAACCCAAATGTCCAACAACGATAGACTGGATTAAGAAAATGTGGCACATATACACCATGGAATACTATGCAGCCATAAAAAAATGATGAGTTCATGTCCTTTGTAGGGACATGGATGAAACTGTAAAACATCATTCTCAGTAAACTATTGCAAGGACAAAAAACCAAACACCACATGTTCTCACTCATAGGTGGGAATTGAACAATGAGAACTCACGGACACAGGAAGAGGAACATCACACTCCAGGGACTGTTGTGGGGTGGGGGGAGGGGGGAGGGACAGCTTAGGAGATATATCTAATGCTAAATGACAAGTTAATGGGTGCAGCAAAACAACATGGCACATGGATACATATGTAACAAACCTGCACATTGTGCACATGTACCCTAAAACCTAAAGTATAATAATAATAAAAAATAAATAAATAAATAAATAAAAATAAAAATCTCGGTTTCATTAACTTCTACTCCAATATTTATTATTTCTTTCTCTCTGCTGGCTTTGGGTCTGGCTTTGGGATTGCTATGACTTAAGGTGGAGGCTAGGTTATTGATTTGGGGATCTCCTTTTTTAATATAGGCATTTAGAACTATAAATTTTCCCCTTTCCACTGTTTTATCTGCATTTCATAAATTTTGGTATGATGTGTTTTCATTGTCATTCATCTCAAAATATTTTCTAATTTCTCTTATAATTTCTTCTTTGATCTATTAATTACTTAGGAGTGTTTCATTTAATTTCCATATATTTGTGAATTTCCCAAATTTCTTTCTGTTGTTGATTTTTAATTTTATTCCATCATGGTCAGAGGAAACATAGCAGGACGAGCCACAGACAAAACCTCTCAGACACCGAGTTGTAGAAGGAAGGGCTTTATTCAGCTGGGAGCATTGGCAAGCTACTGCCTTAAGATCCGAGCTCCCTGAGTGCACAATTTCTGTCCCTTTTAAGGGCTCACGACACTAAAGATTTCACATGAAAAGATCGTGATTGATTTGAGCAAGCAAGGGGCACGTGACAGGGGCTGCATGCACCAATGGTCAGAGAGAAGCAGAACAGGGCAGGGAGTTTCACAGTGTTCTTCTATACAATGTCTGGAATCTATGGATAACCTTGGTTGCTAAGTCATGAGTTGATTTTTAACTACTATGTTTAGGCCAGGCAGGCCCAGGCTTGGTTTTGGGCCTGGCATCTGGCTGCCTGTCTTTGGTTTCACTTCCTTGTTTTTTCTTAAAGCAGATACTGAGTATAATACAATATAAAACAATATGAGAGGATCTCTCTCTTCCCTCAGAAATACTTAGTATGATTTCAGCCAGCCCTTTTTAATTTACTGAGAATTATTTCATGACCTAACTTTTGGTTTATCCTGGAGAATGTTCCACATACATTTAAGAAGACTTCATTTTTCTAGTGCTGAGTGGAATGTTCTATAGATATTTGTCTTCCTCAGTGACAGACATAGCTGCTTTATAGTATTGTTCAAGTCTTGTATTTCTTTGTCTTTTGTCTGTTTGCTTTGTAATTAAAAATGGGGTAAAAATTTATTACATAAAGTCCTTACTGCACCATTCCTTGTGGTGATATCATTCATACACAGCTTTTATGGAATATAGTTTTAATTTCACTTGGATTAATACCTTGGAGTGGGATTGTTATGCCATATGTTAAGTATGTATTTATCTTTGTGAGTGATATAGTTTGCATATTTGTCCCAGTTCAAATCTCATGCTGAATTATAATCTTTAATGTTGGAGGTGGGGCCTGGTGGTAGGTGTTTGGATCATGGGGGCAGATCCCTCATGAATGGCTTGGGCCAACACCTTGGTGATAAGTGAGCTCTCACTCTGAATTCACACGAGATCTGGTCATTTTAAAGTTTGTGGCACCTCCTGCTGCCCACTCTTTCTCTCTCCCTTGCTCTGGTTTTCACCATGTGATATGCCTCCTTCCCGTTTGCCTTCTGTCATGATTGTAAGCTTCCTGAGGCCTCCCTGGAAGCTGAGGAGATGCCAGCACCATTCTTCTTGTAAAATCTGCAGAACCATGAGCCAAGTAAACCTCTTTTCTTTATAAATTATCTAGGCTCAGGTATTTCTTTATAGCAATGCAAGAATGACCTAACACAGCAAATTGGTGCCAAGGAGTGGGGCATTGATATAAAAATATCTGAAAATGTGGAAGCAGCTTTGGAACTGATTAGCAGGCTGAGGTTGGAAGAGTTTTGAGGGCTCAGGAAAAGAAAGGAAGATGAGGAAACATTTGGAATTTCTTAGAAGCTGGTTCAGTGATGGTGACCAAAATGCTGACAGTGATATGGACAGTGAAGTCCGGTGGCTGAGGTGGAAATGAGGAACTTATTGGGAACTGGAGCAAAGGTCATGTGTGTTATGCAAAGAGCTTGGCTGCATTTTGTTCATGCCTTAGGGATCTGTTGAAAGTTAGAACTAAAGAGTGACAACCTAGAGGAGCTGGTGGAGGAGATTTCTAAACAACAGTGTTCAAGATATAGCCTGGCTGCTTCTAACAGCCTATGTTCAGATGTGCAAGGAAAAAAATGACTTAAAAGTTGGAATTTTGGAACAGTTGGAAACAGGAAACAGAGGATAAAAGTTTGGAAAATTTTCAGCCTAGCCATGTGGCAAAGAAAAAAAAAGCTTTTTCGGTAGAGGAATTCAAACAGGCTGTGGAGCAATTATGTGTTAGAGATAATTGCATAACTGAAAGGGAGCCAAGTGCTAATATCCAAGACAATGAGGAAAAGGCCTCAAAGACATTTTAGAGATCTAAGAGGCAGCCCCTCCCATCACAGGCCCTGAGGCCTAGAAGGACTAAATGGTTTTAAGGGCCAGGCCCAGGGCCTGTATGCCCTGTGCAGTCTTGTGACCACTCCTCCCCACATCTGGGCTGCTCCAGCTCCAGCCTTGGCTCAAAGGGACCCAGATACAGCTCAGTCTGCTGCCTTGGCAACCTCTATGCTGTGTTTAGCCTTCAGGTGTGCAGAGTGCAAGAGTGAAGAATACTTGGCAGCTTCTGCCTAGATTTCAGAGGCTGTATGAGAAAGCCTGTGTACCCAGGCAGAAGTCTGCTGCAGGGCTGGAGCCCCCAGAGAGACATCTACTAGGGCATTGCCAAGGGGAAATGTGGGGTTGGAGTCCCCACACAGAGTCCCCAATGGGGTACCACCCAGTGGAGCTGTGGGAAGGGTGCCACAGCTCTCCAGAGGTGGAAATGTTAGAACCACCAGTAACTTGCAATCTCAGCATGGAAAAGCAGCAGGTACAGAGCTGCCTAAGAGCCCATTCCTTGCTCCAGTGTGCCTGGATGCAGGATATGGAGTCAAAGGAGATTATTCTGGAGCTTTAAGATTTAATGACTGCCCTGCTGGGTTTTGAACTTGCTTGGGGGCTGTAGCCCCTTTCTTTGGCTGATTTCTCCCTTTTGGAATGAGAATGTTTACCAAATGCCTATACCTCCATTATATCTTGGGAGGAAATAACTTGTTTTGATTTTACAGGCTCATAGGTGGAAGGGACTTGCCTTGTCTCAGATGAGACTTTGGACTTTTGAGTTTATACCGGAATGAGTTAGGACTTTGGGGGATTATTGGGAAGGTATAATTGTGTTTTGCCACATGAAAAGGACATGAGATTTTATGGGGCCAGGGATAGAATGATAGTTTGGATATCATCCTCACTGAAATCCCTTATTGAAATGTAATCCCCAATGTTGGAGGTGGGGCCTTGTGGGAAATATTTGGATCATGGGGGCAGATCCTTCATGAATGGCTTGAGCCATCCCTTTGATGATAAGTGAGCTTTTGCTCTGAGTTCACATGAGATCTGGTCGTTTAAAAGTGTGTGGCACCTCCCCCTCTCCATTCTCTCTTTCTTGCTGTTTCTTTCACCATGTGACATGCCTGATTACCCTTTGCCTTCTTCCATGATTGTAAGTTTCCGGAAGCCTCCCTAGAAGCTGAGCAGATGCCAGCACCATGCTTTCTGTAAAGCCTGCAGCACCGTGAACCAATTAAACCTCTTATCTTTATAAATTACCCAGTCTCAGGTATTTCTCTATAGCAATGCAAGAATGCCTCATACGGTGAGAAAATGCCAAAGTATAAGTGTCTGTACCATTTGCATCCCCAATAGCAAGGTATGAGAGTTCCAGTTGCACCTCATCCTTACCTAAGCTTCCTGTCATCAAGTTTGCTTTTTTATAAAGTTATGCTAATTGGTATGTAGCTTTATCTCATTTTGGTCCAAAATTCTATTTTCCTCATGACTAAGGACATTGAGCATCTATACATACTTATTTGTTATCTGTATATCTTCTTTGATAAAGTGCCCATTTAAATATTTTGTCTATTTTAAAAGTTGTTTGTTTATTGAGTTTTAAAAGTTCTTTATACATTAGAAACAAGTATTTTACCTGACATGTAATGTCAAACATTTCCTCCCAGTCTGTGGCTGGTCTTTTCATTTTTTAAACAGTGTCTTTCAAAGGGCAGAAGTTCTTAATTTTGATTAGGCCCTATTTATCATATTTTCTTTTATGGGTCATGTTTTTGGTGTTGTATTTAAGAAAGCTTTACCTAATTAAGGCTATGAAGATTTTCTCCTATTTTTTTTCCAAAAGTATTGTGGTTTTAGGCTTTACATTTAGGCTAGAGATCTATTTTGAGTTAATATTTCTATAGCGGGTAATGCATGCCTTGAGGTATATCCATTTATTTTCCTAGGGATATTCAATTGTCCAAGAACAATTTGTTGAGAAAAACTATCATTTCTCCATTAAGTTGCCTTTGGGACTTTGTCAAAAAATCAAATGACCACATGTGGATTGGTCTATTCTAGTCTGTTCCACTAATCTATATGTTAATCCTTTTTTAATAGCAGATTCTCTTGACTGCCAGCTTTAGATAGTAAGCCTGAAAATCTGGTAGTGTGAGTCTTCCAATTTTGCTACTTTTCTTACAATTTGTTTTGTCATTCTAGTTATTTTTTTAAATTTCCATAAAAATTTTAGAATTACTTTTCCAATTTCTACAAAAAAAGTCCTGCCAGGATTTTTAAATTTATTTTTATTTTTATTTTTTGAGACAGGATCTCATTCTCTCACCCAGGCTGGAGTGCAGTGGTATGATCACGGCTCACTGCAGCCTCGACTTCCCAGGTTCAGGTGATCCTTCCACCTCAGCCTCCTGAGTAGCTGGTACTACAGGTGAACACAACTACACCCAGCTAATTTTTGTATTTTTTGTAGACATGGGGTTTCACCATGTTGCCCAGGCTGGTCTGAAACTCCTGAGCTCAAGCAATCCTCCTGCCTCAGCCTCCCAAAGTGCTGGGATTAAAGGCATGTGCCACCACTCCTGGCCTGGGATTTCGATTGGAATCACACTAAATCTATATATCAGTTTGGTGATAATTGCCATCTTAATAATAGTGAATCTTCCATTCATGAACAATATATGTCTCTTCATTTATTTAGGCCTTCTTTCATTGCTTTCATTACTGTTTTGCAGCTATCAGAATATAGATGTTGCACATATTTTATAATATTTACACCCAAATACTTTGTATTTTTGGTAGTATTCAAAATGGTACTGTTATTTTTATTTCAAGTTCTAATTTTTCATTAGTAGTATGAAGAAATATGATTGATTTTTTTTTTAATTTTTGGCAATCCCTCTCTCTCTCTCTTTTTTTATTTGATTTTAAGTTCCAGGATACATGAGCAGAACATGCAGGTTTGTTACATAGGTAAACGTGCGACGGTGGTTTGCTGCACAGATCAACCCATCATCTAGGTATTAAGCTCAGCATGCATTAGCTATTTATCCTGATGCTCTCCCTTCCCTTGCCCTCTACAACAGGTCCTGGTGTGCGATGTTCCCCTCCCTGTGTCCATGTGTTCTCATTGTTCAGCTCCTACTTATGAGTGAGAACATGCAGTGTTTGGTTTTCTGTTCCTGTGTTAGTTTGCTGAGAATGATGGCTTCCAGCTCCATCCATGTCCCTGCTCCACCCTTGACTTTTAAGTTTTCCTTTGTGCCATGCCTGGAGAGACAGAGAGAGAAAGAGAGAAAGAGTCTCTCTTCATGCTCTTGTCTCTTTCCCAGCTGTAAACTGCTATTACTTGTTACTTGTCACTGTTGTAGCCCATTGACAGGATGTGCTACAGAGTTTGCAGGTGAAAAATAAAAAGGAAGGGCTCCTTGCTCAAAAAGTATTAAAAATGTCAAGATGGCAATAGCAGAGTATTAAACCAAATGCAGGACCCTTCTAAGCATGGGCTGTGTGATCACACAAGTCATTGGCCATGAAGTCATTTCTGCCTCTAATGAGAGACAGAGCTGGGGCATCCTCTCCTGTTCTGGCTAAGCCTCAGTTTTAGAGGCAAGAACTGTGTCCCTGGGTCTTGGAGATGGGGTCTTCTCAGCAGTATCGCACACTTCCAACTGTGGGTCTGGTCAGGGGACAGTGATCTTGCACCTTCTGCAAAGGTAGAAAGTATTTTTATGTTCCTTCTCCCAGCTAGAATAGGTTTCCATCAATGTGCTAAGTGTGACAGAGTGTATATCGTCTTTCCCCAGGGGTATAGGCCATTTGTTCTGTAGGAGACATAGAAAAAAGGGTCCAGGTAGGGTTTAATGTTTTTCTCACAGTGACTACTGTGCCTTTCTCCTGGTTCAGCACCGTAAGTGATGCCTCTCAGCACTCATGCTCTGACCCCATCTTCCTTGTAATCATCTAGCTTGGAGAACAGCCAGCTAGCAGCTACATATCCCCCTTGTGCTTGTGATTCCCAGTAGTTCTGTATCCTCTCACCTGTCTGTATTTGTCCTTTAGCAATTTGTTAGCATTTTTAGCTGATTTTTCTTATCAGTGTCTGGTGAGACTTGCCACAGGTAAGCAAGGGCTCACCTCCCGTTTCTTCTTGGAGGATCCTGTATTTCCTTAGATTTCACATTAGTTGGTTGCTCTGTGACCTCAGCTCTTTAATAGGTGCAAGATTTACAGGTTGTCCAGCATTTTTGTTGTTGTAAAGATGGAAGCGATTTTTTTTCCATTTGCCTATCTCCTAAGTGGAGAATGGAAGTCTATGTGTATTTTTTTAAAATGTATTATGACAAATTGCAGTATAATGAACCCCATCACCCAGCTACAACAATAATCAGTCAAAGACCTCATTAGTTTCATCCACCCTAATGGATTATTTTGCAAAAACAAATTCTGCTCATCATGAAATTTCGAACATAGTATGTAATTATAAGATATATTTTAAGACAATAAGTATATCACAACAGTGAAATAATGATTCTATGTGAACCCATTTTTGTTTAAATAAATATCTACATGTTTGCAAGTGTGTGGACAAACATCTGGAAAGAGATACACCAAACCGAGAGAAGCATTTGTATATGTGGGCATGGGGTGGGATTAGGTGAGAGTCAGGGTGACACGTGTTTATCTGCAATGTCTTTATTAATGATGAGAATGTATTTTTGTATTATTTGTGTGATTTTAAAAGTGTGAAAAAGAAAAAGTAAAGGAAGTAAAAGAAATGAAAGAAATGCAGTTAGACTTTGGAATCTGACATGAATTTGAATGCCAGCTCCACTTTGGGCCACATGTGTGACCACGGACAAGTCACATCACGGTAGGGGAGGAAAGGAAGTGGAGAGAATTTGGAAAGGAGATGGGGGAGGACAGATAAGAATCCCTTACAGTATTATTTGTGCTAAAGGATTCACCAACTCACTTCATGTAAACTTTCTGGCATTCAGTAGGCACTCAATACATGTGAGGATCCTCATTTCTTGTGGCGTCTCCACTCAATGTAGAATTATGAGCAGGCACACACTCATGGAGGAATATTAAATCCCAATGATAATGAGCTTCTTCTGCCCCTGTGTGGTGTGTTCAAGTTATTGCTAGGATTTCTCTCACTCATAGAAAAACCAAAATGAATATTATTTATTTTCCCCTTAAGTCAGAATTCACCATTTTTACCTCTTGACCCCCAAATCTGATTCTGCAGTATCTTGCTTAGGTTTCTATTACTGTCCAGTGCTTACAATATCTCTGTCTCCCTCATCAGCTTGTAAACCTTTTGAGGGCAGGGACCTGTTTTACTCTCTGTCTCCTTTCTCTCTCTCTCTCTCTTTCTCTCTCATAACAATTTCAAGCCTTCAGAGCTGGTGTGATGATTAAATTGCATCAAGTCTGTGAAAACATTTTGTAAACTACAAAGTGCTTTCCAGATCTACTCATTTGTTTATTCACAAACTTTTGTTATAATGCCTGTTGGCTGCACATTGCACAATGTGAAGGGCTCAACTCACTTTCTTGTGGCCACACAGGACATTGGAGAGGGCAATTGTCAAAATCTACAGAAAGACTACGGTTGGCACTGGACAAAGTGCTGTAGGAGCCTAGAGAAGGAAGGGTTAGCTTTTGCTAGGGACAGGGGCAAGCAAACAGTTGACATGGAAAGAAGATTTGAGCTACAGGTTGGGATCTCAGTAGCAGCTCCTGATGTGGAGAAGGGGGATGCTAGAAGGACTCTCATCAACACGGCAGCATGTGAGAGGCAGACGACACATTCTGGGACCACCCCAGGGTCCTGTATGGCTGCACTTTAACCGTCATTGTAGTTATGACTGGAGAAAAGTATCAAACCTTAGGTTGAACAAGAACACGAAGGACTTTGTATGCTGTACTGAAGAAGCTACACATAAATCACTCAAGCTTAGCCCAGTGCCTTCCGGAGGGCAGACATTCAACAATTACCTGGGACATTGAACATTGAGTTAAATGGATGCAATAGATAGAATCTTTATTGTTTCTATTTTGAATTGTCTATTTTCTTTTACTTAAAGGGAGGTGATTTCAAAGTCTCAGCCTCACCAAGTCTATTTTAACAGCAGCATTTCTCCAAACACTTTCACTATGCCAACATGTGACATTTATATTCATTATGAAGAAAAGTCTCCTATCTTGACAACTAATGACTTTTTCTTGGAAGGTGATCCTTAAAAATATATGGCATTTTCTCAGGATGTAAAAATCAATGTGCTAAAATCACTAGCATTCCTATACACCAACAACAGTCAAGCTGAGAGCCAAATCAGGAACAAACTCTCATTCAAAATTGCCACAAAAAAATAAAATACCTAGGAATACAGCTAACGGGAGAGGTGAAAGATCTCTACAAGGAGAACTATAAAACACTGCTCAAAGAAATCAGAGATGACACTAACAAATGGAAAAATATTCCATGCTCATGGATAGAAAGAATCAATATCGTTAAAATGGCCATACTGCCCAAAGAAATTTATAGATTCAATGCTATTCCTATTAAACTACCATTGACATTCTTCACAGAACTAGAAAAAAAACTGTTTTAAAATTCATATAGAACCAAAAAGGAGCCCAAGAAGTCAAGGCAATCCTAAGCAGAAAGAACAAAGCTGGAGGCATCATGATACCCAACTTCAAATTATATTACAGGGTTACAGTAATTAAAACAGCATAGTACTGGTACAAAAACAGATGCATAGACCAGTGGAACAGAATGGAGATCCAGAAATAAGACCACACACTTACCACTATCTGATCTTCAACAAACCTGACAAAAACAATCAATGGGGAAAGGATTCCCTATTCAATAAATGATGCTGGGAGAACTGGCTAGCCATATGCAGAAGACTGAAACTAAACACCTACCTTACACCATATACAAAAATCAACTCAAGATGGATTAAAGACTTAAATGTAAAACCCAAAACCATAAAAACTCTGGAAGACAACCTAGGCAATACCATTCTGGACATAGGAACAGGCAAAGATTTCATGACGAAGACCCAAAAGCAATTGCAACAGAAGCAAAAATTGACACATGGGATGTAATTAAACTAAAGAGCTTCTCCACAGCAAAGGAAACTATCAGCAGAGTAAAAAGACAGTCTGCAGAATGGGAGAAAAATTTTGCAAACTATGCATCTGACAAAGGTCTAATATCCAGCATCTATAAGGAACTTAAACAAATTTACAAGAAAAAAAAACCCATTAAAAAGTGGGCCAAGGACATGAACAGACCAGACCCTTTTCAAAAGAAGACATACATGTGGCCAGCAATCATATGGAAAAAAAATCAATATTACAGTTCATTAGAGAAATGCAAATCAACACCACAATGAGATACCATCTCACACCAGCCAGAATGGCTACTATTAAAAAATCAAAAAATAGCAGATACTGGTGAGTTTGCAGAGAAAAAGGAATACTTATACACTGTTGGTGGGAATGTAAGTTAGTTCAACAATTGTGTAATACAGGCTATTCCTCAAAGACCTAGAAATAGAAATACCATTTGACTCAGCATCCCATTTCTGGGTATATACCCAAAGGAATATAAATCATTCTATTAAAAAGATACATGCACACATATGCTCATTGCAGCAACATGAAATCAACTCAAATGCCCATCAATGATACACTGGATAAAGAAAATGTGGTACATATATACCATGGAATACTATGCAGCCATAAAAAGGAATCAGATCATGTCCTTTATAGGGGCATGGATGGAGCTGGAAGACATTATCTTCAGCAAACTAACACAGGAACAGAAAACCAAACACCACATGTTCTCGCTTATAAGTGGGGGCTAAATGACGAGAGCACATGAACGCATAGAGGGGAATAACACACACTAGGGACTATTGGAGGGAGGAAGTGGGAGGAGGGAGAGGATCAGGAAAAATAACTAATGGGTATTAGGCTTAATAGCTGGGTAATTAAATAATCTGTTAAAAAAAAAACCCATGACAAAAGTTTACCTATGTAGCAAACCTGCATGTATAGCCCTGAACTTAAAAGTTAACTAAAGAATAATTTTAAAAGAATATATGGCTTTTTTTAGAGGCTTGTCCATGTACACTTTTGGGGATACAAGAGATTCAGTAACCATATCTAGATTTCAGAACATCTACAAGTGGAGCTAAATGATTTTTTGATAGAAGATAAATTTTTCTCAAAAGAACTTGACTGTCATTTCAGCAGTTGACAGCTAGCATTCATTAAAGATGCTACCTTCAGGCTTTTAAGGAAAAGGAAGAAAATGAAATCTAACTGGTTGGAATGGAGGGTAAACATAAATTAGAGTATAAAGTTTTAAAGTTCTTAAGAATACACTTAGAGAAACTAAAATTAGTAGAAAAAGAAATAAGGAATTTGACTAGGCAAGCTACAAAATATGGGAGTAAATCAGCAAATATATTAACAAAAAGGTACTTTAACAAATTAAGACAATATTCTTTTCTTTTTACCCTGGCAAAGATTTAAACATATCAATTGTAAGTGTTGCCAAGGGTAGGATAAAATGGGCATGGGCATAGCCAAGCACGGGTGTAGTGGATGCTGTAGTGTGCCACCCAGATTCCCAGTGAAGGATAGAGGCACCTATTTCCCCAGCTGCCAGGAGTGCTGCCTGCTCATGGCTCAAGCAGAGTCCTTCCCTAGGAATTGTCCTTGCCTAAGGAAGCTGCCTCCCTAGTGGATCTCACATCCAATGATTGGGCCATTAGGACCCACAAAGCTCTGATCCCTTGACTTTAATTCAGGACAGCTGAAGGGGCCATCCTCAGCCCTGTTGCTATTGCATTGCAGTTCAATGTGTCCCTCCACCTGTCCTACTCATTCTCTTGCAGGTGCCATTCCAACAGGCTTTCCCAATAAACCTCCTGCACACAAGTCTCTGTCCTAGGTCTGTTTCAGTCTAAGATGACTGCTATGAAGAAATAAACGTCTTTTCCCTTGCCAAATCTATTTATATTTTCATTTATAAAATCTTACTTTGGTTCTACATTTATAAGGTATTTTCCATTATGAATCAAATTAATATGCATCCATATTTATTTTCTCCTGGTTCTTTCAGTATTCTATATTTTAATATGTAACTCTTTAATTCATCTGGGAATTCATCTCAGTGTCCTGAGTGAAATAGGACTCTAATAGACTCTAATTAACTCCCTCCACCTCCTAAATAGTTGACCCCTGGAACTCATTATGGAATAAGCCACACGATTCTCAATAGATTTTGAAGGTGTGTGATTTGATTCCACCAGCAGAAAGTCTGCATATCCTAAATTGGGAGTGCTCCAACTTAGCGGGTCCTTCTGCAGGACTAGCAAGATTTCTATTTAGCCAGCAGGGGGCTCTGGTGCATAAGAAATGCTTTTAGCTAAATTCTGCTAATTGGCTACATTCTCCCCACAATAAATGATTGCCTTCTCAGAACACAGCGAACTCTGCAATTGCAGAGCTCCTCTCTCCCTAGCTCCTGATGGGACCCACGGGGGAGAGGCCTCTTTCTGCTGTGGATACTACACAGACATGTGGCTGAAGAGCCTGGCAAAAAGGAATCTGAACTCCACTCAGGGGCATCCCCAAACAGAACAATCTGTCTTCAGGACTAGTGAGTTTCCTGTTGCTGGAAGGGCTCGGACAGGGACTCCAAAAACATTTCAATTAGCTTTCCATAGACCCAAAGTCTGACCATTAATGCCACTCCAGTGTGGCTTTATATATGCTATTGCACCTAAAGGCCCTTTATTAAATGCAAAGTCCTTAATGACATTCTTTGTTGAAATTTTCTCAGTGATAACTGAATGACTCTTTTGTGCTCTGATTTGAGGCTTGGGAGAAAGACTTGATCTGCCCCTAACTCTCTCCTGTCATAGCACCTGAGTTGTCTTCACTACAGACTCATCCCACTGGCTCCCCAGAGCACTCTATTCAGTTAACATGCCCTGCAGGCAGAACAGCAGGGACTCTAGCAGCTGACCCATCCTGGGCCTTGAGAGGCTGGTGGAGAGCCAGGGATGACTTTTCTGCGACAGTCATGGCTGTGGCTGTGGCACTGTGGAGCAGGGTAATGGCGAGGCTTCTAATCCCAGCTCTGCCACTGACAGATACAGGCTGCAGCTGCCATTGAGCTCCTCCTGTCTCAGAGCCTCGTCTGTGAGTCTGTGAGTGGGGGCACAGAATGGGCAGAGCCCTTATTCTCACAGAAACCCTGAATCCTGATTTTAGGAGATGATGGTTTTGTCAGAGGCAATCAGAGCAACTCCATCTTGAGTAAGGGTAAAATGAGGCTGGGACCTACTGGGCTGCATTCCCAGACAGTTAAGGCATTCTAAGTCACAGGATGGGATACGAGGTCAGCACAAGATACAGGTCATGAAGACCTTGCTGATAAAACAGGTTGTAGTAAAGAAGCCGAGCCAAACCTACCAAAACCAAGATGGCAACAAGAGTGACCTCTGGTCGTCTTCACAGCTACACTCCCACCAGCGCCATGACAGTTTACAAATGCCATGGCAACGTCGGGAAGTTACCCTATATGGTCTTAAAAGGGAAGGCCTGAATAATCCACCCCTTGTTTAGCATGTCATGAAGAAATAACCGTAAAAATGGGCAAACAGCAGCCCTTGGGGCTGCTCTGTCTATGGAGTGGCCATTCTATTATTTCTTTACTTTCTTAGTAAAGTTGCTTTCACTTTGCTCTACAGGCTCGCCCCGAGTTGTTTCTTGCGCGAGATCCAAGAACCCTCCCTTGGGGTCAGGATCTGGGCTCCTTTCCTGTAACAGTGTGAACTCTACCAAATGTGATTGGCTTTTGATTTTGTCAGCTACGGTGGGGTTGCGTCAAGGTGATGTCCACAGGCTCTGCCTCTCCCATAACATGCAGGGCTCCCAGGACCACGGCATTGCGGTCACCTGGCCGTCTGTCACACATACAGACTCCTTGCCTGCTACCTGCCTTACTGAACCAGAGCTGCTGATGTGGGCCCAGCAATCTGCCTGTAATAGACCCTTGGGTGATTCTGATGCACAGTGAAGTCTGAGACTCCTGTCCACAGGGAAAAGTCCAGCCTCTCTCTCACATGGCTCACAAGCCCTGAAGAATCTGGCCCCTGCCTAATGCTCCTTCCTGTCCCGTGTACTTCTTTCCCCAACAGCACATAAATGTGCACGCACACACACACCATACATTTTGTTAAAAGACAAACTGAGGCACACTAAAATATTAGAGCTTATTTGAGCATTCAACAATCCATGAACTGGGCAGCTCCAGAATTCAAATGGTTCAGGGCTTGCCAAAGAGGTTTGAAGGAAAGGCTTTTATAGAACCAATGTGGAAGCAGAGCAAAAAAATTATTTGATTAGTTAACGTTTGAGCAATTGCCTTGAAACAGCCTTTACAAAAATTACAACAGTGGGAAAATTGTGACAGTGAAAGAGATCCAACCTAACCACCTCCATCTTGCCTTTAACCTCCAAACTGCCCTTGGTCACTTCTTGGTGTTGGCCAAGCTAATGTTGGGAGAAATTTTATAGTTTAAATGATTATAGCTCTTCCCCAAAACTAAAGCCCCTATGTAAAACTAATGAAAAGTCACCAAGTTAGAAGGATGAGAGAGGTCTGAATTTGTAGTTAAATGATTACCAGCCATTATTCCAGAGGTCACAAAATTTGCAAATTCCCCAATTACTCCTGTAAATCACATTACTGTTGTAGAATTAAGATTGGTCTTTTAAGATGTCTTTTCAGACTTTTGCATTTCTCATGAGCAGATGACCCCACCCAGACCCATGACTCTCCACACAACCAATCCTATGTCCCCAACCCAAAAGCAGACTCAGAGAATGAGGACCATTTTCCACACCCCTGTGATTGCATACTCAACCAATCAGCAGCATCCATTCTCTAGTCCCCTGCACCCCAAACTATCTTTGAAAAATCCTACCTTCCAAATTTTAGGGGAGGCCAATCTGAGTAATAATAAATCTCTGTTGTCCTGGTTAGCTGACTCTATGTGTGTTAAACTCTTTCTCTACTGCAATTCCCTTGTTTCAATAAATTGGCTCTATCTGGGCAGTGGGCATGGTGAACTCGTTGGGTGGTTATAGCCTCATTTGAACTATCCTAGTAGGAAGTTTAAGACAAGATAACAAATGCCCAGTTGGCTGCCTATGGTTAGTTGAGCTTAAGTTTTGTTTTCTTTTAATTTCTGAGTTAGGTTTCAGTTTGCTTATACAGGAACCCAGGGTGTCTGAGCCACCTCAGTCTAGTGAACTCCCATTTCATTATTTTAACAATTATGACTGGGCATTCCCTTACCACCTAGAATGTGGAGAATTCCCATGGATAATTTATACCACTGTGATTTTGCTCATGCTATTTCCTTCTCCTGAATGTTGTACTGGAGCTCAGAAACTGATACTCCAAAATATGGCATTTTGACATGCTGAACTGAAGAAGGCTCAGGTCTCCCTGACCTCCCCCTTCTTCCACCATTTCTCCCAAAGAAGCTGAAGTTTCTTTTTCTGCCTAAAATCCAGACCCACCAAGGAGAACAACTGTTCTTTCTTCCCCTCCCTATTATCTCACTATCTATTGCAGAAAAGAAGACCAAGATGTGACTACACCTGAACAGGCTCTTTTACAAGCATAATGACTGTCCAAGGATCATCTGCACTCCAAAGAAAACTACTTACTATTTACAAGGTAAGCTCTGTTCCCCATCCAATCACTCTTCCTAGCACTCACTTATTGCCCTTCAATAGAATTCCTCGTCTCCCCCTGCCAATAACCTGTTTTGCCAGAATTCAAGCCCCCATTTTTTCTGTAACTTCAAAATGATATATAAGTTCCTGTAGCTCATTGGGAAGTTGGATCTTCATTCTGGAGGCTCCTGTGCATGTTTTCATATTGGTCTTGCAAACAGCCTTTTGGGAACAGTTTTCTTATTGAAACATACTCAATGTTTAAACCTGCAGGTGTGGGGTGGTGGCAGTCCACATGACATCCTTTGCTCTGTCCCTGGTCTCCTGTCTCTGGCTATTCAGGTTCCCGTGAGGATACTGTCACCCTTGAATAATGGAGCTTGCATAAGACCAAGCTCCTGTTTTTGGAGTCCTTGTGCTGAGGCCACAAGAACTTCCAAAAAGTTCACTGAACATCTAGGAGGAAAAACAGAGGGTAATTGGAGCATAAATTTAGTTGGCTCAGCACATTCAGATGTCTGATCCTGGTGGAGTTACTGTCCTCCAGGGCCTGTCCTATTCCATGAGGAATTCCAAAGAGAGAGCTCATCTAGGGATTTCTCCTTTCTTAGTTCTTGGATTTCTTTCCTCACCGTTCTCCCTGGGTTTCCTTACTTTCAAGAGCAACACTCAGGTCCTGAAGGCAGAGAGATGCAGCGAAGGGGTGGTTGGTTGCCCTGTTTTGAGGACCAGCATAGTCAGAGCTCCCCACCTCCCATGGTCTCAGCATAGCAACATGCTGAGTCCCAAGGACTCAACATTCAAGTCCCAAGGACTCCTCCTCCCAAAGCCAAAGTCACACAAGCCAAGACCAGTGGATAGCTCAAAATGAGATGTGCCGGTGCAGGGGAAACAGAGACCACAGAACACAAATATTGGCTCCAGGACCCCGCAGTTGAGAAGGGAAGGGAAGACAGAGGGTGTATTAGTCAAGACTCTTCAGAGAAACAGAACCAATAAGATATATAGGTGTGTGTGTATGTGTGGGTGTGTATATATATATACACAGAGAGAGAGAGCAAGAGAGAGATCTAAAAGGAGATTTATTATGGCAATTGGCTTATGTGATTTTGGAGTCTGAGAAGTTCCGTGATTTGCCATCTGCAAGCTGGAGACCCAGGAAAGCTGGCGATGTAATTCAATCTCAGTCCAAAGGCCTGAGAACAGAGGGGCTGCTGGTGTAAGTCCTGGAGTCTGAGGGCCCAAGAACAAGGAGTCAATGTCACAGGTCAGGAAAAGATGGAAGTTCTAGCTGAAGAAGAAAGAGATTTTGCCCCTCTTCTGTCGTTTTGTTCTATCTGGGCCCTCAACAGATTGGATGTCACCCCCCCCCCCACATTCTCTACGCAGTCCATTCATTCAAATGCTAATCTCTTCTGGAAACACCCTCACAGACACACCCAGAAATCATGTTTTACCAGCTATCTGGGCATCTCTTAGCTCAGTCAAGTTGACATATGTAATTAATTATCACAGAAGGGAAATGTCTACAGGGCCTTCCTGTGATGAGGCTGGTATACTGGAGGCACCACAGGTTCACCAAGGAGGGGGTGGTCTAGTCAGCCCAGGAGCACAGAGAGAGCCCAATTTGAGAAAATGAATGGGTGAGTTTGGAGTATGGAGAAGGCGGTGGGGAGACAGGATGTTCCAGGCAGAAGAAGGAGTGCAGCCAAAGCATGAAGGAATGAAACAGCCTAGTCCCATGGGGGACATCAAACCTGAATGTAACTCAGTGTGGGATTGGGGAGTATAGAGGAAAGTCCAGTGAGTGTGTCCTCTAGAATAATAGTATTTATAAATGCAGTTGTATATTATTTATATATAAATACATAGTATTTCAGTAAATTAAAGAATATAAAATAATATAAGTCCCCCCCAAACCTGGCCCACACAGTTTACTGAAGGGCTGAAGTGAGAAAGAGGAGAGAGCTATCAGTCAGTCTTGCAGCTCCTCCCTCATGCTCAGAAATAAAAGCAGAAAAAAATAAGTTCAACTAAACTTGTAGACTGGTTCAGAAGAGGTTCTAGAAGTCCAGGGACCAAGAGCATCAGAATTTTATTAAAATTTGGAAACTTTGTAACACCTAAACATGTTATTTTGTTATTCAGTATCTGTTTCTACTTAGTGACTTGAAGAAAAGTAGCACATTGTCAGAATATTAGTCAGGACAGGCTAGGGTCTGCTGCGGAAACTAACTAACCCAGGAATCTCTATGACTTCATGGAATAAAGGTTTATGTTTTTCCTTGTGTAAAGTTCAATGTGCTCAGGGGGGCCTCTTCTACTTTTTAGTATGTCACTTGATGTATACTGCCTCTGCAAGAGAGAAAGACACATGTCACTTGCATTCACAGGCCATAATTATTCACAGTCTCAATCCAGCTGCAAGGGAGGCTGAGAAGTGCAAAGCAGCACATGGAATACTTGGTGTATGCCATCTCTGCTGAGTGTGCCCTTCTCATCACTGTCTCCTCATTTCTTTCTGCCCCCACATAGAGCTCACTCAACCCCTCCTCTAAAATGTCCCCCAGTCACCACATCCAGTTCAAACTCAGATCTCTGGGTGATGTCTGGCCATCTTCCCAGCAAGTTCGCATGTGGTTCCTTTTGGTCCAAGGATACCAAAACTGAAAAAAAAAAAAAATCACCTGCCAACCCTGCTTCCAATATATAATGATGGAACTGAGATCATACCACCTCAATAGGCACTTCCCACTTGGAAAGGGGAAGGATGGGAAGTACATAGAGTCACTGTCCATAGCAATTCTGAAATCCCACTGGGCAGATGTCATGAAAGCCCGTATCCTCAGCATCCATGGTTAGGCTCTAATTTTGCTCTCTGAGAGATGCCTCTTTGATCACTTTTCTCCATGAGCGTGGTTCCACCCATGAGGTTATTTCTTTTATTGTAAGCTTCCTTGGTAGCATGTGAATCAGGCATTGGGAAATAAGCCCTCCTTAGGGACTGCTATTCTAAAAGTTTGGTACAAGCCTTAAGGCTTGAAGACTGAAGGTCTTATTCAGTCTGTCTGTATGGTTTCTTTGGTAATATGACCCTCAAAAATGTAGTACAAGTATAAACTTCATTTTATTGCACTTCACTTTTTTGCACTTCACAGATATTCCATCTTTTACAAATTAAAGGGTTATAGCAACCCTGTGTTCAGCAAGTCTCATTTTTCTAACAGCATGTGCTCACTTAGTGTCTCTGTTTCACATTTTGGTAATCTCAAAATACTTCAGACTTTTTCATTATTATATCTGTTATGGTGATCTGTGATCAATGATCTCTGATGTCACTACTGCAATTGTCTTGGGGTGCCATAAACAGTGAACTTAATTGATAAATGCATGCATTCTGGCTGCTTCATTGATTAGCTGATCTATCATCTCTTCCCCTCTCCTCAAGCCTCCCTATTTCCTGAGACATAACAATATTGCCATTAGGCCAGTTAATAACCCTACAATGGGCCTTGAAGCATTCAAGTGAAAAGAAAAGTCACACATCTGTCACTTTAAATTAAAAGCTAGAAATGATTAAGCTTAGTGAGGAAGCCATGTCAAAAAAGTGAGACAGACCAAAAGCTAGGCCTCTTGAGCCAGTTAGCCAAGTTGTGAATGTAAAGGAAAAATTCTTGAAGGAAATTGAAGTGCTGCTCCAGTGAACACACAAAAGATAAGAAGGCTAAGCAGCCTTATTGCTGATATGGAGAAGGTTTTAGTGATAAGAATAGAAGATCAAGTCAGCCACATTTTCTTAAGCCAAAGCCTAACCCAGAACAAGGCCCCAACTCTCTTCAGTTCTGTGAAGGTTGAGAGAAGTGAAGAAGCTGCAGAAGAAAAGCTGGAAGCTAGCAAAGGTTGGTTCATGAGGTTTAAGGAAAGAAGATGTCTCCATAACATGTAAGAGCAAGGGAAAGCAGCAAGTGCTGATGTAGAAGTTGCAGCAAGTTATCCAGAAGATCATTGATGAAGGTGGCTTCAATGTAGATGAAACAGCCTTCTACTAGAAGAAAAGGCCATCTAGGACTTCCACAGCTGAAGAAGAGAAATTAATGAAATTGATTACTGAATAAATTACTGAGTATCTTAAGTCCCCTTTTGAGACTTACTGCTCATAAAAAAAGATCCCTTTCAAAATATTACTGCTCACTGACAACGAGCCTAGTCACCCAAGAGCTCCGATGGAGCTGTACAAGGAGATGAATGTTGTTTCGATGCTTGCTAGCACAACATCCATTTTGCAGCCCATGGATCAAGGGGTAATTTTGACTTCCAAGTCTTATTATTTAAGAAACACATTTTATAAGGCTATAGCTGCCATAGATAGTGAATCCTCTGATGGATCTGGACAAAGTAAATTGAATACTTTCTGGAAAACACTCACCATTCTAAATGTCATTAAGAACATTCCTTATCCATAGGAGGAAGTCAAAATATCAATATGAACAGGAGTTTGAAAGACATTGATTTCAACCCTCATGAATGACTTCCAGGGGTTCAAGACTTTGCAGAGGAAGTAACTACTGATGTAGTGGAAATAGCAAGAGAACTAGAATTAGAAGGGAAGCTTGAAGATATCACTGAATTGCTGAAATCTCTTGAGATGAAGTCAACTCCCAGTGAAGATGCTTTGAATATGATTGAAATGACAGCAAAGGATTTAGAATATTACATACACTGAGTTGACAAAGCAGTGATAGGGTTTGAGAGGATTGACTTCAACTTTGAAAGAAATTCTACTGCGGGTAAAATGCTATCTAAGGCATACAACACTACAGAGAATATTTTGTGAAGAAAAGAGTTAATCGATGTGGGAAACTTCATGTTTGTCTATTTTAATAAATCGTCACAGCCACGCCAACCATCAGCAACCGTCACCCTGATCAGTCTGCAGCTTTCAGCATCAAGGCAAGACCCTACACCAATGAAAAGATTACAGTTCATTGAAGGTTTAGATGATTTGTTAGCAGTTTTCAGCAATAAAGTATTTTAAAATTATGGTATGTATATTTTTAGACATAATGCTATTGCATACCTAATAGCTTACAGTATGTGTAAACATAACGTTATATGCACTGGGAAACCAAAATATTCATGTATCTCACTTGATTGTGATTTTCACTTTATTGCAGTGGTCTGAAATCAAACCCACAGTATCTTTGAGCTATGCTATATACTCGTGATTTATTTGCTCCCAGCCAAATCCATGCATCAGTAACTGCACCCAAAAAATTGTTTTAAAACTGGTTCTCAATCTGCATTATTTCTTCACTCCCTTGCCCTGTGCCCCACCCCACTCAATGGAGTGCCACTGAAGTCATCTGGAGTAGTAGGTAGGAAAATCCTGCCCTTACTCTGATCTTTGCCATGAATTTGATCTTTACAGGGAAGTTTGGTTGAGCTTTTATACCTGAAAGACTTTTTTGCTCCATGTCTTCCTGTTTGAGATCCAGAAGCACTTGGCTTTTTATCATGTCATCTTCACATTTCTGGATTCTCTCTATTCCTCCCTCTCTGCTCCCCTCCCCCCAACTTTTTTTTTTCACCATAAGCTCATCTCTTCTTATAATACCTTATGAATGCAGCCAATAGCAACCAACACATAGCACTGAAGACGTGTTTTCCAAGTCCAACCCTAGAGTTGTCAATTTAGTAAGCACATGGTCTGCTTCCGAAATAACCATAGGCAGGTTTCACCACACATGGTAGTGTTTTATGACAACATGAATTGACATATTTGCATCCTAAGTTATAATTTTCCTCAATGCCTGTCACCCCACAATGAAGTAAGTATCACATATTTTAGGTTTGTTGCCATAACAGAGCTTTACTTCCAGCCTCAATTTCTGTTTTCATCAAGATAATCAGTGCAGTTGCCATAGCAAATACATACTCTGAAATTGTATGGCTTATGTGATCATTGTAAGAGCTTGGGCAGCAAAGATCAGTGTCTAGGGTTTCCCTGGAAACAGCTCTGAGAAGGACAGTTGTATATAGAAGGTTTACTGAAAAGTGTCTTGGGGATGCAGCTGTAAGGAAAGGAGGAAGGAGGACTGGGTGGAAGGAGATGCTGACTCGCAGTGTGGTTGCTGCAAAGCCTCAGCCAGTCTTGTGGGGAGCGCTGGAGCTGGGATGGTCTTCAATGTTGTCTCAAACCAGAAAAAGAGAGCTGTGCCTTTGTATCCAGGCACTGGCCAGCCACTGGCTACTGGCCATTCTTTTGGAAAGGATGTAAGCTTGGGCAAGGCCAAACCCTGCGGGGAGGGCAATGTCCAGTGAGGGATACAACTGTGACCCATCAGCCTCCTTAAGAGAGGATATGAGAGGAACACCACATCATCCATCCGAGGTAATATAAAGGCTTGAGTTTTACAGCAAAGGCACTGTTGGTGATCCCAGCTGCCCACGTCCCTGGAGCAGGAAAACTGCAGTGGACACCAGGAAGCAAAGGGCATTTGGTACTGACGATCCCAGCTGCCTATCCTCAGATTCCTTTGAATAGGAACAGCTTCTTCTCTTTTTCCTGCCATGTGTCAAGCAAGGGCTTCTCATGTGTAGAAATGAAGCAGAAACCTCATTTAAAGATGATTCTGGGAAATTTGGTTGTGATGCAGCAAAGAAGGGGATGGGAGTGCAGGGGTGTTGTCAAGTTGAATGCAGACCGCCTGACAGTATAGAGGTGCTCCATAAAATGTCAAAGAAATGAACGGCCCCCAAACTAGGAAAACCCTTATGCCCAAGGATATTAATCCCAGAATCGTTTACCAAAGGGGATATCTGAACAAACCCCAAGCATCCAATAATAAGGACTATTTAAGCTAGCGTGGGCATGAAGTCATGAAGCCAGGCTGCAAGCTCTTTGGAAACCGAGACGGACCTAGCACAGAGCCCAGCTCCAACACTGAGTGGGTGATGGATAATCCAATCAGCACACTTACTGGGGCATAAAAATGATAACATGCTGCAACTGCATACAATGTGGAGGCCATGATGTTAAGACAAAAAGCTGGATTCAAAATTGTAAGCTCACTGTAATTAAAATAAGTAAAGTATACATGCCGGTGAAATAAGGCAGGAAGAGAAATTAGAAGGGAAAGAAAGCAGCTATAAAGGGCTCTAGGCAGTATCTTTGGAAGCTGAGAGGCTGGGGAAAGCAGAAGAAGGAGAAGGAGCTAGGGGCAGGGTCCAGGGAAAAGAGACGTAAGCCCAGGCACAAGCCATCAGCAGGCGAGTGTGGGAACAGGGCAGCCATTTCGGCTCCAGCCAGTCAAGCCAGCTTATCTCAGGGAAGAGAATTCTCCAAGTATGGGTGGGTGCACTTACCGTCTTCAGTCAGAGGTAGAATCTGACTATCCCTTGGTTCTTGGGCTGGATATTGTCTAAATCTCTGGGATGAATCCAGCTCAGGTAAGTTAAGCTACTCGTAATGAACAGAGGGTACTGGGATGAGAAGTCAGATTTGATCACATCCTTTTTATATACTTTTCACTGCACATCTTTGTTCCGTCCAAACTGGGTGTTGTTTGAGCAGCATGTAGGGTATGTGCACACTTCGTTATGTCGTCACTGCCATTGCCACCATTGTCATCATCAATCACATGTATTGATTCGTCCACAGACAAACATCCATGCACAAGGCACTCTTCTAGACGCTGGGATAAAGTAATTAACAAAACAGTCAAAGCACCTGCCTTCACGGATACACGGTGGGAGGAGCCAGGGAAAATAAACAAGTTGCACATAGCAATTGAATGAAACTAAGCAGGGAAGAGGTATAGAGGCGCAGGGTGGGGGTGATGAGGAGGGACCAACCAAGGGGAGGGGAGGGGAGCAGCCAGGGAAGCAGGAGGAATGATGAGGTCATGTATTGGACTCGGGACATCAAAGCAAGAGAGTGTTTCCAGGAGTGAGGGAAGGGCCAGGGCAGCACTGCTGCTGATGGCTCAGCTGACCTTGACCACAGCAACTCTGGGGGAGGGGCAGAGGTGTCAGCCTGATTGAAGGGGGTTTTAGAGAGAACAAGAGGAAAGTAATTGGCTCCTCAGGCTGTGAGTATTGGGTTTTTGAGTACAGATTTTCTGAGCACTTTTGATGTGCCTGTTACTCTGCTAAGCAGCTCACAAATACCATTTCCTTTAACCCTTAATGGTCTTTGAGGTGGGGACCATTTATCCTCCCCCCACCTTTTTTTTGAGACTCTTTCTATCTATCACCCAGGCTGGAGTGCAACGGTGCGACCTTGGCTCACTGCAACCTCCGCCTCCGGGATTCAAGCGATTCTTCTGCCTCAGCCTCCCAAGTAGCTGGGATTACAGGCGCCCATCACCATGTCCGGCTAATTTGTATTTTCAGTAGGAGATTCACCATGTTGACCAGGCTGGTCTCGAACTCCTGACCTCAGGTGATCCACCGGCCTCGGCCTCCCAAAGTGCTGGGATTACAGGCATGAGCCGCCACACCCGGCCCCATTTATCCCCCTTTTGACAGGTGAGAAGACCAGGTTTGAGTCCTAAGAGCTCCTAGCTGCTGTGTGGCAGAGCTGGGGTGGGGACCAGGCTCTCTTCTCCGGAGCCTGCACTGGGCTTAGTGGATTGGGAAGTGTGAGAAACGATGGAGGCTTGAACAGACCCATTCCAGGGGCATCCCCTGCTTCTTCTGATATCACTGGGGCCCAGAGGATCAGTGAGTCTCTGCTCCTTCTCAACTGGAAGGGACTTTGGAGACCACCTGGTGTGATGTTAGCCTTGTGAGTCAGCTTGACTGGGCTCTAGTACTCAGTTATTTAATCAACTACAATCCAGGTGTTGGCTCCTGTGAAGATATCCTGTAGATAAGGCTGACAGTCATAATCAGTTGACTTTAACTAAAAGATTATTTTTCATAATATAGATTGGCCTCATTTAATCAGTCAAAGGTCTGGAGAGTAAAAACTGAAGTTCTCTGGAGAAGAAATTCTACCTGAAGACTGCAGCTTCGGCCTGGGCCTGAGTGTTCAGTCCACTGGCTTGCCCTACAGATACCAGACCTGCCAGTCCCCATAACAGCTCCCGCCCATTCCTTCACATAAATCTCTCTCTATATGTGTACATATAAATTATAAATATATGAAAATATATGAATGTATAATGTATAAAACATATATGGAGGTATGTATATACATATGTATACATAAATAAAATTTGTATTGTATATACTGTGAACCCTGAATATCTGAGACAGTCTCAGTTAATTTAGAAAGTTTATTTTGCCAAGGTTGAGGATGCACACGCATGACACAGCCTCAGGAAGTCCTGATGACCTGTGCCCAAGGTGGTCGGGCCACAGCTGGGTTTTATACATTTTAGGTAGACATGAGACATCAATCAGTATATGTAAGAAATACGTTGGTTCTCGAAGCAGGGAGGGAGCTTCCAGGTTACATGTAATTGAGAGACAAATGATTGCATTCTTTTGAGTTTCTGATTAGCTTTCCCAAAGGAGGCAATCAGGTATGCATCTTCCTCAGTGAGCAGGATGACTTTGAATAGAACGGGAGGTAAGTTTGCCCTGAGCAGTTCCCAGCTTGACTTTTCCCTGTGGCTTGGTAATTTGGGGGCCCCAAGATTTTCCTTTCACAATACATATATAAAATATATAATATATGCATATATAGATACCTATATATCTACATAGATATGAATATATAGGTATGTAAAGATATGCATAAAGTTTATGTGTCTAAAGGTAAGATAGCTCTTATTGGCTCAGTTTCTCTGGACAGCCCGGACTGTAACACCTGGTCTAATGCCTTCACGGGACCCAAGAGGAGAGGCTAAGAGCCATCCAGGGGAAGTGAGACACCCAAGGTTACACTCTGAGTTGGTAGCTAGATCCCAAGCTGTTTCCTGTCCCCCAAATGATGCCTTTTCAGAAATCTATAACAGAGAGAGAACACAGCCAAAGAGGACCCACCTTGCCTTCTTTTATCTCCTTGCAAATGCAGCCTTTTCATCATGCCCAGAAGCATCCATGGGGTTTGTGTTAAAATGGATTGGTTTTAATGTCTCAAAACTTTAGCCCCAAAGGGAAGATGGTGGCATGGAGTGACGGACATTTTCCCTGATTCTCATTTCCTTGATATTTTGCATAATTTTTGGTCATTAACTTTGGGGAGCATTGTCAGACCATTCAGTCCTCTGGGGGGCAGTAATGACGTCTGCACACAGTTCCAGGTAGAAAACCCCAGGCAAAGAGGGTGTTCAGCACTGGGAGCTGACCCAGTTTTTCAAAGAGCCCCAAAGGATTTGCTATGCTTAAAGCCCCGCATTCCATTGTTCTTTGTCAGGGAAATTTCTCCTCCTTGTCACTTCTGCCGTTTTTGCCCTGGAAAGCACGTCATGTTCCAGGGTTTATACTGCATAGCACTGTAAAGTACTGTATGGCTTATACTGGCACAGTGCTGCCATTGTCATATGGTTTGACAAGTCACCTCTTCAAGCGATGCAGGGTTGCATGGCAGGAGAGAGCTCAGCATGACACTTATTACCCCAGATCTTTGGTTCATTACTAAGCCTCAATCTCCTTATCTGTAAAATGGGCGTATCACAGGTAAAACCTTAAAAGGCTCTTATGAGAATTAAACAAGGGAATATACTGGTGACTAGTAAAAAGCCAATAAATGTGAACTTGTATCATGATCATCATTAGAGTGTCTCTCTCACTTGACCTAAACTGGGGCCAGTTAAGCCAGGACATCCTGTTTGTATGTTTGCCTTTGGAATTTAGCCTGGCACAGAATGGGTCTTCAAAAAGTGCTGAATGAATGATTAATTAAATGCAATGCCCATTCATGAATGATAATATGCCTTAATGAACAAAAGGGGGCTGGATAGGAATCTGCTTAGGTCTAATTCTGACCTCTGGGTTTCAAACATATGTTCAGCAGTGCCACTTTCTGGTGAAGCAACACTGTCTGCCAAGGTCTAACATCTAAGGGACAAAAGCAAAGCTCTGGCTGGAGGGGAGCTGGGTGGCTGACCCTCCTAGCTCAGCCCCTCACTCTGTGAGTACCTTGCGCCATCTCTGGGTTTCTTCAAGATACCCACAGAGATGAAATTTGAGTTCAACCTCTCCCATCCACCCACCCACCAATCCAGCCTCCAAAACAGTAGAACCCCTCTCCATGAAAATGTTCCCTGTGCTGTTATGTATGGTGGCAAATCTTTGCAAACAATTAGAAAGATAGAGTTTCATGCGCGTCCCTGTGAAGAGACCACCAAACAGGCTTTGTGTTGGCAATAAAGTTTTAATCACCTGGGTGCAGGCAGGCTGAGTCCGAAAAGAGAGTCAGTGAAGGGAGATAGGGCTGGGGCTGTTTTATAGGATTTGGGTAGGTAAAGGAAAAGGGGGGTTGTTCTCTGGTGGGCAGGAGTGGGGGTCACAAGGTGCTCAGTAGAGGAGCTTTTGAGCCAGGATAAGCCAAGAGAAGGAATTTCACAAGATAATGTCATCAGTTAAGGCAGGAACAGGCCATTTTCACTTCTTTTGTGGTGGAATGTCATCAGTTAAGGCAGGAACCTGCCATCTGGATGTGTATGTGCAGGTCACAGGGGATATGATGGCTTAGCTTGGGCTCAGAGGCCTGACATTCCTGTCTTCTTATATTAATAAGAAAAATAAAATGAAATAGTGGTAAAGTGTTGGGACGGTGAAAATTTTTTGGGGGATGGTATGGAGAGATAATGGGCGATGTTTCTCAGGGCTGCTTCGAGCAGGATTAGGGGCGGCGTAGGAACCTGGAGTGGGAGAGATTAAGCTGAAGGAAGATTTTGTGGTAAGGGGTGACACTGTGAGGTTGTTAGAAGGAATATTTGTCATTTAGAATTATTGGTGATGGCCTGGATGCAGTTTTGTATGAATCAAAAAACTAAACGGAATAAGAGAAGGAGAAAAACAGGTATTTAAGGACTAAGAATTGGGAGGACCTAGGACATCTAATTAGAGAGTGCCTAAGGAGGTTCAGCATAGTCCTGTCAGCAAAGATTATTTATTTACTTTAAGAGTTAAGAGTGGCGGTTTGGGGATAGCACCAGGAGATATCAGCTGTGATAGCTTGGAGAAACAGTGTAAACTGGCAGCGTAAACAAGAGCAGAACATGTATGAGTAGTTGAGAATGGTGAATAGGAGTATGACTGACAGAAGATAGTAGGGATGACAAGTTTTTTGGGGCACAGTCCAAGTTGGTCTGGTGTCTGGAATGAGACTGGGGCCTAATAAAAAGGAGCGTCCATACAGGAGCTCAAATGGGCTGTACCTTGTAGCACTCCGAGGACAAGTCTGAATTCTGAGAAGGGAAAGTGGTAAAAGTATTGTCCAGTCCTTTTTAAGTTGGTGGCTGAGCTTGGTGAGGTGTGTTTTTAAAAGACCATTAGTCTGTTCTACCTTTCCTGAAGACTGAGGACTATAAGGGATATAAAGGTTTCACTGAATACTAAGAGCCTGAGAAACTGCTTGGGTGATTTGACTAATAAAGGCTGGTCCGTTATCAGACTGTATAGAGGTGGGAAGGCTAAACTAAGGAATTATGTCTGAGAGAAGGGAAGAAATGACCGTGGTGGCCTTCTTAGACCCTGTAGGAAAGGCCTCTACCTATCCAGTGAAAGTGTCTACCTAGACCAAGAGGTATTTTAGTTTCCTGAATCGGGGCATGTTGAGTAAAGCTAATTTGCCAGTCCTGGGTGGGGGCAAATCCCTGAGCTTGATGTGTAGGAAGGGAGGGGGCCTGAATAATCCCTGAGGAGTAGTAGAATAGCAGATGGAACACTGAGAAGTTATTTCCTTGAGGATAGATTTCCATGATGGAAAGGAAATGAGAGGTTTTAAGAGGCGGGGTAGTGGCTTGTACTATAGCATAGCCTGCCTTTGCTGGTGTGTGGCGATTAGGCCTGGTGGAACTGCTATCAATAAACGAAGTGTGAGCAGGGTGAGAAATAGGAAAGAAGGAAATGTGGGGAAATGGGGTGAACATCAGCTGGATCAGAGAGATGCAGTTACAAGGGTCAGGTGTGGTACTAGGAATAATGTGGGAGGCCGGATTGAAGTCCGAGCCAGGAATAATGGTAATTGTGGGAGACTCAACAAAGAGTGAGTACAGCTGAAGGAGCCGGGGAGCAGAAAGTATATGCATCAGGTGTGAGGAAGAAAATAGATTTTGGAAATTATGAGAGCTGTAGAGAGTGAGTTGAGCATAGTTTGTGATTTTAAGGGCCTCTAAAAGTATTAGGGCGGCAGCAGCCGCTGCAGGAAGACATGATGGCCAGCCTAAAACAGTAAGGTCAAGTGGTTTGGACAAAAAGGCTACAGGGCACATTCCCAGTCCTTGCGTAAGAATGCCGACTGCATGGCCCTGCACTTCAGCTGTGTGTAATGAAAAGGGTTGGGATGAGTCAGGGAGAGCTAGAGTGGGGGCAGTCTCTAAAGATGTCTTCAAGGAATGGAAAGAGGAGTGGGGAAAGGATTTAGGATCTTTGGGGTCAGCTAGGTTTCCTTTTGTGAGTTTATATAATGGTTTTGTTAGGATGGCAAAACCAGGTATCCAAAGGTGAAAGTATCCAACCATGCCCAGGAAGGAAAGGAGTTGTTGTTTTGTAGAAGGGATTGGGGTTTGGAAGATTGGCTGACATGATCAGCAGGGAGAGCGTATGTGTTTTTATGAGAATGATGCCGAGATAGGTAACAGATGAGGAAGAAATTTGGGCTTGACTGAAGTAATGGGGGCTGTCTGTGAAGGCTTGCAGCAGTACAGCCCAGGTAATTTGCTGAGCCTAATGGGTGTCAGGGTCAGTCTAAGTGAAAGCAAAGAGAGGCTGGGATGAAGGGTGCAAAGGAATAGTAAGGAAAGCATGTTTGAGATCCAGAACAGAATAATGGGTTGTGGAGGGAGGTATTGAGGATAGGAGAGTATATGGGTTTGGCACCATGGGGTGGATAGGCAAAACAATTTGGTTGATAAGGCATAGATCCTGAACTAACTTGTAAGGCTTGTCTGGTTTTGGGACAGGTAAAATGGGGGAATTGTAAGGAGAGTTTATAGGCTTTAAAAGGCCATGCTGTAGCAGGCGAGTGATAGCAGGCTTTAATCCTTTCAAAGCATGCTGTGGGACGGGATATTGGCATTGAACGGGGTAAGGGTGATTAGGTTTTAATGAGATGGTAAGGGGTGCATGATCGGTCACCAAGGAGGGAGTAGAGGTATCGTATACTTGTGGGTTAAGGTTGGGGGATACAAGAGGAGGACGCAAAGGAGGCTTTGGATTGGGAAGAAGGGCGGCAATGAGATGTAGCTGTAATCCAGGAATAGTCAGGGAAGCAGATAATTTAGTTAAACTGTCTCAGCCTAATAAGGGAACTGGGCAGGTGGGGATAACTAAAAGGAGTGCTTATAAGAGTATTGTCTAATTTGGCACCAGAGTTGGGGAGTTTTAAGAGGTTTAGAAGCCTGGCTGTCAATACCCACAACAGTTATGGAGGCAAGGGAAACAGGCCCTTGAAAAGAAGGTAATGTGGAGTGGGTAGCCTCTGTATTGATTAAGAAGGAGACGGACTTACTCTCCACTGTGAGAGTTACTTAAAGCTCAGCGTCCGTGATGGTCTACGGGGCTTCCGAGGTGATCAGGCAGCGGCAGTCTTCAGCTGCTAAACCCAGAAGATCTGGGAAGGAGTCAGACAGCCTTGGGCCAGAGTTCCACGGGCTCTGGGAGTGGCGCCAGGTGAGTTGAACAGTCCGATTTCCAGTGGGGTCCCGCACAGATGGGACACGGCTTAGGAGGAATCCCAGGCTGCGGGCATTCCTTGGCCTGGTGGCCAGATTTCTGGCACTTGTAGCAAGCTCCTGGGGGAGGCAGTTCTGGAGGAACGCCTGGCCACTGTGGATTAGGCGTTTGGAAGTTCTTGTGTGCTGGAGATGTGGCTGGGGTTTGTCTCACAGTGGAGGCAAGGAATTGCAAATCAGAAATGTGTTGCTACTTGGCTGCCTCTACTCTATTATTGTACACCTTGAAGGTGAGGTTAATTAAGTCCTGTTGTGGGGTTTGAGGGCCAGAATTTAATTTTTGGAGTTTTATTTAATGTCAGGAGTAGATTGGGTAATAAAATGTATATTGAGAATAAGACGGCCTTTTGACCTTTCAGGGTCTAGGGCTGTAAAGCGTCTCAGGGTTGCTGCCAAAGGAGTCATGAACTGGGCTGGATTTTTATATTTGATGAAAAAGAGCCTAAACGCTATCTGATTTGGGTGAAGAAAAAGGAGCATTAACCTTGACTATGCCTTTAGCTCCAGCCACCTTTTTAAGAGTAAATTGCTGGGCAGGTGGGGGAGGGCTAGTCACAGAAGGAAACTGTAAGCCAACACCAAGAGAAGGCTGCCTTCCCTAGTGTGTGACCGGCGCTGGAGTTTTAGGTCCATGGATAAAACGTGTCTCCTTTGTCTCTACCAGAAAATGAAAGGAATTGAGATTAAGAGAAGGGAGAGATTGAAGTGTGGCGCCAAGATAGAAAGGAGAAAGAAGTTGAGGGATAGTGAGGGAGGTTGGAGAAGACAGTAAAAAAGGCCGCTTACTGGATTTGAAATTGGTGAGATATTTCTTGGGCTGGTAGGTCTGAGGACCTGAGGTTGTAGGTGGATCTTTCTCACAGAACAAAGAGCAGGAGGACAGGGGATTGATCTCCCAAGAGAGGTCCCCAATCCAAGTCACAGCACCAAATTTCATGCTCTTCTGTGTGAAGAGATCACCAAACAGACTTTATGTGATCAATAAAGCTTTTAATCACCTGGGTGCAGGTGGGCTGAGTCCAAAAAGAGGGTCAGCGAAGGGAGATAGGGGTGGGGCCGTTTTATAGGATTTGGGTAGGTGAAGAAAAAGGGGGGTTGTTCTCTGGTGGACAGGAGTGGGGGTCACAAGGTGCTCAGTAGGGGAGCTTTTGAGCCAGGATGAGCCAGGAGAAGGAATTTCACCAGATAATGTCATCAGTTAAGGCAGGAACAGGCCATTTTCACTTCTTTTGTGGTGGAATGCCATCAGTTAAGGCAGGAACCGGCCATCTGGATGTGTACGTGCAGGTCACAGGGGATATGATGGCTTAGCTTGGGCTCAGAGGCCTGACATACAGCAGTGGAGACATTTACACAACAAAGTAAATTAAGACATCTCCACTTGATGGAACAAATTTTGGCTGATAACAATAATTCTGAAAGTAATGTCGTAACACAGGAAAAGACAAGTGGAAAAACAACGGAGCTTTGTAAAATACGCCTTCATCTGACGAAGGGATGTGGAGAGATGTGGAAAAATTAAAACAAAGTGTTGGGCTGGACTAGAGGGATTCTGGGTGAATGTTTTCCCATCTTTCTCCTTTGCTTTATTGCTAGCATAAAGCTACTTGTGCAATATATAAGAGCCAAGAGTTAAAAAAAGACAGTTTTAAAAAAATACAAAGTCATTAACTGGGAAGTTCTTATTCTTTGCTCCTGTGCTAAAGCTGTTTGACTAGAGTCCAGCAAACATTCAAGTTGAAGATAGTATTAAATTGTACATTGTGTGTCTGTGTGCAGGTATATGTATATGTGTGGTATGCATGTGCACGTGTGTGTGTGCATGTATCCATGTGTATGTCTATGTGTGTGGTGCATGTATATATGTGGGGATGTGTGTGCATGTGTGTGCCTACATGTGATGTGTGCACATGTGTGGTATGAATAAATGTGTGTTGTTTGTGTGTATGTGTGGTTTGTGTGTATGTGTGTGCATCTGTGGTGTGTGTGCATGCATGCATATGTATGTTTATGCACACTGAGTATGTGTGTGGGGTGTGTGCATGTGTGTGGTGTATGTGTGTGTGTTGTTTGTGTGTATGTGTATCATGGTTATGTGTGCATGTGTATGTATGTATGTGGTGTATGTGTGGCATGTCTGGTGTGGATGTGCATGTGTATGTTTGTGGTGTGTGTGTACATGATGTGTACATGTCATGTGTGTGTATGCATGTGTCTTAGTCCATTTTCTGTTGCTATTACTGAATACCACAGATTGGGTAATTTATAAAGAATAGTGGTTTATTTATCCTACAGTTCTGGAGGCTGGGAAGTCCAAAAACATCACATCGGCATCTGCTGAGGGCATTCCTGCTACCTCATGACATGGCGGGAAGCATCACATGACAAGACAGAGTGAGTGTACTAATTTAGTTCTCTCTTCCCCTTCTTATAAAGCCACCAGTACCCCCATGGGGGCCCCACCCTGATGACCTTACCTATCCTATTTATCTCCTGAAGGCCCTACCACCAAATGCCATCAATATATGAATTTGGGGACTAAGTTTCCAATACATAAAATCTGGGGACATATTCAAACCATAGCATCCTATGTGTGCATGTGAGGGTGCACGTGTGTCTAGCACCTCTGAGAGGCAAGTTCTGGTGATCCCAGCCCTGCCACAGCCATCTCTCTGCCTTCCTTCATTAGCCAAGGGTATGCTTCACCAGGCTGGCGCTCCTGATGCCGAGCTCTATTAAATACACAGGTTGTCCCTGGCCTATTCTTAGTTCTGGCAGATTCTTACAGGAGGAAAATGAATTCTTCCCCTGCTCAGAAACAGCGTGTTCATTCCAAGTAGTGTCACCACTGGGAGAGGTGACTGTTATAAGGCCTTGTAAAATAACCAGAAACTACTAGACAGAGTGGTGTGTTTTTTAAGAAAAATATTTGAAAGTACCTGTGCTCAGTATGGTGCAGTAAAAGATCATGATCTTGGAATAGGAAAGACCTTATTCCAATTTCAATCTTACCTCTGCCACTTCTTCTACCCATTAGACTTTGAACTTTTGGACTAACCTTCCTGAATCTCTCATCTGTAGCTGTTTTCTCATCTCTAACTGAGGATAAACATATCTAATTTTAGGATTGATAAGAGAATGAGATGTGATAATGTACAAAAGTATCAGTGTCTATCTGGCACATATTAGATGCTTAATAAATATTAGTTTCAAATTCCTAAGCATCTTGATTTGTGAAATGCTCCACTCTTTTTTGTCCCAGTTTGTTTTCCTGTGTCATCCTCCCTCCTTCTAACGTTTAATATTAATGTTAATGAGGGAGAATCTGGAAGTCCGTTAACTGGCTGAGCCCTTGTTTCCCTTTTCCATTCTGTTTGCCTTGTCTATGGATCCCAGAGGGAGCTATTCTCCAGAGCGTGGGGGGTGAGGGGGTGGTCCTGGCTTTGTGGTAATTACAGATAAGAATCATTATCCCCTGTGGCGTTGAGCAAGGGTCCAAACATCACCTTCTTGGAGTTCCAGGGTAAGCACTGGACATTTTAAGATACCCAGTGAGAAGTGCTTGAGCCTCAGAGACCTGAGGACTTCAGAGGGAGTGGAGGAAAGGCCACCACTTACCCACACTATGGGCCTGGTCCCTTGGACAGCAACTGCTGAAGAAGACAATGAAATAGTGGGTTAAGTTCTGCCTTCCTTTGATGCTGGGTCAGCACAGCAAGCCTTGAGATCAGGGAGGCCCTGCTAGCCAGGAGCCTCAGCTGTGGGGCCAGGGGCTAACCCCTGGTCTACACCAGCTCTACGTTTTTACCTGCATAAACTTCTGCTGAGGACATATTAATAATCAAACTAAACCAGCACCCTAAAGAGGTGAAAAAAAACCAAAAACCCATAACCTATCTAGAGGGTCCAAAGGTAGAGAGAGAGAGGGAAGCCAAGATAGAACAGGTACTCAGTGAAACAGAGGGCCTGGGGGAAGCAGATGACTTGAATTTTAAAATATAAGTGTAATATAAAGATGTTCAGGTGATAGTAAGAAAAAGACTCCCTGGGACTAGTCTCTGAGCTAAACAAAGGAATAGGAGGTGTCAGTCATAGTTGAGGCCTAAGTCAGTGGCTCAGAGAGCCAAGCACATGAACTATCTGAAATCTCAGAACAACATGACTTTGAAATCAGGAGAGACAAGATAAGAGACTAGGAGGACAGAGGCGGGAGACTTAATACACGAACTACAGGAATTTCAGAAAATGAGAAAGGGATACATAGAGAAAGGACAATCAAGGAACAGATGACATAACAAGACCACTTTCTTGAGACAAAGAAAAAAATGGAATCTGTGGATGGAAAAGTACCAAGTTCTAGGCCTGGATTAATAAGAAAAGGCATAGATGTAGGCATATTCTGGTAAATCCCTGAATTCTAAGGATAAATAGAAGGTTTTATGAGCTTCCTGGCAGAAATAAATTACCTAAAAAGATAAATAATTAGACTCACATCAGACTTCTCTGCATTAACTAGAAGATTGAAGATGGTGGAATTGCATCTACAGACAGCTGAGTGAAAAGGATGGAGAAACCAAATCCATACTCAGTCAAGGCCATCCTTCACTAGGAGAATATACTCACATGATCTGTCTGAAAAGGAACTTGATAATAATGTTCATTAAATGATAAAAGAACCCAAAGATAGACTAAAGATGGGGAGATGAAAGGCAGGGCACATGGTATTCAGCGATATGTAGTTAAACATAATATTGTATATACGTGTGTGCACAATTAGACGCAGATGAACATGATGAAGCTGTCTGGGAGTAGCATAATATGCTTGTTAAATTCTCCTCAAACAGAAGGAAGAGACTATCACACAGAGTTCAAAACTATGAAATCATCACAGCAAAACCTCGGAGTTCGGAGTGGTGCGGTAAAGGGGCAAATTGACATCAACTTCAAAGTCTCATTGCAGGGGCCAGAGGGAGGGGGCGGTGGGTGAAAAGGAGGACCAAGCTGAAGGAGGAAAGTGAAAATATCTCCAGGACCCATCTCTCTGGGCCAAGAGAGAGTAAGAGCAATGCTGAGAATCTTGGTGGGAGCATAGGCATCTTTGGTGGGAAAGAGAATAGTTCACATCTGCAGGGCTTGGTGGTTTACGGCTATAATCCCAGCTATTCTGGAAGCTGAGGCAGGAGGATTGCTTGAGGCTGGGAGTTAAAGACCAGCTTGTGCAACATCGTGAGACCTTGTCTTTATGAGAGAGAGAGAGAGAGAGAGAGAGAGAGAGAGAGAGAGACAGAGAGATGAAGAGAGAAAATAGCTGGGCATGGTGGTTGAGGACGGAGGATTACTTGAGCCTGTCACACGCATCCGTGTGAAGAGACCACCAAACAGGCTTTGTGTGAGCCACAAGGCTGTTTATTTCACCTGGGTGCAGGCGGGCTGAGTCCAGAGAGTCAGCCAAGGGAGATAGGGGTGGGGCCGTTTTATAGGATTTGGGTGGGTAGTGGAAAATTACAGTCAAAAAGGAGGTTTTTCTCTTACGGGCAGGGGTGGGGGTCACAAGGTGCTCAGTTGGGGAGCTTCTGAGCCAGGAGAAGGAATTTCACAAGGTTAATCGCTCAGTTAGGGTGGGGCAGGCATAAATCACAATGGTGGAATGTCATCAGTTAAGGCAGGAACCGGCCATTTTCACTTCTTTTGTGATTCTTCACTTGCTTCCGGCCATCTGGATGTGTATGTGCAGGCTTGGGCTCAGAGGCCTGACAGAGCCCAGGAATTCAAAGCTGCAGTGAGCTATGATTGTGCAACTGCATTCTAGCCTGGGTGACAGAGTAAGAACTGATCTCTTAAAAAAAAAATTTTAAAGAAGGTTTCTATCTCTCTATCTCTCTCTCTCTCTATCTATCTAGATATAGATATAGTAAATATATATCTTTAGAGAGAGAGAGAGAGAATAGTTAACATCTTACTTCCGGATATTTGTAGCAAAATGTATAGTCAAAGAAGAGAGCCAGCAAAAGAAAAGTCAATGCTAATGGAATGGGAGTGGACAGAAGAGCTCCATATTCACAATGGGAACAAGTAAAATGAATAGGAACATCTTGGTCATTCGACCTAAACTAAGACAATAAAAGTCAAAAAAGGAGAACCAAATACTAAACATAAAACAAATTATAAAAAATAGAACAAGGTCTACCAGCAATTACTCTGCATGTTGAATGGCTGGATTTTTCCCACCCAAAGGCAGCCACTTTCATATTGGGTTAAAAGATGAAATGCAACCATATTCTGTGTTTGAAAAAACTATGCTTAAGACAGTAATAAGTGCTTAAAATAAAGGGAATGGCAAAAAGAATTTAGTAAAGTGGAATGGTTATAAGATAAAACACAAAAATCAATAGCCTTTCTCTCTTCCAGTAAATAAGCATCTAGAAATGGAAAGGAGGAGAAATATTTTATTTGCAGTAGAGATAAACACTCTAAAGTATTTATAAATATAATTTTAAAAGACAGGACCTATATGGAGAACATTAGAAGATCTCAAGGAAGGATGTAGAACTAATATAGAGCTGATCAAAGGAAAGGACATAGTGAGTTGTAAAATAATATGTCTTATAAAAATGTCAGTTCACCTCAAAATAAATATGTAAATGAAATACAATTTTGATTGGAATTTCAAATGCAATGTTTTTCTGAAGTGAGTTATTGAATAAATTAATATCTAAATCTATATGGAAAAATAAATGCCTCATAATTGTCCCCACACACACATCAAACATATGTGGGCCTGAAAGTAGTCATGCCCTGGACATATCAAAGGTATAGATGAAGAATGAATGACTCATCTTACCTGACACTGGAATTTTGGAAAAAGTCAGAGTAACCCAACCAATCTGGCACTGGTATCGGACTAAACAGATCAGTGGAACAGAATGGAGCATGCAGAAATTGGTCCTGCTTAACAAGGATTTTCATGTAATAAAAATGGTGGCTAAATTTGGTTGGGAAAATGGATACTTGAACACATGGTGCTGGAACAACTGGTTCTCCTTTTGGAAAGAAACAAAATTGAATCACTATTTTACATCATCCAAAAAAATTTCAGTGGATTACAGACTTGTGTTAAAAAGATTAAAAATTTGCAAGATAAACAATATGTATAATCAAAGGGTGGAAAAAACCCTCTGAACCAAGACAAGAAACCCAGATGTTAAAAAAGAAAAGGTAAGCATATTTGGGTCTGTAAAATTTTAAAATATACATGGCAAAAGCACTCATGAATGAAATAAGACAGATGGTAGACTGGGCGCGGTGGCTCACGCCTGTAATCCCAGCACTTTGGGAGGCCTAGGTGGGTGGATCACCTGAGGTCAGGAGTTCCAGACCAGCCTGGCCAATATGGTGAAACCCTGTCTCTACTAAAAATACAAAAATTAGCGAGCCGTGGTGGTGCATGCCTGCAGTCCCAGCTCCTCGGGAGGCTGAGGCAGAAGAATCACTTGAACCCGGGAGGCGGAGGTTGCAGTTAGCTGAGACTATGCCACTGCACTCTAGCGTGGGCAACAGAGTGAGAATCTGTCTAAAAGAAAAAAAAAAAATCACAGGAACAGAAGACACTATAAGGGAACAGGTTGGAAAAGGGTGGGGCAGGTCAAGTCAAGTCAGGATGAAGTCTGAATCCACCACAGGTAATTATTGATCAATTTAATATGGAACCAGGTAGATGGCATCCCGTCTTCACTACTTATTGGTTGTGTGGCCTTTGGCAAGTTACTCAGCTTCTCTGCTGTCAATGTCTTCATATGTGAAATGAGGGTAATGACCATCTCTCCATCATGGAGTGTGGGTGTGAGGATGAAATGAGCTAATGTATTTAAAGCACTTAGAATACTGGCTGGAACCTAATAAGCACCACAGAACATTCATTTTTAATTATGATTATTGTTGCTGCTCTTACATAGCAGCCCTTCTGGCTTAATGAAGGCAATATGGTATCATGCACTGGTTCTCAAAGTGTGGTCCCAGGACCGGCAGCATCAGCATCATCTGGGAACTTGTTAGAAATGCAAATTCTCTGACCCTACCCAGACTACTGAGTCAGGAGCTCTGGGGGGTGGGGCCAGCAATCCATGTTTCCACAAGACCCCCAGGCAATTCTGAGACCCCCTCAAGAGAACCACTGGTGTGGTCATTAAGAACACAGGCTTTGAATTCTGGCTTCACCATCTGCCCTCTGTATGAATTGGAGAGAGTTATTTCGCCTTTCTGTACCTTGGGGTACTCATCTGCAAAATGGGGCTGGTTTCAGAATGAAATGCAAGGCAATGCCATAGTGCATGGGAAACGCGTCAGCGCCCAGCACAATGAGTACTCCATAAATAACAGTTGTAATTATTAGTATTAGGAGTGCAAAGCTATTGTTTAAAGAAACCGTTACAATAGAAGCAGCTAGAAAGGGCAGCCTTAGTGTGGACGTTGATTAATCAACTCCAATGGCTGTGTGTATGTGCCTGTGTGTGGGTGTCTGTATGTGTGTGTACATGCTCACATGCACACACACTCATGCCCTTTGCCCTGAAGGGAAGGCAAATGCTTTGTGATAAGAGCTTCTGCTTGAAAGCTTTCTCTCCTACCATAAAGCCCTTTTGGGTAATGGCGGCCACATCTTGAAAGAGAAAGGTGTTTGTATGGGGAACACTTCAGACTGTCCCTTCACAAGTTTACAGGGTCAAAATTATCACAGTTCTTTTTACTTCTCTGTGAAAGTTACTTCTTAAGCTTCGTCCTCTCACTGTACAGCTGCCATATCAAACTCGTCAGCTCCCGGAGGGGCAGGGGATACCAAGGCTGTAGTGGAAATGGGAGGGCTCCAGAGTCTCTTTCCTCTCTGCAGGTGAGTAACGGCGAGCCCCAGAGATGCTCCTTGAGCCTGGGCTGCGGTGAGGCAGGTGGAGAGCCCCCCTAGGCTTACTCAGGACCTTCCTGGCTTTGGCACTGAAACTCCTGCATCCCAGGAACCCCCTCAGTCTCAAGCAGACCAGGATGGGCAATCACCCTCTCTGCAGGTCCTCCACTCCACTTTTCTTCAATAGCTGTCACCCTGGTGGAGGCCAACTGTGGGGTCAAATAGCCCATTTCCTGGTGTGTGGCTTGCCTGCCCTGCCCAATAGAAGCAGTAGCCAGAAGCTGTCTTCCCTTTTTCTGAGGATTCTCCTGCCAGGTCCTGAAACTTCAGCATGCACAGGGTATCCTGGGGGCTGTTCGATAGGCCAGCACCCAGGTCCCACCCACAAAGAGTCTGAGTCAGAAGGCCAAGGCCAGTGCTTGAATTTGTGCCTCCTGGCCGGTGTCAGGAGGTTCTGATGCAGAGGGTCTACAGACCAGGTTTTGGGAAACACTGTCCCAAAGTCTAGGAGCCCATGCTAAAGGCTTCTTTTTCTGGATGGCCTTGTCATTTCGGGCTAGTTTCAAAGTTCTCATGAGGAGCTTGTAATAATGAACAAGCAATTCACAGCTAACACACTGGCATTCAGAAGTGTTTAAAGCAGCATACTATTTAATCCTCAGAAATTGTTCATCCATTTCACAAACCCTGGATGAGAAGCTACATTAAGGAGTGAACAATGAGACCCTGGGTTTGCTAGCCTCGCAAAGCTTAGACAGCAGGGGGGAACATGGGCATGGGGCAGAGGGCCTGTGGGCTGGATGTTGGTCTGGTGACATGACAGCCACCCCCCTCTAATGTCTGCATCACAGAAAGGAAGCCAGGAGCAAGGATCTCTTCCCTGTAGGGCTCTGGATGGATCTGCCCATGAGGGCCATCCATGTCCCGTCCTCAGCCACAGTGAGCTGTGCTGTGGAAGGGACTTGTCTATGCCCCATCTCCCATCACTTCTCCCCTTGATTCCTGATGCAATGGACTTTAATTTTTAGCAACACCAAGCGGCCTGCAGCTCCCTCAGATACCTTATTTTGGCTCTTATTATCTCTGCCTGGAATTCTCTTCCTGCCCAGGCATCGCCTCCTCTTAGAAGCCGTCTTGGGCTCTCTGGGTTGGGCCAAGCCCCAGGGTTCTTGCTTTGTCTGCCACTATTGCATCTGACTCACACCCCTAATTTGAGCACTCTTTGTGGTCAGGACCTTGCTTTGGTCAGCTGGAATTACCAGCTCCCGGCACAAAGGACAGGAGGTGGTCACAACTCTTTGCTGAGTAGATCCTTGTATTGGTCTCCTAATTCACAAACGGAATGGCCTCAAACAACAGAAACATATTCTCTACAGTTCAGGAGGCTGGAAACAACATCAAGGAGTCAGCAGGGCTGGTTCCTTCTGGCAGCCTGGAGGGAGTGGACCCCCATTCCTCTTCCAGCTTCTGGTGGCCATGGGCAGTGCTGGCCTTCCTTGGCTTGCAGGATACAATTTCCATCTCTTTCTTTTTTTCTTTTTCTTTTTTTTTTTTTTGAGACAGACTTTCACTCTGTCACCCAGGCTGGAGTGCCATGGCGCTATCTCCGCTCACTGCAACCTCCTCTTCCCGGGTTCCAGCAATTCTCCTGCCTCAGCCTCTCGAGTAGCCAGGATTACAGGCACCCGCCACCACGCCCAGCTAATTTTTATATTTTTAGTAGAGATGGGGTTTCACTATGTTGTCCAGGCTGGTCTCAAATTCCTGACCTCGTGATCCACCCACCACGGCCTCCCAAAGTGCTGGGATTACAGGTGTGAGCCACCACACCCAGCCTCCATCTCTTTCTTTACATGGCTTTCCCCTCAGTGCCACTCCCCTCTGCGCCTTCTCTTCTAGGGACACTTATCGTTGGATTTAGGGTCCACCCTAATCCTGGATGATCACATCTCAAGATCCTTAATTACATCTTTGAAGATTTTTTTCCGATAAAGTCACATTCACATGTTGCAAGTGGACATACCGTTTTGTGGGGAGGGCACCACTCAACCCAACAACCCACATTTCCTCTCCAGGCCTCAGCTTCCATCAGCCAGGCTGTGGGGGCTGGACCAGGTGCTGTCTGTGCTGTCAGGACACTGTGGATCCAGTGCCAGGGCTGTGCTTTGCCTTGAGGCGGAAGGAACAGGATGCATTCTGAACAGAATGTTCCTCATGGTGGTCGGGCCTCCTGACTATGTGCAGCACAAAACCCTCCAGAGAGTCTCTTTCAATCAGTCCCATTTTCCCCTGAGCTCTCCATTCTCCACCAGACCTTCTGGGGGAGACATTAAATATGAAAAAATGAGTTTTCATCTTTTTGTAAAGTAGCAAGCACAGTTTTATTTTTTTGTTTATTATTATTATTATACTTTAAGTTCTGGGATACAGGTTTGTTGCATAGGTATATACATGCCATGGTGGTTTGCTGCAACCATCAACCCATCATCTACATTAGGTATTTCTCCTATTGTTATCCCTCCCCTAGGCCCCCCATGTCCCAGCAGGCCCCCATGTGTGATATTCCCCTTCCTGTGTCCACATGTTCTCATTGTTCAACTCCTACTTATGAATGAGAACATGCAGTGTTTGGTTTTCTGTTCCTGTGGCAGTTTGCTGAGAATGATGGTTTCCAGCTTTATCCGTGTCCCTGCAAAGGACATGAACTCATCCTTTTTTGTGGCTGCATGGTATTCCATGGTGTATATGTGCCACATTTTCTTTATCCAGTATATCATTGATGGGCATTTAGGTTGGTTCCAAGTCTTTGCTATTGTGAACAGTGCTGCAGTAAGCATATGTGTGCATGTCTTTATTTCATGCACGTCTGTGTAAAGAGACCACCAAACAGGCTTTCTGTGAGCAACATGGCTCTTTATTTCACCAGGGTGCAAGCGGGCTGAGTCCAAAAAGAGTCAGCGAAGGGAGATAGGGGTGGGGCCGTTTTATAAGATTTGGGTAGGTAAAGGAAAATTACAGTCAAAGGGGGTTGTTCTCTGGTGGGCAGGAGTGGGGGTCACAAGGTACTCAGTGGGGTAGCTTTTGAGCCAGGATGAACCGGGAGAAGGAATTTCACAAGACAATGTTACCAGTTAAGGCAGAAACAGGCCATTTTCACTTCTTTTGTGGTGGAATCTCATCCGTTAAGGCAGGAACCTGCCATCTGGATGTGTACGTGCAGGTCACAAGGGATATGATGGCTTAGCTTGGGCTCAGAGGCCTGACATTCCTGTCTTCTTATATTAATAAGAAAAATAAAACAAAATAGTGGTAAAGTGTTGGGACAGCGAAAATTTTGGGGATGGTATGGAGAGATAATGGGCGATGTTTCTCAGGGCTGCTTCGAGCGGGATTAGGGGCGGTGTAGGAACCTGGAGTGGGAGAGATTAAGCTGAAGGAAGATTTTGTGGTAAGGGATGATATTGTGGGGTTAGAAGGAATATTTGTCATTTAGAATTATTGGTGATGGCCTGGATACAGTTTTGTATGAATTGAAAAACTAAATGGTATAAGAGAAGGAGAAAAACAGGTATAAAAGGTCGAAGAATTGGGACAACTCAGGACATCTGATCAGAGAGTGCCTAAGGAGATTCAGTATAGTCCTGCCAGCAAACATTATTTATTTACTTTAAGAGTTAAGAGTGGCAGTTTGGGGATAGCATCAGTAGATATCAGCTGTGATGGCTTGGAGAAACAGTGTAAACAGGCAGTGTAAACAAGAGTAGGGCATGTATGAGTAGTTGAGAATGGTGAATAGGAGTATGACTAGACAGAAGATAGTAGGGATGACAAGTTTTTTTGGGGCACAGTCTAAGTTGGTCTGGTGTCTGGAATGAGACTGGGGCCTAATAAAAAGGAGCGTCCATACAGGAGCTCAAATGGGCTGTACCTTGTAGCATTCTGAGGACATGTCTGACTTCTGAGAAGGGAAAGTGGTAAAAGTATTGTCCAGTCCTTTTTAAGTTGGTGGCTGAGCTTGGTGAGGTGTGTTTTTAAGAGACCTTTAGTCCGTTCTACTTTTCCTGAAGATGGAGGACCATAAGGGATATAAAGGTTTCACTAAGAGGCTGAAAAACTGCTTGGCTGATTTGACTAATAAAGGCTGGTCTGTTATCAGACTGTATAGAGGTGGGAAGGCTAAACTGAGGAATTATGTCTGACAGAAGGAAAGAAATGACCGTGGTGGCCTTCTCAGACCCTGTAGGAATGGCCTGTACCTATCCAGTAAAAGTGTCTACCTAGACTAAGAGGTATTTTAGTTATCTGACTCAGGGCATGTTGAGTAAAGCTAACTTGCTAGTGCTGGTTGGGGGCAAATCCTCGAGCTTGATGTGTAGGGAAGGGAGGGGGCCTGAATAATCCCTGAGGAGCAGTAGAATAGCAGATGGAACACTGAGAAGTTATTTCCTTGAGGATAGATTTCCACGATGGAAAGGAAATGAGAGGTTCTAAGAGGCAGGCTAGGGGCTTGTACTATAGCAGACCCTGCCTTTGCTGGTGTGTGACGATTAGGCCTGGTGGAACTGCCATCAATAAATCAAGCGTGATCAGGGTGAGGAACAGGAAAGAAGGAAATATGGGGAAATGGGGTGAATGTCAGGTGGATCAGAGAGATACAGTCATGGGGGTCAGGTGTGGTATCTGGAATAATGTGGGAGGCCGGATTGAAGTCCGGGCCAGGAACAATGGTAATTGTAGGACTTAACAAAGAGTGAGTACAGCTGAAGGATCTGGGGAGCAGAAAGTATATGCATCAGGTATGAGGAAGAAAATAGATTTTGGAAGTTATGAGAAATGTAGAGAGTAATTTGAGCATAGTTTGTGATTTTGAGGGCCTCTAAAATTATTAGGGCAGCAGCAGCCGCTGCACAGAGACATGAGGGCTAGGCTAAAACAGTAAGGTCAAGTTGTTTGCCCAGAAAGGCTACAGGGTATGGTCCTGGCTCTTGTGTAAGAATTCTGACTGCACTAACCATGCCTAGGAAGGAAAGGAGTTGTTGTTTTGTAAGGGATTGAGGTTTGGGAGATTAATCGGACACGATCAGCAGGGAAAGCACCTGTGTTTTTATGAGAATGATGCCGAGATAGGTAACAGATAAGGATGAAATTTGAGTTTGACTGAAGTAATGGGGGCTGTCTGTGAAGTTTTGTGGCAGTACAGCCCAGGTAATTTGCTGAGCCTACTGGGTGTCAGGGTCAGTCCAAGTGAAAGCGAGGAGAGACTGGGATGATGGGTGCAAAGGAATAGTAAAGAAAGCATGTTTGAGATCCAGAACAGAATAATGGATTGTGGAGGGAGGTATTGAGGATAGGAGAGTATATGGGTTTGGCACCATGGGGTGGATAGGCAAAACAATTTGGTTGATAAGGCATAGATCCTGAACTAACTTGTAAGGCTTGTCTGGTTTTAGGACCGGTAAAATGGGGGAATTGTAAGGAGAGTTCATAGGCTTTAAAAGGCCATGCTGTAGCAGGTGATTGATAACAGGCTTTAATCCTTTCAAAGCATGCTGTGGGATGGGATATTGGCATTGAGTGGGGTAAGGGTGATTAGGTTTTAATGAGATGGTAATGGGTGCATGATCGGTCGCCAAGGAGGGAGTAGAGGTATCTTATACTTGTGGGTTAAGGTGGGGGAATACAAGAGGAGGATGCAAAGGAGGCTTTGGATTGGGAAGAAGGGCGGCAATGAGATGTAGCTGTAATCCAGGAATAGTCAGGGAAGCAGATAATTTAAAGTGTCTCAGCCTAATAAGGGAACTGGGCAGGTGAGGATAACTAAAAGGAGTACTTAAAAGAGTATTGTCTAAGTTGGCACCAGAGTTGGGGAGTTTTAAGAGGTTTAGAAGCCTGGCTGTCAATACCCACAACAGTTATGGAGGCAAGGGAAACAGGCCTTTGAAAAGAAGGTAATGCGGAGTGGGTAGCCTCCATATTGATTAAGAAGGGGACGGACTTACCCTCCACTGTGAGAGTTACCGGAAGCTCGGCATCCGTGATGGTCTATGGGGCTTCTGAGGTGATCAGGCAGCGTCAGTCTTCAGCCGCTAAGCCAAGAAGGAGTCAGTCCGAGAGCCTTGGGCCAGAGTTCCAGGGGCTTTGGGAGTGGCTGCCAGGTGAGTTGAACAGTCCGATTTCCAGTGGGGTCCCTCACAGATGGGACACGGCTTAGGAGGAATCCCAGGCTGCAGGCATTCCTTGGCCTGGTCGTCAGATTTCTGGCACTTGTAGCAAGCTCCTGGGGGAGGAGGTTCTGGAGGAACGCCTGGCTGCTGCGTTTCAGACGTTTGGAGGATCTTGTGTGCTGGAGATGTGGCTGGGGTTTGTCTCACAGTGGAGGCAAGGAATTGCAACTTCTTTCTATTATTGTACACCTTGAAGGCAAGGTTAATTAAATCCTGTTGTGGGATTTGAGGGCTGAAATTTAATTTGTGGAGTTTTATTTAATGTCAGGAGCAGACTGGGTAATAAAATGTATATTGAGAATAAGATGGCCTTTTGACATTTTAGGGTCTAGGGCTGTAAAGTGTCTCAGGGTTGCTGCCGAAAGAGCCATGAACTGGGCTGGATTTTTATATTTGATGAAAAAGAGCCTAAATGCTATCTCATTTGGGATAAGGAAAAAGGAGCATTAACCTTGACTATGCCTTTAGCTCCAGCCACCTTTTTAAGAGTAAATTGCTGGGCAGGTGAGGGAGGGCTAGTCATGGAGTGAAACTGTAACATGGACCGGGTGTGAGGAGGGGAGGTGATAAAAGGATTATAGGGTGGAGGAGCGGAGGCTGAGGAAGAATTGGGACCTAACTGGGCCTGGCAAGGAGTAGCCTGGGGAGGAGGGGAGAGGTTAGATGGGTCTGTAGAAAAGGAAGATTAGAAAGACTCAGTGACGCTTGGGGTTGGAACTGAGGGGACAGGTGGGAGGGAAAGAAGGAAGATTTGGGATGAGTTGCATTGGGAACAGAGACTAGAGAGGGACCGATGTGTAAAAGAATGCCTGGACATCAGGCACCTCAGACCATTTGCCTATTTTACGACAAGAATTATTTAGATCTTGCAGGATGGAAAAATTAAAAGTGCCATTTTCTGGCTATTTGGAACTACTGTCAAGTTTGTATTGGGGTCAAACAGCATTGCAGAAGAAAATAAGACACTTAGATTTTAGATCAGGTGAGAGTTGAAGAGGTTTTAAGTTCTTAAGAACACAGGCTAAGGGAGAAGAAGGAGGAATTGAGGGTGGAAGGTTGCCCATAGTGAAGTCCAGAGAAAACAGAGAGTAGAGACATGTAGGGAAGGGGTTCGGGGGTTCCTACCCTCCAGAAAAGCAGGAAAGGGGTCGGGGCACAGAGATACGAGGTCAGGGCATGGAAATAAGGGATTGGGGTGCAGAGATATAAGATGTTGGGGCATGGAAATAAGGGATCGGGGCATAGAGATATAAGAGGTTGGGGCATGGAAATAAGGGATCGGGGTGCAGAGATATAAGAGGTTGGGGTGCAAAAATAAGGGATTGGGGCACAGAGATATAAGGGGTTGGGGTACTTGCCCCTCCCCCAGAAAAGCAGTACTTGCTGCTAAGGGTGAAGGAGAAGGGGTTGGGGGTTTCTTGCCCCCCAGAAAGGTGGAGAAGGGGTAGAGACATGGAGAGAAGGGGTTGGGGTACTTGCCTCTTCCCCAGAAAAGCGGGACTTGCTGCTAAGGGTGAAGGACCAAGGCAGGTGTCCCTGCGTGGTCTGACACCTCTGAAACCTGGGTGAATAATCAGAGAGGCGTCCCTGCAATGATTAAACACCAAGGGAAGGCTGCCTTCCCTAGTCCGTGACTGGCCCTGGAGTTTTGGGTCCACGGGTAAAACGCCTCCTTTGTCTCTACCAGAAAATGAAAGGAATTGAAATTAAGAGAAGGGAGAGATTGAAGAGTGGAAAGGAGAAAGTGGTTGAGGGACAGTGAGAGAGGTTGGAAAAGAGAGTAAGAAGAGGCTGCTTACCCGATTTAAAATTGGTGAGATGTTCCTTGGGCTGGTGGGTCTGAGGACCTGAGGTTCTAGGTGGATCTTTTTCACAGAGCAAAGAGCAGGAGGACAGGGGATTGATCTCCCAAGGGAGGTCCCCCAATCCGAGTCACAGCACCAAATTTCATGTGCGTCCATGTAAAGAGACCACCAAACAGGATTTGTGTGAGCAACATGGCTGTTTATTTCACCTGGGTGCAAGCGGGCTGAGTCCAAAAAGAGAGTCAGCGAAGGGAGATAGGGGTTGGGCCACTTTCTAAGATTTGGGAAGGTAAAGGAAAATTACAGTCAAAGGGGGTTGTTCTCTGGTGGGCAGGAGTGGGGGTCACAAGGTACTCAGTGGGGGAGCTTTTGAGCCAGGATGAACCAGGAGAAGGAATTTCACAAGACAATGTCATCAGTTAAGGCAGGAACAGGCCATTTTCACTTCTTTTATGGTGGAATGTCATCAGTTAAGGCAGGAACCCACCATCTGGATGTGTACGTGCAGGTCACAAGGGATATGATGGCTTAGCTTGGGCTCAGAGGCCTGACACTTTATAGTAGAGGTTTTCTCAGTACTCTTACCCGTGTTTAGTAATTGAACAAGAGTCGCAATAGTTGCGTTGAATTTTAAGTGTTTGTTGAATTGTCCAATTACCAAACCTAGATAAAAGTACCGAGAATACCTGATGCAGCACCCAAGCATAGGAGGCAGATTTAAAGATGCTTCTTGCAGAGGGCACTCACCATGGGATGTGGAGGGCAAGGGCCTGGAGATATTGATGTTGTATCTAGTCCTTATCTCTCAGTTCAGAAAGACCGATCTGGTGTCTGCAGTAGTTCTCTGCACCTGACAGGTTGATTCTCAGAACCCCTGGTGTGTTAGGCCATTTTTACATTGCTGTAAAGAAATACCTGAGGCTGGGTAATTTATAAAGAAAAGAGGTTTAATTGGCTGATGATTTTTCAGGCTGTACAGGAAGTATGGTGCTGGCATGGGGAGGCCTCAGGAAGCTCACAATCATGGTGGAAGGTGAAGTGAAGCCAGTACGTCACGTGGCCAGAGCAAGAGCAAGAAAGAGATGGGGGAGGTGCCATACACTTTCAAACAACCTGATCTCTCGCAAGAACTCACTTGCAATGGCAAGGTCAGCACCAAGCCATTCAGAAGGGATCCTGCCCCATGACCCAAACACCTGCCACCAGGCCCCACCTCCAACACTGGGGATCACATTTCAACATGAGATTTGGAGGGGACAAACATCCAAACTAAATTACCTGAGAAGCTGAGTTCTTAGCGTTTTATTTCATTTTATCTCAATTTCATTCTCTCTATCCTTATTCCCAATCCAGTTGTCCTCTCCTTCCATACACCTCCATTCTCACGTACTGTGTGTCCTGCCAAACATTGATTTACTCACATGTCTCAAGAAAATTACACAATTTGAGGAACATATATACACACATATCTATTTAATATATATGTAATTGTTTTGGATATATATGAGTATTGTTTATGTAAGGTCAGCCAAGAGAAAGGACGAGAGAGAGAGAGACCCAAGTTCAGGCGACTAAGTTTATTGAACCTGCCAGCTGCTCCATTACAGAGGAGGCAGCCTTGAGCTTATAAAATGAGGAGTTTTATATGGGGAAGAGAGACCCTGGGGTCGTTTGTTGGTTAACTCTGCCACATATCACCTGATGACGTTTACGATAGCAGGAACTTAACAGAAGGGTAAATTGTTTATGCTTCCTACGACCTCCCCACCCCCGACCCTGAGGTCCAGATGGTTTGTAATTGGGGTTTGCTTTATCGCAGTAAGACCTGATAGGTAAAGTCTGCAGGCTTCACCATGGCACCTAGATAAGGGCTTAGAAATGTAAAAAGGCTTGGGGGAAGGGGAGGGGTGTTGGTAGTGTCAAGAAGCTTTTTTGGGTTGGTTTGTCCCTAACAGTTTACAATATGGATAATGGGAACCCCCAAAATTTGAGACAGTCTCAGTTAATTTAGAAAGTTTATTTTGCCAAGGTCGTGGATGAGCGCCCATGACACGGCTTCAGGCAGTCCTGACAACATGCATCCAAGGTGCTCGGGGCACAGCTTAGTTTTATACATTTTAGGAAGACATGAGACATCAATCAATATATGTAAGAAGTACATTGGCTCAGTCTGGAAAGGCGGGACAACTTGAAGGCAGGAAGACTAGAAGCAGGGAAGGGGCTTCCAGGTCACAGGTAGGTGAGGGACAAAAGGTTGAATTCTTTTGAGTTTCTCATTAGCCTTTGCAAAGGAGGCCATCAGAAACGCATCTATCTCAGTGAGCAGAGGGGTAATTTTGAAAAGAATGGGAGGCAGATTTGCCCTGAGCAGTTCCCAGCTTGAAGGAGCCCAAGATATTTTCCTTTCACAATAATAATTCTATTTTCTTCACAGTTTTCTCTCCTCATTCTGGTTTTGAAATCAAGCTGACAGCTATGTAGATGTGTATTGTACCTTTTCTTTTCCGTTCCCCTAGTGGGGGAAGCCTAGATTACGTCACTTTCAGTCCTCTGCTACTGTAAACAACAGAGGGATGAACATCTTTGAATATGCCTCCTTGGGTAGCCCTGGAGAGTTTCTCTGGAATTGGAACGTGAAGGTGATAGTGCTGGGTCGTTGAACATGAATACATCCAGTATAAACACAGCCTGGATGCCCTTCAGAAAGGCGGTTCCAAATTCACACGCATCGGCATTGCAGGAGAGCTTGGCTTTGCTCATATCCAAGCCCACACTTAGTGTCACCCAACTTTCTTATTTTGCCAATCTGGTGAATGCAAAGTGGTATCTTAGTTTGATTTGCATTTCTTTGCATACTAAACACTATCTGTCCAATCCATAAGTACTTACTTATCCTTTTTGTGCCTCAGATTTCTCATCTTAGGAGGCTGTGAAGATTCCCTGAGTTAACTCATGCAAAGTGCTTACAACCACGCTTGGCATAGAGTAAATGCTCAATTAATGTCAGCTAAGAATAGGCAGTCAGTGTTTGTGTAGCAGGACGAGCCGCAGCCAAAACCTCTCAGACACCAAGCTTATAGAAGGAAGGGCTTTATTCAGCTGGGAGCATCGGCAAGCTACTGCCTTAAAATCTGAGCTTTCCGAGTGCACAATTTCTGTCCCTTTTAAGGGCTCATGACACTAAAGATTTCACATGAAAGGGTCGTGATTGATTTGAGCAAGCAAGGGGTATGTGACAGGGGCTGCATGTACTGGTGGTCACAGAGAAACAGAACAGGGCAGGGAGTTTCACAGTGTTCTTTCTTCTATACAATGTCTGGAATCTATGGTAACATCGGTTTCTAAGTCATGAGTTGATTTTTAACTACTAGGTTTAGGCCAGGCAGGCCCAGGTCCAGTTTTGGGCCTGGCGCCAGGCTGCCTGTTTTTGATTTTACTTCATTGTTTTTTTCTTTAAACAGGTACTGTGGATAAAACAATACAGAACAATATGAGAGGGTCTCTCTCTCTATACACCTAGGAACAGGGAGCACACAAGGTGTGGGGCATGACTTGCCCAAAATCAGAGAGTGGTGGGTGGTGGAGCCCGATTCAAATACAGGAGGCCTGCCTTTAAAGGGAAATCTGCATTGAAGGGAATTTTAAAATTTATAAAGTGCTTTTCTGTGATGTATTAATAATAGAAGTGCCAAAGTGGAGGGGGTGCATGTGGCTTCCCTCCCCCCGAACCCCTTTCTCTGAAAGCTGCTCACCTTTAGTCCTGGCTGAACAGACAGAAGTCAGTGTGTAGGTTATGGCACGTGACACGCTTCGCCCAGCCCCCACTGGCCACAGACATGCACAATCCTCTGAGAATTTTAGCCCTGGGTTGGTTGGTGGTGGGCCCTGGACCAGCAGGTCAGTGGGGATTTGAGGTCTGGTGGCTGTGGAGATTCATCTGGAGACAGAGAGACACAAAGAGACAGAGACAGAGACACAGAGACAGGGTGACACAGAAAAACTGTAGAGATGGTTCTTAGCAGCTCCCTGTGGCCTGGCTGTTTTGTGGTTCCCAGATATTTTGCTCTGTCCCTACTGAACTCCTGGCTCATGGCAGCTTAAGTGAGTTTCAGTCCCTTGCAAACTAATGCACCCTGATTGAAACTGTTGAGTGGTGGAGACCCGGGATCCCTACTTTGCATTCTACCCACTGGCTGTTAACATCTCAAGGGCAGTCACTGTTTACCAGTACAGCTGTATTACTCCAATGACTATTCCAGTGAAAGCAGATACAGTCCTCAGGCCCAACCACTGGAGACTGCAAAATCAAGCTATTAGTATGATGGAATGGGGTACAGATGTTTAAAATGATAAATATGATGATTACACAGACAAGTTCCTTTGTTAGTTTGCTACCTGTCAATGAAAGATAAAAAAACGTAGGAAGCGGGAATATATATGGATTACAAAGACAGCAAAACAATGTTGATACATTGATAATGATCGGCAGAGGCCCTGGAGAGATATGAATGGTTGTTGGGTTAAGATAAAGGAGTTTATATTTTTATGTGATGCTGATGTAAAAAGAAATAATATAAAATAATATTGTTTGACCAGTATTAAAACGCACCTTTAAAGCATTTTCTGATAAAATATCTTGCATATGGAATACACAATACATCCAGTAATGCCCTCTTTGGGTCTGAGGCCACCAGGCAGGACAGATGGTAGAGATAAGCCAGGCACTGGAGCCACAGAGACCTAGGGTGGGTGCTGGCTCCCCTGTGGAATCTGCATAGGTGGTTGTCATTACCTGCCCTTGATGTATCCCAATCTGGTGGTTGATGGTCTCACTGCCCTCAGCAAGCTTCTCTCCTCCTCCTCATTGATTCTTTTCCTAACGAGCAACAGGAATTGAGCACCCAATGCTGACACTCTCATATTTGAGCATCTACTGTTTCCCACATGCTTCTGAGCACTGACATACAAAGGTGACTGAGACCAACTATATCAGTTCTGGAGTTTCAACTGTGAGTGACAGATAACTCAGTCCTGACTGGCTTACACTGGAAATGCACTCTTTAGCAGTGTCAGAAACTCAGAGGGCAATTGGAGGACCCAGAGGCTCTATGGTGCCAACAAGGATGCAGGTTCTCCCATCCTGTCCTCTGACATCCACAGTGCTGGACACACACTGGGGCTGGATTCCCTCATGGTCAAGGAGCCATTGGGCCAATGTGGAGAGAAGAGAGTTCCTCATTCATGGCCAGTTGAGAAAAAAGAGTTCTTCCTCACTAACTCTACAGGCAAAGCCCAATCTTCCTTCTGATTGGAGCAGCTCTTGTGCCTGTATTGCCCCTGACCAACAGCATCTCCAGGGCACCACCACACACTGACTGGCTTAGCCCTGGGCTCAGGACCAGTCACTGCCCAAGGGGATGAGGTTGCCACAGTAGTTTGGACTAACACATCCCCATCCCCAGACTGGAGTCTGTTTCTCAGGTCTCATTCTGCTGTATAATGGGAGGCATGGGGAATCGCAGTGGGTATTTGGCAGTCAGCCAGTGTCCACCACACAGACTCTGTCCTCAAAGGTTCACAGTGTAGTGGTGGGAGTAAAAAAGTCACTGTAATACAGGAGTCGATGGAGAGCCACAGAGGGCCTGCCTCTCGGGCAGAGGAATGACAGCTTGCTCAGCCTGGGGTCCTGAAAAATGCCTGGGAGTCCCCAGCTAATTGCAGAACTAGGGCAGGGGAGGGTAGAAAGGCATTCCTAGGAGGGACAAATTCCTCTAGAGGGCCACCTTGTGTGTGCCTAGCTGAGCAGTGGGTGGTGCTAGAGCAAAGGGCGGGGTAGAAGCAAAGGCCACATTCATGGAATGACCCCAACCTTGGTGCCCTGCTGTTAGGGTTAAGCAGCTTTTGCGAGCAAAGTAGAGCCACGGTGGTCTTCAATAGTAACCAAATACAATCAGATCAGCGTGTTACAAAACCACACTTCCTATCCAGAGTCTGAAGATCCTTATTTGACCACCTAGGAAGGAGTCTCTTCAACGTAGCTGAAGGATCCTCTTTTCTGATTTTATCGTCCTTCAGTTTGTCAACCCTTGCCTGTTTCCACCAAGTAGCTGGTCTGCGGGGAAGGCCCAGGGGCCTTGTCTGTGACTCACTCGCCTGATTCTGCAAATCTGATGTAAGCTTTTTGCTGTGAAGCCTTACTGAGCATCATGCTCCCCCGCCATGGGGAAGTGACAGACAGTGACCGATGTGTGCATGCAAAGGTGTTGCCCAGAGTGTAGGCTGGAGGGAAGATGAATAGAATCCACGCTTGTTTTGTGTTTTGTGTTTGGGGGTAGGAAAGCTCATTTTAAACCAACAATGAGTCATAATATTTATTTTCTCTTCTGGATCAAACTAAAGGAAGCACAGTCTGAAGTCTCACCGGTGATCCCTACTTGCTTAAATGGGTCCTCTTGGGCTTTGGGGGCCACTGAACAATAGTTGTGACACAGTGATGCACAGTGTTCTTCTTGCTTCTTTAAAAATGTCTCTGCCTCTATAAGTCTCTGTCCCTCTAACTATCTCCTCCTCTTCTCTCTCTCCCTCTTCTATTAGGACAGTATTTCATATGGGTATCCTACAAATATCTATGCCAGGCATTATTAAAGATTCAGAGAATATGAATTCATAATTCTCAGGTTTATTGAGGATACAATTTATATAGTTGGGAAAAAAGCAGCAATAACACACAGAAGGTTTGCTCGTGTGAAATGGTGATAGCAGCTCTAAGCTGCAGGCACTTTCTCCACCATTGACAAGGTGGTCTCCCCAGGGGAGTTGTTCCTTGGCCTGGGCCTATGGGGATGTGCCTGGGAGGATTTGGATTTACAGATAAGTTAAACCCATGTACACTGAGCACCTCCTCTGTGCTGGGCCCTGGACTGGGTTGTGGGGACACAGATGAGTTATGTCCAGCCCCTTCCTCCAAGGAGCCCAGAGTCCAGGCAGCGTGGCAGCATCCCAGGTGTAATATGCAGTGTGAATCATCAGATCCTGCCTGCCTGAGTACCCGGGCTTAGCTTGGTGCTGGAAAATACTCTCTGATCTCTGGGCCTGTGTCCTCACCTGTAAGGGGACAGACTAGACTTCACCACCTCTCAGGCCCTCCTGGATCTCCTCTTTGAACCTTTGTATTGTGTTTTCTGGAACCCGAAGCAGTAGTCGCTGTCCTTGGTACTGACTGGTAAAGGAGTGCTGAAATCAGGATGGGGGTTTCTGGGAATTTGGAAGCCCCAACATCTATCTCGATGCTCCCTGATACTCCCCACCCCAATCAGCTGATCTCTTCTTAGCCAAGCATCCTAATGGCTGGGATGGGCAAGAGGTGGGGGCTGGAGGGTGAGTGAGAGGTGGTGGCTCTCCCCTTCCCCATCAGAAGAGGAGGGCAGGTCCAGGACTTGTTTCTCCTGTTTGTGCAGGGAAGCCTGGGGGCCTGAGGCTGAGGAGGCTGGGGTTGGATCAGAGCATTCAGCTTAGGAAGACCCACGGTGGCTCAATCTGATTCTCTGTGCCTCAGATTATTTTCCTGCACACAAAGTGGCAACAGTAGGTTTAGAATCCCAGTCTCCTGATGGCACTGAGGTTAACTCCTTGCCTAACCCCAATGTCACTACTTGATCACTCCCTCCATATCCTGCTGTGAAACAATACTGCTCCACAGCTCTGCGTGAGCTACAGTTCAGGTGTCTACAAATCGGGGCAATGTACAGGATCGGAGTCTTGGATTAGCAGGTCCCATACATGATGCCTTCTGGAACTTCTCAGCCCACCCCCCAGCCCTCGCTGTATTGGTACTTTACGAATTTCAGTTTTGTTTTCATATTATGCAAGTGTTACCTGGGGGAGCAGGGAGACGTTACAGGTAATTATGGTGAATCATTTAGCAAACAATTAGGGGACAGAGAACAAACAAGTCACTGTTTCCAAAACCCCTCTTTAATCACTTTGCACATCCTCAGAACCCAGAGCAAATATTAAGATAATTAATCACTGCCAACCTGTCACTCATAAGGATCTCACTTCCAATTAATTATGTGCTGCTGGTATTCAGTCCAGGAGCACACTGAAATTTTGTTCAAGGTCACACTGAATTCTGGATCCCCTCTCTGTGGGCAGAGATTCAAGTCAGTTCTGATGCTTTCCCTAGGATTATCTGTCCCCAGCTTGGCTGTCACCGACAATGAATTCTGCACAATCTCTCTGTTTTATCCAAGTTCTTCTGCATGACCTTTATGTAACCTTCCATTCTTGGAGAAGGAGTGAGGGACTTTCCAACAATTTCACAAAGATTGGGTTACACACAGGCTGCTTGAACATTTAGGTGAGGCTGGGAGATTTACCAGCATTTGGAAGCAGGATGAGGTGATGCCAGATATTAGAAAGCGGATGGCTTCTGGATGGGGCAGTTTCGGAGAGCCGAGGATACAGGGGAGACCCCTGGGCTGGTTGCATGTGCCAAGGACTCACCAGCATTTTCCTGGGGTCTGGCACATGGTAAGAGCAGCTAAGCGTTAGTTTGGGTGGGTGGACAATGAATTATTAAAACTTTATGCTTCTGTTCTCAGCACAGAACAGGTGTAAAATGAATCAAACTCTTACTCTGCCTTCACAGCTCAGTTCATGTGCTCATATGTTACCTCCTTGAGGAGCTTTCAGTGATACCCTTTACTGTACTGGGGGCCCTCCCTGAACTTCCACATGCCCCTCCACCTCTACCACAGCTCAGATCCTCATGTTTAATTTATAATGGTACAATTTAAGTAAAATAATGCATATTAAACTTTAGTTGAGGCTTTTTGAAGATGAAAGATTGAACACATGTTTTTAGCTTTACTCCTTCCTGAAACCCCAACCAAATGACAACAAAGGAATTCTTAAGAAGGCTTAGACCCTTAAGGCCAAAGAGAGAAGGAGAGGAGGGAGCAGCATATCTGGAATCTGCAATTGCAGGCTGGAAAGCAGATGGATGCGTGGTGACTGACTGAGCAGATTCGAGGCATTAAATCCTAAGTCAAAATGGGGCTGAGAAGCAATGGATGAGCACCGCCGAATGCCTTACAGGCTCTGGACCTGGTGGCATGGTAGTTTTGGAAGTGGAAGTGATTTGGGGCTAGAAACAGAAGGATTGGTTGAAAGTTTAAAAAGCAGTTAGACTTCCAGCTTCCTCAGCCACTTCATGCTACTGGGCATGCCCCTTTCCCACTCCAGCAGAGGCGTGGGAACCTTATTCCCTGGAGAAGATAAAGAGAGAGGCTCTGGACTTGGGACGCCAAGGGTACAATGCTGGAAAACGCTACATCCTGGAAGCACGAGAATTACCAAGGGCAGACGGTGGAAGAGTCTGTCTTGGGTGCAGGTAGCAAAGTCACACGTTGTCTGTAGAGAACTTCCCAAAAATTATACAACTGGTGAAAAGTCAGTGTGTCACTTCACACTCATTAGGCTGGCTATTATTTTTTAAAAAATACAGAAAATAACAAGTGTTAGCATGGATATGGAGAAATCAGAATCCTTGTGCATTGCTGGTGGGAACGTAAAATGCTGCAACTGCTGTGGAAAAGAATATGGTGACTCCTCAAACAATTAAACATAGGATTACTATATAGTGCAGAAATTCTACTTTTGGGTATATACCCGAAAGACGTGGAAGCAGGGACTCACAGAGATATTTGTATATGTATGTGCATAGTAGTGGTTATTCACAATAGCCAGGAATGGGAGCAACCCAAGAGTGCATAAATAAAATGTGACATAGACATACAAGTGGTATACACATACAAAGGGTTATTATTCAGCCTTAAAAAGGAAGGATATTCTGACACAGGCTGCAACATGGATGAACCTTGAAGAATTACGCTAAGTGAAACAAGCCAGTCACAAAAGGACAGATAGTGTAGGATTCCACTTATGTGAGATACCTAGAGTAATCAAAATTGTAGAGACAGAAGGTAGAGAGGAGGTTATCAGGAACTAGGGAGAGAGGAGAAGGGGGAGTTAATGTATTAATGAGGGTACAGGGTTTTGTTTGGAATGACTAAAAAGTTCTGGAGATTGATGGTGGTGATTCACCACAGCATGAATGTACTTAGAGTCACTAAACTGTACACTTAAAAATGGTTAAAATGCCCTTAATCCCAGCACTTTGGGAAGCAGAGATGGGAGGATAACTAGCCGCCAGGGGTTTGAGACCAGCCAAGGCAACAAAGTAAGACCCTGTCTCTACAAAAAATAAAAATATTAGCCAGGTGCGGTGGCTCACGCCTGTAATCCCAGCATTTTGGGAGGCCCAGGTGGGCAGATCATGAGGTCAGGAGTTTGAGACCAGCCTGGCCAACATGGTGTGAAACCCCGTCTCCACTAAAAATACAAAAAAAAAAAAAAAAATTAGCCAGACATAGTGGCATGTGCCTGTAATCCCAGCTACTCAGAAGGCTGAAGCAGGAGAATTGCTTGAACCCAGGAGGCAGAGGTTGCAGTGAGCCGAGATTGTGCCACTGCATTCCAGCCTGGGCGACAGAGTGAGACTTCATTAAAAAAAAAAAAAAAAATTAGCTGAAAGTGGTGGCATGTGCCTGTAGTCCCCCAGCTACTCAGGAGGGTGAGGCAGGAAGATCACTTGTGCCCAGGAATTTGGAGTTGCAGTGAGCTATGATTGCACCACTGAACTTAAGTCTGAACAACAGGGCAAAACTTCATCTCCAAAAAAAGAAATGTTTATAATGATAAATTTTATGTTATGTACATTTTGCAACAATAAAAAAGCCAAGTTTTAAATTGTCACCATGTGCTGGTAATTCTAAACAACGTTGTGATAAAGGAGTCCTCCTTGAAAAATATCTTGTTGGCCTATGTTCTAAATAACCGTGTGGTTACTGTTGAGTTTCAATAATACAGATGTCAGCTGGGCACACTCACACCTGTGATGCCACCACTTTGAGAGGATTGCTTGAGTCCAGTAGTTCAAGACTAGCTTGGTCAACATAGCAAGACCCCTATCTCTACAAAATAAAATAAAATAGCTGGACTTGGTGGCATATGTCTGTAGTCCCAGCTGCTCAGGAGGCTGAGGTGGGAGGATGACTAGAGACCAGGAGGGGTAGATAGCTTGAACCCAAGAGTTCAAAACCAGCCTGGGAAACATAGCAAGACCTTGTCTCTACAAAAAAACAAAAAAATGAATAAATCTCAAAGTAAGACATAAATTCTAAACCTGTCTTTCATCTATTCTCACACTTTAGCAAGAGTCTGACTGGACACAAAATTTAGATGGAATCATTTTCCTTCAGAGTCTGAAAGGCTCTGAAGGTGATAATTTATCACTACATGGCTTATCTAGGTAGAATATTCACATAGTCAAGATCATGCAAAGCTTCTGATCTAAATAAAATCTAAATAAAATGACCACATGACCCTGTTGGGAGGATGAAGGCAGGAAGTGTCTGTGGTGGGTATAGGAGCTAAGGAAAGAGGATTAAATTCCACAGTATGAAGTCAATAGAGAAAGCCTCCAAGTTAGTCACCCTAATAAATAGATTATCTATAGATATGGTGAATCTGAAAAGAATCAACAAAAAGAATAAAAAAGGATTACCTGTGGGGAACAGAAAGTGAGAGAAGGGAGCAGAGGGTGGAGATGGAAGAAAGTATAATGGATGTATAAATGAAAACTAGATTTAGCGAGTGTGGTCAAGCACCTGACACATAGTAAGTACTGTGTACATGTGGTCGTGATGAAGACGATGGAATGCTGACCCATAGTTGGTCTTCGTGCAGTCTTTGTCATATTCCCTCTTTTAAGGGTGAGCCATTAGCAATGGGTGCTTATTTTAAGTGTTCCTTATTTAGTAATGAGAGGCTTTTAGTATCTATCTGCCTCTCAAACTAGCCACCTTATGGGAGCCAGGACTGCTGTTTTATTCCACATTAATTTATTTCTACAGTGTGTGGACTCCCTCCCTCCATCCCTCCCTTTTCCGAGTCTGTGCTGCTGAGCAAATGTCTTAATGGTGCAGGAGCGGAGATGGCATGTGTGTTTTAATAAGCAGAAAATGCCAGGTTGGGGGTGGGGGGAATAGTGGTGGCTCAGGTGACGTCAGCTTGCAGATGGAGCTGGCAGGTTAAGTGGAGCAAAGCTAGCTGCAGCCACACTCTCTCCAGCTCTGCCCATGGTAAGGAGCAAGGCAGGGTGGGAGAAGCAGGAGCTTCCATGCACTCCTGGAAGTCTGCTGCAGTGGATAGGGCCATGGTGGGGAAGATCTGCCTTAGCTGTGCTAAAAGGACATTCATAAGGAGATCTGGGCCCTAACCCCCCAGCTGCACCAGGGGAAAGAGGAATCTTGGGAAAACTGGCCAGCTCTGCTCATGGCTCCACAGTTTCATTGCACTTGCAGATGGAAAGCTTGGGGCCCACGTGAGCTGGTCATTGGCAAAGGCTAATGACAACAAAAGCTCAGCACTCACCTGGGCACGAGGACATGGGGCTCTGAGACAGGCTCTCCTCCCATCTCTGGGCCTCAGTTTCTCCAGGATAAAATGATTGGTTCTCTTCATGCATTTCAGCACTGACAAATTTCTATCTGGCACAGTGCCTGCACACAAGAGGTCTGCTTAGACATCTGTGGAGTGAATGCCATGGGGTATCTGCTTGCTATGGTCCTTTCTCCCTCTCAAGTGTAAGAGGCAAAGAAAGCAGGGAGGATGGGGAGCTGCTGGGAAATTTAAGAATAGATTGGGGAACTCTAAACGTAGCTTTCAAGGGGCAGGGAAAAGGCCAGCCACACACCCAGCTTTTGAGGGAGAAGGCACAGCTGAAAGAGGCAGGCAAATGGTTTAGGTTACCATGACAACAGCAGCTAGGAAAGGCATCCAGAGGATGCCAAGAGTAGCATTTTTCCTCCTGCCTTTTTTTTTTTTTTTTTTAAATGACTCGCTTTCTTTCTGTAAGGGAAAGAGAGGAGGAGGTAGAGGGGAAAGAAGGGCCTAACAGAAGGGAGTCTTGGAAAGCAAAACTCACCTTTAAAACTGTAAGGAAATCCATCCCTTTGTCAGACAACTGGCTGAGCCTGCTTTATGACTGGCAAGGGCCAGTCAATTTCCACAATGGCAGTAGCTGCTGAGTAGCTTCTATGAGGCAGGCCCCTTGCTCAGCCCTTTCCACACTGGAAAGTTTGATCCTCCTCAAGGATGCCATTGACATAGAGAATTAGGCCCACTGTACAAATGGGGAAGCTGAACCTCAGATAGAGTAAAAGCCTGTGTCTAAGGGCAGCATGGTGAGTTAGGATTGATGCTCAGGTCCCTCTGGCTGTCAAGCAGTGGCATGGAAGCTCTCTTCCAAGTAGCCATGGCAAAACCTGGCAGATGTGGGTGGAAAGCCATGATGATCATGCTTCTTTATTTAGGTGAAACTTTCAGAAAGGGATTCCCTAACCTGTGTCATTGTATTAGTCTTTTTTTACACTGCTATAAAGAACTGCCTGAGACTGGGTAATTTACAAAGGAAAGAGATTTAATTGACTCACAGTTCCACATGGCTGGGGAGACCTCAGAAAATTTACAATCATGGCAGAAAGTGAAGGAGAAGCAAAACACCTTCTTCAGAAGGCGGCAGGAAGGAGAATGAACACAGGAGGAACTACCAAACACTTATAAAACCATCAGATCTCATGATAACTCACTCACTATCACAAAAATAGCATGGGGGAAACTGCCCTTATGATCCATTTATTTCCAACCAGTCTCTCCCTTGACATGTGAGAATTATGGGAATTATAATTCAAGATGAGATTTGGGTGGGATCACAAAGCCTAACCATATTTTTCTGTCCCTGGCCCTTCCCAAGTCTCATGTCACTTTCACATTTCAAAACCAATCATGCCTTCCCCACATCCCCCAAAGTCTTAATTCAATGCAGCATTAACCCAAAGTCCAAGTCCAAAGTCTCATCTGAGACAAGGCAAGTTCCTTCTTCCTAGGAGCCTGTAAAATCAAAAGCAAGTTAGTTACTTCCAAGATACAACAGTGGTACAGGCATTGGATAAATGTTCTCATTCCAAATGGGAGAAATTAGCCAAAACAAAGGGGCTACAGGTGCCATGCCAGTCCGAAACCCAGCTGGGCAGTCATTAATTTTTATGGCTCCAAAATGATTTCCTTTGACTTCATGTCTTGCAGCCAGGTCATGCTGATGCAAGAGGTGGGCTCCCATGGCCTTGGGCAGCTCCAACCCTGTGGCTTTGCAGGGTATAGCTCCTCTTCCAGCTGCATTCACAGGATGGCATTGAATGTCCGTGGCTTTTCCAGGAGCATGGTGCAAACTGTCAATGGATCTACCATTCGGGGGTCCTAGCAGAGAGGAACATAGCAGAGGTTCCCCATAAGGACTCCACCCCTGCAGCAAACTTCTGCCTGGACATCCAGGCATTTCCACATACGCTCTGAAATCTAGGTGGATGTTCCCAAACCCCAATTCTTGGCTTCTGTGCACCTGCAGGCCCAACACCATGTGTAAGCTGCCAAGGCTTTGAGCTTGCACCCTCTGAAGCAATGGCCTGAGATGTACATTGGTCTCTTTTAGCCATGGCTAGGATGCAGGGCACCAAGTCCCAAGACTGCACAAAGTAGCAAGACAGTGGGTCCAGCCCAGGAAACCACTTTTTCCTCCTAGGCCTGGGGCCTGTGATGGGAGGGGCTGTTGTGAAGACCTCTGACATGCCCTGGAGACATTTTCCCCATTGTCTTGGTGATTAACATTTAACTCCTCATTATTTATGCAATTTTCTGTAGCTGGCTTGAATTTCTCCCTAGAAAATGGGTTTTTCTTTTCAATCACATCATCAGGCTGCAAATTTTCTGAACTTTTATGTTCTGCTTCCCTTTTAAACATAAATCCCAATTCCAAACCATCCTTTTGTGAATCCATAAAACTGAATGCTTTTAAGAGCACCCAGATTGCCTCTTGAATGCTTTGCTGCTTAGAAATTTCTTCTGCCAAATGCTCTAAACCATCTCTCTCAAGTTCAAAGTTCCACAGATCTCTAGGGCAGAAGCAAAATGTCACCAGCCTCTTTGCTAAAGCATACAAAGAATCACCTTTATTCCAGTTCCCAAAAAGCAGCTCCTCATCTCCATCTGAGACCACCTCAGCCTGGACTTCACTGTTTATATCACTATCGGCATTTTGGTCAAATCAATTAAACAAGTCTCCAGGAAGTTCCAAACTTTCTCACATCTTCCTGTCTTCTGAGCCCTCCAAACTGCTCCAATCTCTGCCTGTTACCCAGTTCCAAAGTCACTCCCACATTTTTGGGTATCTTTATAGCAGTGTCCCACTCTCTGCAGTGCCAATGTACTGTATTAGTTCATTTTCACACTGCTAAAAAGAACTATCTGAGACTGGGTAATTTACTAAGGAAGCAGGTTTAATTGACTCACAGTTCAGCATGGCTGGGGAAGCCTCAGAAAACTCACAATCATGGCAGAAGGTGAAGAGGAAGCAAGGTACCTTTTTCAGAAGGTGGCAGGAAGGAGAATGAATGCAGGAGGAACTACTAAGCAGTTACAAAACCATCAGATCTCGTGAGAACTCACTCAGTATCATGAGAATGGCATATGGGAAACTGCCCCCATGATCCAATGACCTTTACCTGGTCTCTCCCTTGACACATGGGGATTATAATTCAAGATGAGATTTGGGTGAGGGACACAAAGCCTAACCATATCAGTCATGCAAAGATGTTTATTTCCAGTGACTGGAGTCAACAGAACGCTCTCTCTTGGAGTCTTCAGTTGCCTATGATTGGTGTGTAGGGGGGTGTAGCCATGGGGTATTGAATATATGCAGACCCCTAAGTTAGCACTTAGCAGTTGTGTGACCTGGGGCTGTGCCTCAGTTTCCTCTCATGTCAATGGGGATGGCCATGAGATCTTTTCACAGGGCAACAGAGATGACTGAATGTGCAAATGCACATGGAGCCCAGTGAAGCATCTGGCTCATACCACGTGCTCAGTGGACATCAGCTATGTTACTGAGAGGAAAAGGAAGCTGAGAGGAGGAGGAGGATGGTTCCCTAAAATCTTGCAGCAGCAAGTCAGGGCAGGGCAGTGGCCTGGACTCAGCCTCCTGGTTCTCATGGTGTGTGCATCCATCTCACTCACACTTTGGTGGATGCAGACCCTCACCCATAAGTAGCCCAGCTTCTGGTCACAGACATCATAAGGACACAAACGATAACATGCCAGCTCTCTGGGACCTCCTAACTCTGTGTGTGTGTGTGTGTGTGTGTGTGTGTGTGTGTGTGTGTGTCACAGATATATATATATATATATATATATATATATATATATATATATGTATGTATATAAATTGGAATTACAGGCTCCATAAGCCCTGTGGATGGGGGCCCACAGCACTACCTCCCTTAGGTTAATGTTTCATCAGTGAACAGTCTCATAATTCATTATTTACATCATGCATGCTGCCATAATTGACTAATTAGCTTGAACTGTCTGCTTAGCTCACTGGACAGGTCACTGCTCTGACTACAGGCAGGGTGAGGATACTGGAAGGTTAGTCCTGGAAGGAGCCTTGAAGGCACCAGGAGACAGGTCTGAAGGCGGGACCACATATGCGGAGGGGTGGGCACTCACATGGAAGCACCCCCTAAAAAGAGAGTGGGTTCCAGATACTAAGAGGACATTGAAGAAATAAAGGCAAGCTACATTTACTGAGCACGTGCTAAGTGCCCAACACCAGGCTAGGGGCTTCTACACACATTCACTGGCTAATTCTTTGTGTTGGATATTTTTATCTCTGATTTGCAAGATAGAAAAACTGAGGCTCAGAAAGAGACATAGAAGCTTGTCCATGGTCAAAAATCATTCAAAGGAGTTAGTCTTTTGCATCTGGAGCCATGGACTATCACGTTCCTTGTCAAGGGCTCAGAAACAGGAAAGCTGAGTGAAACATTGTCCAGCCACCAGATGGATATGGTGGGTGGAGTGTGTGCAGTCTGTGCTCTCTCGTCAGTGTGGGAATGGAGATGTCAGTCTTTGTGATATGTCTGTGAAAGGCTGGGAGTTGGGTTCGCCAGAGACAGAGACTGCTGTATTTATAGTGCATGAGTTTCCTAGGGTGAAAGATAAAGTTGCCCGGAGCCCGTGTGGAGAGCATCCCTGGATACGCTTGAAGTGAGTGGCTCATCATGTATAGGCTGGCCGAGGCTGGCCTTCAAGGCCGAGCCATCTGTCTTCTGAGGGTGGATGAGTCAGCAGGCAGCTGCCTGCCATAGGTCAGTGGCATGTCTTTGGGGAGAGATTGCTGTATTATTAGAAGGTGTTGACGTGGTACTCTGTTTGCAAAACACTTCTTCGTCACTTTAAGTTTGGGAAATATTTGGTGCAAGCTTACTAATGCCTGAGAATCAAATTTTCTTGGGCAAGCTGTTTTTCTGTGAGTCCTACAAAAGGGAGCAACACTAAATGGGGAATTATTGCTACAGAAACCAGAGGTACTTTAAAGAGTCATCAGATGTGACATCTTTCTAGGAACAAGAAATGGAGTAGAAAGAACCCCTAGACACAACCTAGCTCAACCCGCTATTTAAAAAGTGTGGAGACTAAGGCCCAAGAATGGCATTCTCAAGGTCATTCAGCCAATTAGCCAATAAGGCAAGAGTGAGACTCAGCTTCCCTGTCTCCAAGCCCTCTACAGGGAGCATGAGAGTTCACGGCACCAGATGCAGAAGGCTGACTCATTTGAGCCTCAGGGGTGCTTGTCAGGTCATCATCAATGGTCCAGGCAGTTGCTTGGTCCCAGCTGGTTAGTGATGGAGCTAAGATATGAACCTGCATCTTCAGCTTTTTAGTTTGATGACCCAACCACTTACTACCCCTAAAATTGGTACATAATCTCCCCAACCCTCTGTCAGCTTGTCCAAAAGTTTTCCAGCTAAATCAAAGTACTGAATAGATGGTATAATGAACACTTGTCATATCACTTAACATTTCTGAACATTTTTCCTATATTAGGGGAAATTCCCACATTTTTAAGTCTCTCCTCTTCAAGTAAAAGCTAGAAGTCGATTTCCCAGCCATTTCTGAGAATGTTGACTAGATGCAGTCCATCAGAGGCATCCATGTAAGGCCTTGATTTGGAAGAAGGAAATATAAAAACGCAGACCCCACATGCAATCCTTTCTTGATGAGGATAGTGAAGGATGAGGCAGAGGCAGCATCCAGATCTCAGTTCTGGCAGAGCCCAAGGATGCAGCAGCTGTGTCCTGTGCTTGGCGTCTGCAGGGCCTGTAGCCAGAGGCCATGAGATCCGAGTGAGCTACGAGCAGTGCAAACGGGTGATTTGGAAATTGTTCCTGGGCATGTGGTCTCCAGGCCCCAGTCTCTGGCCCTCTTGGAGATTCTGCAAGCTCCTAACAATCTTTAATAAATTCCTCTTCCATTTAAACCAGATAGAGTAGACCCTGTTGTCTGCAACTTAAAATCTGAATGGGCACAAATATCATCCTCATTCTCATCATCGTCACCATCTCTATGATTTTTATCTTAGATATAAAATGGCTTGAGCCAAGTGTGTAGTGGTTCACACCTGTAATCCCAGCACGTTGGGAGGCTGAGGCAAGAGGATCTCTTGAGCCTAGGAGTTCAAGACCAGCCCTGACAACATAGTGAGGCCCCCATCTCTACAAAAAATTTTAAAAATTAGCTGGGTATGGTGGTGCATGCCTGTAGTCTCAGCTATCTGGGAAGCTGAGATGGGAAGGATCGCTTGAGCCCAGGAGGTTGAGGCTACAGTGAGCCATGGTTGTGCCACTGCGCTGCAGCCTGGGTGACAGAGCAAGACCCTGTCTCAAAACAAATAAATAAATAAATAAAATGGCAGGTGGGTGTTGCTGTCCCTATTTTCTTGAAGTTCATTCTTCTCTTGAGAGGAAAGGTGTCCCGGTATTTTTCTTTATCTTACTTTATATTACATTGTAGACATGCAAGCTATGCATGTATAATAGGTGTTCATGGTGTTCATTAAAGATTTGCTGGCCACTGGCTAGCTGGGTAGAGAGGTGATATTTCCATGATAATATGTGCCCTAAGTCTGATATTTCATTCTTGATTGGTGTTCTTATTAGGATGATTTCAACTGCATGTAATAGATGGCTCCATTAAAAGTGGCTTAAACAAAAAAGGAACCATTTTGCATAACCAGAAATTGGAGTGGATCCAAAAGCAGGGTGGAGTCAGTGTTGCTTAACTCAGACACTCAGGTGTCATCAGAGCCCCTGGTCCTTTCCATCTTTATGCTCTGTCATTTTTGTATGGTAGCTTTTATTCCCAAGCTTATCTCCTCATAGTCACAAGATGGCTGCAGCACTTCCAGACATCACAGATAGACACCAAACTTCAGTAATACAAAACATCAAACCACATTTACATCCTTCCTCTTGAGGTATCCCTTTGGAAAGTGAGGACCCTTTCCAGAAGCTCCCCAACAAATTTTCCTTCATGTCTCACTGGCCAATAAATTATGCCCTATAACCTTTCTTAAACCAGTCCCGGCAGAGAAATAGGTTTATCATACTGACATGTATCATTCAGGATTCATGCCTTGGGGCTGGGGATAAAAGATGAGAAGAAGGGAGGAGTGGATTTTGGGTAGCAGCAAAGTTCGCCAATTGCCTTCAGTGCACTGGCTCTCAAGTTAGCTACGTCCACATGCTTTACCATCTCACAGCAGCTAAGCAGGTCGGTGTTGCTGTCCCCATTTTCTTGAGCTTGAATTCAGGCAGTTGAAAAGTGATTTGCCTAAGGTTACACAGCTAAATCATAGGAGAGTTGGGCTTGGAATCTAATTGATTCCAAGTTCATAACCCCCATGGTCCCCTGAGGGGAAAGCACTCTTCCTACAGTTTATGCAGATGTTTTGCTAAAGCAAGAACTTCAGCATGGAAATAGCTTGTTAATTGGAGGAGGCGGCAGAAAAATGTATTCCCTTGCTGGGTTTAACCTTGTATTTTAATAAACTGTTTAAAGGAAAGAGAAACGGTTTCCTGTTGGCTGTTGAGAAGTCTGACTCTGTGCTGCTGAAATACTTACTCTCCTGTTATTGCTGGCCATCTCTCAGGCTCAGGCAAACTGCTGCACAGGAGAAAAGAATTCAGCAGTGACTCAATGGAACTTCCACGGAAGAAACTCCTGCCAGTGGCTAACCATGGTTTGCTAACGGTCTCCTTGGAAAGCTCACTGGGGATTTATTTCTTGGCAGGATTAACTTCTTTAGAGAAAAAACATCAGCTGCCTCTTCCAGAGGGGGTTGCTGGTGGGGGGAGAAGAGGGTAGAATTTTGGTTACTTTCTATGTGGCGTTTTCCTCCTAAGTGCATGGGCTATGCTGGCAAGTAGCTTTGGATTTGAAGGCAATTTTCTTTCTAATTCAGATAAATTCAGTTTATTTTAACTCCCATGTACTGGAAGCATTCACTGTGTGGAAGGCCCTGTGCCAGGAGCTGAGGAAACCAGGGTGCCTGGAAGTATGACAGTGCTTGGCATGTAGTACATGCAATCTGTGTTGATAATTGGTCACTGCATGTTGTTGAGATGCTTAGAAATAATGTGCATACAATGCTTCACTCAGCGCTGCTTACCAATTGTGCTAAAAGTTCTTACTACTGTGCTAAGAGCTAATGCTTATTGAGTGTTTCCTTTATGCCAGACACAACTCTAAATACCTTTCATACATTAATTGACTTAATGTCAATTAATCTTACATTAATTGACTTAATGTATGAAAGGTATTTAGAGTTGTGTCTGGCATAAAGGAATTATTATCATGACACTATGTAACTTAATCATGACAATGACACTATGAGGCAGGTACTATTTTGACTCTGCTTGTGGATGAGGAAGCTCAGAGAATTTGAGTAACTCATTGAAGGTCTACATAGCTGCCTTTGGAAACTGCATTCTTAACCACCATAGTATTTTGCCTCTTGCTGTTTAATATTACTACTACTGTTGTGATGTTATTATTCTTTTCTATTATTATTCTCACTGTGATTCTTCCCATCACAGTGATGTTTTCAAGAATAGTCTTTTTATAACTGGTACTTTCTTTTGGTTTCCTTCTTGCAATTTGGCCATAGTACTTTCATGTGAGCAGTGAGTATGGGAGAAATCCCTGGTGGAGTATCTTTTCGGGAACACATATGTATTCCATCTTGCTGTAGATGCCACTTTTCTTCTTGACAAAGTTTTTCTTCTTAATACAGGGCAGGCTCCCAGCTGCTGCAAAATAGATCAGCACCATGGAGAGCTCATTCCAGTCACCAAAATGGAACAAGGGCTGTGGTCAATGGAAGTGAAATTAAAACTGTTTTTATAATGGTAAAAACTACAATTTGTGCAGTGACTCCTATGTGCCATACACTTTTCATACCTGATCCTATTTAATTCTCATGACTACACAGCAAAGGGTGTGTGATTATTCCCATTTTTCACATAAAAGAGGACTAAATGTCAGAGGTGAAGCAACCCATTGTCAGTCACACAGTTAGCAAGTAGGGAAGTCAGAGTTAAATCAGATCTTTTGACCTCAGATTCCTTGCTTTTTTACACTAGATAATGATGCTTCATATTGCCCTGGCAATTCAGTTGTAGGTTTCACCCTGGCTCCCTGACCAAAGGCCACTCCCATAGGAACCTACCCTTAGCTGTCAGAGCCAAAGACAACAGTCTGCAAGAGTCTGCACTGGTTGTCTCCTTCTGTCCCTACCTGGCCATTCTACCTAATCACCTGGGCTTATACTCACAGACGTAGCTTGCCATGAGAATGGGTTATGTGTCTCTACTGTTTATTGGTGTGGCACTGGCCAGCTACCAGCACATACAGCAGGCACTCAACTAGTATCTGTTGAATGAGTGAATAAATAAATCAACAAGTAAGTAAGTGGATGAATGAGTGAATTGCCTTCAAAGGATCTTCCTCAAAGGCCTGGCCTCCAGCAGTTTGCTCTCTTTTTAATCTTGCCTCCTGAGCTCCAGAGATCCTCCAGAGATCTGCATCTTTGTTTCTGAATTCTGATAAAGGAAAGATGAGTGATTGGGTGGGTAGGAAGTGGGCTACCCAACATGTACAGGGAGCTGTTCTTTGAGGTAAGCAATAAGGTCCAGTAAACATGTGGGGAGACAAGTCACTCCACTTGGAGAATATTGTCTTCCTTTTGTGAATGTATTAGAGATGTGCCTGTAATTTCTGTTTCTTCATTAATCATTGAGCACCTATTGTGTACCAGGGACTGACTTAGGCAACAAGGAACTGCGCCAGCCACACTCAACTTCTTTTGCTCCTCTATATATTCCACATTCTCTCATTTCTTAGCTTTCTGGCTTGCTGTTACCTCTCTTGGGAATACTATTCTATCATCTGGACCCTGTGCCTGGATAATTCCTACTTCTCTTTCAAGTCAGAGTGGAAACATTTCCTTCTGTGAGAAGCCATCCTCTAACTCCCCAAATCTGTGGTCAGTGCTCCCTATGTCATCTTTGACTTTTCTCATCATTGCCCTTCATAGGACTCTGTAATGTCATTTTCAGCCTCTTTGTCTGTGTCTGTCCAGGAGATGAGGATATGGAGATGAGGGTCCCTGATGGGCTCTCTGTTATATTTCTATAGTGACTGGCAGCAATATAGTACACATCTAATAGATTTTTAATTAAGTGGTTAAAATAGAACATATGCATAAATTTTCTGAGCAGTAGAATAATGTACATAAATGTAAATTATTTATATTCTTCTCCATTGGGTGTTGCAGAGGATGTCACCTTCTTTCTGCCCAGTCTGTTATTAAGCCATAAACCCATTCCTCTGATTTTTCTATCTCGAATATCTCTTCCCACAACACCTACTGAGCACGTTTTTGTTGCCAGACATTGTTTTACATGCCCTTCTTGCGTACATTAGCTTACTTGATCCTTAGAACAACTTTCTAAAGCAGGTTCTACTATTATTCCCTCCATGTTATAGATGAGGAAACTGAGGCAAAGTGAGGTCGATTAACTAGTCACATACCTTTTTTATTAGTTAAGGTTGTTGTAGAAAATAGGTAACACATACAAATTAAAGCAAGTTTAATAAAAGAACAATATGTGAGGTTGAACCATGAGACTGCCAATATTTGGTGATTTTTGACTTTCAAAAATAGCAATTTTATAAGTTTGAACTTAATGCAAATGTATGACCAGAGTTTAGGGCAAGAAACAAGTGATGGTGCAGTACCCTGGGGCTAGCAACCCAGGAAGCTGAGGCACTGCTAGGTCTGAAGGAGTGAGAGGAGGTAGTAGTTACCAGAGCCTAGAGAGGGAGCCATGTGGACAGTCCACCTGAGAGGAGACGTGGCCTTTGGTTGAGCCCATAGTGATCCAGCAGGGAGACAGGGAGCTGGGAAAACACATTTCTCAGCCTGTTTCTTCTCAGTTTCTGCAGTGGTTGCCAGGGCTTTCCATTGGTTGAACAACTGGAAGCCACAGGTCCACGGTGTTTGTTGCTGCAGTCCATAGAGTTCAGCCTGTTGGAGCACAGGGCAGAGTGTGAAGGGTAGAGGGTGATTTATAGGGACAAATAGAAGACATTTGGCACAGCAAGTAAGTGAGAGTTGGGTGAAAACCCAGGCAGCCTAGTTAAAGAGCCCATGCTCTGAGCCAGCATCTCTCATTTTGAACTTGGTGGAAAGAGCTGAGTCTATATAGTCACTGCTGCACCAAAATCTCCTCTTGGGGATTTTGATGGAACTTCTCGGGAACTCAGACTTACCAATGAATTATTCACCCTTTATATTAATATTTGATTTCTAACAAAATAGCTGGTTTTAAGAGTGCTTTGGTGCAAAACGGAGCCAGTTTGAACCCAGGGCTGCAGCCTACTCTTTGCAGGTCTTGTTCATCTTTGGTAGTTAAATATTTTAGTGGGTAAATAAGGGCCCATGTCAGGCTTCATAAATATTTTAGAAGTTGAGGCTTGCTGTCGAGATGATGGCACATTAATGAACATTGATGGTGTCCAACCAATGGCAGGCAACTCACTTAGATCACAAAATGTCAACTCTGGGACAAATCATGTGAACCTGGAATTTTTTTCAAAACACATACTTTGAGGAAATTTTGAGATAAGCCCCAAAACACGAGGTCTGAAAGAGAAAAAAATGAGAATATGTGTCCTGGCATCTGTGGCAATAGTTTTCCCTGGGACCGAGGACAGCCTTGTTCTCCTTCCCACTTTGGTACCTTTACAGTTGATGTTTCCTCTGGCTCAAACATCTTCTACCTTTAACCCTGTGACAAAATCCTACTCATTCTTCAAGTCTAACTCTCCTAGGAAGGATCTCATGATTTTCCATCTTGTCCTAGGCAGAATAAACCATCTTGGGTAATAGGATAGTTATATATCTATCTCCTCGACTAGACTATGAATTACCTTCTTCTCATGGCTAGAGACCATGCCACAGGCATCTCTGGAGCCTCCAAGCCTAGCATGGTGCCTGGCACACAGTTGGTATTCCATACATGTTGGATGAATAAATAAAGGAGCCAATAAGTCCTATCTTCTCAGAGGAAGCTGTCTTCAGTATTGGGGAGGGCTCACTGAGGGTCTGTATGAAATTCCATGGGAAACCGCTGTGTGTGTTTTCTGGGTACAGTAGGGAGCATCAGCTGGAATTCTAAAACGACAAGTGATGAGAGATATATGTACTCGTGCCTTAGTTTAGGCTGCTATAACAAAAAACAATACCACAGACTAGGTGAGTTAAACAATTAACACTTACTTCTCACAGTTCTGAGGTCTTTTTTATAAGGGCAGTAATCTCTCATGAGGACCCCATTCTCATGACTTTATCTAAATCTAATTAACTCCCTAAAGATCATACCTTTTCAGATTGGTGATTAGCAAATTAGGGCTTCAACATTTAAATTTGCTGTGGAGGTTGAAAGGGACACAAACATTCAGTCCATAGACACTGAGATACTGGGTTCTTTCCCAGAATGCGTGTGTGCCCATAGTCCTGTGAGGCCAGTCTAAGCCCACCTTTCACCCCAGGGAGCAACTGCTGGAATTCTTCAGCAACATGAGTCCAAAGTTCAAAGCCTTTGGACCAGACAATGCTGATTCAAGTCCCAGTTCTGCCATTCCCTAGCTGTGGAATTTGGTACATGACTTACACTCTATTTGCCTCAGTTTGCTTGTCTTTAACTTGAAGCTGGTCACACCTAGCCCTCTGGGCTGCTGCAAGAGACGCAGAACACTATGGTGACCTCTTCCAGAAGCTGTGATTGATTATGTCTCTGTCTTCCTCTGCAAAAGTAAGAGGCAGAGGAGGAGATGTGAGCACTGGCCTGGGAGCACATGGCTAACTTCTGACCATGACTGATGCATGGCGTCCTGTCCCATCCACTCCACAAAGATTCTTCTGAGGACCACCTGGAACAAAGGGGTTAAGGTATCTGTCTACACAGAGGGCTCTGAAATTGCAACACACACACCTTTGCCTTATGAATAAATATATCTCTGCTTGTTCTCTTTGTGGATAGAAGATAGAGTTCAAATCTCAAATCACTGATGAAGAGATCATTGTGCTCACATTTCAGTATGTAGCTACTTCCAAGTTCCTAATATTTAGTTTTCCAATCACATAGACCTCTGCTACCAGCCCAGGTGAAACTACAATTAATTTTGACAATGAAAGGATTTTGAAACATTATTGCATCTGAATCTTGTATCTTTATCATTCTTCAGTGAAAAAATTTAAATACACATATCTATCTAAATATATCTATCTCTATATAGTCTTTCATCTCTGCTATGTATTTACTTTTTATTTATCTAACTATCATCTCTATATAATTTGTAATTTCTGTGATTAACTGCTAGCAGAAGCACATATTTTTCAGTTCCCCAAATGATATATAAAGATGTAATCCACACAACACTGAGAGACCAGAATTATTAAACTCAAAACAAGAAAATGAAGGCTCAGTAACACTGAGGGTGTGATCCAAGACCAATAGCCAATACGTGGCAGTGTTGGGACTTGAACACAGGTTTTCTGCTTCTGAATCCCAGTTTCATTTCTGGATAACTTCCTGGCCCTCAGAAAAAAAAGGGGGTGGTCCTTGAAGAGTGAGGATCGGCTTTCTACACACACTTATTGCTTTAGTACTCACAGGCAATGGAATTATCCACCAACTTTCCTGGAGGAAAATGGGATAGGTGAGAACTATCAGCAGCTTGGGTGGCCAAGCCAACATCAAACCAGAACAGCCTCTTGAAGATGAGTTCACACAACTCTTCAATACTGAGGCAGTCTCAGAACTTCAGAATCCAAAATTCTATAGTATAGTCTTTAGAACTAAAAACACTAAAGCGAGCTCTTTAGAAATGAAAACAAAGTACCAAAGAAAGAACATGGCCACAGCTGGGCGCAGTGGCTCATGCCTGTAATCCCAGCACTTTGGGAGGCTGAGGCAGGCAGATGAGAAGGTCAGGAGTTTGAGACCAGCCTGGCCAACATAGCGAAACCCTGCCTCTACTAAAAATACAAAAAATTAGCCAGGCGTGGTGGTGGGGACACCTGTAATCCCAGCTACTCGGGAGGCTGAGTCAGGAGAATCACTTGAACCCGGGAGGCGGAGGTTGTATTGAGCTGAGATCACACCATTGCACTCCAGTCCGGACGGCAGTGTGAGACTCTGTCTCAAAAAAAAAAAAAAAGAAAACGAAAAAAAAGAACATGGCCAACCTTGGTCAGGATGACAGAGGCTCGGGTGGCAAGAAGGGGAGAGAGTTATGGTAACCATGGGCAGGACGCCGCACTGTGGCGGCTGCCCGGTTTCTGTTCTGAGAATTATGAATCTCTTTGGAAACTGACTGAAGGGCTAGGCAAGCTAACCACATATCCCCTTCAATAGAAGCTACACTGTTCATTCTGGCATGTGCAAGCTCGTGATGAAGCGCCTGAAGTCAACCTTCCCTGTCTCGAGGTCTCAGAGATGAAACAGCCTGTCTGCATCTCAGCAGCTTTGAATTGTGGCTGGACCACACGGATGGGTCAGTCAATCTGTGCCTTTGGCATTTCGTGCTATAAACAACCCCTTCCTGGTTAAGAGAAAGATGAGATAAGGGAGACATAAAGTGTAGGCTTTGGATCTTGCCAGAATTAAGGCTGACTCACCTCTCTGTGTTTGTTCAAACTTTGATTCTTTTAGTCCCAATGAGATAGATACAAGTTAAAAGCGCTGCCCTCTTATTTGATTAACTACAATGCTTAGGGCTATTCAGCTATGACCCCCGTGCTTCCTGCTCTTGGCTGGGAGGTGGGATATTTCTGCTGCCCCAACATGATGCTGAGTTGTGCTGTCCTCTTGGTAGTCAGGGGCGGATGACAGTGTTGGATGTCTCGGCTTTGAAGCTGAGCATCTGTCTATGTACCTGGCAGCTGCTGTGTCAGGGAGGGAGGTGCGAGGACCTTTCATTACTTTCCCATGGAGACATGCAACTATGACTCTTACCCCATTCTGGAAAAGTTTCATTACTCCCTAATGGAAGTGGAGAAAGTAAACAAATATGGCTCTTAACAAAGAGTCTTTCAAGAGAAAATTTACAGCTATGTAATCTTGCTTCTCCTGGCAACATGTAACCCATCTTCTGGGAAAAGTATCTAAAGTTTTATGTAACATGTTTATGAACAACAGAAAATATTGACAGTCTGTTCATCCCATCTGCTTCCCATGACAGGGAGGAATCGTTCTGTAGTGGTGCCAGAGGGTCTCCTGGTCCATAAGGGGATCTTTCTGGAGGTGTCCTGTTATAGGGGTCCTGCCTTCAGGGAGATGGAGGCCACAGAAGTCTCCTAGGTGAGCTCTTTTGGAAGAGGAATCAGGAATTTGGCCTCTGGAACTTTCTCTTCCTAATGCATGGCATGCTCCTAGCCAGTCTGGGCTCATGAAGTCACTGGTAGGAAAGTGCCTAAATGGCCAGTGGGGTTGTTGGTGTGGAGAACAGTGAGACAGGGAAGGGGGTGGGCTTTCTCATGCTCTGCAGGCAGCTGGTGGGAAGGGGGCCCTAAGCTAAGCATGGGGGTGGCAACATGTAAAGGAGAGGTAAGTGAGCTGAGGCCCTGGTGTTTAGAGGAGGAGGAAGGGGAAAGAGAAAGGAGGAATAATAAAGAGAAGGACAGAGGGAAAGGCAGAGGCAGATGGAGAGGGAGAGGCAGAAAGGGAGGGAGGAAGAGGGAGAGGCAGAGAGGAACAGGAGAGGGAGATAGGGAGGGAGGGAGAGGGAGAGGGAGGGACAGAGAAAGGCAGAGAGAGGGAGGGAGAGGGAGAAGCAGAGAGAGGGAGGGACAGAGAGAGGCAGAGAGAGGGGAGAGAGAGGGAGAAGCAGAGAGAGAGGGAGGGAGAGGGAGAAGCAGGGAGGGAGGCGGGGAGGCAGAGAGAGGCAGAGGGAGAGGGAGAGAGGGACAGAGGGAGAGGGAGAGAGGAATGGAGGGAGAGGGAGGGAGGGAGAGAAAGGGAGAGGCAGAGAGGGAGGGACAGGGAGAGAGGGAGGGAGAGGGAGAGGGAGAGAGAGAGAGGGACGGAGGGAGAGGGAGAGAGGGATGCAGAGAAAGGGGAGGGAGATAGGGAGAGGGAGAGAGGGATAGAGAGAGGGAGAGAGGGACAGAGGGAGAGGGACGGAGGGAGAGGGAGAGAGGAATGGAGGGAGAGAGGGATGGAGGGAGAGGGAGAGGCAGAGAGGGAGGGAAAGAGGCATATGTCCTTGAAGCTTGCTGTAAGGGACACTACCTGAGACCACTCTAGGGGATCATGGGGGAGACATGGACAATGCTTGGGATGCTTTAAAGAGCAAGGCTGCATGGTTCGTGGCAAAACAGTGACAATGACCTTAAGGGTCAGCAGTAAGAGAACAGGGGAATTTGTGATGGTATCGTCTAAACCACAGAACACCGAACAACCATCACGAGGGCTTGCCCGTATAGATCCATTGATGTGGAAGCATATTCATAGTTGCCAATGACAAAATTATTTGGAGGCAATGCTCATAGCATGAGGCCATTTTTTGTAAATTACAATATCCAATCTACTGTTTATGTCAATGTCTGGACAGCCATTCAAGGATGTCATCTAGAACATCTTGTGACCCAAGTTACAGAAATGTGGAGAACTGTCCACTGCAAGACTGCAGGGGCCACGGGGGCGGTGGCCAAAGAGTGTGCCCTGCCTGAAGACAAAGAGATTTCAAAATTCAAGAAAAAATGGACTCACCAAACAGATATGCAAGCCACCTGCTCTATAAATTACACACTAAATATTAATAGTGGTTACTTCTGGGTGGTGAGATTTGGGAGTTACCTTAATTTTAAAAAGTGCTTGTATAGAGTTTTTAGAATTTTAATTTTTTGACTGTGACTATGAGTGTGTGATTTATGAAAAGACAAGAAGAGTAGGACTGAGTTGCCATGTGAACTTCCCTTTCTGTTGCTGGCATAAGGCCCCTCTCTGGTCCTCCCTGCAGGCGAGGGAACCATGCAGACTGGAGGGAGCGAGGCCAGGAAAGGCCCCCCAAATATATGCCCAATGGCTCCCTGACTGCCTTCATGTAGCAGCAGGAGCTTAGCATGACCTGAGCATGAGCTATGGGCCAGGCCTGGTGGTGCCGGCAGCTTCAGCTGGTCAGGCTCCTTTAATCCTCACAAAGCTCCTCCCGGTGGGACTGTTGTTATCCCCTCTTACAGAGGAGGAAAGCTGACAGAGTTCCTGTGAGCTGCCTGCCATCACTTAGACTGAAAGAGGCAGAGATGGGACGCAGGACCAGGAGGTTTCTGGCCATAAAGCAAGTGCCCTGTGGCTCCAAACCACCAGGCTACACTTCCAGCAGCATGGCTGGCCCTCCAGGGCTAGGATTTGGCCTTTCAAAGTTGCCTTGCCAGAGGAGAGGTGAAAGGCCAGTTGTATTGTGATCGGTTGTATTGTGATCAATAAAGGGCCAGCTGTATTGTGGTCAAGAAGTGCCAGGGCTGATGGGAATCTGTATGTTGTGACGGTGCTAGCCAGATGGTTCATCACACCACCTGGGCCAGGCAAGGTGCTGACGGCTGGTGGACATGGGGCAAAGACCTGATTCTGCTGGTTTCTGGCTGTGCAATTTCAGAAAAGTCAATTTGCTTTTTTTCCTCATCTTGTAAAGTGGGGATAAACACACACACATCTCATGGGATTGTTCTGTGCCCAACAGGATGAGTAGAAAGTGCTTGGTAGAGTAGATGGCCCTGGCGTTGTTTTGGGTATTGCTATTGCTGGCCAAGCCTGGGCTCGGGGCTCACTCAGATGTTGAGGATGGAGGGGCACTGCCAGCCTCTCCCTTCCATGTCCCTTCGCGATGGCTTCAGATCTGGGGGAAGCTATGAGTTTGCCCAGTGTGTGTTCGTGGTTTCTACTAAATTAGAAAGGAAACAAGACAGGGCATGCTGGAGCTATGGGAAAGGGTGTCACTGCTCTGTTCAACATTGAACAGGCAGCTTAATTTCCAGGCTGTGGATTAGCACAACTTAGAAGAACCATTCCGGGAGCAGAGGACTGGAAGGGCACTTTTCCCCCTCAATACATTTCAAATTCATATACTTGAAAAACCACTGAGGCTTCTATAGTCCACACAAAACAGTCTCCGTTTAACAGCATCACATTCAGTTTTTTTAAATAAACACTATGTACAGGCAAAGGAATGACATTGAAATGTTTGATATCCCACAATGCTGAAAGAAAAGACATCGAGTATTTTTTTCCATTGCACCTTTATTGTTTATTCTGTTCACTGTTCGGAATTTTCATACAGTCTTTCTAGAACCACACAGAGCCTATTGAGTAGCTCCTTCCCCCGACATTGCTTTATTTCTAACCAGCCTCCTCTCGTCCCTTGTCCTTGGTGTATGATATTCTGCTAGTGTCCAGGGAGTTCCCAGGGTTGTTTTTACAGGGGAGAGAGAAGGGTGTACAGTGGTATTCCTGCAGCTTTCTCTCCTCTCCACCTCCTTTCTTGTTCAGCAGCCTCTGGACCCCCAAGGGCTAAGGAATCAGACATATCAGGTTTGGATCCTGACTCCACTAGGAGCCATGTGATCTCAGGGACATTTCTTGACCTCTCTGAGCCCTTTTTCCTTCTTCTACAACGTGCAGGAAAGACTCCCTCTCTCACAGGGTTACTATGAGAATTCAATGACTCCAAGTACCCAAAGCATCTGGCACAGTGCCTGGGCACACAGTACACCCTACATGCACCTTAGCTTACTTCCTTCTGGCAGGGAAGAGTAGATACCTGATAAGTCAATGCCGGAGCCAGCTGCTCAGGGGCATTTGCTTTATGAAAGAGCCTGGTCCCTTTAACAGAGCCCAAGAAATGACTCTCTAATGGTGGAATTTCAGACACCATAGCATGGGTTAGGGAGAGAGCTGGAGGCACAGACTATAGAAGCCTCAGAATCATTTGAATCCAGCCAGGCAGACTGCTGCTGCTTCTGCCCAGGGGCAAGGCTGGTGATAGAGTTTGGCTGTAACCCCACCCAAATCTCATCTTGAATACCCATGTGTTGTGGGAGGGACCCGGCGGGAGGTAACTGAATCTCGGGGGCAGGTTTCCCATGCTGTTTGCATGATAGTGAATAAGTCTCACGAGATCTGTTTTAAAAATGGGAGTCTCCTTGCACATGTTCACTTCTCTTGTCTGCCACCATGTGAGATGTGCCTTTCACCTTCCACAGTAATTGTGAGGCCACCTCAGCCATGTGGAACTGTAAGTCCAATAAACCGCTTTCTTTTGTAAATAGCCCAGTCTTGGGGATGTCTTTGTCAGCAGTGTGAAAACAGACTAATACAGCTTGCAATGGCAGAAGGAATACCAACCTTCTCTTTAAGGCCATGCCACTGTAGCCAGGCAAGGGCCCATTTCAGGGAGCCAGGAGAAGGGAGCTAATTTGTTTTTATGCAACCATCCCTGCCAGAGAGGAAGTAGCTTCATGTGGGTGTAAATAAGGGCTTTAAAAATACAGCAGTCCTTTAGAGCAATCATTAAATCCCCTCCTCATGCCCCTGAAAAATCATTTGTCACAGGGCTGTCCTCACAGCCTGAACCACCATGAGCTCTCATGGAGGAGTTCTTGTGTCATTTATACCCTACCCGCTTTTGAAGAGGATCCCAGGTATCTTGCAAAGGAAGGAGTAATGCACCTGATACTGAGCTTTCCGCCTTGTTCTTCCCAACTCTCACGGCACATGACCACTAAAATCAAAATCTGATAAATGAATGGTCACAAGAATGAAACAATAACACTGCCAGTAAGAAGCTGAATATTCTGTTCAAAAGTTCATCTGCAAATATAGCCACGCTCTTCTTCCTCAACGGTAGTCCTTTTAATTAATTTTAAGCTGATCTATCACTCAGCCCTTATTCATGCATAATTCTCAGTAAAGATAGGGTGCATCTAAGGTCTGCATGCCCATAGTCATTTTATATCATCTCCGAGATAACAACAAAAAGCCACCCAATGGACAATCTTAAAACATGCACCCAAAACCACGGCTGACAGTATGGGAAAATGTCCTTCAGACCAAAGAGGCAGAGAGAGAGAGGAGAGAGAGAGAACAAGAGCACAAAAGTAAAAGATTCAAGATGAGACAAAAGGACTAGAATGGCTCCACAATAGAACATCTGCAGTTGGGGGAGGAGGGGACAAAGCAGATAAAACTAAGGAAAGCTCTATGGATCTGGGAGCGCCTCTCCAAGTATTTGGTTCATGCTAAAAAATAGAGCACATTTATTAAAAATATATATTTATAAACCTTGATATGAACAGATACACATGTCAAGCCAATGAAAAAAGAAAAATAAGTTATCTCCCCGGTATCAAATAGTTAGACACTTTTGATGAATGGGATGCCTGTCAAAGGGCTGCCCCTGTGGTTTTTCCACTAAATAGCTCATCAAGTGAAGATGAAACACTTGTCCTGGGAGACACACATCTGAGCCATGTCTGCCCTATTCATCTTTTCAAATATGTGATATCCGTCAGCGATCTGGAATAATGAATTTCTGCACCCATCTGCTCACCGATGGTGTCAGAGGCTGGTCTTCCAAGCATTCTTCTGGGCCCCCTGCCAAAGACGTTGAGTTCCTAGTGCTGTGGATGAGTTTTGTTAGAATCATTGTGCTTTAGTGTCTGCTCCCTGCAGCAGGATCGGTCTATTTGTGTGACCTTTTGTAAAGTTTGAAGGTGCATTTGATTGGGTGGTGTGTGTGGGTCAAGCCTGGTTGTTCTCGCAGGGTCTGGTCAGCGATGCGCCGACACGCAGGACTTCTGTCTTTGGCCATTCCAAGGCGTCTGAGGACGCTCTGGGCCATTCTGGGCCATTCACAGGGTGGTGTATATGTAGACAAATATGATCACAATCAGATTGAGAATGGTCCCGATAATCCCCAGCATTGCCAAGACACTCTCCTCTTTACTTTCTTTTTCTTGACCTCCTCTGTCTTCATCATTTCCACTCGTGATTACCATCTTGGTTGCAAATGTCTTTATCTTCCTTGCCAGGCTAACCTGTAATTGGAAAGAGGCAGCACAAAAGATGATCATTTATAAGCATGCCCTCCATAGCCAGGCAGATCTGCAGTGGGTAGTGATCTGCTTGCAGATCAGACCATGGTGGGAGAATGACAAATCACACAAGGATCCTATCTTGGGATACCTTGCTCTTGGCCATGGGAAAATGGCAGAACACGGCTAATTGGTTTAGAAGATGAACGTCCTGACATTGGTACAAAGAGAGGAGCCTTAGAAGTCTACCCGGGCATCACCCACTTTGTTGAGCTGGTTTTCGTCCTTTCCCTTGAAGGAGAAACTGGGTCAGCTGCACTGCAGTGAAACTAAAGTCTGTGCCCTCCGTCCTGGTGGTGGGGATTTCACACACTCTCACATATTGAGTTACACGCAAGAAACATGCTTTCCTGAGCATACACAAAGTGTGTACGGGCATCACAGTCCTACCATGCTAAAGCTCTGACTGCGGTATGGGTAGGAGTGGCTGGAAGCCAGGGAAGGTGATTCATTGAGACCAGCAGGATGGTAAAGGGTCTATGCACGGTGTGGATGAGTAGCACCGTGAGAAATTCTCATAATCCCTGGCAGAAACAGATATTGCTACAATCATTCCAGAAAGTTTCCTGGAATTAGCTAGAAAAGTAACAGACATATTCTACCACTGGGCACCTGCTCTGCCAGGTTATACCCTAGAGAAAGCCTCACTTCTGTGCACCTGGAGACATGGACAGGACTGCTCCCATGGGCTTCACCTGCCATTGCAGAGAACTGGAAGTTACCCAGATATGCACCGAGAGAAGAGCAGATGAACATGTGGTGGTCAGTCTCTACAATGGAATATTATATGATGGTGAAATGAATGAATTACAACTACATGCAACAGGAATAACAAAGCCCAGACACTTAGCGGAGGGAAAGAGCACATGGCAGACAAATTTGTGCAGCACAATTTGATTTATAAAGGCTCAAAAGCAAAACCAAGTCATCTATTGTTTTAGAGATGTGCTCTTTGATTTTCATAAGAAGTAACGGAATGATTAGCACCAAAGTGACTAGCGCAAAACTCAGGAGAGTGGCTTTCTCCAGGCAAGAGTGGAGCAGGCTGCCATGAGGGAGGGGCACCAGTGGCCTTCAGATACTCGTCATCTGCCATCTGTTAAGCTTTAAACTGTTCCTTTATAAACTGCAGGCATATCTTCTAGCTACTCTTTTTGTATGCATGATATATATTACAATAATCAAAATAACTTTTTATTTTCGAAGACAGAAAACATGGCCATCCAGGAGGCAGACTGGGCAGCCAAAGCCTTCTTTTCCACCAATTGCTGGTCCAAACCATATGTAAAATAGGATCAGTGTGTGTGGTGGTGGCAGCCCGTCCACTTGCGACGTGATGTGCACCAGGCCAGCCCCATAGCTCATTTCCTCCATTGGAGGGCTGCGCCTTTAGAGCCAGAAGGCTTTTCATGCTTCAGGGTTTGATGATGGTTAAATTTATGTGTCAGTTTGACTGGGTCATGCATGCCCAGATAGCTGGTCATGCGTTATTCTGGGTGTGTGTGTCAGGATGAGATTAACATTTGAATTGGGAGACTGAAGAAATCAGACTGTCCTAAATGTGGGTGGTGACTGACCAATCAGCTGAAGGCCCGAATGAAACAAAAAGGCTGACATTCCCCCAAACTCCTCCTGCCTGCCTGCCTTCAAGCTGGGACAATGGCTTTTTCCTGCCTTTGGACTCGAACTGTCGATTTTCAGGCAGCTCTTCCTGGGACTTGAGACTGCAGGGCTTCGGATGGAACCACACCACTGGCCATCCTGGGTCTCCTGCTTGCTGACTCACCCTGCGGATCTCAGGACTTGCTGGTCTGTGAAATCACGAGCCAATTCTGTATAATAAATCTCTTTATATACACCTATATATATCTTACCGGTTCTGTTTCTCTCATTCGAATGCTATCTTAGGGCACATATCCAGGAAGGATCACAAACAGGAATCCAGGAATGTGGGAATGTGAAATGAGACGGGAAATGAAATGTCTGCAAGCCCTCCCTCTGTGCACGTGAGCCCCTGAAAGGGCTGGGTCGCTCGCACCTTACAGAGCAGCCTGGATCCGGAGCACAGTACATGTGAATGAACATCTGTATGAAGGAGAGGCAAGCACATCAGTGAAGAATGGAGGAACTGATGCAACATGAAACTGTGCATAAGTGAACAAATGAACACCCTAAAGGCAAGTTTCATATTCTTCACAACTTCGGTTTACTAGATAGGCCTACAGTGGGTTCCTACTCCCATAGCTCAGCTAGGGAAAGCTTCTAGTTGGATTCGTTTGGTTTTCCTGCTTTTCCTCCCCTCGTATACTTTTAATGATGTATAGTAAACATGCAGGAAAGTGCATAAAGTTTAAATGTACAGCTTGATACATTTTCATATCTGTTTAGCACTGAGATCAAGAAACAGCCTTTCAGCACCCAGGGGCCTCCCACAGTGCCCCATCCAGTCACTGTTCCTAGCTCCTGAAAATCATTATTGTGGCTTCTAACACCATTGATGAGCTTTGCCTGGTTTTGAATTCTGCGTAAATGGAATCATACAGTATGTCATCTTTTCAGTTTGATTTCTTACAACACTGTGTTTGTGAGATTTGCTCACGTCGTTGTGTATAGCTGTGGCTCGTTCACTCTTATATGTGAACAGTATTCCATTGGATCACTACACCCAAAATTTATGTCTCTATTCTATGGTTGATGGGCATTTTCACTGCTTCAAGTTTGGGGCTATTATGAATAATGCTGCTATGAACATTCTTGTATATATCTTCAGGCAAGCATATATATACATCTTTCCCGATATTTCATATGAAGTTTTTTAACATACAGCAAATTTGAAGGAATTTTACAGTGAGCACCCATAAACTCACCATCTCAAATCCATCACTAACATGTTCCCATACTTGCTTTGTCACATATCTGCCCATTCCTTATTCATCTATCTTCTTTTCTGGGTGCATTTTAAACTACATATATCATTATTACTATTATTATTATTATTTTGAGACAGGCTCTTGTTCTTTTGCCCAGGCTGGAGTACAGTGGGGGTGATCACGGCTCACTGCATCCTTGACCTCCTGGGCTCAAGTGATCCTCCTGCCTCAGCCTCCCGAGCAGTTGGTACCACGAGCGTGCACCACCACGCCCAGCTAAAATTTTTACGTCTGTTTTTGTAGAGACTGGGTCCCGCTATGTGGCTGGGCTGGTCTTGAACTCCTGGGCTCAAGCAATCCTCCTGCCTCAGCTTCCCTAAGTGCTGGGATCACAAGTGTGAGCCACCATGCTTGGCCTAAACTGCAGATAGTATTTCATTTCCCCGTAAACACTGCAGCATGCTGCATGTTTTAAACTACAGTTCAGTATTTATTTACAGTTTTCTCTTTTAATGTAAAATTCACATGTGCATTTCGTATTGACTACATACATACCTAGAAGAGGAGCTGCTGGGCACAGGGTATGCGTATGTTTGACACTAGTGGATCCTGCTAAACAGCTTTTCAAAGTGGTTGTGTCTGCTAGTTTGTAGGTATTAGTGGATCCCCCCCTTTTTATTTTGGTGACTCCATGGCTCAAACTTTGCACAAAGCCATGAGAAGTCGGTTGTAAGAACCTTAGGCCGGGCGCGGTGGCTCAAGCCTGTAATCCCAGCACTTTGGGAGGCCGAGGCGGGCGGATCACGAGGTCAGGAGATCGAGACCATCCTGGCTAACAGGGTGAAACCCCGTCTCTACTAAAAATACAAAAAATTAGCCGGGCGTGGTGGCGGGCGCCTGTAGTCCCAGCTACTCGGAGAGGCTGAGGCAGGAGAATGGCGTGAACCCGGGAGGCAGAGCTTGCAGTGAGCCGAGATTGCGCCACTGCACTCCAGCCTGGGCGACAGAGCAAGACTCTGTCTCAAAAAAAAAAAAAAAAAAAAAAAAAAGAACCTTAGAAATCCACTCCCTTTACTGCCCTGGACAGATGTCTATCCAAGCACTAATCATCTCTTTAATGGAGTCTCTGGTTTATCATCCATCTTCTCAGAAAGACTGCAAGCCCTTGGAGGAAGGACTTTTGAATCCCCACCTCCAAGTGTGGTGCCAGGCATGGAGCAGGCACTTAAGAAAATTGTGCTGAATGAATGAGTGGGTGCTCTGGGGCAACCTGGCATCTCCCAGTCTCTGCAGGCCAGGGAATAGATGGCCAGGGTTGGTTTAAGAAGATGCAATTGTTTAAGAAGATGCAATTAGTGCTGCCTTTATAACCAAAGACCCATCATCACAGTCACTCAAGCAAAACAAAGTGCCTGTCATGGAGGCTGCTTGGTTTCAAGGCTTAATTTAGCCTCTTCCCTGAGTTAACTCGAGACAACTCTGACTCAGGAGGAAGTGGAGGGGAATAATCAGGTCAGCTGTGTTTACTTTCCGAGGACTCTGAAGCAAACAAAGACCTAGAAGAGACCTTCTCCGACTCACAGAAGAGTTGCATCTCGAGTGTTTGTTTCCAAGTTGCTTAAGTCATCAACTTGAATACTTCAATTCCCCTGTAGACACCACGTTGGGAGTGTGGCTTGATTCCCAGGGGGGTTACTGAGGGCTTCCTTAAATGGAGTAGTTAGAATATTGTTTTCTTTGGAAAAAGTTATTTGGCCAGGGTCTGGAGGATGAACAGTGATGGAGGAGACTCATAGAATCCAGGAGATTATCCTAGAAACCAGAACAATAACAGAGATGCGAAAGGAAAACAAACGATAAGCAACAAGTATAATAATAACCGCACATTTTAAAATGGATTAGAGAGTGTAACAGGAATGTTTGTTTGCAACTGAATGGATGGATGCTTGAGGGGATGGATACCCCATTCTTCATGATGTGTTATTTCCCACTGTGTGCCTGTATCAAAACATCTCAAGTACCCCATAAATATATACACCCACTATGTAGCCACAAAAATTAAAACTTAAAAAATAAAATTTAAAAAATTAAAAATAACAAGCAAAGGCTGGGGCCAGTCAATGTCTGACATAAAGCTTGCTAAAGGTTATACATTCATTTATCCACTCAACCATTTACTCATTTCTTCCTGTCAGGGGCTGGGTGGAGGGGGAAGTGGGGATTGGCTGATAACAGTAAAGGTGTTTCTTTTTGGAGTAATAACAATATTCTAAACTTAGATTTTTAGTGACAGTTGCACAACTCTAAATACACTAAATATACTAAAGCCATGAAACTGTACACTTCAGATAGATGGATTTTGTGGTTTGTGAATTATATCTCAATCAAGATGTTAATTTTTAAAAAACAGTATTTGCAATAGTATCTGAAATATAAAGTGCCCAGAAATCTAATAAAGATTTTTAAAATTTGATGAAGAATACTGTAAAATTTTACTGAAAGACATAAAAGCAGACCAACATGAAAAAGAAGACATACCATCTTCATGGAATGCTAGATTCAATATGCCAGATTCAATATCCTAAAAACACCAGTTTTTCCTAAAGTGTTCTATAGGTTTGTTGCAGTTCCAGTCAAAATGTCTATGGGGTTTTTGGTGATATTTGACAAGTAGGTTCTAATACGTATATCAAAGAGCAAATGGATAATAACAGCCAAGATGTTTACTAAAGAATAAGGTAGGGAGATCTGCCTCATAGGGCATCAATATGTCTTAGGTCTAAGGCTTATACAAGCCTTAGACAAATAGGCCAAAGAAACAAAAACAAAAAGTCACACACACGTAGACACTGCTGATCCACAGGGGTAAATGGGTCTTTGATGAGCAGTGTTGGAATACCTGAGTAACTGTATGAAAAAATAAATGAAATCAAATCAGTAGTTCATCAGTTCCAGATGGATTATAGATAAGAATAGAAAAAGAACACTTCAAAACTTTTATAAGGCAATATAAAGGAATATCTGTATGACCTTGGGGTAGAGAGAAGGATATCTTAACAAGACATAAAAGCTCAAACTATAAGGAAAATTATGAAATTCAATGACCTTAAATTCAGTATCTGTTTATCAAAAAAGTAAAATATCAAAAGTGAAAAGCCACAAACTGGGATATACACTATACATCATTTTAGTCTCAAATGAGTAAGAAAATGATAAATATCCAGCAGAAAACTGGGCAAAACCATGTCCAGGCATGGTTTACAAAAGAGTAAACAGCCGTAAAGAAGCTAAACCTCAGTATCAGAGAAATGCCCATTGAAACACAGTGAGCTACCATCAAACAGCCATCAGACTGGCAAGAACTAAAACATCTGACAAGACCACCGAACACCGACAGTCTGTAGGGTAGCAGGGACTCTCAGATACCTATTGCAGGAGTATCAGTGGATACTATCACTTTGGAAAACAGGATGGCATTATCTTGTAAAGCCAAACATACTCACACCCCAGTGACCCAGCCATGCCGCCTTGAGATACACACCGAGTACACCTGCACATGAGCAGCAGGGTACATGGATAAGAGCATTTAAAGACAGCAATGTCAGCATAAGCGAAATGCTGGACCCAGCATCAATGGCCATCCGCAGTGGCCTGGTTCTACCGTTGTACGTTCTCATGCTGGAAAAACACACAGTGTTGAGAAAAAACTGAAATGCTGGAACGTGCCATCGCATGGATGAATTGCAAATACAATATCGAGTGAAAAAGCATGTTGCAAAAGACCACAGAAAGGATGTTCCCACTTATGTGGGAAGTTCAGAAACAGGGAGAATCTAACAATATTTTATATGGAAATACAAGTGTGATAAAAACACAAAGAAAAACAAGAGAATAATAAATCCCAAAGCCGATGTAGCGGTTCCCACTAAGTGGACAGGATGGAGAGGATGCTCAGGACTCTCTAAGCCACTGGTAATATTTCTCAAGCTGGTTGTAGGTACGTGAGCGCTTGTTCTTTATACTTACATTCTAAATATGCTTCTCATATCTATTCCATACTTAATAAGTTAATTGGTGATTTAATACTAGTTAACTGCATAATTCACAATAAAACAATACTGATATTAAAACTAATTAATTAGCAAAAACAATTTTTTTTAAAAAAACAAAGGGTTTTAAAGACTGGGTATATTAAGTGCTGTGCTGAATGCCAAAAGCCCTGCATGGTAACCAGGAAGGGAGCCACTTTTCTGGAAAGACAGAGTGCTCCTTATCAGCACCCCTACTGTGCTAAGGCGATGGGCGACTCACTTTCAAGCAGTTCCCAGCAAGCCAGTCCTCTGCCGGGCTGCTTCCAATGAGCACACTTGAGAATTTTTAATCATTTGCTTAATTAGGATGCATGTCTTGGAAAATAAACCACGAGTATACAGTGACACAGTGCCGTGTGTGGCCTGGGCCTAGAGGCTGCAGGGGGGACTCAGGGTTCAGTGTGGAATCCCAGCCGGTCAGGGCCAGAAGGCACCGAGATCATGGCTCACTGGGCCTATCCAGCATTCATGGTCTTTCTTTGGGTATCAGTGTCTCGATTTTCCTCTGGAAAATTAACCTTCCCAATGGAGGCTGTCAATCAAGCTGCCACGGGGATGGGTCTGGATCCTGGCTAAGCCTATAAGATGCTCTGTCTCTGGAGCATAGTCTTAGGTAGGGTGATAGCAGGTGGCTTAACAGTAAACACTGACTCATCCTAGCCACGGTGCTGAAATGAGGTTCCATTAGCTGCTGCCGCCTGGATGCCTGGAGCCAGGCTGACTTTTGCCCTTTTTAAAGCTCAGCTCACCATTTCCTTCTATCCCACGAACTACCCCATATCCCTGCAAAAAACAGTGTTTCTGCTTAAGGCGGGTTGGAACCCATTTCTTACCAGTATCTGTTGCATGCAACCAGAGCTTTTACTTGTACAGAAGGGGTATTCAAGGTTATTTTGTTGGCTTCTTTGAGGTCCCCCTAGAAGAACACACAGTGCTAACCAAGCCTCCTCTTGAAGACTTCCTATCATTCTGGAATTTACCACCTCTCAGAAAGTATATTCTACCTGCCGACAGCTCAGTCAGGAATGCCCTTTGCTTTAAAACAAAATATTCTCGCTTAGCTTGCACCCACTGGAACTACTTTCATAACCAGGAACTAAACAAAACCAAGTTCTTGCTATCCTCTGCAAGGGAGCACCGCGGTTTTTGAAAAATTGATACTGAAGGAATGACAACTCTGGCTTCAGATATAGCTGGGATCCAATCTTGTCTCAGTGGTTTATCAGCTATGTGACTGGGGCAAGCTGCTTCATCCCTCTGAGCTTCAGTTTCCTCACCTATAAAGTGGGGATAATAGTAGCTTGTAGGATTAAAGACATTAGTTGTAAGTCTCCTAGCTTGATGAATGGCAGCCACTATGATTAAGTGGTGATGATGATGATGACAATGATGATGACAGAGGCTCATTCTCATGACTTCACAAGCCCCTTTGTCCAGCTAAGCACCTTCTGTTCCCTACTTGTCCACATAGCCACTCCTAATTATAATCCCTTCTCCTGGGAAGGCCTACACTAAAATCACAGCATGCGTAAGGAAAACATAAGGGAAAGTTTTTTCAGCCCAAACTGGGCTGGTTTGTCCTCTCCCTCCTGGATGTGGCACATCCATGGATGCTAATAAGAACCACTTCACTTTGGGGCCACCATAGCATGCCGTGACTCATGATGCTGCAAAATCACATTGCTCCCTGTTTGGGGAAGGTGAGCACTTTTAACTCGAGAATAGGACTCAGTATTTACATTACAGTCCAGGGGGCTGGCCTCTGCCCACTGTGCCAATCTGTTGAGTTTGCCTTGGCTCCTAGATGATTGTCTTCCTACACAGTCACTCTCCTCCCAGCTTCAGATCATCCACACACTGGATGTACATACTCTCCATACAGTTTACAGTTTTTGACTAGGTTTCCAGCTTAATACCAACTGGTTCATTAGCACTCTTCCAAGGCTGTCAATCGGTTACTGTTTGCCTTCTCCTCTGGCCCACATTTATCCAAGGTTGCTATAAAGTCCACCTGGGGGCTGGGCACGGTGGCTCACGCCAGTAATCCCGGCACTTTGGGAGGCCAAGGCGAGCAGATCACAAGGTCAAGTGATCGAGATCATCCTGACCAACATGGTGAAACCCCGTCTCTACTATAAATACAAAAATTAGCCAGGCGTGGTGGCCCGCACCTGTAGTCCCAGCTACTCAGGAGGCTGAGGCAGGAGAATCGCTTGAACCTGGGAGGCGGAGGTTGCAGTGAGCCGAGATTGTGCCACTGCACTCCAGCCTGGTGACAGAGTGAGACTCTGTCTCAAATAAAAAAAAAAAAAAGTCCAGTCCATCTAGGACTTAGAGGTCTCTAGGTTAGTGACCCTGCTGGACAGAGCATGGCTGCGCGATATCCAAGATGCTGGGTCCTGGCACTTTCTGCAGCCTCTATTTGCTGGTGAGGTTTCTTCTTTATTACTTCTCTAGACCAATTTCTCAGAGCCAATTCTAAGAAATGGAGTTTGTCCCTTGCCAAGCCACTCAGTGATCAACAGTAAATTGGGGAATGAAAAATTCATGTGATTACGACTCACTGATGCATTACCTGGCAGCTGAAAATGATGGTGACCATCCTCAGCAAACTAACACAGGAACAGAAAACCAAACACTGCATGTTCTCACTGGTAAGTGGGAGCTGAACAACGAAAACACATGGACACAGGGAGTGGGGGGCAAGGGGAGGGAGAGCATTAAGACAAATACCCAATGCATGTGGGGCTTAAAACCTAGATGATGGGTTGATAGGCACAGCAAACCACCATGGTACATGTGTACCTATGTAACAAACCTGCAGGTTCTGCACATGTATCCCGGAACTTAACGTAAAATTAAAAAAAAAAAAAAGAAAAAGAAAATGATGGTGACAAAGACCACGTGGTAAAAGAAAGGAAGATGCCCGGCCGGGTGCGGTGGCTTATGCCTGTAATCCCAGCACTTTGGGAGGCTGAGGCAGGCGGATCATGAGGTCAGGAGATGGAGACCATCCTGGCTAACACGGTGAAACCCCGTCTCTACTAAAAATACAAAAAAATTAGCCGGGCGTGGTGGCAGGGGCCTGTAGTCCCAGCTACTCGGGAGGCTGAGGCAGGATAATGGCGTCAACCCAGGAGGTGGAGCTTGCAGTGAGCTGAGATCGCGCCACTGCACTCCAGCCTGGGCGAGACAGCAAGACTCCCTCTCAAAAAAAAAAAGGAAGATGCCCACAATGTGATAAGGGGAAAAACACAGGATATTAAAATTCAGTTCTACTTATGACTGCAAATAATTTTTTTATTATTTAAATAGTTTATTTTTGTTAATAATGGGAATATTTTCTCAGTAAGTTCAAACAATTTTGTAACAGGGAAGGATAAGCTAGTGTTAGACCTAGAACAGTTAATACAGCATTATCTTAAAATTTCAGGGGGAAAAAGTGGTTGACTGGAACTTCATCTATCTTTTTTAACCAAACAATGTTAAAATAAATGCATTTGAATAGAAAACTGTATCTAGTTCTTTTATATTTCAAATGTAAAATACTTTAATAGAGAAAATTCCATTTTTCTGCATCTATTTAGACAATATTACAATAAAGGGCAGTGTGGCTTGCAGAACGTAGCTAGTGAGAATATGAGGTAATATAAATTTAAGAAGAAACTAGCTTTTCCATATTAAATAAAATCAATGATCACATAAATTCAACATGATTATGGGGACTAAAGTAAAAATACAAAGTACAATATAGTGCAAGTAAGATTTTTAAAACCTTACTTGTTTAGGAAAAACATGCTGGGGGAAAAATTCAGAAATGTTCTATAACATAGTTGATTATGTTAATTTACTTTTATCACGTTCAAAGCAATCAATATACAAACAAAACTATGAAGACTACGAGTCCTTCTGTTTTCCAACAATCCTCGAAGAACCTCACCAGCCAAGTGACAAGAACAATGCCAGCGCGTAAGGAGAAATCTTTGTGTCAGTACCTCTCTGCTTGAGAGGCTGGAAATCGAAAACCAAAAGGGGTCGTTGCTATATGTGAAAAATGACAAATGAGAGAGGTTCTGACAGCCTTTCTATAATACAGCAGAGATGTTCAGGCTGAATGGGAGTTGGCTTTTGGGTCATTTAATTCTAGTCCCAACTTGTTTGTCAAAATAATGCCAGCCTCAGAACTAAATCTTTGCTCCCTGATGTGCTAAAAGGTACCAGACATTCCGGAAAAGGAAGACAGGGATTACTCTATCCGAATTCTTTCCATTACTTGCTGGTGCTTTCAATGGAGTGGCTCAGGCTCAACTGTAATTCCAAATGTTTCTCCATCTTGAGAACATTTCCATATTTTGGAGCGGGGAAGGTTCACGCTGATCCTATCTACAAGGGCAAGCTCCTGCCTGGAAATTTAGCATAGCTGTTTGATAAATCTAGCAGATGAGGCCAGAGCACAAAGGAAGCATCAACTTCTCCCCTCCAAGAAGAGACCTCAGTGGTCACCTAAAACACAGCCGCCCATAACAATGGGCGTATACAAATGGAAGACAAGGGCTCTGGCCCTCAACGAGCTCATGGCCCAGTGAACGGAAAACACAAATTGATCACTATGGTGATGAGGGCCCAGGGCACTGCAGAGAGGGCATGCAGTGAACTGTCTCCAGAAGATAGGAGGTCTGAGCTGAGACACTGAAGGCCAGTAGGACCATCTCAGCTGATGGTGGGAGAAGGGCACCGAGGCAGGGGACTGGCAGATGTGAAGAAAATGTGGAAGTGCGGAATGCTACGTCGAGTAGGGCTGGCGCAGCAGCATGGTGAGGGGGTTGTCCTAAGAGCTGAGGCTGGAGGGGGAAGCGGGGACTAGAGCAGAGGCCCTTGTAAGTCATGCAAGGCACTTGTGGAATTTATTCATTCGATGCAATGGGTACACGGATGTTCAATTCCTGTTTATTTTTTCAATCACACATATACACTGTATACTCTTGTATGCATTAGATACTTCATATTAAATTTTTGAAAATCACTTGGCTCCTAAAATCAAACCACAGTAAGTAAAATGGGTAAGCGACTCTCCAGGACTAAATGTCTGGACAGGGTGGCCGCCAGCTCTGGCAACATTCCACAGCTGCCTTCCATGCTTTCAGGAAATGAGCTGGGAGCCTCTGAGTGACAGAGTCTGAACCCAGGCAAGGTCTTCATCAGGGGCTGGGCAAGAGTTTTCCAAAGGACAAGCTCCTCCACATATGCCCATGCCCAGCACAGGCAGCCACAGAATGGCCTGGCTGTCATCAGACAGCCACTCAAGGGAGACGGCAGCCAGGCCATCCCTGGTGACAGGAATTACTCCCAGGAGTTCCAAAGAACCAGTGAAGAGATAAAATATCTGTAAAGCATTTAGTCTGATCAACGGAGGTTCACAATGATTAGTATTAATTACAGTGCTTCCCCTCCCTAATTGCCAAGATGTTGCTGGATCTGGCTTTGTACTTGATATGTCATGATGGGGCCAGTAGCTACTATCCAGCCACACATGATGATAAAAGTCATAGCTACTAATTAGTAAATACACAGTTCCTCCATCCATTCACCCACTCAACAAATATTTATTTAGTATTTAATCTATGCTGGCCCCATTCTATTTTGTTTTTTAGAGATGAGGTCTCACTCTGCTGTCCAGGCTGGTCTCAAATTCTTGGGCCCAAGTGATCTGCTCACCTCCACCAAATGTTGAGATTACAGGCATGAGCCACCGTGCCCAGCCAAGACCCTATTCTAGAGACACAGTGACAGCACAGACAAAAATAAGCATTATCTGCATTTTAGAGATAAGGAATTGAGACTTAAATAATTAATGAACCTCTGCAACATTCCAGGAAGTTTCTAGGTACTGGGGATATGGCAGTGAAAAAAGTAAAGAAATTATCACAAACTGAGTTGCGATTTAAATCACGCAGCCGACATGACTTCCAGGTATTGCCCATCTCCTGCCTGCCCTCAAATGCCCACCACATTCCAGTCCCACCACCGCCTGCTAGGGCTCTAACCCCTGTGCGTTTGTTCACATGCTCTTCCTGGCTTGGATAACTACTGCTGGCCCTTTGAGGCTCGATTCCATTGGTAGCAATTCCCAGGACCCTGTCTTCGGATGTCTGGGCAACTCCTGCCCTATCCTGTGACCATCTCTTGATTTGGGTCTTTCCCCACTAAACTGAGCTCCTTTGGAGGGACAGGCCTGGGTAGGTCTGATTCACCTCCATGTCCTCTGGCCCCTGAGCCTGGCCTGGGGCAGTTGTGGTGTTCAGTACTGAGAGTGAGTGCATGCATTGGCTCACTCTGAGAGGCAGCTGAGATGGGGGGTAGGGACAGCATAGCCCAGCCCGCCTAGCTGGATTTCCCTATAAAGAGATGGCAGCGGCCGGGTGCAGTGGCTCATGCCTGTAATCCCAGCACTTTGGGGGGCTGAGGCGGGTAGATCACAGGGTCAGGAGATCGAGACCATCCTGGTTAACACGGTGAAACCCCGTCTCTACTAAAAATACAAAAAATTAGCCAGGCATGGTGGCGGGTGCCTGAAGTCCCAGCTACTTGGGAGGCTGAGGCAGGAAAATTGCTTGAACCCAGAAGGAGGAGGTTGCAGTGAGCCAAGATCGTGCCACTGCACCCCAGCCTGGGTGACAAAGTGAGACTCCATCTCAAAAAAAAAAAGATGGCAGCAAGGATAACCTTGCTTATTTTCTTTCTCCCCCTGAAGTCTGATGGAAAGGAGGATTAGTTTACTGTGTGTTGAGTGAGAAAAGTTTAAACACTGATCTAAAGAGAGAAAAAACAGCTCCCTGTACTGACACTTAAGAGTAAATTAATCAGTATTTCCTTTGCTCAATGAGAACATGTTTTTCAGTTGTGGGAAAAGTTAATTCTGTTAGTCTAGACTTCCCCGAGGAACCCAAGTCATCAGGTATCTCTGAGGAAAGGATGCTTCAACAGCAGAGATGAGACGCAGGCCTATGGTGCAGACCTCCAGCCCAGCAACGTCACCCCCCACCTGCCTGCCACTTCCACTGGGCCATGGACCCCACCTGCCAGGGGGACTCTACCTCCAGTTCCCAGGACTAACAGGGAGTAGGGGAAGGACCCAGGGATTTGGGTTCCAGGTATGGCCCTCAATGAGCTGTGTTAACTAAAATACATCAACTTCTCTCTCTGGTCCTCATCTGTAATGGATTCACGATGGGCTCAAACTGGGTGATAGCCAAGGCCTCTTATGGTTCCAGTAGTGTACACGGAGAGGGGAAGAAGGCCATAATCTGAGAAAACTGATTTTGAGACTCTTGTGATCCCAACTAACTCTGTGACCAAGGGAAAATCCCTTAACTTCTCTTAGCCTAGTTTCCTTGCCTTTAAAATGGAGCCAACGGTAGAGTAAACCCAGATTCTTCATGAGGTTGTTAGAGAACAAAACGAGGCAGCGTGTATGAGAGCCCTCAGTAAGCTGTCAGGGAGAGACCAGCATCTGCCCTTCCTTGATGCTAAGAGGACAGATGGGAGGACGCACTTTGCCTGACGGATCGTTGCCTGGTGAGAAAGAGCCTCCATCAGAGTGATGGCAGTGGCATGCCATCTGGAGCGGCTGAGTAGGCAGAAGCCCCACCCCACTGGGTGCAGCTGCAGCTGCCCAAACCATGGCTGCAGACTCAGGCCTCCCTGCACTCTTGGGGACCTGGGAAGTCATCCCTGCCCTCACAGCTTTGGAAGTGCCTCTTCCCACTGTCTGACTTCTCCCTGCTCTTGGCATCTGCTCTGATCTCAGAGCAAAAGTGGGGCCAAGCCCAGGTGCCATGAACAGCATCAGGAGGCAGACAGATTCCTGAGCAGGAGCAGGTGGGTCCCTAGGAAGGCTCCACCTTAAGGCCAGGGAGGGCCTGAAGGCTGGGGGCCAGGCTGCCAGTCCTGCAGATCAAACTGGGGACTTGTGGTGCCTTTTCCAGGCCCACCCATGGCTGCCCATGGACCAACTGGCACACACTTCCTCTCCTCTGAGGTCCATATAAGCCCCAGCTTCAGCCAGAGCAGAGCAGAGGACAGACAGACCACAGGAGGACCAGCTGCACAGAGGATCTATCCTCTCTACTGAGGGCTTCAGAGATCTGCACAGATGTTGAGACTCAGCTGCAAAGAGGAGTCACCCTCTTCAGGGCCTCCTCTCTGCTGAGAGCTGCAGAAATGGTGGGACGACCTGCTGGCATAAAGGAGCCACTCACTCCAGGGCCTCTTCTCTGCTGAGAGCTATACACTCAATGGGATGACCTGCCCACAGAGAGGAGCTACCCACTGCAGATCTCCTCTGAGCTGTTCCAACACTCAGTAAAGCACCTCTTCATCCTGCTCACCCTCCACTTGTCTGCACACCTCATCCTTCCTGGATGCTGGACAAGAACTCGGGCAAAGGCACCACTGGCCACAGAGATTTCTGGCCAGAAAAGCAACATCCTAAAGATCCCGTAACAAGAGTAGCAATACCCCCACCTTGCCCCTTACGCTTACCATTGACTTCCAACAAGAAACAAATATTTTCCAACCCTCGAAGGCAAAGCTTTCTGGAAACAAAATTGGCAACACTTAACAAAACCACATATACATTTCCCTTCCAACTATGCAACTGCATTTCTTGGACTCTACCCGGAAGATAACCTCCAATGCTACGAAAACACACATGCAAGTTCATCCACTGCAGCATCATTTGTAAATGCAAAAATACGAAAAGCAACCTAAATGCTCAGATATAGGAGAAGGGCTGAATAAACCATGGCACATCCACACAGAGTACGATGTGGTGGCAAAAAGGAAGGAAGAAGGACCCTATGAATGGACTTGGAGAGATTTCAAGGACCCAGTGTTAACTTAGAAAAGCAAAGTGTGAAAGTGCATGCTACAGACATGTAACATACAACAGTACGCTACACCTCATGGAAGAAAGGGGCTACAAAAATGCATGCATGCATCTGCTCGCTTATGCAAAAGAAATATAGGAAGGGTAAACTAGAAATTAAAGAGACTGGTTCCCTAGAGGAGGTAGGAGAGAAAGGGATGCAGAGAAGAGGTGGGTAGGATCATGGTGGCGAGGATGGGGAGGAAGTGATGCTTCTCTGAGTATATCTTTTGCTATAGATCTGATTCAGGAGCACTGCGGTGTTTAGCATGTCTTTCATATGTCCACACAAAACAATTCAAACCAACCAAGACCTGAAGGAAACCCAAAATGGAATGTAAACATTAATAAGTGGACCAAACTATTACAAATAAATAGTATTACCACACTGAAGGGGGTGGGAAAGAAAAGAACTCACCCAAGTAATTTTGGAAAACAGTATTTTGATTGGATAGCGTAAGGCTGAGGACAAAAAGACTGTACACAAACGCTATCACCCACTCAGTAATTGGGTAAATGTGCTTCTCATGGGGGCATGGGTTAATAAATCTGAAACACTTTAGTGTATACTAGAATTAAATAAATATATTTTAGCTAACAAAAGCTGAGTTTCTTGCTTTTGGGGAAAAAATTGCAGGAAAGGGAAAAAGTTAAAATGAGCCTTGCGATGTTGGACTAGAATTAGAGACACCAGTATAAACACGTGGCTTTTAATATACATCCACGTAGGCGGACACAGAAATACAGATGAGTGTGCACGCGTGGATTAGTGCCTGTCCATGTCATTCCCAGCTATGTCCCCTAAAAGGCCTAAAAGCAATGACAGCTCAGTGGCAATAAACATACCTGGCGCCCAAACCTTGGTTTCTCTATGCCATTCTCCAATAAAATGAACCAGGGCTCCTTGGAGAAGTGGTTGATTCCAGAGTTGAGGAAGGGAACATACAAGATAAGCCTTGAACATTTTGTGATACCAGAAAGTCAAGGAAGTCTTCCAAAAACAGGTGGGGGTGGAGGGGCTGGTTGAAAACACAAGAGCAAACCTGAAGGAACTTCTGATGGCCAAAGCTGGGATAATTTGAGCAAGAAAATAAATAACCACAGTATTAGATTATAAGTCACAGGATAAAAGAAATGTCTATGAGTTTTCATTGACATAAATAAATAATCACATACATAAATGGGGGAGAAAGACCAGTTCTTTCTTACCGTAGCGTTTCAATAAATAAATGTAGGACTACAAAGAGAGAGAGAAACAGAAAAATCACCAGTAGGCAATCACCACAGTAATAATTATCATGGACAAGATCTACCGATGGATGCTAAAACTAATGAGCTCATGTTTGAGGAGAAAGAGATTCACATGGTCTCAAAGTATTTCCTCCAAGGTATTTATCAATTATGAAGAAAAGATAGCAACTTTACAGTAAGCCTGGCAGACATCCCTTTAACTCAGTGATAGAGGTCAATGTCACCAGTGACGTCCACACCAGGAATCCCGATATGGGGCATCAAGAAGGCCACAACATCAGCTCTGTAGGATTCTTGCCAAAAGTGCACAACCTCAGTCCAAAAAAGAACTTCAGACAAACTTAAACCGAGGGACATTTAAGAAAATAGCTGACAAGTGCTCTTCTGAAGTGTTAGGGTCATGGAAGACAAAGAAAGACTGAAGAACTGCCCCACATTGGAGGGGAGTAAGGAGACATGGCGACTAAGCAGTGTGGGATCTGGAACGGGATCCTGGACGGAAGGACATTCGTGAGAAAACTGGTGCAATCTGAATCGGTGTGCAATTGAGTTAATAGTATTACACATTGGTAACTTCCTGGGTTTGCTGATTACACTCGGGTTATATAAGATGTTCACTGGAGGGGCCACTGGGTGCAGAAATGACTTCTACATTAGCTCAAAATTTTAAAAAGAGGTAATGCTTAAGTCCCTTATTGAATGATTTCACGAACACTTAGACCGAACCACCAGGGCCTTTGCTAAGTCCTACTTAAGGATTTCCTCTAGTATCAATCCCTCTAGAGGATGCAGGGAACAGAGGCTAAGGAGTGCTGGATTTGAACCAGAGCTTCCAGGGCCCTGGTGGAATGAGCTGGTTTTTGGTGACAGGCTCTGGGACAGTCTTTGGTCACAGAAAGCCCCAGAACTGAAGGGATCTCTGGAACATCCTGCGCACGTCCTCAGCCGGGGCTGGTGTCCTGAGGGGAAGAGGATATAAACTCAGGCCCTGCGGGGTACCCAGCCCGGGCAGCCCCTCCACCTCCTGGACTTTCCTCTGCAGACCTTACCTGCCTTGGTTCTCAGAAGCAATCAGGGCCCGAGGCCTGGAAGGGACACCCCACCTCTCTGGGGCTGAGCCTCAAGGGCCCTGGGTTATGGGAACCCCAGCTTCTGTGTTTCAGGGATGACACCTGGGCTTTACCAGTACACAGTGTGGCCCACCTCTTAGGACTCGGCCTCTGGCTGAGCTCCTGTCCCAGGAACCTGCTTGGCGACCCTGGCCTGGGCTATTGACTTTCATGCCTGTCCCTCACCCGCCGGAGAGTGGTCTGCCCTGCACCTGCCTGGTGGCCTTGGCTGTGCTCCTGAGGCCTGGAGGTCAGCTTGCCTGCCTTCCTGAATCCTTCCAGGGCCCACCTTTCCTCTCCCACTCCCTCCCACCGTGCTCTGCCTATCACCAGCGTGTCCTCCACAGGCCTCGCATGTTGACTGCTTGCCTGGGTTCAGTCTGTCTGCCAGAGTGACCTTTTCCCAGATCCCCAAAGAGGCAGGTTCTAGTCTAAGCCAACCACCCAGGCCCCCCGACAGGAGCCAGTGATGGCCTCTGTCTCCAGCAGGATCAAGCAAGGCTCCAGGTTTGTGCTGAGGGACCTAGCGGAACCCATGTTACAGGGGAGTGAACTATTACATACTTAGCCCTCCAGGATCTGCAAAATCCTCCTTGCCCAGCAATGGGGGATTACAGATGGCCACTCACTCCCTTCTAATCACGAGGCAGGGGTCCATGCTCCCTCCCCTTGGGTGAGAGCCCATGCAGGTTCCTGGGCCAGCCGTACAGCCCAGCAGCTTCCATTTCCTGTGTCTTGGAACACTCCCTCTTGGGAAGCTGGCTGCCATGTCAGTATCCAAATCCCCTGAGGCCACCTGCTGTGATGAAGCCCCAGATAGCCAGGTGGAGAGAAACAGGGGCAGAGAAGCCCTACAGCCCTGGCTGTGTCGGCCAGCCCAGCCCAGTTGCCAGCCAGTGGCTCCAGCCCCAGCCACCATCTGCCCCCAGTACCCAGGAGATCTAAAGTGAGAACCACCAGCTGAGTCCAGTCAACTCACAGAACCCCATGAGATAATAACAACTTTCTGTTTCAAGCCACTGAGTTTTAGACTGGCTTGTAACACAGCAATAGGTAATGGAAACACTGGCCGAAAGAGGCTTTTGTTTGCAATCCTTAAGGAAAAGAGGGCTTTTTATGAATGTCAATTTTTTTCATCTGTAAAGTAGGGAGAATAATTCCACAAGTAACTGAGCAAGAACTGTGTGAGCAGGACAATGCTCATTTGTGACCTGTGTTGAGAGTTTGTCGCTGGTGAATGTTTGTTGCTGGTGATCTCAAGGGGTCTCTGGGCTTCGAGCTTGGTCTTCCTGCACAGGGACAATCGTGCTGATGTCATCATCTCTTACTTCCTGCTTGCTGAGTGACCGTGGTCACATTTAAAGCAGTCAGCAGAGCCCCTAGCATTGCTGACTGCTTCCCAGGGGCCAGGTAATGTTCTAAGCATTTTATGTCCATCAAAATTTTAATGCTTGCAACAACAGAAGAGAGGAAGGCGCTATCATCACATTTTATAAATGGGCAAAGTGGAGTCAGCGAGTGGGAGAAACGTCTCTCCATTCCTCAGGGTGTGAGAGAGCTGGGATTCTCTGATGTTCACCAAGGCCATGCTCTGAATGGCCCCACTCTATTGTTTCTGAGCCTCAGTTTTCCTGTCTACAAAATGGAATAACAATGCCCACCCGATTACTGCTGTATGGATTCAATGGGAAACAGTCATGATGTCTGGTACACATTTTTCTCTCTCTCTCCACTCCCACGTTTTATGGCTCAAAGTTGCAAATAACAGATATTTACTAAGAAAATCTATGTTCTCAATGATTCTTTTTCAAAGACCCACCCATGAAAGGAGAATGCTTTTTAAGGAAATCCAGCTCAGAGTCCCTGATAGGATCAGAAATAGAAGTTGAAACGATGCAGGGAAATGCAGACCCCTTCCTCTTGGGAAGGTGGAGGTGACACCGTCTCTAGTCTTTGTCCCCAAGATCCATGCTGAGAGGTTCAAATAGATGATGAAAGCGATGTGGCCAGACTGTCCTTTTACCAAGCAGGCTCCCCCACCCCATCCCATGATTACCCAGCACTTGAGCATCCCCATTTCCAAATGCCCCTGGGGAGATCAGGGTTTGCTAAGGGCACAGAACAGCTCCCATAATTGCGATTTCCTAGCGCTCAGGTCTTGCTGAGCAAATGGCTTGGCCATGCTAGCTGTGGATCAACAGCCTGTATTTCATGAATATTTTTCTTTGGCGGGCTGCACCCATCAACATTTCACTTACTCAGGAGCATTTGCATTTTAATGTGATTTTTTTTCCGACATGACTAGACATTGGGTGGGTTTTACCACCTTCTGAGATACAAAAATTCTCATCTCTGCATATGGATCCCTCCAACTGCGTTTGCGTCCAGCCTGGAAATAGCATCCTTCTGAATGATAACTTTTTGAAGAAACTGCGGCTGACATGCAGGGAGAAGTCAAGCTTACAATTTTGATCCAATACTTGTCCAGACTAACAAGGGTTAAAAAAAAAAAACTTGAAAAAAAACGACTTTTCTATAAGATGCTACACTAGAAAAATACACTAGCTATCTAAATTCCTGCTACTCTCCCCTCTCTGTCAATCCCATCACAACTACAGGACTGAACATACTTGATCTTTTTTGAAAATACTACCCCAGGGCCTTTACACTGGCTGTCTCCTCTACTGGAACACACTTTGCCCAAACCTTTGCACTGGCTGGCTCCATCACAGCATTCAGATTGTTCAGATACCGTGTCCCTGCAGCAAAAGTCTTCCAGGATACCCTGTCTATAAAGGTCCCCTATTCCCATCACTCTCCAGCTATGTATCCTACTTCATTTTCATCAAAGTACTGAAAAAAGTAGGATTCCCTACTCCAAAGTATGTTATTTTTTCATTTCTCCTCCCTACTTTGAAGAGAAGCCACTTGACAGCAGCATGTCCTTCACTGCAGCCCCTGTGTCAAGAACAATGCCATATGGCAGAGGCTCAATGAATGAATATCTGCCCATTTTCCAAAAAAGGAAGTTGTGATTCCCTGGGGTTAAGTAATTTGTCCACGATGGTCCTGCTAGGCGCCAGGGCTGTCAACCCTTGGGGCTGTCCTGAGCCCAAATCCATAAGATTAGGGCTGTCAACCCTTGGGGCTGTCCTGAGCCCAAATCCATAAGATTAACTCCTGTACTCTACATTTGCAAAATTTACATTCTCCTGCCTCTGTCCCTTAACTTCCTTATTACTGGCATCTATATGGGGCCTGGCACCCAGGAGAGGCTCACAGAAGGAGGGTCTGAATACGTGAGCAGAATTCCTGGCCCCCAACTCTCTGGGGAGGAAGAGAATGTTCAGGCTTTTCCAGTCTGACCACTCATTGAACCCTCATTCCCTTCTCTACTAGTTTCACCAGATGGTTGCCCAGATTTCTGCTTGAGCATTTCCGGGGCTGCATGAATCACCTCCCAAAGCAGTCCATAAGCAATGGCTCCTGTCAGCTCTGCCGGTCAGAAAGCTCTTATGCCGAGCCAGACAACAGCACTTGCTTGCTTCTCTGTTAAACACACACCTTCTGAAGCTGTTGCCTGGACTGTCTCTCACCCATCTCAAACACTATGCTAGAAAAGAAAAGAGAGAAATCTATACATGAGTACTGAAACTACAAAGCAGGGAAAAATATGCTCCTAAAAAATAGGTAAAGGGCGCAAAAATAACTAGCCAACTAAATAAACAAAAAAAGAAGCAAAAGGCACCTATAAACCACATGCCTTCAGTCCTGTCTCACCGCACATAAATGAGCTACATCTGTCCTTTACGAGCCTGTTTGCCTGTCCACAAAATGGCGATGTGGAGAAGGTGGCTGCACCCTTTCTAAGGGCATCTGCTTCTCCCTTTTTGCCATGAACTGTTTTTAATGCCCACAGTTCTTTGAAACCCGGCACCACTTGCTCTCCAAACTAGTATGCGCTCCAAGGCTATGTGGAACTGTTGGCCACCTTGTCATAAGCAATGACAGCTAACTTGGATTAAGGCTTACTATGCAACCATCATGGAGCCCACCTCCTGCCCCAGCTGGCTCATTTACTCCCCAGCACAGACCTAAGGAGGCGGCACTGTGCCCTCACCAAACAAGAAACCCAAACCTTCGCATGGCCAAGTCCTTTGCTGCCCTGGACTCCCACCAACTGAGGCCAGCAGCCCTGGGACGGGCCTGGCACTTGTGAGCCTCTGACACCTGGCTCTTGCTCAAGCCATGCCTTGCTTTACTAGTTCCATCTAATGACACTCAACTTACTGTCCAGCCCAGCCCTGGTGCCGTCTCTGCTCCAGTCTGCCTCAGTTCCCCCGAACACAATTCATCACTCCTTTCCCCGCAATCACGCAGCCCACTAACTGTACCTCCCAGCAGCGCAGCCTTCCCTCCGCCTCACAGTGCACCTGTTCACACATTTGTCTCTCCCTCTGAGTTGCAGGGCCCTCGAGGGCAGACGCCACATCTTAATTGCCTCTGCACCCTTCTCATCTCTTGTATTTAAGCATCGTTTTATGTTTACAGGAAGATTTCATATACATCTGCTGAATAAATGGAAAAAAAAGGGAATAAAGAAAAGCTCCCAATAAATGGCTCAGTCTCAGATTCCATGTGATCTAAGGAGCATCCCAAAGCTGGAGGACCAAGAAATTCCTCTGAATGATTTCACCGTTTCTCTCTGCAAGTCAGAATATTCTATAGGAGAAAGTTCCAGGAGCAGAAGATGAGGATGACATGAGCTAAAGTATCTATGGTTTAATGGTTTCTTCCACATTTTCCTAATTTTACACTACTATGATCTAAATGTGTCCCCCCAAAATTCATATGTTGAAATCTTCACCCTCAAGCTGATAGTATTAGGAAGTAGGGCCTTTGGAAGGAGATTAAGTCATGAGGGTGGAGCCCTCATGAAAAGAATTAGTGTCCTTATAAAAGGGACCCCAGAAGACAGCTCTCCACCCCTCCCTCCACTAGGTGAGGAGGCAGCATGAAGACGGTCATCTGCAAACCACCAAGCGGGCCCTCTCCAGGCACTCAATCTATTGGCAACTTGATCTTGGAATCCCCAGCTTCCAGAACTGTGAGAAATAAATGTGTGTAATTTAGAAGCCACTGAATTTATGCTATTTTGTTATAGCAGCCCAAATGGACGAAGACAGGCAGCCTGCCTGCAGTCAAACACCCCCTTGAATTATTCCGCATGCAGGTGAAGATTTACTTCTAACCAAGCCTCGGGGACCCAGGAATCCTTCTAGTGGGTGCTGCTCCACTGTGGTCCCCATCTCAGAGCTGACGGTCTCCTGTTCTGAGAGGGAGAAGTCTGAGCTTTTTGTGGAGGGCTGTGGGATACCTGGGAGTGGATTCTGGGGCCTCACCATTGACAAAGGACATCAGGCCAGTGAGAAGCCACCAACCATCCCAGATGTGGCTGCATGGTCTCCTGACAACCACAGAACTCCTGGGGCCTCCGGCATACCACGGAGGAGGCACAGACCCGTGATGGGAAATGGGAAAGTCAGCTTCTCCCACAGCCCCAGTTACCGAGAGATGCCAGCCTCCGTGCAGTCAGCAAAGTGGGACAAGTCTTGGCCTAAAATCTACTTGAAATCAATGAAGTTTTTGGGGGAAGAGAAGCAGAGTAGAAATCAGAAGACTGGGGTTTGGTTACCAGCTACTCATTTCTACCTGGGTGACCCTGGTCAGTTACCCAGTCTTTCTCAGCCTGTTTACTCATTGGCCAAAGAACAATCTCACAACAGCTGCTAGACTTTTTTCAACTCGAAACGAAAAGGCGCAGGAGAAAGTGAGCAGCAGGAAGAGCAGAGTCACAACAATCAAAAACTGACCTTAGAGGAGACAGAAATAATTTTCATGGACTAAAGCAAACAAACAAACAAAATGCTCTAATTACTACTCCAGCACTCAGTATACTAGTAGCTATAAAACGAAAATAGATTCTAGGAAAAGAAATGATCAGAGACAAGAAAAAGTGCTCAGAGATTAAAAATGTTAGTGCCAACATGTTTTTTAAAAGTTAAAAAAAATCAAAATGACAAACTGGAAAATGAAGTCAACAAAATCTAGAATAAAGAGCAAAAAGGCAAAGAAATGAGAAAAATGTAGAAGAATATAATCCCTTTCTGGAAGATTTTAGGCCGACAAGTAAGGCTCAGACAAGTAAGGCTCAGATATGGAGAACAGAAAACAAATGAAGGTTTTAAAACAATCAGTTCCGTTAGAATCTCCCAGAGCTGAAGGACGTGGGCTTTCAGATGAAAGGGGTCCACTGGGCGTCCAGAACAATGAATAAATGAAGACCCACCCTGGAGACTATCCTCATGTAATACACGAATCCCGTGAATGAAGAAGAATTCTTAAAATCTTCTGCACAAGAAAAATAGAAAATAAATAATCTACGAAGAACCAGGAATCAGACTTCTCATCAGCAACAAGAAAAACTCTAAAGTCTTCAAAATTCTGAAGGCAAATGATTTAGAACCTGGAAATCGACCCTCAGTGTGAGCATAAAATACAGACAATTTCAGACAGTTTACTTTCCATGTATCTTTTCTTAGGAAGTAACTTGAGCAAACAGAGCCTCCAACCCATGAAAGCAATGACGGCGAGCCCGAGATGACCTGGGGGCAGCAGGCTTGGAGAGGATGCAGTACCCTGGGTAGAGGAGGGGAGAGCATCCTGAGAGGGGTTAGCTCTCCAGAAGAAAACAAAATAAAACAAAAAAAAAATGGGGAAAGGCTCAATGGAACAGGTGGTATGAAAAAAGGGAAAGTATGAAAAAGGCATATAAAGCAAGAAGAAAAAAAGAAAAGCAACCAGAAATCCCAGAAAAAAATCCTGTGCAATAAAGTCATGATCCAAAGATGAAGCAAACTACAATATCGCATGCTTCCAAGCAACTGACATTGCGTAGGCGGGAGAACCCACTCGAGTCTGTTCTGGGCCATTCTGCTTTGAGTGGTCTAGGGGTTCTGACATTGATCTCCAGAGAAGAAAAGGTCATCCCAGCGCATGAGTTAACCCAGCATTAGACACCTCTGATGTAGCAATAATTATAGCAATGTCACCTACTGTTCTGAACATTCAGAGTCCAGCTATGGACAATGCATATGCTAGAGTGTTCGGGACGGGATGCAAACTTCAGCAACCTTGAAGGAATGTCAGCCTGAAGGAAGTAGGTGGGTGGCACCAAAGCTTGAGAGGAAAGACAAAAGAAACAGTATGGATTAACAACCTCATCTTATGAAATAAGGAGACAGCACCCTGTGCAAGGGTGCTGGAGAAAAATGTATCTAAAGATTAAAAAGTAACAGATAGAAGTACTTTAATAAGCATGGATGAAACTGAGAGGAGGAGAAAGAGCCACTAGTACGGCAGTGGCTTCCTCTTCCACATCAGGAAGGCCATGACTGGGGCTCAAAGACGATCAATGCACTGTCTGGATGCAAATCCTGGATCACACAAAGTGGGGACAAGGTTGTGATGAGGATTAAATGAGTTTATAGGAAAAACATCCCCAGAACAGTGCCTGGCACAAAGCAAGCACTCAGGATGTGTCAGGGCTTTTATGATATACTTGCCTATACAATCTGATTTGTGACAATGTGCATGTGTTAACTTTTAAAAATGGTTTTACTGTGGAATAAAAACATATGCCAAACAGAGCTATTTGAAGGAACAAATTCCAACGCAAGCCCGAATCATGGCATAAATGTAAAGTACGATTTTAGAGCCTGCTAAGCAGGCAAGGCAGCCCACTCTGGGAGCTGGAGAGTGTCATGGAAAACATGGAGGGCTGTGGTGAGGAGGCTTCCCAGAGCCAGGCTGCAAGGAGACCCTGCCCTTTGCATTCCCAAACTGCAAACTGCAGAGTACTCTGCTGCCGCATGATATCGACATAACAAAGCGTTATTTTTTGCAAATGGAAAATAAATGTTTCCACCTTTTGGGGCACCTGGGCACTTTTTACAAACTGCTTGCAAGTGGGATTCAAACTGCTACTCTCCTGATTCCATTTTTATTTGCAGAGTAAGGCAAACAGAGCAGAGGTTTTCTACTTCCATTTTTGCGAAAGGAAAAACAAGTGAGGCTTGGAATGGCCTCTAGAGTTCCAGAAGGTGTGGTGCAGCTTCTGGCCTGCCCCTCACCCAGGCCAGTCCCTTCATGGAAGTCCCAGCTTTATTCCACACAAAACAGGGCAGGAGGTGCTTCGTCCCAGGAGGTGGGGCTGCAGTGAGCCTTGTTGCCACAAATGAAGTCTCCAGCGGGTACAGGGCCATGCCTGTGCACTGCCCCTACTTAGCTGGAACAGCCCAATCTCTATTTCTGGGGTTCTGCCTCAGTTTCCCCATTGAGCTTGAACACTGACACGCTGACACCCCTGCCTGGCTCACTCCAGTGCCCACCTTCTAGAAGACCGGACTCTGAGCCCCATTTCTCCCACAGCTGACTGCATAATCGTTGAGATCGGTAGGAAAGGCAGCAAGTGGGTAGGTGCAGTGAGAGGTGCACAGGAGTGGGGCCAGCGAGAAGGCCGGTTTGAATGTCCACTCTGTTACTCACTGGCAGAAACGTTTTTTAACCTTGCTGAGCTTGGGCTTTCTCAAGGATTCAATAATTTAACAAATATGCGACCAAGTGCCCACCTGGGGCCAGATACCACGCTAGGCATTGAAGATTTGAGAGGTGCACAAAGCATGTTGCATGCCTGTAAGGAACTTACCAAGAAAAAGGCCACCTGGTGGTGGATGCTATGATGGGCAGGCACCGTGTGGTGGAGCAGCCCAGAGACACCGCAGCAACAGCCTGCAGTGGAAGGGACCAGGGTCAGAGAGAAGGCGACCGCGGGCTAAGATCTGAAGGAGGAAGAGAAGCAGGAGAGTGTTCCAGTGGAGGCAACAGCACGTGCCATGGTTCAAAGGAAGAAAACACTGGGCCTGAAACACCTTCCTGAGGTCTGGGGCATGGGGTGCTGGGGGTGAGAGAGATGCCAGAGAGCTATGCCAGGAAGATCAGAGACCCTGGAAGCCCTTGGAAGGGCTTTAAAGCATTGGTAAAATTCCCACTTTGTAGCAATGTGAGGCTGAGCGAACCATGATCCTGGAGGATGCGTTGGGAACTCCCTTGTAAAACAGATGTTAACATGACCATCCCACTGCCTGGGTTTTGGCTTGCCTCATTTGACAACTCTCCGCTCCCTTTCCTCCTATGCATGCACACACACACATACACACACGCACCACACACACTAAGAACATGCACACATGTGTGCTTTGCTGGAACTCAGGTCTTTGGCTACTGAGCTAAAACAGGGCCCCACACTTCCCTCACTCTATCAAACCAGCAGGCAGATCTTTCTGTCTTGCCCAGTCCTAGCTTCCTGCCCTTCCCGCTGGCCCATGCTCTCCTCCCACTGGCCTATGCTCTCCTCCTGGGTTAGATACATCTGTTCTTCCCGCCTGGACTGCCCTTCTGCACATAGCTAACTGCTACTCTTCCTTTAAGATGCAGCTCAGATGTCCCCTCTCTGGAACACCTTGTATGACCCTCGTCCAGCTTCAAGGCAGGTTCTGCACTTCCTGCACTTACCTGGCAGACAACATCTGTCACCATTCTCTGGAGATGCTGGCTGTCTGGCTTGACTCCCTGCCTTGGCCATTTCTGTGCCCTCAGCTCCAACCTATCGCCAGGAGAGAGGTGGTGCCCAGCAGGAACGTGTGGTTGGGATGAACACTCCATCCCACAGTGCCCTGCACCAATATGCACGGGCTGTGGACTGCATGAGGAAGCCACCTGTGGCTGAGGACAGGAGGTCTCTGGGTCCTCACTCTCTCCTTCACTGCAACTGCATCTACACCTTCCCTGTGTGTCATCCCAATCCCATCTGACCCTTGCTTAAAAGAGTCCTTTCTTTTAAGATCTCTTGAAGCTGTGCAATATGCAGAGAAGGAGGCCGACCTGTGGGAGAGCTTGCTCTTCCAGGCATGGCCTTAGCGGCTTTTTGTTTTATGTAACATTCCAACAATCTATAGACCTACAGCTCAGCACCTGCAGAAGGTCATGGGCCTGGTTCCAAATCTTCTTTCTCAATCGATTGGGAACAGTTTACACCAAGAAAAAAGTGTTTTGACAAGCAGGACTGTTGCCAGGGGCCCCGCAAACCCTGTTCTTCTTCAAGTTGGCAAATCCTGATCCTCAAGTGTGAATCTTTCCCTCCCCGCCCTCCTCCTGCTAGTGTGGCTGTCCTGGGTTAAGGTGCCTGGGGAAGGGGGGACCCAAAAGCCACTGGGCTCCAACATGGCATGACTTTGTCTAATTTGTCTAATTCATTTAGGGGGTCCCCAAGCCCTTGCACAGATGCAGCACATAGCGTGTGTTCAATGAGAGCTCGTTAACATCAAATGCACTGCCTGATCCCAAAAGAGGGGAATTTCTGACAAAATGGCATTTTTCATTGAAAGGAGACCTAGACCAAGGAAATGTGTTCTTTCTCCTCAAACACTCTCAACATCCCACAGGACCTTAACGCTCACCTTAAACCAGTACTTGAAGCCAGACGCTAACCCAGCTTGGATGATCCAATCAGCAATGGCTGCTCCTCTTCCCTCTTCTGGAAATCTGCCAGTTTCCCTGAGCAGTCATCTCCACAGGGGAGCTACCCACCAAAACAGGGCAAAATCGTCTTGCGAATTTGAATCAGCATTAGCCAGGGTGGCTCTGTGTGCCGGGCACACATTGGACCCACCATGTACATTTCTGCGAGGCTATTTGCAAATGACTGAACAGGCCCAGAAAGACCGGGCATGTGCCCACATAGTGCAGCCACAGTTTGGAGCTGGTGGTGAATCTTAACAATGAATGCAGCGTCCATGAGCAGCTTTGAAAATGCCTGGTGCCAGGTTCCAGCTCAGACCAACTGCATCATTAATACAAGGTGAGAAGGCCTGGGCATGAGCATTTTTCAAATGCTCCTGGGAAGGTTATTCTCATAGACAGCTGAGTTGAAAACTCCAGCACTTGAGCAAAAGCTGCCTCTGGCAACAGGTCTTGTCTATTTTTGTTAACTGAGCACCTGCTATGCCCCTGGCACTCTGCTGGCTGCTTGACAGGGAGTGGGGTGGGGGGATTCATGGTCTTTCAGAAGCAGCTCCTGCTCTCAGGGAGCATCCAGGTAGCTTTAGGAATCAGGGACACACACAGAACCTGAGGACAGACCCAGCCCCTTAGAGCCATAAGGAGTGAGGACGGCCGCTTCCCTGTTGGCCCCTGGCCACTTTCAATTCCACTTTGCAGCAAACTTTTCCTTCACAGGCCAAGCAGTCAATATTCTTGGGTCTGCTGACAGCACTGCCCAGCCAGATTGCTCCAGGTTCCTGCCTCCTGAAACCCTGGATTCCCATCCTGCAACCCTGACTTTCCCAGGCTGTCTCCCATGCTGCCAAAAGGAAGCTTCCTCTTTTCCAAGATCCCAAGTGGCCTCCCACCTCTCCCACTATCCCTGTCCCCAGCCGCTTGGGTTTCCACTAGTCCTTGGCAGGGACCCTCACGAAACTCTCTGGAGAGTCTGTGTTCCCTCTCTCTGGTCTCTAGTGAGAAAATTTTCCCATCCCATTGGCCATGGTCACTGCAGACTCAGTAGATCTAAAACTTGACGCGTCTTCAGAAATTCACTTGAAACTGCAACAGGTTTTCAGAGGAGCCACCTCCTTGCCCAAATCCACCACCTTTTCCTATAAGTGGCTCCCACTGGGGCTACATGGCCACCTATTCCTGCATTGCCAGACATATCGAGGTGCTGTCTTCAACCCTATTGTTCAATCAGGTCCTGCCACTTCGTCCTGAGGCATCTCGCAGATAATAAGGACAGCTGCAGGCATTTCAAGTCATGCATGGTTTTAAAATGCATCATCGCATGGAACCCCACAGCAGCCCTGCAGGGTGCTCAGAGAGTGAAGAGACTTGCCCAGGGGAGCCTCACAGGGTCACAGCAATGTGGGACTAAAGCTGCAGAAACATGGCAGCTCCCATGAGCCTGAAACTGCTGGAGAGGAAATGGAGATGGCCAGGCATCCCTGCCCTAGAGACGCTTGTCATCTGGTGGGGAAAAAGAACCAGGCCAGCTCGAATGTCTAAGCTCCATGCCACTTCCCCAAACATAGCTTCCTTGGCCACCCTGAGGTCAAAATGATACCCCGACCCAGTAATGTACCAGGTGCTGCCAGGAGCCCTGAGGAAGGTGACACATCCATCTGGAGGTGGCCTGGCTCCCCGGAACACACAATGTGCTCACACTGCCACCCAGTCACTGAAGCCATGCACTTGCAGCATCTCAAACAGATGCGAAAGTGGCACAACCCGTCCCCAGGCTGGCAGCAGCTGACTTCATGCCCCTCCTGGCAGAGGGACTCATGAGCACAGCCCCTACTGGAAGCATCTCATGGGCCTGGGCAGGGGACTGAGGAGATGGGAGAACAGGGATGGGAGAACACTGACCAGGCACAGAACCTTCTGGGTAAGAGCGTGGTCCACCAGGGGCCCCCTGGCAGCGTCTCAGTGTCATAGGGGACCTGTGTCCCCCCAAAAGATATGCTCAAGTCCTAACTGCTAGTACCCGTGACTTTATTTGGAAATGGCATCTTTGCTGATGCAATCAAGTTAAAATCTGGTCACATGAGTCAGAGTGAGTAAACCCAATGACTAATGTCTTCATAAGAGAAAAAGAGAGCATTTGGACACAGACAAATAGACACACAGGGAGAAGGTCATGTGAAGACAGGGGCAGAGGCTGGAGTGGTGCAGCTACAAGGCAAGAATGCCAAGGATTGTGGGCAACCACCAGCAACCGGGAGGAGACAGGGATCCTCCCCTGGAGCGTTCCGATGGAGCACAGCCCTGCTGACACTTGGACTTCAGACTTCTCGTCTCCAGAACTACAAGGCCATACATTTCTGCTGTCTTAATCCACCCAGCTTTTGGTATTGTTATGGCAACCCTAGGAGACTAAGCACCCAGCTAGGACACATAACAGACAACAGAGGCAAGATCAGGAACAGCCTCCCAACTGCATGTGTAGCGAGTGTATAGTAACAGGGAGATGAACTTGGCAGCAGAGACTCTGGTCTAATTCCTGCTCCATTTCCTAGGAGCTGTGTGGCCCTAGGAAGGCCCCTGATGGAGTCTGAGCTTTTTTCCTCATCTGCCATTTTGGGCCAGTAAGCCTTGCCCTATCCCAGACTTGCTAAATTTGACCTGTGCCCACGAAGGGGTTTTATAAACAGAACTTACATGAATCGCAGGGCTCTTGTGGAGAGACGGCAAAAATTATTCCAAAAGCCAGTGGTTTTCTCCAAAACAGGAATCAACCATCAAAGTTGACATCATGAACACAACCGCTGGCAGCCTGTGTCTTCAGACTCGGAGGTGGGTGAGTGACAGGTTCCTCTCAAGCTCCAGGGAAAACCCCCGAGCAGGTGGGACCTTGGCTCTAGCTTCCGAATGGGGATGCGCTTTCAGAAATCCGTCAGTTTGAGTGTGTCTGCATATGCCAAACATTTGCTCCATTTAAAAGTGTTTGCCAACAAAGATTTCTAATTTGCGAATGTTAGTTCAACCTCCACATGGCCGAAGGGCTATCTTTCTAAATCACAGACTAGATCATGTCGCTTCCCTGCCCTCCAACTTCAGTAGGCTCCAGACACAAGTCGACTCTTTTTGCTGCTGTCTGGGTTGTATTATTATTGTTAAAAATGATCTCTGAGGACTCCGAGTGCTGTGGGTCCCGGTGTAAGTCCACAGACCCGTTCAGCTCTGTGACCAAAGTCTCAGCTGTCAGTGGTGAAATGGGAAAACCAAGAACAATACACTCTGACTAATTTAATTACATTCGATTAATTTGATTAATGAATAAATTTAAAATACTTTTACGATTCTAATATTAAGGTCTTCCTGTTTTCTAAATTATTTATCACATGCTGATGAGAGAGGGCAGATTAAAATTGGGCAATCTTATACCAATTTCTCAACTAAACAAATATCCTCTTCTATGGACAACAAAAGGCTGGCAACCACCACCCTAAACCAGGAATTGGTTTTGAGGCAAAGGTGTAGTGAATGTGCTATTTCTCTCTCCCTTCCTGCACACGCTACCTGGGGAACCTGTCCCAGTGAGAGCCTCGAGGGACAGCTTTCCCTACCATGTGACACCACCTCCCAGCCACAGCTGTTTAGAGCAGAGGGCTCCTCGCCAAGCCGGGCCACGCTACTTCTCTCCTGGGAATTTAGGCCCCGGGGAGACGGAGTGAGCTTTGAGGCCACACAAATGTAGGGGTGGGGCTGCCATACTGGGGTGACCATTGTTTGGCCATATGCTCGGAGGACAAGAAGAAAAACCCAAAGTTGGAGAGGAAAGTTAGAGACAAAGAGTACCAGATGGTGAGACCTGGGGCTCCAGACAGAGAGGAAGGAAGACATCCTGGTCGCTGATGGCTTCATTTCTCCTTCACGAGGCCAGACTACACTTCTTGCTTTGATTTCCATGAAATGCCAATTTCTTATAAAAAAAAAAATCTCCCATTGCTGGGAAGCTAAAAAAGGAGAAGTGCTCGAGCCTAGGAATTCAAGGGTGTAGTGTGCAATGATTGCGCCTGTGAATAGACACTGCACTCCAGCCTGGGTAACACGGTGAGACCCCACCCCTTGGGGAAAAAAATCTCCCATTGCTTAGAATCATTTGTCAGTTTGTTTTTTTTTTGTCTTTGTGTCCCTCTAAATTCCATGAGGAAGGAGACAAGATAGGCCTCATGAAATGCTCACCAGTAAAAAGCTGTTTCCTAAATGGTTGATTGGAGGATTCATGGATGGATGGGCTGGCTGGGGTGTCAGACGCAGGAGCCAGGAGAGCAGCCGTCTCTGCACTGCCACCACCCCTGCAGGTGCACAGGAAGGGAGGCCCTTCCGGTACTCTGCTATGAGAGACCAGCCAGAAGCCAGACAGGGGTGACGGCTCCGTGGGCTTACAGGGAAGATGAGTCTCTGCTTAAGTTCCTCCTCGTGAGGGAGGTCTACCCTTGGTGAAGGACCAGGAGACAGGAAAGCCAGAGTTACCGGGAACAGTCAGCTCCCAGTCACGGGGCTTGACCAGGGTGCAGAGAACCTGAAAGTTCACAGCCTAGGAGAGGACAGCAGCCTGCTAAGTGGTGGCCAGGGCAGGAGAGTGAATAGCGGAGGCGGAGCAGGAGAAGGGGGAGGGAGAGGAGGCGGTGAGGGGTGGAGGGGGAAGGGCAAGCCAACTTCTCCTTCAGATGCAGCAGGCACAGTGCCCAGGGCCCACAGAAATGTTCCAACTTAAAATCAGAAGGAAAACAACGAACTTCTGGGTAGAAGAAAATGTTTTAATATACAACATTAATATGTTCATCTTTATATCAGCTCAGTCCTAAGAAATAATTTTTAATTTTTCTTTCTATGGAGGAAGAACCCCATGAAAACAGAATTGCCCATGACCCAAGAAAGTGAGAACGTGGCTCCAGGTGAAGGGAAGGGAGGCCAGGGACAGCAGGGGAGGGGAGGGGAGGTGGTCTGCCCCAAGGGTTGGTATCAAGGCCTCTTTGAAGCTGAGGAGCAGAAGCTGGACTCACGCACAGCTCTGCTTCCTTCTTCAGAAAGGACATCTGAAGGGGAAACAGCTCACATGCTTACAAAAGTCCCGTTTCACAGGGCCTGTGGTGCTTCACACTTTACACTGCAGAGGGGTGACGGCCATGCTCGGGATTCGACACCCCACTCTGCTGCCTTGCAACGGTCTACCTTGTGTAAGTTACCTAAGCACTCCGTGGTGGCTTCAAACATACTGGCATCCGTCAGCACTCCTCCCATCAAAGGATGGAGTCTAACTGCCCCCCATCCCCTCGAATATGGGCTGGCCTTAGGGACTTGCTTCTAAGGACATGCTGGAAGTGATACTATGTGACTTCTGAGGCTCAATCACCAAAGAGGATAGAGACAGACACCCCCACCCACTACAACCTCTTGCTCTCTCTTGGGGCAATGGAGCCCTAGCCTACAGGTAAGCAGTACAGCTACCCAGCCACACGGAGCGTCCACAGAGCGATGGAGAGTCTCAGCTGTGCCAGCCTCCCCACTCCCACCCTCAGGCTGTGCGCCCCTTCTCACTCAGGTGCCAGACACGTGAGTGAGGAAGCCTCCCAGATGATTCCAGCCCCAGCCACAGTGACTGCAACCTCACATGAGGCCCGCAGCAAGGCCACCTAGCTGAGCAAAGTGATTACTCATGTTCAAAACCACTATCTGAGGTGTTTTTGTATGCACCAATACATACTTGAAGGCTTAGTATTTTCATCTGTAAAATGGGAATAATAAAAGTAACTCCTTTATCAAGCTGTTGTACACATTCAGTGAAAGAGTCCATGGAAAGGACTTATTGCACAGGGTCCCTACCCCGGTAAGCACCCAGCAAATATTAATCAAAGCTGGGATTACCATTAATTGTTGTTATTATGCCCATTTTTCAGAAGAGAAAACAGGACTCATAAAGACTGAAGCAAACTGTCCAAGAATCACACAGGGAGTTAGAGGATAAGCTCAGATTTCAATCCAGGTCTGTCCAGTCCCTCACAATCTGACTCAAAGAACAGCTTCAAATAAAAGGTGCATGTCCCCCAAAGTGACTGTGACAGCCATCAAAATCCTGTTGAAGAACTGCCATTCCAATGGTGAGACTGTAGGCACAGAGTGTCGCCAGCCAAGTGCAGCAGAATCTGGGAGGTACTAGGTCTTTGCCCAGGAAAACAAAAGGAACTGAGGTCAGACGCTCAGAATGTCTTAATAATAATTACCCTGAATAACCACACAGAACTCATACATTTTCTACACTGTTTTGTCATCCATCATCTGGTTGGGTCCCCAACCCATGAGGATAGTTTTTATAGCTTTGCTCTCGTCTTTCATTAAAATGAGAGTCAATAAGGTGGTGAAACCTATGAAATGTGCCAGCAGGTAGATTAGTTTTGTCCGAAACTGCAATAATTTATGGGCCTCCCAAGATTATTTATCCAATACATATATTTACTAAGTTTGGGGGTAATAACCTGGGAAAGTTTGCAAACAATTCCTTTATGTTGCACGGGGCTGTGATGGATGCATTTTATGGGCAGGAACTGTACTTATAGATCTGCCTAATAAAGCCCTGAAGGTTTTACTGTTTTGAAGTCAGCCAGCAGAGCTGTCATCAGCTTCTCATGCATTTAGGAGAACCTACTTGATAAGGTGAGAAACAGTCAGGAGCGCCAGGCTGCCCCAAAAGCTCAGCCAGACTGACCGCTGCACAAGTCCCTTTACACACTGCATCCCCCATCCAGTCACTAACAGGCAGGAGTAACTGCCAGGTGCCAAGCAAGGTTCACCCCAGGTACTGAGGATCCAGGGAATAGACAGTTGAAAGAAGGAGATGGAGCCAGCGATGATGACCTCACGAGACGGTTTGGCTTAAACTTATGTATGTAGGTAAGTGTGCACTAGGGGCTCTGAGAACCAGGATGAAAGGCTTTCCCAGGACCTGATGGTGCATTTCAGGAGCCCTAGAGCTCCAAACAGAGAACTCAGCCCCATCGATTTCCATGCCCAGATCCTGACAACCATTCTAATCTGCTCTGATAACTTGCTACTAAATTCCTTTCTCTGCTTGCATTCAACTTCCACACAAGCTTCAGAAACCAAGAAGCAAACAAAGGGTCAGACATCTAGGGGTCATGCCCAGCCCCCTGGCTCTGGGCCTGGGTTCCAAGAGGGAAGACAGATGAACAAGGAGAAAGCCACATCCTCCATGCCTGGTAGGCAGCAAGGCAGTGTGAGGACAAACTGTCCATTTCCAGGTGGACTGCTGCCAGCAATGGGCACTGGGCATTGGCCGGCCTCAAGGATCATGACCGACTCCAGAATGATTTGATGTGCTACGCGGCCACAATTCCACTTCTCTTCTCTTGGCCTCAATTTGTTGAGCTGTAAATGGGACCCATGGAGGGTGGAGCTGCATTCCCTTCCCAGGCCCACGTCCTGGGGCGGGGAACCCTCCAGAGGGTGGCAATCTTCACCAGGAGGCTGACTGCCCGGGATGCCATGCCCTTGGCACCATCTGGCAGTCAGCCAGTCATGAAGAGGGCTCTCTGCCAGGCCCAGACTCCACAGAAAACAGCTAAGAATTTGCCCACTGGCTTGTGGAACACACTTTTCTCTCTCTCTCTTTCCTCCTTAGCAATAAAGAAGGTGAAGTTCAAGGGTAGTATAACCACCCATGACCCTGAGACACCCTTCCCTTCTTCATGTTCCCTTTGTCCAGCCAGCTCTGCAAAAGTCACCGGCCCTGCCGAGCACGTCGATTTCGAAGCAAATGGTCACTGAGTGGCACACGCCTTGATTCCAGACCGTGTCCCCCTTTTCCACCCACTGAGCCCACTGCTGGGGGAAGCTCAGGGAAGCTGGCTGGCAAATGTGTGCCCTGGATTCTCTCAGCTGTGGATGTAGGTCTGGGAGCATTGTTTTTAGGCCAGGAGCAGCCTGAATACATTTGCAGAGGCACAGGGAGACCCATGGCTCGGTGAATCAGGCTGGGACACTGCCCGCTCCATTTCCTGTTGGCTAGAGTCCACGATGGCTGGGCAGCAAGTGCTGAAGCCAGCGGCTACCTTGCTTTCCTTCTGAGCCCCAGCAGGGTTGGCGGAGTTGGGGTCTGGGCAGCAGGGCCCAGAGGATCAGTCAATAGATACAGACAAGCAGAGACACTGCAATCAGAGAAACGGTGCCTGAGGTTACACCTGGGACAACCATGCTCATTCCCACACAGTATTTCTTCCTGAACGTTTTACACATCTTCACTATCCCATAATATAGAGGGCATGGGGGGTCATAAACAGGGCTACCAGCTATCTTTTTAATGCAAATCCTCAGTCAAACCCCTCCCACAGCTCCCTGTCACCTGTAAGATGTGGAACCCTCCTTAATCTAGCATTCAAGACCCACTCCCATCTAAGCAGGAGTGACCCAGCCTTGTCCCTGCCTCGCAGCCTCAGCCTGACTCTACAGACCTATAACACAGTCCCCTCTCCCCAATAAACAGGCCTCTGTGCTTCTGCTCACACTTGCCCTCCTACCTAGAATGCCTTTCCCGCTCATCTCTGCTCAAGGAATTCCTTCTCATCTCTCAGGGCTCAAGTCAAACGCCTCCACCCTCCCCCGGCCAAACCCATCTTTCCTATCTCTGCTTTCTCAGAGCACGTCAGTCACTCTAATTAGCTACAGGTAGTTACATAACACGTTTTCCCCAACTGTCTCTGAATCCATAAAAGGCAGGGAACATCTCTACTTTCATCCTCCACCCCACTTTGCTAATGGCCTCTCAGTGAAGGCTTGGTCAATGTGTCCACAGAAAGCATCTGCAATGTCAGATGCTTACGATTCAAGGTAAAGCATCTGCAATGTCAGACCCAAAAGGGTCTGAAGTTGTCCCGGCCTTTTTCACTCGTTTGCACTGCTGGGCAGGCTGGCTTTCAGAAAACCAAGGCCTGGCCCCACACGCTGAGCATGCATCCCATCTGAGAGACCCCACAGATCTTCCAGTTACGCACTCAGCTCGCCTTGGAGGTGAATCTCACAACATGGTCCATCTTTCCCTCCTACTTGCCAAGGGACTGATACTTTCCAGTGCAGTTTGCTTAACCTAGGCCCCAAGAGGGCTGCTGTTGATACACAGGCCAGAGCAACTATTTCTCAGTAGGAGGGAAAAAAAAGGCCAGAAATACTTTCCGGACCACATCGTTTCATCTGTAAGCAACAGCGGCAGTCAGAGATACAACTACACAGACACAGATTGTGGGGACTGCAGTGCCTGGACGTAGCAGGTGTCTTGTGAATATTTGCAGAAAGAAGAGAAGGAGGGATGACAGGGCCCTGGGATCAAAAGTGGCTGAGTTAATAGTCCAGCCCAAGAGGGCTGCAGTCTATATCCAGAAAGGTCCTCTGAAAAAAAGTTCTAGAGCCACTTTGACAATGCAGTCCCATGATGAGTCACCCTGTAACACGGTGCCTGGAATTAAACAGCTGCTTCTAAATTTACTTTTACTATGGTGGTGGGCAGGCCCAGAAACAGATTTGCCCAAGTGGGCTTAAGAGTGTCAGTCTGCAGGGGTTTTCAGCGTAGTGGCAGGACAGAAAACAGAGCTTCACAGGGCTCTGCCCCACCTACCGGGGCTGGCACCCTGCCTTGCCAGTCCCCAGGTCCTGTGGCTCCTCAGAGTGAATGCCTGGCAGCTGGGTGGGTTCTAGGACTGTGACACGAAGAGGGAAGCAAGGGGGCAGGTGGTGGGAGAGGAGGTGAGATGGAGAGCCGGATCGTGGAGGGCCCTGAGGGTCACCTTAAGGTCCCTGGCTATTGGGCACAGGGGGCACTGAAGCTCTCCCAGCCGAGGAGAAATGAGATCCTTTAAAAGGCTCACTCTGGCTACCATACGGGAAACAAACTGTAATGCGCAGAGGAAGAGGAGCGGGAAGCATGGTGAAGAGAGAGTCAAGTGGCTTGGACAGCACGGCGGTGGGTGAAGGCGGGGAGAGTGGCCAGCATGGGCGTTCAGTGCCACATTCTGAGTCCTTTAGAGCAGGGAGGGGCATTACTGATCTGCTACCTGTGAGAACCAGTGCTTCTCAAACACCACTGTGCTCGAGGTGAGAGTGACCTGGAAGTGCGTTAAAAATATAGATTCTGGGCCCCCCATCCGCAGGAGTTCTAATTTAGCAAGTCTGAAGCAAGGTCCACCCGTATGTATTTTAATAAGCTCACCTGGTGTTTCCATGGAAGTAGTCCTCGGATCACACTTGGAAAAAACCTGCAGTGGCCCAATCTTTGCACTTGAAACCAATGAAGGGTCAGAATCGGGAGTGGCTTGGCCCTAGGCACCCAGGTGAGAGGAGAGAGAAGGCCCCCTGCCTCCCAGCCTGGGCTCTCCCCACCAGCCCCATCATGCCTCCAAGTCTGCAACAGCTAAGTCCTCCAGATTCTGAACAGACCCCTTAAAAAGGACAGAGGGTGACGTCCCAGGCCTACTGAAACAGCAGCAGCCTATGACACACTACAGCTGTCTGTGTCCACCACTGCAGCCTCAATGCCTAGCAGTGCCTCGATCAGAGCTAGTGCTCTATAACTGTTTGTTAAACTGTTGCCCCCGATATCTGTCTGAGGAAAGGATGATGGTGTGTGTGGGGAGTGGATCCTAGTAACCAGACAGGACCAGAGAGAGGCATGCTCTGTGGAGGAGATGGCTCCATGCCTGCACAGATGGACAGAGCCACTCTCAACCGCCACAGCGACGTCCTCGAGCAGACGGGAGGACAACCAGCCCTGCTGTAGAAGCTGCATCTACAGAGAATTTTCAGACCGAAGCAATGTTATCTTGTCAGTAAAACTGAGAGAGGAACAGTCTCAACATTCCCTTTTAGAAGCCGGGTGTATTTTTCCACTCCTCCTTTTCAGATGAAGAACTCAGGATGTGGCTTTCACTTCTACCTTTAGACTTGAACACTGCAAAACTGGACGTACTGCTTTAGAAGTATTCAATAAAGCCCTCTGAATAAGTTAAAGGATACTGTATCCATTCATCAATCATTTTAAACTTGCACGTGATGTTCTCGGGGGCATTCACTTTATTTAAAAATATAAGACTTATCAGTATTGATCATTAAAAAAATGACTGTCATTATCATCCATTTTCTAAATTAAAAGAATCAAGAAGTGGATCAGGATCCCCAGATCATATTAGCAGATAGAGACAGAGATATATGGAAGGCTGGGAAAATGCCCTGGGCATTCTCTGTTTTCTCTTTTGCTTGGTGATGCTAAATGAGGTACATACAGCAGCTCATCATAGATTATTAAGAAACAGAAGCACCTGGAAATACATTGACCCTCACCAAGACCACCACCTGACCTTGGGAGTCAGGTTTCAAAAATGCGGGTCCACCAAGGCATTTAGCCTAGCCTCTCTCAGTCACCATGAAGGACTTAGGAAGGTGGAGGTTTTTAACCACATGAAGTGCCACCCGCACTTGTCATAAGCCACACAGAAAGACAACAAGAAACACAGCTAAATTTCTTAGTGAATTTATTCTGTGATTCTTGTTGCTGGAAATGTGTGTGAAATAGTTTCTACTACCACGCCCCGAATAAGTGTTCGCAGTAATCACGTATGAGAGGCCATGAACTTCTCTGTCTTTTTATCTTATCCTCTCTGGTGACTCTGCAAAGCTACTCTTGCATTTTTTACTTTTTAGTAACTACACATATTAGAAATCTAGCCCAAAGCTGAAGCCCTGGGGTACCTGTTCTCTCAAAGTTTGGGGCGGGGGGCAGAAGATGCAGATTCCATGGGCCGCACTGAGGACACGCAATGTTATTCCTCATCTACCCAATCAAAGACTTGTGCTGACTGCTGAGATGTGGTATTTTACAGATTGTAGATGAAGCATAGTCAAGCTTTCTAACTCATTCTGTCTGCTTTTTCTCATTCATCACCTATCAAGAAACTTGAAGCTTTTGGCATATAAGCAGCTCAGTGATCCAAGGGAGATGGAAGGAGGGGGTCTGTTGGTAAAGACGTCACTTGCATGACACAGGCAAGGCCAGCGTCAGAGATGGAAGCATTCTCAACTGCTGGTGAAGAAACCCAGCCTGAGTATCATTAGCAGAATGTAAAGCCGCATGATGGGGCGACAGAGTATTTCAGGGATTTTCCTTTGCTCTTTGTAAATTGAGTGTTACCGACAGGACTCTGGAATCTCCGGTCCTGGGAATGGTGGACGCTTGGCCAGCTCTGCACACTTACAGCGAAGAACAGCAGCAGCTATACTCACATGGGTGACCTTCCAAAGGCCGTCCCCAACATCAGCTACGACGGCATCTCTACTCAGTAACGTGAAAAGTTCTTTGAGACCTACCTTTCCTCCCGAGTCCCAGAAACTCCTAAGAGCTGTAGGTGAACCGTGAAGGTCTTACATGTGTTCCTCTGAATACCTTCTCTAGTCTGTTGTTTGGGGGAGGATTAACTCATGGGCATCCTAGAGGAGGAGAAACAGTTCTTTTGAAAGCTTCTGTTACATAACTTTTATTGTGTCCCTTTTTCAGGAGGAGCAGCCTAGCGACAACTCCTCAGACTGACGTCGCATACGTCAGTTTGTGTTCACCTCCCACAGAACCCCAGGGGGATGAATGTGGGACCCAGGAGAATTCTTTTAGCTTTTCCCAAAGAATCACCAGCACTAACCCTTTTAGGGTTACACTTGGCTTATTTAGGAATCTTTTTGGAAATGGACACGTTTGACATCATGTAGTTCAAAGAAATCTAATGTACTAACAAAACTCGTGGTGAATTTAGAGGTTTATTGACAGCAAAATCACCTCTGTATGTTACTTAAGTCAAATCATCTGCGTGCTTTTTTTTAGTGCCATGGTTATCTAGAAATTGGGGAGGAAGGACACAATTTGGTTGCCAGACAGACAAACGGCAGCAACAGTGGAAATGAGGTCCAGCACGGGTTGATTTAAACCCCAGCAGAGTCCATTTAGAACATTGCTTCGTTCTGCCATTCGATAATTATTAGAGACTAAGAAAGACACTTCAGCTCTCTGAGCCTGGGTTCCTCATCTAGAACACGGGGTTCATAATATCTACTTTGCAGAGTTGCAAGGACGAAGTGTTTAAGGGCTGGTGGTTCCTTCCTCGTGCCCTCTCTATCTGAAAATGACTGCAGCTTCACCAGGGAGCCTGACCTCAGACAACACACTTCCTTAGATGTTACAAGGGAAGCCTGCACACAAAACCTGGCAAAAAATACCACTGCCAAATTGACAAGCTTCTTCCTCACTATTTCCCAGCTTCAGCTGGGTTCAGGCCTCTAACTAAAGTACTCTCCGTTTTCAAAACAACTGCAAACAGTAATTACATACTTCCCCCTCCTTACCTTCCAGGAACAGCCTGAGATTGAGGCGAAATCTCCAAGTCCCCTGAACTCTAAAGCTACACAGATAGAATGTCATAGTCTTCTTACCCCATTGACCCAAATTACATAATGGTTCTTGCATCTTCTGCCACACGGATCCTAGAGAGGGTCATGGTTCATTCTAGTGCTCTCAGATTTGTGCTGAACCTCTATCATGCAAGGGGACTCTGACGGGGAAGCTGGCATAATCACCTTTAAGATCAAAGCTCCATCCTCCTTCACACACTCAGGGTACGGAGTCTCCACTTAGGGTAATAAACAGCATATCCTCTATAATCACCAATTTCTTATTGTTTATAGGAATGTCTAATTGGAACATTATGTAACCTTAAAGTACAGAGCATTCTGGAGCAATTAATAACCAGCTATACCCAAATTTTGAGGATTCTTCAAACTTAAGAGTTTGGAGGGCGACGTCTGGTACCAATACACACACATATACATGCAAACGTACACACCCATTGCATATATGTAAACCCAGACCCAGCAAATGGAAATAATTTGTCCAAGGCCACAAAGCCAATTAACAACTGAGTCGGGAATAAACCCCAGGTTTCCTGGCCTTTGGAAGCTGTTCTTTTCCTCCACACTCTGATCAGTCCAGGTGTGCATCCTCACTGATGCAGAAACGCCACAGCACTCGGGCTGTGTCCTCATGATGCTAAGTGTGGCAGCTGCAATCATGAGGGCATGTTCTCAATCCCTGACTTAGAATAGTAAGCAAACAAGGGAAATGTCTCATCGTTGTTATTTGCTTATGATACATAATCCTCTTGTTCTCCCAAAAGAAATCTGAGGCACTTAAAACATATTTTAACATGAGGCCGTTATATGTATGGTGTGGAAGAGTTCAGCTTTAGAGATCTTACAGAAAAAAAAAAAACTGGATTTAAGACAAAGAAAAACTGAAAAGGAAGAATTTATTCTTGATGGCTTATTTTCATACTGGGAGAAAAAAAGCAAAAAATATGAGAAAACTAACGAATTAAAAAATAAGTATCAGTAACAAGAGTAATGTTTTGTGATGTAATCCAGCTTTGGCTATGAGTAGTATGATCTATGACACAAAAATCGTTATTTCATAATTACCTCAGCATTTTCAAAAGCAACTTAATGAAGATTGTTTCTCTGCCTTCATTTTTATTCAAACCCTTACCAGTTAATCATGAGAAGCTAAAACACACAATGCTGGGAGATTAATATCTCCACACAAGATGCATTATTTTTCCTTTGCAGATCCCTATGAGCCTGTCAAAAATGAAAGCTTTGCTCTGGTTTTGTGAATTTCAAACAGTCACAAAACCCGCTGAGAGCCAAGTTTCTGGGAAAAAGGTGGGACATGCCCATTTCATTTGGGATTCGGCAACACTTTAAGAGGTTCATTAATCCACATCTTAAAAAGACGAATGACAACCCCATTAACAACCCATAGGTCAAAGTGATGGATTTAGCTCTGATCCACAGCCAAAAACTAACTCAGGGTCTGAACATCCTTCAGCCCACCTTCCCTGTCCCAGCCCCTCTGCAGCCAAGCTAAGGCCGGCTCCACGCATCGCTAATATACTCAGCAAACAATGGAGTTGGAAGAGTCTAAAAAAAAAAAAAATCACTTTATTTATTTGCAGTAATTGTGCTGGGAATGTTTTACCTATGCAAATATGATTGATTATTTTTGGGAGGGGCAGGAAAAGCTCACCAGCTTGCTGCTTTCTAGCCTGCTGGGCATCTTGTTAATGCATTGTATGTCACCAGTTCTTAGGAGCTAATGTCATCTCTCCTACTGAAAGGCCTAACCTATCCCATAACCCCAATCTGGTAGCTTGGAACATTTTATAGCCACTATGTGTTAGCCCAGTAAATAATCTATTAAGCACAGCTCGAGCTTCACCTCTTTTGGGCTGAACCTCAATCTCACAGCTCCCTGGAAACCGAGTCCTCTTCTTGGAAATCAACAACCCATTCAGTGTAGAATGTTCGTCCAAATGACTGGACTAAGACACCCTAGCTCAAGCCTGTAACTTACTAGTTTTGTCACTCATAGAATCATTTAGCTGAAGGGGGTCTGAGGGACTGGTCAGTCCACCCTTGCTCTTTACTAACAGAGACACAGACGCCCCTACTGCTAAGGGACTTTCTCTGCACCAACACAAATGTGCATGTAGACAACTGAGCTCAACACTGTGACTCCACCAATGGAACAAGCCCCTCAGACCAGGACCAAGTGATTCCATCTGGCTTGCCCCTTCAGGATTGAACTAAATGCACTTAAGCAAACAGTTAACTAAATGCACTTGAGCAAACAGCTAACAGCAGCAAGCCAGAGAACTGGGGGCATGCATCAGGCATCGTATCTGCATTAAAACTCCTTTTCTTTGGAGCTCAGAAGTGTTTGGGGCTCAGAAGTTCTGCCGACACTGAGGGCTGGCAAATATGAGCCAACACTGGGCCAGCCCCTGCACAGTGGCCATCTGGGATCAGCCCCCGCTCCGGTTAAGTAATCATCTCCAAGATTTACAAAACCAGGGGCAGGTAACCTTGATGAGCCCTGCCCCCAAGGAAAGGTTTAGGATGCAGTTCTGAGGCCTAGCATGTGCTGGGCACACAGGAGGAACCACTGTCCTTTCCATCCTTCAAGAGGACTGGGAAAACAACCCCAGGAAAGAGAACACCTAGGAAAACATATTATCCTCTCACCTGAACTAAAAAGTAGCTTTACACTTAGAGTACACATTCGGGGTGGGCAGCAACGTGATGGCAGGATGGACAAAAAGTGCTTGCTACAGGCAATTTATTTCATCAGAACAGATACTCATTGGAGCAAGTATTTTCACACACATGCAATGACTCTTGAGACGGAAGCAGTTAGTAGAAGAAATGAGACAGGTGTGTTTGTTACAAAGGGAACAGTCTGGCAGGGAAGTAGAGTACCCTGGTTTCCAATCCTGGTCTCCCACTTCCTAACCTTGTGACCTTGATTAAGTCATTCAACCTCTCTGAGCCTCAGTTTCCTCATCTGGGCCAAGGAGAAACGGGGACCTATTTCCCAGAGCGGCTTTGAGGCACACTGCCCGGCACGGCCTGGACACCCACTAAATAAGAGTTGTTGCCCCCAGATGCTAAGTCTGAACCCAGCTGCATACACATGCCGTTATCTAGACCAGACAGGTCTCCCGCCTGCATGTCAAACCCGCATCTTTCTCCAGAAGGCAGAGGAAAGCACCAGGTCTGCCCGGGCAGTTCAGCCTCCAGGCGGGGCTTCGGGGCAGGGGAAATTGAAGGATTCAATCGGAAGCCCGAATGTTTCCAGGCTGTAAGTGGGGAAGGAGGGTAGGACAGGGGCCCGGAGGCGGCCTCCGGGCCCTGCGAAGGGAGCTTTATTCGCGAGGCGGAGGGCCTGGCTTACCGAGAAGCGCATCCGGAGGCAGTTGAGGGGCGCGCGGGGCACGCAGCAGAGCCACAGCCCGGCCCGGACCCGGAGCGCCGGAGCCGCAAGAAGGCGAGGAGGAGGAAAAAAAGGAGGCTGCCGCCGGCTCCTGCCTCATTCTCCCGGGCAGAGTTGACCCGCGGGCCGCCGCCGGATAGGGCTGGCCGCCGGGCGCGGGACCCCGTGCGTGCTGCTCATGTCCCCGTCTGCCGCTGGCGAGGTGTGCGCGCAGCCTGCTCGTCTCTGGGCGGCACCCGGGGGCTCCTCATGCCCCGCGCCGGGGCTCGGCGGGAGGACCTCGGGGAGGCAGCGCGGAGGGAAAGAGAGAGAAAGAGACAGCATGAGAACGCGCAGAGCTGCACCCTGCGGGGGCCGGGGGCGGGCGGGAGCCAGCAGGACCGCGCTGCCCCACCCACGGCGCCTCTGCGCCCCGCGCTGCGCGCTCAGCGGGGCGCCGAGCCCCAGAAACTTTAGCACATGGCCGGTCCGGCGGCCGCGGTGGCCGTAGCTGCCCTGCTCTTCCAGCGCCCCCCACTGCTTTCTGCCCTAGCCCCAGAGGGCAGCTTACCAGCGGCGACCACGACCGCAGCGGCGGGGCGCCCACCCGGCCGCAAGCAGAGCAGTGCGCACCTGCGGGAAAGGAGGAAGGAGCTGGCGGCGTCGGGGTCCCTGCAGGGGAGGGGCACCTCGGCGGCAGCAATCGGCGCAGATTAAGGCATCCTGGGCGGGGGCTGAGCGCGAGCCAGGTGTTGGCAGGCCGGGATGGGGGAGGGTCTGTGCGCCCCCCGCCCCGCGGCGCCGCTACTGACGATGCGCGCGGGCTTCCCCGGCCCCGGGTCGGCGGAGCCAGCCCCGTTACCTAGCGACTCGCTCCGGGGAGCCCACGCTGATGCGCGCAGCGAGCTGGGCTGCGGCAGCCGAGGGGCGGGGAGGGAGGGGAGGGGGAGCTCCAGTGCGGGGAGGGCCGGCGGCTGCGGGCCGAGCTCCTCCCTCCGCCTCCCACTCCGCGTTGGGGAGGGGGCCCGGGAAAGACTTGGCCTCCGCCTGGCCCTGGAGGATGGGAGGCCTTCGCGGGGCGGGGGGACGGAGGGAGGCACTAAGTGCTCCTGTCCCCGCAGTGGGGATGCAGCAGCAGGTGGCGGCTACGTGGCCTGTGGAGGCTCGGCACCCAGAGGCGCGTGGTGAGCCCAGCCCCGGCGGGAGCGTGGCGAATGTGGCTATGGGCGCGTGGGTGTGTGGGACACGCTCCCACCCACGTGGCGTACATGGGGACCTGGGGACGCGGATGAAAGAGGCGCCTCCTCCTTCCTCTGTTCTCTCTCCCTCCTTTCTCTGGTCTCTCTCCCTCCTTCCTGGACATTTTGTTCCTGCGCTGTCTCTTTCTTCATCATGGAAGCCCAGGTTGCTCAGTTCCCCACTCCCAGCTCCTCCTATCTTCCAGGGAACAGGAGGATGGCCTGGCAGCTGAAGGTAGTTACGTCGTGGTCAAACCACTATACCCTCAATCCCTGCCGCCCTTTGGCGCCTCCCCAACCCACCCCCATGTCCAGTTGCCCACCTTGTAGGCCCTATAACCTGCCTCGGGACGCTTTCCGCTTTCTTGGAAGACTTGGGACCTCTGACACAGACTGGGGTTCACATCCAGGCCCCTCCAATTGCTTTCACTACGCAGGACATTTTTACCGTCTTTAGGAAGATGGAGTCCTTGTCTCCAAAGGTCATAGCTAAGCACTAGTACCTAAGGCCTTCCATGAATGTGAACATGATTTCCTAGAAGATAAGCAGCCTGTCTCCTGGTTCTCTGGCACCTCACTAAAATCCACCCCAACGTCCAGGGAAGTAAGGCAAGTGCCGGGAAACATGGTCAGAGCAAGCAGCGACCATGGTCTCTATCGATGAGGGGGGCAAATTGCCCAGGTCCGCTGGGTGCCTCAGAAGCAGAGCTGGGGGAAGAACTCAGACATCCTGGTTAGCAGGTTCCCAGGGCCCACCGCTATGCCCCTTCCCCAGTTGGATGGTGCAAGGAACCTTCTGCCCCTACTTCTCAGAAGATCCTCCTGCCTACCAAAAGGCTGCTTCCCTCCCATCCCTGCTACAGAATAGGAATCACCTACCACCTCACCGACACCACCAACCCATACCCTCCCTAGCTGGCCTTTCTGTCTTCCTCTCTGGTATGGATGTGGGGAGAAAGATGCAGAGGAGAGACTCAGCAGAGATTTAGGGGAATCAGGCCTGCCCAGGAGCACCCACACCCCAGCCCTGCAGCTCTACAGGACAGAGTCCCTCCATGAGGGGCTTTGGGAAACAGCAGAGTCTGAGTGGTTTTTGTTGGCTTAGTGACAAGACATTTCCTCCAATTATTATTGAGATGCCAGTAACTCCTGTTGAAAAACCCCGTAAGTCCATGGAAACAGAAACCTTATGTCTTAAGAAACCAGGGTCCAAAGGCCACAGTTTTCTGAGAAAAGCACTTTGCATCCCAGCCTGTGTATAACAGTTGCATTCCAACATTTTCCAGCGAAATTGGGAGCAATATCTCTGAATTTCCCAACCAGTTATTATGGGTAGTTGCAGACAGGGAGCTGGTCCCCAGAAACTCCAGAAGGACTATTTCTACGTGCCAAATTGGCAGCCGGCTCTTTCTTCAGCCCCAATTTCCCAATCTGCAGGTAGAGTTTGACACCTAATTTGGTCAGGGAGCCCAGTGCTTACAATAAATGAAACCTCAGAGCTTGGATTCCATGCGTCCCACCATTCCAGGAAACAAAGCAGCCTGTAAGGAAGTGCGATTTGACGGCACAAGTGTCTCATTCATGGTTTGCAGAGATTTGAAAAATGTTGTTTGAGCATAGCAAAAGCCGGCACATACATCTTTTATTGGTGTGTATATGCGTGGGGGAAAAGGCAGCAGGGAAGACTCCTACATTACATAGTCATTCTTCCTGTTTTTCTCAAATAATAGGAAGTGGGGAGTGCACAGGAAAGCCAGGATTGAGGAAGCCCATGATCCCTATGGCCAAACAGGGATTGTTGCTCAGCAATGCAGTGGAAGAACACCACCCTAAATTTGTAAGGAGTATCTACTGAAGTCGGGCACAGTGTTAGGCACCAGGGATGCAAAAATGACTTCGATAAGTCCCCTGTCTTCTGGGTCCTCATAGGGGCTTTTTTTGAGGGCTTAACCTATGCCAGGAACTCCAGGTGCCAAGAGTTTTATCTAGGAAAGCTCATTTTAACCTCACCAGACCCTGTAAAGTGGGTCCATTATCTTTGCTTGGGAAGGGAAGCTCAAAAAGGTTATGTAAGTTCCCTAAAGTCATGCAGCTGGCAAATGATGGACTTGGGGATTTGTAACCCAGTCTTCCTAACCCCAAGCCCAAGTTCCTAACTTCCTATACTGTCCACCAGGCTAAAGGAAAAAAAGAACAATAGTAACATAGCTGGTGGCTGCTTGAGACTTAGGATTGCCAATGAGATGTGTGCGTGGAGTCTCCAGCAGTGTTCCCGGAACAGAGTGAGCTATTGATAAAAAGATAGTTATTGTCATCACTAGACCCTCATAGTTGTTGTGAATTGTTATGCTCTATCTTATAGAGGTTACCAAATACTATTCTTGGAGGCACAGAGGAAAGTGACTACACCTATCTGCAGGGACTGCAGCTGGCTGCCCAGAGGAGGTAGCATCTGAGTTGGGTCCCCAAGGATCCGTAAATATTGGCCAGGTGATAAGGCAGAAGCAAGAACAAGCTAATCAGGAGGAATATGCAGGGGAAATCCCACAGCTGGTAACAAGCAGCTCTTGTGTGCAGGAGCTGAGAGAGACCCAAGGCAGGTAGACAAGAAGTTGAAGACATGGAGCAAATCCTAGGGATGCTGAAGGACACAGGTGGAAGAAAAGTCTCAAAACTGTGCAGGGACTGCCCTTCTTTTGAGCTCTCAGGGAGGCAAGTAGAGAGGGAGCTAGGGGAGCCCATGCCTCCTGTTGTGCTGGTTTCCTCCCTGGAGGAGCAGGCAAGGCCATCTGCTGAGTCTGGCCTATGGGGTGGTGAGTGTGAGACAGTGGAGCAGGTAGCTGTAAGAGGATCCAGCCTCCAGACAGCCACCCAAGCCAAGACTTAGTGGCTGTGCTTGACTGAGGCTCCTCCCATCATTCATAAGGATGATGGGGTCCTGATCCCTACCAGCCTCCACACTTTGCAGGGACGTGGCAAGGCACACAGTATGCTTCACCAGTCCCTCTGTGTGAGAGTGCTTGGCAATCGGTAGTGAGTTTAATGTTTGCATGAGACACATAAATAGTACATCTGTTTCCAGCTTTTTGCAGATATCAGCCTATTGGATCCACAATCTATTCATTCATTTGTGCACTCATTCATTTAATAAGTGTTTAATCGAGCACTTATTAGGTCATGCGGTTGCACAAAAGAGAGGCCCTTCCATGGATCTAGGAGATTGAGGAAGCCTTCCTGGGGTGAGGGAGACTTCTAAAAGGAGTCTGAAAGATAAGTGGAGTCAGTCAAATGAAAGGGAAATGGTCTGGGGGTTGGGGAGCAGAAATATTTCAAGTCTAGGAGCAGCCCTTGCAAAGACTTTCAAATACTGAAAAATAGAGCTCACTGAGAAAGGTCAAACCTAGTTGTTCCTTTTCAAGAAGAAACACTGTGTGTAGTGCAGTCAGACAAGTGTATGATATGGGGTTGCGGGTGGTAGGACCCAAGAGGGAGAAAGGACTTCCTTAGAAATGACTCAGGAAAGATTGGAAGCTCCCTTCCTTTCTAAAAATCAGTATCTCTACTGTTCATGACTTTTTTTTTATAGTGCTCTGAGGTTTTCAAAACTGCTCATTTCCCACATTTCATTGGCTCTCATGATATACGTGGGGGTTTGGTCTGGAGGATTCCTCAGTCTCAAAGCTGATACCTGACAGACCCCGTGACTTGAACCTCGGGCTTCCTCCTGGGTGGTCTGGTCCTGCTAATTTTTTAATTTTTTTATTTTATTTTATTTTATTTTTTTTTTTGAGATGGAGTCTCGTTCTGTCGCCCAGGCTGGAGTGCAGTGGCACAATCTTGGCTCACTGCAAGCTCCGCCTCCTGGGTTCACACCATTCTCCTGCCTCAGCCTCCCAAGTAGATGCGACTACAGGCGCCCACCACCACGCCTGGCTAATTTTTTGTATTTTTAGTAGAGACGGGGTTTCACCATGTTAGCCAGGATGGTCTCGACCTCCTGACCTCGTGATCTGCCCACCTCGGCCTCCCAAAATGCTGGGATTACAGGCATGAGCCACCGCCCCCAGCATGGTCCTGTTAATTTTTAATACCTGCATATGGCTCTTTACAGTTCACAATGCATGTCCATCTCCCTGAGCTCACTTGACTCTGTCAGCATCTCCAGCTTCAAAGGAAGAAAATAGTAGCCCAGGGAGGGGCAGCATCTATCCAGCAGAGCTCCCTGGTTAGCCAGAGGCCAGGAGGGTGACTGCGGCCTCTGGGCTGAGCAGCAGTTTGACTCATTTGCATTCACACGAATAGGACAGCCTGTGTCAGTGGCAGGGCCTGAGTGAAGAGTGACATAAAGCACAGGTGAAATGAAGTGAAGAGCACTCAAACATTTGTTTAGGATCAGCTTTCAGGTCGGAACTCTTGCTTTGCAACACCCATATCAAGAGGTTATCAAAATGAGATCATCAACTGACCACACCAAGAAGGTGGTGAAAGATTGAAATTGGGGCAGCTGGGAAGAGCTGAGAGAAGTGGCAAACACAAAACAGATAATTTGGAAAGAGGATACCATCAATTTCAAATAGCTGCAGGGGTTTCTTATAGGCGAGAGCTTGATTACCTCTTACAGGTGGCCCCAAGAGGTTGAACTAGGCCACCAGGAAGACAATTGCTTTTTGTCCAAGACAAGAAAGAGCACCTTCACCTTTAGAGCAGTGGTCAGCAAACCACAGCTCATGGGTCAAATCTAAGTCACTGACCGCTTCGGTAAACAAGATTCTAGTGCCCACCCATTCATTTTTGTCTTGTCTGTGCTACAAGAACAGAGACGAGTACTTGCTACAGAGACTGAATGGCCCACTAAGCCTAAAGCATTTAGTGTCCAGCCTTTTACAGAAACAATTTTCCAACTCGTGACTCACAGCAATCCGAATATCAAATGGGCTCTCTTGGTAAGTAGTGAGTTCCCCGTCACTTGCGGCATTCAAGCAAAAGCTGAAGCCTTGTTAAGCAGTGATGTTGAAAAGGGTCGGAGTAACCTGTAAGGTCCCTTTGAGATTGTAAGAGTCCAACAGTTAATGACAATTATTCAATTTCTTTGCTGTCTACCTGTTACAATAGTCACAACTATAAATGAATAATTGATGGAGCAGCCTCAGCAAGCTTTCAGGACTATAGCTTTTCATGCCAGTATCCAATGCCCATCGAAGTGAGCAGTGGCTTTCTCTGCCTGTTTAATATGACAAGATAGATGAGGTACAAATTCAGGCAATCTCAAGGGTGAACATGTTGGAAATCTTTTTACACCCAAGCCTCTCCCACTGGAAAAGAGGCACTCATTGATGAATAAGCTCATTAATGAATAACTGCGTGGATCATTTCTGGGCCACCATTATACCCATGTGGCTCACTGATTACTATGTGTTTGAAATGGATTAGGTATGGTATCAGCGAAATTAGTTTTGTTGGGCTTCTGTTGGTATATCTGGGGACATCATTCAGCAAACTCGCTGCCAGACCTTGAGCTGGTCAAAGCACCTGCCCTTGAGGAGCTGGTCACCTCGGCCCCACCTAGCTTGGCCAGAATGTGATGAGGATCTGGTAGATTCCAAAGGCAGGGAGGGATATACTCAGCCGGTGGTGAATCTATCTAGCAAAGCAACAATACTGCACAATGTTATTAACTGAAATTTGCTTTCTTTCCAAATAGGATCACACACACAAACATAAATAAATAAAAATCATCTGTTAGAAAAAAAAAGGCCCTGGCTGTTTCATTATCGTTTTCTCAACCAGATTGAATACGAACAGGTTCCATTTTCCCATCTCAGACTCTCTTGCAAACACCGTGATGTGTTGGAAACAAAAGAGAATGTTCTTATGCAGTAATCTACAGCCTGCGTGCTGAAGCAAAGATTTCCCAACCAGAAACGAATAATGTCCCCTTATGAATAGCATCGGCAAAGGTCAAATTGATTAATTCCTGTTTCTACTGTCTTTGCGCAAAGACTGCTTCCCTCATCCTAAATGGCTCGATCCAGTCCACACCACGGTGAATTCCAGGCACTGATTTTTCTAAAGCCCTCATTGCTTTGAGTTTTCATTCCTTTCTCCCCTCAAAGTAAGACAGCAGCAACAAACCCATTTTACATTTTTACATTTTACATTTTTCTTGCTGCTGTTTTTGTTTGCAGGTGACAGATAATCAAGGTGGTTGGTTGCCACTGGCAGGATTCCCCAGCTGTGAGACAGATACCTCTAAGAGGTTTTCACCTGAGAAGCATTCAGATATTATTCAGGCCTTAACACATCCACTCTCAGTCACTTAATCATGCTCAAAACCTATTTGAACCAAACTCCTGCTTGCTCTCCAGCTAGGAGAAGTCTTGGTGTCGTGGCTGTGTTTATTTAGAATTTTAAAAGACCACAGAAAGTGTTGGGGATGTCCACCTGGTGAGGCATGAAAGAAGCATCACATAAAAATGCCACAGATGTTTCATGCCTTCACAAGGATACCCTCAGCCCAATGCTCCTTCATCTCCTATTTCCATTTTTGCCTGTGATGTAGATTGTCTAATCTCAGTGCTGAGGTCTCCTCTCTAGCCCAACCTTCCCCTTTCACCTCCCCACCAGGCCACAGGACACACAAACTTTAGCCTTGTTTTATTTATCTCCCCCAGCCATAGCTTGGACAGTGTTGAATTCCTAAATGAGAAGTGGTTCTTGTTTTTTTTTTTTTTTATGATAACTTACAATGCAGGGGGCAAGAAAGTAGTAGCCTTGTCTCCAGTTAATTACAAACAAAATGATTCCTATATATTTTATTTATAATTAGTCGATGTCAGCATGCTTGGTTTCAGCTCCCAAGGTAAGATTGGAGAGCATTGTTAAATTAATTGCTCCGTGTACACTCGAGCACATATTACCTTATTCCAAGGATAAATATTAAATGTAGTAATTCAGTTCTGCTGGGGAGATTGTCCATAAAATAGACATATCCATAAAATTACTAAAAATGTAAAGGTTGTTGAAGTCCCTCGTTCTTCCTCTTAGTCTCAACTCTCCATAATATTAATTGTTCTAAAAGCTGACAAATACTCTCCAGTGACAGGGAAGCCACGGTAATTAAGAGATGACATGCCACAGAGCTGAACTAGGATCAGAGACCATTTCTCGAACCACCACCCCCAACCCAGTTAACCACGTCATCTGCCAAGTTTGAAGCAAACTGTCATATGATTGCCTCCGTCACGCTGAAGGAGAGTCTCTTAATGGACGATGAGGAAGGCAAAGGGCTCCTCATCTTGTCTTTCCAATCCAGATCCTTCCTAAGACTTCTATTTATTCTCACAAACCAGCCATAGGCCAACTCCGCCTGTCTGAAGCTCTGCATAAAGCCAAATCCAGCTGGAGTTCCTTGCACTAGATTCCTCTAAATGAATAAGGAAGGAGGGGCTTTGGATGACTTACAAATATCTCATGAAACACAGGAATATTGAATTGCTAGGGTGACCATATTAACAATCCATCTAGGAAAATGTCTAAAGACATTTCATTGATTAAAGAAAGCTTATGCTTTCCATAGGAATAATCAGGATATTATACATCTCTGCTTAGTTTTATCATCATCATCATCCTTGCCAGCATTAATTGAGCCTCTATTCTGTGCCAGGCCCTTTCATGTATATTATTTCTGCTTAAAATTCATACTACCACCACAAGCTCACATCATGATTCCCATTTTTCAGATGAAAAAGCAGTGACTGAAAAAGGCTATTTTTTAATCTTCAAAGATCCAAACTTAGCTGATGAATATTTCCAATTGTTAGAAGCCATCAGTGAAAAGCTAACAGTAAGATATATGTATATATGACTAGGCAAAGGCTATTGCTAATAAAATGCAACACCTGTCACATCAATGAACAAAAATGCAAAACTTTCAAGAAATAGTTTCTCACTTTTCAGACTAACGAAACAAGCAGTGGCTGACAGACTCACCTCTTTGCCTTCTTAATGGCTGGTGTGTCAAATTACTGTTATTTTCAGAGTTCACCCACTCAAAACACAGTCACTGTACCTACTTTGGACAAAGAAAAAAATGTTCTTTCATCTCTTATCTGTTTTTTTCTAAACAGTCAAGATTTAAGTATCAGCAACCTTGTTAAAACATCATTGGCATCCATCACGTTTTTAGAGATCACTGAAAATACAAGTGCAGAGGGTACTTACCTCTCTGTTAGCTTCCAACCCACTTCAGTCTTCTTAATTCCTTTCTAAGTTTGGTCACTAACTGCATTTCATAGCAGCCATTACATTTAAAGAGCAAAGTCCTGCTGTTGGCTTGAGTAGACAAGGAAAGGTAGATGAGAGTGAAATGGGTGGATATGAAGATGCTTTTATACACTCTCCATTTTCCAATCAAATTGTTGCCTTTTTAGAAGTGGATGGCATCCTCGGGGTGTGCGTGTGTGTGTGCGCTTAATCAAATGGCTGGAGAAATTATAAAAGAGAAAGATGCAAGTGATAATATAAAAAGCAGGAAGCAGCGACGGGTCTCTCGTGATGGCTTTCAGTTAATACTCCTCTGGGGAAGACAGAACAAAAAAAGGAAAGCACAAATACAGCAAAATCTGTCCTACAGAGTTAAAATCTGTTGGATCAGCCAAGTTTTTCTGGCAAAGCAGTAAAGAATATCTGTTTACACTGTTAATCTTAACTCTTACAACTGGAGAGTGACTAATATCTGAAGGTCGTAATCTTCGTTGGGGGTTGAACATGATGGAGGAATGATAAAGAAAATGCAGACTTTTTTTACATTAACTTGGGAATGCTGCCTTAAAAAACTAGCACAGTGTTGCCCTTCTTTCCCCTGACATTAGATCAACTCATGAATGTATATTACAGATTCAGCCATGGTAGTGAACCTGGGATTCCCTTGGTGCAGTGTGATCAAGAAGCATGCATGGTTAGGGCCAACCCTAGAAACTGAGGGGTTTAAAGCTTCCAGAGATATTTTGTCTGTCTTTCACTCTTATTCCAGAGCTAGATTTCTGGGAGAGGTTCACGGGGCCATATTGGTTCTTCCAGTAAGTGACAGATATGCACAGATTGCGAAAATCTTCTGAGGGTTATTTCTCCTTTATGCATTGTTGATGTTAGTGGTGGTGGCTGTAGCTACTGATTATTGAACATCTACAGCTAGCCCTACAGAATGCTGGCATTCCGTGTCTTGTTTTATATAATCCCTCCACCAAACCTGAAAGGTGGTCCACATATTCCCCACACTTATAGAGTAGAAAGCGGAGGGTCAGTAATGTGAAGAACATGCCCAAAGTCACTACATCAGCTATCTTTTGCTGTGTAACACATTCACAACACTTAGTGACTTAAAACAACACACACTTATGATCTCACAGTTAGATGGGCACAGCTTAGTTGAGCTTTCTGCTCAGGGTCTCTCTCAAGGCTGAAATCAGTGTGTCAACCAGGGCTGGGAGCTCATCTGAAGGCTCAACAGGGGATGTATCCACTGCGGGCCTCTTCTCAGGATATTGTTGACACAATTTAGCTCCTTGAGGGTGCTGGACTGAGGGCCTCACTTCCTAGATGACTGTTGGCCAGTGGCCACCAGCAATTCTTTGCCACATGAGCCTCTCCAGTATTGCAGCTTGCTTCATCAAAGTGTGCAAGGCAAGAAGACAAAAAAGAGAGCTGCAAGAAAGATGGAAACCAAGATCTCATGTAACCCAATGATGGAGGTGACATCCCATTACCATTGCTGTATTCTATTTGTTAAAAGAAGGTCTTGCTCACATTCAAGAAGAGGGGCTTATACAAGGGTGTGAATCCCAGGAGACAAGGACCAGTGGGGACATCTTATGGTCTGCCCACCATACCGCTCATCTAATTCCAGTAAGTGCCCTTGCCAGCATCAGCTCTTCATAGAGCACTCCTATTGCTACTCCCTCCTTGGCACATCTTTCTTATCCTTGGAGGCTCAGCACCAGCCACCCTCCTCCAAGAAACCTTCCGGGGGGGGGGGGGGGGGGGGGGGGGGGGGGGGGGGGGGGGGGGGGGGGGGGGGGGGGGGGGGGGGGGGGGGGGGGGGGGGGGGGCTCCCTGCGAGCTCCAAAAAAAAAAAAAAAAAAAAAAACCTTCTCTGGTAGCTCCTGCCTTCCTTTTCCTCTCTCTCCCCCAGTGAATCCACCTAGTACTTATAGCAGCACATAATAGCAACTGGGAGTCAGTTCCACCTTTTGTGTAAGCTCAAGACACACTTTCAAGGGGCACATATTCTCAAACCATGCAACATGATACCCCAGGGTTCTGCAGATCTTCTTCCAGGCTGATATTTTGGAAAGAAAGGGAGGGCAGAGTTCTGAACTGAAAAACATCACGCTCACCCAACATCTGCCCTCGTTGACTTTATATTAGGTTTCATTTGAAGAAAGATTCCATGCTCAATATATATTTAAAAGACACTTGTCAGAAAAGCTATATTACAAATGATAGGTTTCCCACATGGCCCACCACTGTAATATTTCTTTGGGAAAATGCATTTAAAAATCCAAATTTAACCCTTGGTAGAGAGGAATATCCCCAAGTTTTGCTAAGATGCGGGTGGTGGGTGGGGGGTGGGTGTGCAGAAAAGAATGGTAATTTATTAAGTATTTTTGTCTACTTACTTTTTTATGTGCCTCCTAGGATCCACCCAGAGGTATCCTTCTCTCCATTCCCATTGCCTCAACTTTATTCCCAACATTTGGACTTCCTCACCTGAATGCCTCAACAGGTTTCCACCTGGCCTCCTTGCCTCCAATTCATCCTCCACCCTCTATGCCAAGTGAGCTTCCTAAACTATAAGAGGAAGCATGCCATTCCCTTACCCAAACCCCTTCGATGACATCCCCAGAGACAAAGGCAAAACTCTCGGTTGGCTCATGAAGACTTTCATGGGCAGCTGTCATTTATGGATGTCTTTATCTTTTGAACAAATTCTCTACACTTTGACAGTTCCCATATATGATTCCCACATTCCCATGATGGAATAAAATCAGCATCTGCAATAACACGTTTCAGCCTTCCTCGCAGCTCGGACACAGGCAAGCGACCTGGCTTCTTCCAGTCAGACCCCCACTATGAGAGCTGGATGCCAAAGTGTTACCTGAGGCAACAGACCCAGTGGTGAGCTGGGAGATAATCTCCTACCAGACAGAAGGGTGGGAAATCTAACTTCTCTGGGAGAGCTTTTGTTATCCAGTGTGGGATGACTGGTGCCAATGGTGGGGATGGGCAACCATGATGTTCTGGTGTGCTGGGTCTCACCATGGCTGCAGAGTTTCTCACTGCGTGCTGTCTTAACCCTGTGAGCCAACTAAGAATGGAGTCTGTGATATGTCACTAGGAATTCTGACTAATACCAGGTCTTTTATGTCCCAACCCTGGAAAATTTCTTCAGCCTCTTTCTTGGCACTTCCCTAGCACACTCTCCACACTGTGATCTGAGTATATTAAAGATGTTTGGAATCAACCAGATACTTCATTTTTTTTCTCTAGAGCCTGTGCGTTTTTCACTGAGGCATTCTTGGTTGTCCTTTTTTTTTTACCTGGATTTCTCCTACTCAGTTTTCAGTTGCTATCTTAACTGTCACTTTCCCTGGATATTTTTTCCTGACTCTCAGGTTTGGGTAAATGTCCTTCTTCAAGATCTGTGCTTCCCTTACTGCAGTGCAGAAACAACTGATTTTAATAGGCAGTTAACTTATGTACACCTGCCTCTAGATCATGGGCAAAGAACATGTGTACATTGCTCACAATTTGCGGTGGGCAACTACTGTTTGGCCTGCCCATAATTGCACTTTTTCTCTTGTCGTGAGAAATGTTCCATCCAATTCAATCAGCCAGAATAAAGGCTGCTGCCTCCTGCTGATTTCCACCTCCCTGACCTCAGTGGTTAGTGGTGTGGATACCTGACACAAGCTGGGATGATCAAAGTTCTCCATTAGGAATTTTCAACAGGAAAGGAGAAAAACTGGTTTTCAGCTCTGCCCAGGTTCCAAAGCTTGAGATTCAGGTGCAGGGATTTTAGTGGCCATGCCACTAAATATATATATAATATATCTATTATATAACAAATTACCACAAACTCAGTGGCTTAAAAAACGTACATTTGTTATCTCACAGTTTCTGTGGGTCACAAATCTGAGTACAGCTTTGCTGGATCCTCTGCACCAGGGCCTCATCTGAAAGCCGTAATCAAGGTGGGAACTGATGCCCCTGTCTCATCTCAAGGCTCAGCTGGGGAAGGATCCCCTTCCAAGTTCACATGGCTGTTGACAGAATTGGATGCTGTTGCCCGTGGGCCCGAAGGTCTGAGTTTTTTGTTGGCTGGTGTTGGTCAGAGGCTACCTTCATTTCCTACATGACTGTTGGCTAGAGGCTGCTGCCCACAGTTCCTTGTCACTTGGGGCATCCCCAAGAGGCCCACTGGCTTCATCCAAGCCAGCAAGAAAAAACACATTAGTAAGAAATATGTTACAGTCTTAGGTAACGTAATCACAGAAGTGACATCATTTTACCTTTGCCATATTTATTGGTGAGAGGTAACTCTCAAGTCATGCCCATACTTAAGGATAGGGAATTGTATAAGGTTGTGAGTGCTAAGAGGCTGGGATAATTGGGGGCCACCTGAAACTCTGTCTGCCACACACCTTCTGGGTAAAGTCATTTTGGTATAAAGGAATAAAACAGAAAAAAATAAAGATTTGAGGGTGTTGCAGGTTCTCTTTCCAATTGTACCTGACTCCCAGCTAGAATCCTACAAGTTTGGTTCATGACCCAATAAATTACCTGACATTATTACCTTTTTTTTTCCCACATATGCCAGTATGTTTTGTGTCCATTTCAACCAAAAAGTTTCTAACTAATATGTAATTGTACTTTTAGTACCTTGCATAGCACATGAAATATGAGAGATGACCCTAATTGTGCTTTGTTAAATCAAATTGAGAACCCTGCCAGTTGTTCAAATATTTTAGCAATATCTTTTTTTGTTGTTGTTGTTGGAGACAGGGTTTCACTGTGTCACCCAGGCTGGAGTGCAGTGGCACAATCATGGCTCACCACAGCCTCAACCTACCTGGGCCTCAGGTGATCCTCCCTCCTCAGCCTTCTGAGTAGCTGAGACCGCAGGAGCACACCACCATACCTAGCTAATTTTTGCATTTTTTTTTTTTTTTTGGAACCTGGGTTTTGCCATATTGCCCAAGCTGGTCTCAAACTCCTGGCTTAAGCAATCCGCCTGCCACGGCCTCCCAAAGTGCTAGGATTACAGGCATGAGCCACCATGCCCGCCCTACTTTGGCAATTTTAAGTCACCAAATCATAGGATATTGGAGCATAGAGCCCTCTTTTTAATGTGCTCATTTTACATTCTGAAGAAATTGAGGGTGAGAGAAAGCAAGTGAATAATGTGACCTTGGCTACACAATTAGTTATGTAGTGATGGAGCTAGAACAGAGTTTTAATCCTGACTCTGCATCTGGTCCTCTCAGCAGGAAAGAGACACAACTAGACCCTAACGCGAGAGGATGCGCAACTCAGTACCAGGGAGAGAGACTTGCATGTGCCGGCTCCTCTATGCCCTTAGCCTTGAATGGCCAATGGCTTGAGTCCATGAATTAAGTATTGCAATAAGAATATCTGCTGTACCAAGTACAAACTTAGCTGAGTGAAATTATTTGTTTTGATATGATTAACAGTCTCAACAGTATAAGAACTATATAGCACATTCCTCTTGTGGCTGTGAGTACTATATAATTTTCCTTAATGCTTGTCAAAACAGGAAATTTAGATAAGTTGCTATTCTTTTACAGAAGTTCAGTGATTCTTGATAATCAATTTGTTTTAGAAAGAAATCAGCATTCTTGCAGTACAATGATCTAAAAATATGCTCTAGGAAAAAATTATTTTATAGCCTTATGCAGAATGCATGTCTTTTTTGCTGAATAATGTTCTTTGCTTCTGCAGAGTCGTGTGCATTCCCCACTGGCTTGGTTCACATAGTCCAAATAGTTGAAATGTTTTGCTTGCTCTTTTTAACATTTGAAGGATGTCAGCATGCATTTTGGCATAGTTGGAAATGGCCCACAAGGGGTTCTCTTTACAATATTTGTAAAAAGTTAATAATGTCTCAAATTTGCTAGTTGTAGAAAATTGAACATAAATATTTTCAGCAGAAAAATATTACCTGACTCAAACTTCTCTAATTCTGCAGTTTTAAGGCACATTGAGTGTGACTGTGGTTTGTAAGCATTAAAGCATGATAAAAATGCTAATCGTCCTTGTTAGCAATAATAGTATTGTTGCTGTGAAATTTATTATTAACAGACCTGGGGGCAGATGCACCTTTTTCATTTGACACACCCACAAAAGAGATGGCTGCAAAGATGGTTAAAAATGGTACTTCAGTACAAGCAGCTGGGAGAGGACTGTTATAGAACTCACCAAGTGGGGGTGGGTCCATCTTTGCCAGCAGATTTTAAACTCCTCAAAGTCTATTCATCTTTTCATCTGCCCCTTCCCCATGCCAAACACTAGATTCACAACAAATGTTCCTTGCTTTGCAATGAATGCCTCTCAAAGCCAAGTCACTCAAACTGAGCAGTTACGCATGTTGTGGAAGGGCTGAGTTTACCTTCTCCATCAATCACATCTTGTGGCTCTCTTTTCCTTCTCTTTTGATTTCCTTTGAAATAAAGTTGTAAAACTTCAAAATGATGCCAATTAGAAATTGGTGTAACTCATAGAGAAAACTGAAAATCTTTAAAATGGCAGCAATGAAGATGAAATATGACAAAGGAATGGACAAAATGGGTAGCTATTTTTTACGCTATGTAGCATTTAATTAAAATTTTAATGTAGGAATTTCGGTGTGGGAAATCTCTTTTAAATGCTTTAAACAAAGCCACATCTTTTAAAAGATGAGAGCCATTGTTAGCTTTTGTCATTGTGACTCAGTCGCATGAAATTACTGACCTACATTGATGACTGTTATCTGATAAGGCAGGTTCAACATCACTTTGTTTTGGTGGAGGATGATGGCCCCTATGTGGCTAATACTGGTTTTTGATCTTTCTCTTTCCTATCCTATTGTCAGCTCCATAGAATGGAAATTCAAGATGACCATGATTGATATTTCTGCCTTTTACTAATAGTGTGACCTTAGCAAGAGATTCATCTACGTCTCTGTTCTTTTATCTGTAAAATGGGGATCATAGACTTGCTTCAGAGGCTTCTTATGACAAATTAAATTAGTCTACATAAAAGTACTTTGTAATCTTTTAAGGGGTTTCTTCTGCCCTCCCTCCCCCTTTTCCTCCCTCTCTTCCTCCCTCTTTCCTTCCTTCTTTCCTTTCTCCCCACCCCACTGCAAACAATAGTTGTAAGGGCATTTCTATTAGAAGAAGGCATGGGGATCAGCAGAAGCAAAGGTCTTCCAGGGGATGACCACAGTTAGGATATTACTTGTAAGTGATTAAATTTCACATTGAATCTAGTAGGTTTGTTTTTAAGAAACATTCCAAATTTTATCTTTATTTTTGTTACATTTGTTGTTGATTGTTGAACACTTGGAAAATAAGCCTACTACTTGTCACATTACTGGAAAAGTTCTGTCTTCATTATGAGCCTTCAAATCATTTGTGTCTTTTCAGGTGAGCTTTGGAGATATAAATACACAGAGCTTGAGAACTTGGAAGGGCCTTAGAGAAAATGTATTCTACTTCCGTCATATTTTGGAAATGTGAGCCAAGGCCCAGACAGACCAGTAAATCAGTAACAGAGTTAAAAAAATAATGCAGGTTCTTGTCTGCGGCTCTTGTTGCTACTCTAAACCACTCCCAGCTCTGAAATCTGTTCCCATCTTCCTGCTGTCAACACCTTCTTCCCAAGGCATCATCACTTGTTTTGTAATCCAGTCATTCAGGATACAAGGTGAAACTAGCAATGCCCTGGATACCATTCTTCCAGAAAAGAAGCCACTGATGAGTGAGTGAGTTTGGCATCACGGGCAGATGTATTCTGGTTTGGTCACTTTGAGATGACTCCTACTTGCTTGGTGTGTTTTGTGGCATTCCAAAGACCTGGAAAAAATTCTAAAACTAGCGAAATCCCTGGCTTCTTATCTACACTGGGACATGTTGGAAAGAACAGAAAACTGGAAGACTAATCACTGGGATCTGGCCCTAGCTCTTCCCCTAGCTCTCTGTATGACCATGGGCATGTGTCACTGAGCTTTTTCATTCATGCATATGGCCAGACAGCTTTTCAGTGCATTCAGTCATTAAAGCTCATGCCAGGCACCGGGAATCAACCCACATTCAAAAAAGTGTCTCTTGGGTGCGACAGTCTAGTGGGGAAGGCAAATACAGAAAATATATACTGGGTTGCATTAACTGGGATCAGGAAAGGCTTAATGAAATTGTACCAGATGTATACTGGAGGTGATGTCTAGGAGAGACTTTACAATAGAGGTGAGGTTGAAGGTGAGGAAGCACTGAAGGAGTCTTGGAAAACAGGTGGATTCCAGAGGTGGAAAATAGTATTCATACATTCGTTTACTCATTCATCCTCCCATCCATCCATTTATTCCATTAACAGGTATTAAGCATCCCCTACAAACCAAGAAATAAGGAGATGAAAAACACAGTCTCTGTTTCCACAGAACTCCTGTGAACTTGAGCAAAGACTCCAGGGCCACAAAAGAGCAGATGAGTTCAGGGAACAGCAAGCAACTTGCTCTGGCTGGAGCAAAAGCCTCCTGTGTAGCAACAACAGGAAAGACTAGAGAAATGGACAGGGCCTTGTACACCATGAAAGGCCTTAAGAACGGTCATAGGAAGTTTGTGATTTACCTGGAGGACAGGGATGGGGCAGGGATGACATCATAGAGAGGAGGCAGGGATGACATCACCCAATTTGAGTTTCTGGAAGACCTTGCTGGTTGAAGCGTGAAGAACGAATGAGAATGAGAAAGGACAGAGCAAAGAAAAGGGAACCAAGTGGGAGGGTGTTGCTGCTGTCAGGGGAGATCTCATGTTGACCTGGACAAGAGCGTGGTAGAGGAGATAAAGAAGATCTTACTGAGAAGTAATTACAAAATCTTATTTTAGATGCTCATTTTCCAAAAGAGAAAGTTGACAGATGATATATCTTGCCCACAGGCAATACCGTGCTCAGAATTCTCCTACATGACATTTGATGCTCACTCTTGGGAAAACTGGACCCTGCATTGGTTCCACCACTGGCCAGGGATAGAGGTTCCCTTGAGTTGGACCTCAGTTTCTTCATCAGCCAGTCTGAGACTTGAGCTCATGTTCCTCTGGCCTCAGCTCTGTGAATGTCTATGCCTGCTTCCTGGGAGCTGACACCTGATATTTGCAGCATCTGCTTTTTCCAAGGACATTTAGGGTCTTGCAACCTGGGTGATTTTAATAGATACGGTCCTCTAGGAAGACAGAGGCCAGTTGAGGAAAAGTGGCAAGAGCAGGGGTGATTAGGGAAGCCATCTTAAGAAGTAGTGGGCCTGGATGGGGTACAGAAATAAGGAGGGCATCTAGCTGGAAGAAAGGAAACCTTCCTGGGTGCAGAACAGGACTGTGTGGTGGCCCTGGCTGCTTATGGTCAACAGCTGTCCTGATTGGCCATGGCCTCCCAGGCTGGAGGGTGAATATGATAAACATCATCCCGAGCCTAACCCAGTAAGGCAATGACCTCCCTCTCTAGGATGCATTTGCTGAGTGGGAGGAGAGGAAGGAGAAGGAGTTGGAAAGAGAAGGAAGGGGTGTCCCAGGAGTCGGAGGTTGATGATGGAGGTCTTGCACACCAAACGGAAAACATGTGCAGACAAGTCTCCACCCACCTTCTCCCTGCTCTCTGAAACCGTGATGCTGACAGTCTAGGCTTGTGCTTCAGAATGCTGGCTCCCTCTCCAATCCCACACGCTCATCCTCTCTATGCCTTGGTTTACCCACGTGCAATAAGGGATTAATAATGTGAGGACTAGCACATTGTATCTGTTGAAATGGTGAAAGGAAATAATACATGCAGGTCCCTAGCACAGAGCTTGGCATACAGTAAGAGCTCAGTGCTATCACTTCCATTTCAGAGGGGCTCACTGGGTCCTGAATATTCTGGCCTGGCTGGTACGTTCCACAATGAATGTCTTGGCGTGGATCCTTCACCCTCACCCTCAGGACCCTGAGCTACCCCACGACCAGCAATGTGATTCTTTTTCTCCTAAAAGACTCCTGTCAGTTTCATACATTTTGCATGATCCCCTTCTCTTTAGAAAGCGGGTTTTCAAACATAAATGCAATTTAGGATGACATACTTTCCCCCTGCCTGCTACATTTCCACAAGCCCTGTTTGGCTGGAAGGAAAATCAGCCAGGGGTTCTCAGTGAGTATGCTCAGCTGTGGAAATCCCTGGGCTATAAATAGTGAGTGTGTGGGTATTTTTTTTATAATATGATGGACTCATTTTCCCTGATCATAAAATCCACGGCTTCTATTTATAGCTACAATGTTGCTCGCTAGTACTGAGGGATTTTAAAAATAGGTTCCAGGAAATAAGATGTGCTTGGCTAACTCTCTCAGTATGGAGGCAGCAGAAGGGGCCTGGAGATTTGAGCCTGGGATTTAGGGTCTTTGCGTTAACCCCGTGCTGTCTCTGAGTTGTCCTTGGTTCTAGGTTCCCTTGGGTCTTGTGCTTTCAATTTGCATTACATTGCCTGGGTGAAGAGATTTATCTATTCACTCATTGAGAACTTGCTCTGAGCCAGCCATGCTGCTGTGCTTACTGGGGAAATAAATAGAAAGTTCATAGTACCAAGGTGTTCACAGTCCAGTGGGCAGACCTGTAAATACATACAGGATTCCAGGATGTAAATGTGATAAGTGCCATTGCACAGGTATGAAGAAAGGCCTGGGAAGCACCAAGAAGGTACAGGAAATTATGCCTATGGCAGCAGGAGAGCCACCTGTGGTTGATGGAACAATGGCCCCCAAAAATGTCCAGGTCCTAATCCCTGGAAGCTGTGAATGTCATATGGCAAAAGAAACTTCACAGATGGGATAGAGTTCAGGATCTTGAATGGGAGATGGGAGATGATCCTGGATTGCCTTGTGGGCTCAGTGTGGTCACAAGGGCCTCATTAGAGGGCAACAGGAGGGTCCGAGGAGAGAGAAAGAGAAGGTGATGTGACCACAGAAGTAGAGAGAGATTGGAAGGTGCTATGCTGCTGGCTTTGACGATGAAGGAAGAGGCCGTGAGCCAAGGGACACAGCCCTAGGAGCTGGAAAAGGCCAGACACAGCTTCTCTCCTAGAGCCTCCGCGGGGGAGCACGGCCATGCCAACACCTTGGTTTCAACCCTGAGAAAGTGATTTTGGACCTCTGCTTCCAGAACTGTAAGAGAATTAATTTGTGTTTTTTTTTTAAGCCACCAAGGTTATGGTAATTTCTTTCAACAGAAGTCATCAGAAACTAATATACCACCCAAGGTACCAACTGGTATTGGTACCAATATACCAACCAAGGGCCGTTGTAAGGCCCGTCTGGTGATCAGAGCCACCCAATACCCATTCTTTTCTGATGGCACCTGCACCCCACTTGTTTAGCTGAACCCCTTCCTTAGTGGAGCTTGTGTTTCAGTGAGGCAGGCTCACCTCTGGTTCTAGGGGAGGGCACAGGGTTTAGGCCTAAACTAATTAGTACAGTTATTCTTCAGGCTCAGGACTGAGCATGTGTCATACATGGATCCAGTTAGGTGAGAGCCCAGGGTTTTGTTTGTTTGTTGTAGAGACAGGGTCTCGCGCTGTTGCTCAGGCTGGAGTGCAGCAGCGTGATCATAACTCACTACAACCTTGAATTCTTGGGCTCAAGCGATCCTCCCACTTCAGCCTCCCCAGTAGCTGGCACAATAGGTATACATCACCATACCCAGCTAATTTGTTAATTTTTTGTCAGGACGAAGTCTTGCTCTGTTGACCAGGCTGGATGGAGTGCAGTGGTGCCATCACAATTCACTGCAACCTTGACCTCCTGGGCCCAAGCAATCCTCCTGCTTCAGCCTACCAAAGTGTTGGGATTACAGGAATGAGCTCCCATGCCCAGCCAAAAGCCCAGGGTTTTGTTGGATGGTAGTACAAGGAGATGCTTTCTCACTGCACCCCCACCTCCCATCTTTGAGGATAAATGAGGAAGCATGTCTTCCCAAGAGGCAGGGGTTATCTTGAAACCGTGAAGAAAGACTCATCCTGAGAAGAACGCAAACACCAAACAAGCGGAACCTGGAGATACCGAGAGAAACAGGGTCCTGGTTGTGTCCCCTGAGCTGCTGAATTTTTCAGATGCACAAACCCATTACATTTTTTTATTAAAAACGGTTTGAGTCAGGTTTTCTCTTACTTGCTCCTAAAGTATCAAAATAAAGACTAGAGAGGCTCTGCTATGAGCAGAGTGGGGGTAAAAAGGGAAAGAAGATGAGAGGCAGGTATTGTGATTGGAATCTGCATGTGGTAGAGACCCCGGAAGGCCAACCTCCCTCCCATTGCGGGTAAGCATGACCTGGGATCAGGTCCCTGTACTGTGGGTTGTGGAGCTGAAAGAAGCTTGGCCAGGATTGATTATAAACCCTTTGTTTTGCAGATAAGGAGACGGGGACACACAGAAAGAGAGGGGCTTGTTCAAGGTCACGCAATGAGTTAGTGGCTGACACAAAACCGAAGCCACCTCTTCATTTTCCTGGCCTGGTCCACCGGGCTCTGCTCAGGCCCAGCTCTGAAGTATGGCGATTGGTCAGCAGAGGGCCAGGTCAGCCACATACAGGTGCCCAGAACCCCACCTGGGCAGTCCACATCCAGGGATTCTAGGTGGCCCAGGCTCAAATGAAAAATGCTTTTATGCTTGCTGTCTGTATGTGGCTCACTGAGGAAACAAAGATAGTTGCACAGCACCATGAATTTATTTTTTTTCTGTAGCCACAGCAGCCTGGAGTGGGGACAGACCATGAGAGTCGGAGTCCTGGAGCTGAGTTATGGTAAAAGCTGCCTCTTACTCTGTCTATGCCCACGGATAGATTGTTCAACCCACTTTACCTCACATGACCTTTCTACCTTTCAAGGGAAGCAAAACGACAGAGATATTGGAGGCAAGGTGTTTTCTGAATTGTAAAGTGCTGGACAGCCACCACGACGGGCATCACTCGGCTGATTCCCTCTCCCCTGAAGATGCTCTACAGAAACTGGGGGCCTTGACAGACATCTTTGAACTAAAATGCTCCAGCCTTCCTTAGTTGGATATTTTCGCTGGCCAGAAAACACGTGGGATCAGCATGTCAAATAAGACAATGATATTTATTTGTTAAGCTTTGGAGACATGTGAAAATCTTTGTGGGAGGTTTGACAGTATGCAAGATATTTCTTTCTAGGAAACAGTATGAGATTGTAGCTAAGGAGTGCATTTGAACAAATACGAATGCTCCTTCCAAGCCATCATTGTTTCTAGCTCTAGGTTCAGAAGGAATGTCTCCATTTCCTCTGCAACAACCACAACGCACTACAAGTCAACATCTAGTCCATGAAAGTGCAAGATGAGCTATCCTGGGTTCAATCAAATGGAGCCTTTTTTTTTTTTTTTTTTTTTGAGACGGAGTCTCACTCTGTCATCCAGGCTGGAGTACAGTGGTGTGATCTCAGCTCACTACAACCTCTGCCTCCTGGGTTCAAGTGATTCTTCTGCTTCAGCCTCCTGAGTAGCTGGGACTACAGGTGCATGCCACCACACCCGGCTAATTTTTGTATTTTTAGTAGAGATGGGGTTTCACCGTATTGACCAGGCTGGTCTCGAACTCCTGACCTTGTGATCTGCTCACCTCGGCCTCCCAAAGTGTTGGGATTACAGGTGTGAGCCACCGTGCCCGGCCTCAAACAGAGCTTTGAAGTCAAATTTGGGTTTGTTTGCCAGCTCTGCCAAGTGCTCATTGTGTGACCTTGGCCAAGGGGCTAAACTTCTCTGGGAATCAGCTCCCTCTCAACTGTCACTGCCTCTCAGGTTTGTAGAAGGATTAGATAGAATGTGTGCTACCTAGTTTATAACTTGGTCCATGGTGATCATTATTCTGTTGGTGTTGCCACCCTAACCATCATCATGGGCAGAAACAACAGTGGGAGACGCAGAGGGAATAGGCTTTCAATAGTCCACAGCATCCTTAGGCAAGGACCTAACTCCACAAGAGGACTCCATTTATTTAGCCAGTATTAATAAGGATCCACAAGATGCCCATGGAAGGGATGCTGCTGGGATGAAGGAACGAAGATCATTGGTCTCAAACAGCCCACAGTATGGTGTGGATGCAAACGTGAAAATTATCACAGAAGACAGAAATAAAGAAATACTGAGAGATGAACAGTCAAAGAAGCCTGTAAGAGGAAACCGTGAATGCCAACACTGAGGATCACACAATTGTAAACCCAGTAGGAACTTCAGCGATCAAATGATGCAACTTCTATTTTGGTGGAGAGGCTGGTTCAATTCCGCAAATAGCCAAAATGGAAGGTTAAAGATAAATCTGCAAGTGTCAGGGCCAGAGGAGATCTTTGATGGTGCAATTCAGCAGGGATTTTTCAATCATTGATTTCTGTGCAGTGAGAAAGATTTTTTTTTTTTCAGCTAAAACGCTTTCAGAATTTTGTCCTTCCTGCCAAACTCAGGGATACATGAACTTTCCCTCCACCACAGTGGAGTGTGCAGTGCAGAAAAGTCTGCACATTGGGGAAGACAAACTAATTTGTGCTTTTATCATTGAGTGCATCTGTGTAGTATTAAACCATGAACTATGAGCCGCAAATAGGGAAGACTCTCTTCCTGAATTGTGACCTTTGAGCAATTACAGATGGAGAGAAACACTCTCTGTAGTGTCATAAGAAGGTCCTATGATGCTGCTGGTTGCCCACTGATATCCACTATCCCTGAATTCTTTACTTAAAAAACTCAATTTTTAGAAGATAGCAAGGAACCCAGCTTACAAATGACAACCGCATTCCCCAGCTACGCTTTCATAGAGTTCCAGTCAGTGAGATGTAGGTAGAAGTTTTGGGGTGGGTTCCAAGAAAGCTCCTCAAAGGGAGCAAATTCTTCTCCTTTGCACCTTTTCTCTTCTTCCATCCTCCTGCCCGAAACACAGATGTGTTGGCTGGAACTACTGCACCACATTGCAACCATACAAACAAGACTAAGAACATCAGGATGTCACTGGCCCTGAACCAGTGCTGGCCACTCTCTACTAATGAACTTTCCTTTTTATGAGAACAATGAACCTATATTGCTTATGTCATTGATATTTGGGTTTTCTGCCATATCACTCAAATGCAAATCCCTAAGTGATAAATGCTAATAATATGACTATAATCCAACAAGAATTTCCATTTTTAGTTTTAGTTTGTTTTAAACAGTTTTATTGAGCTATAACTAATATACAAAAACTGTTCATACAGAATGTATATAATTGGATGAGTTAGGATGTATGCTTGCACCCCTGAAGCCATTACCATAATCAGGCAATAAACATAGCCATCTTACCCAAAATTTCCTCATGCCCTGTTGTCTTTGTTTCTTATGGTAAGAACACTTAACATGAGATCTACTCTCTTAATTTTTTTTTTGTTTTTTTTTTGAGACAGAGTCTTTCTCTGTTGCCCAGGCTGGAGTGCAGTGGCACAATCTCGGCTCACTGCAAGCTCCGCCTCCCAGGTTCACGCCATTCTCCTGCCTCAGCCTCCCGAGTAGCTGGGACTACAGGCACCCACCACCATGCCCAGCTAATTTTTTCGTTTTTCAGTAGAGATGGGGTTTCACCGTGTTAGCCAGGAGGGTCTTCATCTCCTGACTTCGTGATCTGCCCGCCTCGGCCTCCATCTTAATTTTTTTAAGTACACAATACAGTATTGTTAACTATAGGCACTATATCCCATCTCCAGAACTTATTCATCTCACATAACTGCATCTTTATACCCATTGATCATCAAATCCCCATTTCTCCCTGGCAATCATATTTTTTACTCTCTGCTTCTATGAGTTTGACTACTTAGATACCTCATATAAGTGGAATCATGCAGTATTTGTCCTTCTGTGACTGACTTATTTCTGTTAGCATAATGTCCTCCAGGTTCATCTATTTGGTCACACATGGCAAGATTTTCTTCTTTTTAAAGGCTGAATAATATTCCATTGTGTGGATATGCCACATTTCCTTTATCCATTTACCCATCAATGGATATTTAGGTTGTTTCCAAATCTTGGCTATCGTTAATATGCTGTAATGAACATGGGAGTGCAGATATCTCTTAGAGATCCTGATGTCAATGAATTTGGACATATGTATGTATATACATATGTGTGTGTATGTGTGTGTGTATATATGTGTATATATATACATATATGTGTATAGGTACATATATGTGTGTATATATACGTATATGTACATATATTTATATACATATATGTACATATATTTATATACATATACTCAGAAATGGAATTGCTGTAGTTTTAACCATTATAAAATATCCCTAAATTCATTAATATTTGTTTTTTAAGTAGCACTGTTAAATGCACATTAAAGAAAAATTAGATGACAATGTCACCCATTTATGCCACCTTCTTCTCTAGTTTCTTAATTCAAGTTTAAGCCCAGGGCTTACATAAGTCAGCGTCTGAAGTTTCACTCACCTTAGGCCATTGGCATTGATGCAGAGCAGTGTGGAGACATGCTGTTTTCCATAATTTCTGTTCATGACCTTCATTCTTTAATGCCTTAATTCAAGGCATATTGAAGAACATTGGCACTCTGTCTGAGTTTCCTATTTGGTTAAACTCAACATTGTGTTTTTTTTTCTTAATTGAGTTTCTATTGCTGGAAGGTAGAAACCTTCTCTTGGAAATCAGCAAGATTCTGACTCATGACTCCTAAGTCACCGTCCTTCATTAGCATGGGCCGGTCACACTAACTCTCCCAGCTTTACCATCCTCTAATCCATTCTAAGGGATCAGTCGATTTCTCTTGCTGCCAGCTAACTGCATTGCCTGACCGGTGCCATCGTTTTATACGTGTCTCACAACAAGACAAAGGCTTCGCTATATAGGTTGTGAATTAGCATCCTTACCACCCAGAGGAGAGGTTGTTGCTTTTCAAGACAATGAGAAAGTGCGGGACCCCTCTGGCCACAACTATTGGCTTTACTCTTAGTAAATTTACCTCCCACAGATCTGTACTCAGGCCCTTCTGCCTGTAATAACTTCTGTTTTAACATTGCCCTAGAATGTAATCTTTTTGAAGACATTGCAAGTGACAATTAGGGATTCAGTTTAAGATAAAATCCAACTCTAGGTGGTGCTGCCAAGTCAAATAACTCAAATTAGTTGACAGCACCTGACAGGCAGAGGCAACATTTGCACAGAGGACAAGTTCTTTTAAAAATCAATTTTAAGCTGCAGCTTGATTTCAAGACCATTGACATTTGAAAAGACAGGATCTTATATTCGAGGAAATACAGTGTAATAACTTGTCACATGAAACTGGGCTAAGGTTGTTAATTCTTTAGTAAACTGTATATTAAATAAATTCCATATCATGAGTTCAGCTCACATCAATAACTTTTCTACGGCATCTTTATAGCATTCAGAGATAAAAGAACTCTTTCAGGTGTTATTAGAGTCCTTACTAGACTTCAAGATCCACCAGGCAAAGATGAGGAGGTAGTCAGTTTCTATGGTCACCGCTATACCTAGCACTGTGTCTGCCACATAAGTGGCGTTCGAAAATACTTGATTGATTACTGAATGACCACCCCTGGCTAGTGACGTCAGGATTCTGCTGTCGACAATAATTGGAACATCTGTATCCTGAAACAGCAACATTTGAGCTTGGCCTGCGTGGAAAAATGGACAACGAAGGGAGTGGAAGATGGCCTGTGGCAGAAAGAATATATTGGGAGGGACTAGAGTTCTATCTAAAGGAACAACAGCAAGAACAAAGCACAGAGATAAAGATATGCCAGGAAGGCTGCCTGATGAGGTGGGGGCTTTCCGTGACAGGGGATTCAAGAGATAAGGAGCCATGACTGGAGAGGGTGAGCCAGGACAGCAGTAGGTAGAGCATTCAGCACCTTCCCTGTGTGCTATGGAATCACGAATCTTTCCAACCCCATTTGGCAGAAGTTTGAGAGTTATGAAGTATTTGACCTTTATCTTATGCTATTTAAAAATGCTTTTCAACAATCAGGTCAGCACTAGCACTTGAGCCAAAATGATGAACCCTTTTTTATTTCAAACTACTCAGCGAGGTTATCACTTCTAAACTTAAGTACAAATATGACATTTCCTGCTAAACAAACTCCAAGTCAAACTCTAATTATCCCAAGGCTGCCCTTTCCAGCGTTTATGCCTCAGCGTGACACTGTACACCTAAAGAGTCCCACATCTAGATTTTTGAAAACCTCTCGCCCTCTGATTCTGACAGTCATTAAGCATGTTTTGTTGTAATTAGACCGAAGGATAAAATAGCCGGACTACTTGGCAGAATAGAACTCATCTGTTATATTAACACCTCTTCCAATATCCCCAATTAAGAATGGTACTGTGGGTTAAATGGCATGCCCCAAAAAGTATGTTTGAGTCCTACTTTCCAGTGTCTATACATGTGACCTTCTTTGAAAATAAGGGACATGCAGAAAAATGAACTAGATCCCTATGTCTCACCACACACAAAAATCAAACCAAAGTGGATTAAAGAGTTAAATTTAAGACCTCAAACTATGAAACCACTACAAGAAAACATTGGAGAAAATCTCTAGGACATTGTCTGGGCAAAAATTTCTTGAGCAATACTCCACAAGCACAAGGAACCAAAGCAAAAATGGACAAATCGGATCACAAGTTAAAAAGCTTCTGCACAGCAAAGAGAACAATCAATAAAGTAAAAAGACAACCCACAGAATGGGAGAAAATACCTGCAAACTACTCATCTCACAAGGGATTAATAACCAGAATATATAAGGAGCTCAAACAACTCTATAGGAAAAGAAAATCTAATAATCTGATTTTTAAAATGATCCAAAAAAAAAGTAAATAGACATTTCTCAAAAGAAGACACACAAATGGCAAACAGGCACATGTAAAGGTGCACAGCATCACTTATCATCAGAAAAATGCAAATCGAAGCTATGAGATATCATCTCACCCCAGTTAACATGGCTTTTTTTCCAAAAAATAGGCAATAACAAATGCTGATGGGGATGTGGAAAGAAGGGAACCCTCACTGTTGGTGGGAATGCAAATTAGTACAACCACTATGAAGAACAGTTTGGAGGTTCCTCAAAAAGCTAAAAATAGAGCTACCGTATGATCCAGCAATCCCACTGCTGGGTATGTACCCCCAAAAAAGAAAATTAGTGTATCAACGTGATTATCTACACTCCCATGTTTGTTGCAGCACTGTTCACAGTAGCTGAGATTTGGAAGCAATCTAAATGTCCATCAACTGATGAATGGATGAAGAAAATGTGGTACATATACACAATGGAGTACTATTCACTCATAAAAAAGAATGAGATCCCGTCATTGGCAACAACGTGGATGGAACTGGAGCTCATTATGTTAAGTGAAATAAGCCAGGCACAGAAAGACAAACATCACATGTTCTCACTTACTTGTGGGATCTAAAACTCAAAACAGTTGAACTCATGGACATAGAGAGCAGAGGATGGCTACCAGAGCCTGGGAAGGGTAGTGGGGGAATTGCAGAGGGAGGTGGGGACAATTAGTGGGTACAAAAGAAAGTTAGAATGAATAAATCCTACTATTTTATAGCACAACAGAGGGACCACAGTCAATCATAACTTAAGTATACATTTTAAAATAACTTAAAGGTTATAATTGGATTGTTTGTAAATCAAAGGACAAATGCTTGAGGGGATGGATACCCCATTCTCCATGATGTGCTTATTTCACATTGCATGCCTGTATCAAAGCATCTCATGTACCCCCATAAATATATACTCCTACCACGTACCCACAAAAATTAAAAATGCAAATAGGATCTTTGTGGATGTAATTCATTTAAAATGAAGTCATATTGAATTAGAGCAGGCCCTAATCCAATGACTGGTGTTATTAGAAGAAGAGGGAGATCTGGACACAGAGACCCAGACACAGGGGAGAAGCCCATGTGAAAATGGAGGCAGAGATTGCAGTGATGGATGGTCAGTAGCCACTGAAAGCCAGGAGAGAGACGTGGAGCAGCTCTCCCCTCACAACCCTTGGAAGGAACAAACCACGCCCACACGTTGATCTTGGAGTTCTAGACTCCAGAACCATGAGAGAATTAATTGCTGCTGTTTCAAGCCACCTAGCTTTTGGGAATTTGCTACAGCAGCCCCAGGAAACTGATAGGGATGGGGACACTGAGATGGGGTGGCTTGCCTAATGTGCTGGAGCAAGTTTTTCACAAAGCAGTCACAGGCTCATGCTCTGATGTCTTGGGCACAATTGGAAGCATGTGTTGACCTCTCAGCCTGCATGTCACTACGCTTTGTATGAAGGGAGGGAACAGGAGAGAGCAAAGGAGTTATTGCTGGTTGGTGCTGGCCCTCCAGAGCAAGACAGCTTTCTTTCCACTCAAATCACTGTGTTCTGCTTAGTTGCCTAATGAATTTCTGTCACATACTAAGAATATTCCCAAAACTGTAAACTTGACTATGTCTCATGAGCCCAGAGACAGGTGGGAGTGTTCCATTTGTCATTCATCTGCTCAGTTCCCATTTAGCCAGAGTTGTTAAAAGAATGATAAGAAGAAAATCAATGTGCATTTTAGTTCCACTTAAAAAATGAATTAATAAGGGAAAATCCTGTCATACATACAACTCCTTATAAGATCCATTATCTGACTGTATTTATAATTCAAAGTCTTTTCTAATGAGTGAATTTTTCAATTAGAGGATTCGATTTTACTTCTCAAGGACTTCACTGACTAGTTATATTTGGGGTAAGCACCTTTGATCAAATTTCCCTAGACTTTTTCAGAAGACTCAAAACATTTGATCCAGATAACACCAATATAAAGAACAAGACCCAAACCATGTTTCCAGAATTCTCATGCCCAGAAATCCCAAGCCATTAGCTTACATCCCTTTACTATATGTGATGCCATAAATGATGGGGGCAGGGGAGGTAGGGGCAGAAAACTGGAGTGGAAAATGCTGACTTTTAGATCAAGTGTCAGATCTGTACACTTGATTTTTGCTATTTATCCAGCAAGCAACCCTGGTAATTGGATTAACCTCTCTGAGCCTCATTTTTCCCTCTGTATCTTGCAAAGTGACTCATGGTTGTAAGAGTTCAAAAAAAATATATACAACTTGAAGTAAAAAGCATATAAAGGCCAGTTGCAATGACTTTCACCTGTAATCCCAGCACTTTGGGAGGCCAAGGTGGGCGGATCACCTGAGGTCAGGAGTTGGAAACCAACCTGGCCAACATAGTGAAACCCTGTCTCTACTAAAAATACAAAAAAATTAGCTGGGGGTGGTGGTGTGCGCCTGTAGTATTTGGGAGGATGAGGCAGGAGAATCACTTAAACCCAGGAAGTGGAGGTTGCAGCAAGCCGAGTTCACACCACTGCACTTCAGCCTGGGCAACAGAGCGAGACTTTGTCTCAAAAAAACAGAACAAAACAAATATTGAGCATCTGTGTGCTGAGTTGAGAGTTGAGCATTTGACTAACGTCATTTCTAATTGTTGCTACAACCCTGAAAGTTGGAGAGAGTTCCCCATTTTATAGAAGAGGAAAGTGAGGCTCACGGATGCCAATAGCCCACTCATGGACACACAGCTAATGAGAGGCAGCACTTGGATTTAAGTCCATGTGACTGCCGTGAGGGCCTGTGCTCGCTCCGCCCTATCACACAGCCTTTCTGGGGCAGCACTAGGATATATGAAGACCTTGTCCTTAACATTGAATGACCTGATACCTTGTCACTTGATCTGAAAAATGACACTGTCCAGCCCACTTCTCCTGGCTCTGTGTGTGCATTATTCTCTGTGTCTCCTGCGCACTGAAAACCCCGTTGGCCAGCATCACTCTGCCCCGTGTGAGAGACCCTCCAACCACCCTTGAGATTCTAACCAGTGTTAGTGCCAGCAGTTGGAGCTGGGGACAGGATGGAAGGGACACACTGTGAAAATGGAACATGTGCATTTTCAACAGGCTCCTCCAAGGTCATGGCCTCAGGCCTCTCTTCCCTACACCCTCCTGGAAGTGGTTTAATCAGAACCCCCATCTTCATTATAGCCCCAGGAAACAAGGTGTCAGGCCCTCCAGAGCAGCCTGCCCAGAGCACAGCCTGCCTTCTGCTGATGTCGATTTCAGACATTAAGCCTCAGCCACCTTGACAGTACCGATAATAATTTGCAGGGTGTGGGGAAGATCTAGTTTGCAGAATTGTAGAGGCTGGAGAGCCCTCTGGCTTTGCTAGTCATCTTCTAATCCAAGTTCCTTTAAAAATATTAGCAGGTTAATTAAAGCCAGCAAGAACAACAAAACCACATTGTTACTCAAAGGGCCAAGTGCTTTGCCAAGGTGACATACTTGGCCAGGGGCATAGTTCTGGATGGAAGTCATGGGTTCTGTCTCCTGTCTGATGCTCCTTAGACTCTGCCGAGACCCTTGGGGACATGACTGCCTCTTAGGGTCCCTTCCCATCCTAAGGGTGCAGGTTGTGGTTAAGAGCATATGATTATACCTAATGCTAAATGACGAGTTAATGGGTGCAGCAAAACAACATGGCACATGGATACATATGTAACAAACCTGCACATTGTGCACATGTACCCTAAAACCTAAAGTATAATAATAATAAATTAAAAAATAAAAAAATTAAAAAAAGAAACCACTAGTTAACATATGTCACGGCTAATAATATCAGGTATTTTGATGCTAGTGTCAATGAGATCCAGCATGCCAGTTAATTTCAAAGAAAATAAACAACAACAAACACTTTGAAAAAAAAAAAAGTAATGTAAAAAAGACTGCATTGACATAGTTAAATTCTCAGGACCCTCAGTTCTTTAGGGATGGACTATATGGCTGGTATTATTGCTTAGAAAAGTGTCTTGAACTTGAAGGAGCTTATGTTGAGAAATAAAGTTTATAATTAAAAAAAAAAAAGAGCATATGGTGATCTTAGTCCAACTCTGCTGGTTGCCAGACACGTGGTCCTAAGCAAGCTAAGAATCTCTTTGTGCCTCAGTTTTCTCATCTGCAAAATAAAGATGATAAAAATTGATACCAATCTAGTGGAGTTGCTGTGAGGGTTAAATACATTCACATACATAAAGTTTTCACTACAGTGCCCAGTAAACAATAAGCATTCCATAAATATCGGCTATTACTATATTAATTGGTAACCTTGGGTCAATAAGCCAGTGTGGAACCTTTCTCAGGAGGGAAGTTAAAATGATTTGTACCCAGTTTATAGTAACTCTTGAATGAGTGAATACATGAATAAATAAACACATGAATGATGAGTGAGTCAAAATACTTCTGCATGAGAGTTAATGGCTTTGATATTTTTCCAAATGACATGTCCATTGAACAGAGAATTTCCTCACTGTAAGTTACTAACAGTGCCCTCAGACACCATGGCTTCCCAAGAAGGTGGATATTTAGGAGAGGGGGCTTTTCTGGGTGATTGGATCTCCAAATTAAAATAATCCTAGCCACAAAGATATCAGGCCCTTCCATGTTCCAACGCAGGCTCATGGAGGCTTTGTTTCAGGAGAAGAGGGAATCCCAGCTATGACTGACATTTATTTACACTCACAAGATGGCTTGTCTGCTGACAATGAGCTGGAGTGTAGGAGTGAAAGTCAATGAAACAGAGAAACAGAAATAGACAGGGAAGGTAAAATTATCTCTGGTTTTGGCATTTTCTGCTCTGCCAGGAGCACAGTTAAATTCATACCATCTTAGGATGCCAGAGATGAGGTTTGCCTTGGAAGGGCATTCATTCTGTCACCATCTAGAAAGCATTATATCCTAGATGCTGGGCCTAAGGGTGGCAATGCAATGGTGCCCCAGTGCAGCCCATCTCCTGCCCTGGGTCATGGAGAAGGGAGGGAGACAATGACCCAGCATTTCAGAGTGCTCCAACGGACAGCTGTGAACTGGATTCTTATGGATATAAGAGGGGGAGATGGCCCTATTAGAACTTCCTTTTAGAGTCAGGGAGATTGTGAAGGGGAGGGGACACTTGAGCTGGGGCTTCGGTGGATGAAGAGAAGCTTGCCAACCAGAAAAGCTGGAAGGCCCCCTAACAGAGGCAGCAGCAGGTGCAAAGGCTGGGGGCTGTCCAGGGGACCTCCAACCTTTGTCATGGCTGCAGCAGCAGTGAAAGAGTGTCAGGGAGGGGTGGGAGATGAGAATGAGTGAGGCTACAAAGGAACTTAAACTCTATCCTGCCACCTTTGCAAGGTTGAGTAGGAGAGGTCACCATGGGACCAGCCCATCCCCTCATTTTCATACAGGAAGAAAATGAGGCCCATGGACATGGACATGAGGTGACTCCCCCAGAACCACAAAGCAGATCCATGCTGGTGCCAACACCCAGTTCTCCAAATGCCCCATTCTGATCCTTTTCACCCCACTCTATCGTCCCCTCTAAACCTAGGAATTGAACAAATATATAACATGAAACAAAATCTACTCAGAGAGAGGCCACATAAAGATAAAGATTTCTGGTTAAGGCTGTTTGAAATTGAGTTCCTGTTCTACTTAAGAGCTCAGAAACTCAGCTCAGTCATTTGTAAAGTGGAGGTTATATTTTCCCATGCAGGACTAAGTGAGATAGAGATTGTGAAGACACACAGCATAGTGCTTGGGGAGCAAGCAGAGGACAGCCAATAGCTGCCATAATCATTGACGGGCTGAGACCTTATTGGTGCCCATTGGTAAGTGGGAGTCCCAACTCAGCTCATAAAACAAAGCTGTAGACTGGTGGTATTTTCTTGGAGAATCTTCAAGGAAAGGCTCAGGTCTCTGTGATAGCAGTTTCCTTTGACTTACCCATCCTCTCTTAGCCAAACTAGTACAGGGCCACCTGGGATTTCTTTCCTCATGCAAACCTGCCTGCACAGCATTGGTATTCTAAGCAGCTTTGGTTCTCCAAAATGATTACCCACAGTTATTTGGGGCACTAATTTGCATGTAGTGTTTATTGCATTTTGAAATGGTTCTTTTGTTTTCAGCCCAGCAGACATAGCGGAGGAAGAATATGGGGAGGAGTGTAATGTATCTTAATTTGGGAGTAGTTAACAGTCTTAAACCAAGCCCTGAGATGTATCTTTGAAGCTGAAGCTGGGAATACACTAGGGTGAAGGAAGTGGGAACCAGCCCAGCAAAGTATGGATTTCAATGGCACACTGCATCTTTCTTTTTTTTTTTTTTTTTTTTTTTGAGATGAAGTCTTGCTCTGTAGCCCAGGCTGCAGCACAGTGGCGCAATCTTGACTCACTGCAACCTCCACCTCCCAGGTTCAAGCAACTCTCCTGGCTCAGCCTCCTGAGTAGCTGGGACTACAGGCACGTGCCATCATGCCTTGCTAATTTTTTGTATTTTTAGTGGAGATGGGGTTTCACCGGGTTAGCCAGGATGGTCTCGATCTCCTGACCTTGTGACCTGCCGCCTCAGCCTCCCAAAGTGCTGGGATTACAGGCGTGAGCCACCGCGCACGGCCCACACTGCGTCTTTTAAACAAAGAGTCTTAGATGGCATATGATTGTCAAGCCAAACAGGTAAAGGGGAGAAAAAGGTACTTAATTAAATTGCATAATTAAAGAACAGTAGGCTATGCCTCATTTTATAACAACTAAGTGCTGTGGTTGAGTCAACCTCACTCTACGGAGTAAAACACAAAGCCTTTTCACCACGCTGTTCTTCTTTGCCTCTTAGCAGCAGGTGGCGTGGCTGTCTGTTCTAACTCCTTGACATGACATTCTCTCCTACCCTGACTTCCAAAAGTCTCTACTCCCTTGGGTCCCCTGCTTCTGTCTGACCACTTTCTCCTGCCCTGAAAGTCTGTGTGTCCCCAGGGTCAGTCCTAGGACCCTTCTCTTTGCAGTCTCTTCTTCCCTTCTTAGGAATCTGTCATTCCTTGCAGGCTGCCTCCAGGAGTGAGATCCTGTCTCAAAAAAAAAAAGAGGGCTGGGCACGGTGGCTCACACCTGTAATCCCAGCACCTTGGGAGGCCGAGGCGGGTGGATCACCTGAGGTCGGGAGTTTGAGACCAGCCTGACCAACATGGAGAAACTCCATCTCTACTAACAATATAAAATTAGCCAGGCGTGGTGGCACATGCCTGTAATCCTAACTACTTGGGAGGCTGAGGCAGGAGGATTGCTTGAACCCAGGAGACAGAGGTTGCGGTGAGCTGAGATCATGCCATTGCACTCCAGCCTGGGCAACAAGAGTGAAACTCCGTCTCAAAAAAAAAAAAAAAAAAGGAATAACCCAATTCATATGATCAACTTTCACACCTGACTCATGGTAGGCTATCCCAGGCAGAGCTCTCTTGGTTATCATGAAAACCAGTTGATATGGTTGGGCTTTGTGTCCCCACCCAAATCTCATCTTGAATTGTAATCCCCATAATTCTCACATGTCAAGGGAGACACCAGATGGGAGTAATTGAATCACAGGGCGGTTTCTCCCATGCCGTTCTCGTAATAGTGAGTTCTCATGAGATCTAATGGTTTTATAGGGGGCTCCTCGCCCTTTGCACGGCACTTCTTCCTATGCCGAGCCTTGTGAAGAAATTGTCTTGCTTCTCCTTTGCCTTCTGCCATGATTGTAAGTTTCCTGAGGCCTCCCCAGCTATGCTGAACCAGGAGTCAATTAAACCTCTTTCCTTTATAAATTACCCAGTCTTGGACAGTTCTTTATAGCAGTATGAAAATGGACTAATACACCAGTTATCCAGCCCCAGCAAATGGAAGGGTCATTGAATGCATTTAGCACCTTCCTTACTTATAGGACAGAGCTTCAGGAAACACAGAGGAGTCTCTGGCTTTTTCAGCCCCTTCTCTCTAGGGCCTCGTGGCCTTCCAGCTTGGCATCTCTCACAGCCTGTATACCCTCTTGTTTCTGCAGACCACACTACTCCATCTCTCATGGTTCTGGCTTAGCAAGACACCACCCCCAACTACAGCTCTCTAGATCTTCTTGTTGAATAGCTACCACCTCTGACCTCTGTGACTCAGTTCCTCTCATTGAGCATTTCATTGACTCAGTCCAGCCCACAAACAAGCCAGTCTTGAGTCATGTGGTCATGCTTGGTCCAACTGGCTGTGGCAGGGTTGAGGTCACATGACTGCTCTTTGCAGAGGAAGTGAGTGGAGCTGATTAAGTCAGAAGGGGAAGTTGGGCATAGGAGGCAAACTGATTGATCTGTCTGCTATACAGGCTTTTGGTGAATGTTCCATTCAGGAATGTTACTTTGAAAGCTGGGAAGAGGGACTGCCCTTTTGTTGGGATTGACATTTGCTTCTCTGAATCAGGAGTTTATGGCTGGATTTCCTTTTCTCTCTTCTGTTTTCTCGCATCTGAAATGCTAAGAGACTGGGAGTGGGAATAAGGGGCAGAGAATTATTACTTTGACTTTGGCTTTTGTGCATTTTCTGATGTAATTCTATGTGCTAGGAGCTTGAATACCTCCTCCTGTCCCTGCTGTGCCACTTCCCAGCTGGTGGGAGCCTGCCCTGGTCACCCGCCCATCCTGATTAAACTGCAAGACAATGTATTGAATTAAATGATAAGGTCTGTTCTAGCCACCATGAATCCTGTCCTCACTCGGTCAACAGTCAATAAACATTTATTTTTATTACATGTGTGATAATGAAGGCTCTCTCCCTCCAGCAAGTGCAGAGAAGCAAAAGCAGGGGATGGCATTTGCTGATTTCTTAGGCTATTTCCAGCCCTCACATTGACTGTTTTTCAGCTATCACTGCCCCCAAACTGGATTAATGTCACTCTGCAGGAAAGAACTGAAGAACAAGAGGGCAAGTGTGAGAGAACACATAAGACAAGGCTGCTTTCCAGGAGGGAAATGGAAATGCCAAGAATGCAATTGTCACCAGAGAGGAATAGGGCCTGCCCAAGAGGACAGGAGGCATAAATCTCTCCCACTTTGCAACTCTTCCTGGAGCTCTCTAGAAGGGAGAGGGAGAGAGAAGTTATGGGAAAAGAGTTGACAGAGCCCCATCTCTGAGCTGGCCAGTGCTTTCCTGACAAGGAAGCAGACACACTAAGTTCAAGGCTTGGCTCTATAACCCCAGGCCAAGTTGTCTAACCTGTTCTTTCTGTTTTCTCAGCTGAAAATGAGAGATTAAATACTTTTCTCCAAGGGTCACTGTGAGGAATGTATGATGCTATATATGGAGATAACGCCAACACAGTAGCTATTCAAGAGGCGTGAGCTTCCTCCCCCACAAGCTGGGAGGCCCATCAATCAATCTCAGAGCTGATGGAGCACAGTGACCATCCATTTAATCTTTCAGAGAAGGAAACTGAGGCTCAGAAAGGGGATGACTCTTGCCTGAGCAATGGTTAGGGCCTTGCTGCTTACTGCAAAACTGGGTTCCCCTAATCACAAGTCCTGTGGGCCAGGCTGGTGGGATCCTGTGCCTGTGGATGAATGCTAGCACCCTAAAATGGATCATTAACAGAATCAGTGACCTAACCCTCACCCAAAGCTAGCAGACACTGCAGAAACCCTGAGCAGTTGCTCGAGGTTTGGGAATTCATGGTATTGAGCACGAACTTCTGGAAGCCCCCAGTGACTACGGACGCTGTGGAGAGCCCAAGCCAGAGCTGAGACATGACCTGAAGGTACCCCCAGAAAACCTGCCAGGGTAACGGGAAGACCGAAGGATGAGCACCTAGTTCTGAGGATCCACTCCACACCAACTGCTTTCACTGTGGCAAAGGCTCAACCACTGAGTAGATTCCTCTTGTATCTGCCTGCTCAGCATCCATTCCATTCATTTTAGTGACAGCACCCCAGATTTCCTTGGAGAACCACCCCTCCCCATTCTTAAATCCAAGATTTAGTTTTCTGACTCTGTTCTCCATTCTCCTCTCTTGGGATGGGCATGGCAACATGAATAGCTGGCCAATCAAAGTATGGCATTCTCCTCTAGCTACAGTGATTGGTTCAGAAATGGGCACATGACCTAGGCCAGACCAGTTAGAGCTAATGAAATTTAACAGGAATGCAAATTACTGGCAAAGAAACCCTCTGCCTTTTCCCTGGTGAAAGGATAGGGTGTAAGCCTGGAACTGCCACGAAAAAGAGGTAGCCTGTCGGTGATCACAGCCTCCACAGAAATGCAGGTTGGGAGGTCTGCGTGGGTATAGCATGGAGCACCAAAGCTTCAGAGAGAAATGCTTCTGATCTCCCAGCTCTTGGTGGCTCTGGGAATGGAACCGGACCCTGTCTTTGGGGCTGACTGCCGCTTTGTTCCAGACGGTACAATATTGTGGTCATTTTGGTGCTCCAGACAATTGTAAGGACAGTGTTTACCCAGTATTCTTGGAGCAGCGCTGAATAATCCCAATGCAGTGACTGTTTTGGTAAAAATGTCAAAGACTGTCTTTACTGTGGGCAGGGTGATCCCTGCAGACATAATTAAGGTGTGAGCAGTGATGGGCTGGGAGATGTACCGCCCGGAACCCTCTTCAGGGAAGGACCTGTCGCCCATTTGCTGGGCATGCTGTCAGGCCTTTCAGGGATGCCTCAGGCTAAACTTCTCTGGGACGGCTTCACAGGGAACCCAATTGCTGCCATGAACTAATGCTTCCTCTAGTAGGATCCAGTGACAGAATTAGAGAATGGGGCGAGGGGGGCACAAATGGCAAAGGGCGGGATGCTACAACCTGGTACAATTGGGGACTAAAAGGAGGAATGTCCATGAGGCACCTCCCTCTTTCCCTCCAACTAGAGTCAAGGCCAAGGAACATCAGGAGCAGCAAGATCCCATACTCATATTTAGATGCTTCTTTTAAAATAATTCCTGTATGTTGCACTCAAAACTCAGAAAAGTCTCTTAACCCAACAGCCTTAAGCTAACTGTGCTTGTAGTGCCTCTGGTCCGTATTTGGACTGGAAATTGAAGGTGCAGCTCCCCGAAGGCCATTCAAAGCTGTCCAGAGATGATGGGGGGAAGTCAGAGTGGCAGCTGGAGTGAGAGGTGACAGCCTGCAGTCAGGACAGCTGGTACCCAGATCCCCTGGCTTGGGACTTGCTCCCATTGGTCTTACCCTGGAGGATCTCTGGCTAAGGAAGTGTGGCATTAAGGGAAGGAGTAACTTCCCTGAAAACTGAGATTTGAGGACATTAGCGTGACCCCAGACTTACAACATGTTTGCTGACTAGCCCACAGGGAAGATGGCAGAGGGAGGTGGGATAAAAACAACAACAACCCCTGCCTCAACAGGCCAGCGGGGGAGGAGAAGCACCCTGGGGGAGGGGCTTGCTGTGTGCTGCAGCCTGGGGAGAGGAGAGGAGAGGGGGAGGGGAGGGGAGGGGAGGAGAGGGGGAGGGGAGGGGAGGGGAGGAGAGGGGGAGGGAGGGGAGGGGAGGAGAGGGGGAGGGGAGGGGAGGGGAGGAGACGGGGAGGGGAGGGGAGGAGACGGGGAGGGGAAGCCATTCCCTTGTCTGCTCCGGCACAATGCAGGGCCTAGAGGACCTCTTGATAGTGAGACTGAAGCTGGCTCTGCTGGGAGGTTCCCACCATGTACCCTGAAGGAAAGGGCAGGGCTGAGTTGTCATTCCTTTAGGCTGCAGGCCCAGGAGTGGGACACAGAACTAAGGCTCCTGGCTCTCCACCCTTTCTGCAGCCCCAGAGGCCTGGGGCAGCCTTTCAGTCACTCTCAGGACAAACGATCTTGCTGAATGCATAGAGTCTTCAAGGAATAAAATCAAGGATTTTTCAAGTGCATGGTCAAAGCCTCACATTAATGCAGCAGAGTGAAGGGGGTTGCCCCATTTCCCAGATGGAAGTATTGAGGTGCAGAGACATAAGGGAGGTGCCCTTGATCACAAACATAGAAAGTAGCAGAGCTCCTTGAGCTCCCCCTCTGCCCCCAGGCTGTCCTAAAGCTCCTGCTTGCTTTATTTCTGTCCCAGTCTCCCATTAAGGATGTGAGTACAGTCTAAGCCCATTTGCTGAATGCAGCCGATGCCATGTGAATGATGGGAGCTCCAGCCCAGCCTTAATAGACATTTTCTTATTCGGTGACTGTTCCCTCTCCAGGGAGCCAGTGGGGCTGTCAGGGCTCTCATTGCAGTGTTTATAAGATGAAGGAGCCCAGCCAGGAGCTGCAGAGAAGCAGAAGGGAAAGGCCTGAAACAGAAAGAGCAGGGTCAGAACCGGGGCATGGTAGGAAAGAGGTGGGTGGTGGGGTGGAGGGACGAGCTTCAGGAGCACCCCCACCTTGCCAGCCTGGGACGGTGTCCTTGGCTCAGACTCTATCTCAGGAGAGGACAGAGGGAATTGCAGTGCACCTGTTTGTGGGGGACACTGAGGATGGGGCCACCACACAGAGCCTCTCTTCAGTTTCTGTCATCACAGCCACACAGGAAGACCCACATAATGATCTTTTTGGAGATGAGAAAGCTGAGGCTCAGAGAGGTTAAGTTACCTGTCCAAGGCCACACAGCGTGCCTGGAATAAGAACCCATGATCTTCTGCTCACAGGGCTGAAAGCCAGCCTCTGCCCCTTTGGGTCCAGCATCTCCACCAGCATGAGGAAGACTTGCATTTTGACCTGAGGGCCAAGCCACTTTCAGTGTACCAAGAAGCGCTATGCTCTATGCAGATAACAAAGCCGATATTTGCCTCTCTTGGTTCAGTGTCCTGTGTGCAGAATCCATTGGCAGGAACCCTGGAGGGAAAGGGGCTGAATGAGGGGATGTAAGCAACCAATCCCACCCCAACCTCCAGTGGCAGGTGCTATTATTGTCCCCATGTTGCGACATGAAACCGAGGGCTGTCACGGCAGAACCGTGTCCCCAGCCAGTGTGGCGCCAGAGCCTGCTCTAACCCTGGGCCTCAGCTGGTGCAGTCCTCAGCACAGAGGAGGCTTGCCAGGCATGTTTGATGAATGACTGAATGATGTTTGGGCGATGCCTTATTGATCCATGAGCTCCCCAAACAGGGCACAGAGTCCTCTGCACGTGTCTCCATGGCGAGCCTCACACACAAGTGTGCGTCTGAATAGGCTGATGGACCATTCTCCTGGGATCTCTGCCAAAGCATGTGGCTTTGGTTTTCCTGCCTCTTCCCTTCTCTAGTGACAAGGTGGTCTGACCTGACCATTTGCTTCCATGAAGTTGGGGGTTGGAATTGCAAAGACCAGATGGCCACAAGGCCACACCACCACAAGGTGTTTCTGATTACAGAGCTGGGGAATCTCTCTGGAGTCACTGGAAATGAATGAACAAAGGCTTAGCTCTCTGGGACAGGAAAGAGGAACCAGCCATAGCTCCCCTGAGAGCAGGCAGGGGCCCGCAGGGCTGGAAAGAGAGGGAAGAGCCTGATTTACTTTTGCTTCTGAAGCACCCATGGGTAAGGTGGGCCCATCCTATTAGTCATTCTGCCTAAACTGGTGGAGCTGAGGCTGAGCCCTTTCCCCAGCTCCTCCAAGAAGGCTAAAATGTTGGTGGAATTTTCTTCCTTTAATGGACAAAGAGGGGCATATTAGTTTTCTGTGGTTGCTGTAACAATTCATTACGAGCTGAGTGGCTTAAAACAAAAAAAATGTATTCTCTCAAATTCTGAAAGCCATGAGTCCAGAATCAAGAAAGAAACCGTTTCTTGCTTCCCCAAGTTTCTGGTGGCTGCAGGCATTCCTTGGCTTGAGGTCACATCACTCCAATCTCCACCTTCCTCTTCACATCACCTCTTCATGGTGTGTGTGTGTGTGTGTGTGTGTGCATTGTGTGTGTGTGCATTTGTGTGGACACATGTGTGTGTGTGTGTGTATGTGCCCACACTTTCAAGAGGCTCAGAGTCCAGTGTAGAAGTCCAACCAGTACGAGCTCAATGACCATCTTTTGCGTTATTCCGTAAAGCCAATCACTACAAAGCTGTGTGATGCATTCTGTGGTCAGAATGTGTGACTGGTGGGGTGGCTCATGGTAGTAAGGGGTGAATTCTACCTGGAGGATCAGGGCAGGCTGCTCCACAAAGGCAGCCTTTGAGCCTGGCCTCGGAGGAAGAAGGGGAGTCCAGGAGGGAGCGTTGACCAATGGAAGACAGCAGGCCCAGGGTTGTCTCTGGAAGGTCAACAGTCCTGCGTGGCCAGGCAGAGCACAGGCTCGTTGGATGAGAGGACAGATTTGGAGGCTGGGGGGCTGCAAAGAGTGGTCGGGGGCATTGCAAAGGCCCTCCATCCCCTGCTAGGAAGTGAAACCACCTTGCAACCTTGGCACAAAGTGTGATCTCTGCTGCATTAACCCGGATGCATCCTTTTCCTCTCAAACATGACTTCCTCAGAAAGACCTTTTCCGGACTACCCAGACTCCAGCACTCCCCTGTGATTTACACTCATGGCACCCCATGCTTGTCTTTCCCAGCATTTATCTCATTTGTAAACACACGAGAGGCAGCTCAGCTTAATGCATAAGAGCAGGACACTGGATCAAGACTGCCAGCACATACCTGGCCCCACCACCCACCAGGCAGGTGATGTGCAGGGCTGCATCATTACCCTGGTTCCTCACTCATCTCTGCTTATCCTTACCATGCCAGTTTGCAGTACCCTCCCCTGTGGGCAGGTCTTGCTGCCTGCCCCTGTGTTTAGCCACTTGCTTTAACCAGTGGAATTAGGGGGGAAATGACAGGATACCAGCTCTGAACCTACTGCTCGCTCTCTTGTACTTCTGCCATCCCTATAAAAAGGACATGCCTGGACTGGCCTGTTGCTTTCAGAAGAGGAGGAGAGGCATGTGGAGCAGAGTCAAGCCCCTACTGGCCACAGGCACGTGGATGAGAACAGGAGAACCGCCTAACTGAGCCCAGCCTGGATCAGAGCTGATACCCAGCCAACAACTTGTGAGAACAAATACATGGTTGTATTAAGGCACTAACTTTTGGGACTGGTTTATTATGTGGCTATAGCTAACTGATATAGGTGACCTTGGGCAAGTTAATCCATCTATGCCCCCATTTTCTTTTTTGTAAAGTGGGGGAATGAATAGTACCTACCTCGTGTGATTTTTATAAGGATCAGATGAGTTAACAATTGTATAGCACTTAGGTGCCTAAATACACACTTGTTTAATAAACATCTTTGTGTTTATTTGAATAATACTGTTTCCCCAACAAGACTCAATAACTGTTTTCTCATAATGTCCCCAGTGACTAGTACAGTGCTTGGTCCATAGAAGGCATTCAACAAATGCCTGTCGAATAGATAGTGGATTTTCCTGACACACATATAAATTATAAGACCAAATATGGAACTTCCTTTTTTTTAAAAAAAAGGCTATTTAATGAGTCCTTACTAATTGCCAGGCACGATGTGAAACAACCTAGGTAGAAGTAGGCAGAATTATTATGCTCATTGTAGAGACAAGAAAACTGAGGCTTGAGGTTAAGTAACTTGGCTGCAGTCACACAGCTAGGAAGTAGCAGAACTACGATTTGACCCCAATCTGAGTTCCTGCACTCCTTCCTCCACCCCAGCATACCTCCCTGTGCGCAGATGGCAAATCAAATCCAAGATTATTTCCCACTGTGGGAAAGGACTGCAGGTAATAAGGAAGGGGTCAAGTACCCAAAAGGGCAGGCTCAGCCTGCAATGGGAAGCGGGACCTCAGAAGGGGCTCTTTGCTTAGATGAATTCAGCATTTTTTTTTTTTTTTTTTTGTGGGAGGGTCTGATTGATGTTGTCACTGCAGGAAGAAGCCCAGTGTCAGCATATTCTCCAGGGGCAAGGGCTGGCCTCTCCTCCAGTCACCAGCTCCATTTTCTGAAGGTGGTTTATTGGAGTTTGCTCCCCGAGAGCCACTTCCTGAGCAGAACATGAAGGCAATATCGAGATGCTTATGTGGAGATTTTCTTTCTTGGGCAGGCGTTGGAAGGGTTGGGAAGCCTATCTGAGTAAGCAGGTCTGGGCAGCCTGGGACTCCTGGGGCTCATATGCTCTGAGCTGCTGAGAGAGGCTGTCAGCGCCTCCTTGGTAGACCCACTGTGGGGCCAAAACAAGAAAGGGCCGTCTTGTGACTTCCCTGCCTGCCTGCTGCTGCAGCCATCCCCCACCCGCTAGGAGCTTCACATTCTCCCCTGGGGCCCCCTGAAAGCGGGAGGAACTGGAGGACGTGGATCACAGCACCAGGAAGCACAGATCCAGCAGTCTGGTATCAGACGTGTTCTACCAGCTGTGCAGAACATGAACAGTCACACAATGTCTCTGAGCCTCAGTTTCCCCATGTGGAAATTAAGAACTCTAACTGCTCTGGAAACCATCGTTCAGTACCCTAAAGAATAAAAATATCCATGCATTTATTCAACACCTTCTACATTCTAGGTCCAGAGCAATTCGCTTCATATATATGCTCTTATGCAATCATTTAAAAAACCCAATGAAAGATTGTAGGGTTGATTTACTCTTTATTTTACAAATGATACAACTAAATCTCAGGAGATTAAATAAAAGTTGCTTACAGTTTCAGCTGGCCAAACTTTGCAGCGTCCACTTGGCATCATTGCCACTTTTCTGCTTTCTAATAGAATCCCAATTTTATCCGTGTAATTTTCTGTCCCCGCAGGGAAAGGTGACCACATCCCTGGCTCCAGGACTCAGTCTCACTACCTCCAACAAGCAACATGTGTTGTTTGGTGGCTATGCCGCTTGCCCATGGGTGAGCATATGACTTGTGTGGGGTGAGGGTCTCCTGAGCTAATGATGTTGTTCTATGTGTGACCTCGGTTTCTATGCAGCAATCTAATGAGTACGAAGGGAGCCACCCTTAGGATGAAACCAGTGTGAAGCAGAGATGGAAGAGGTGGAGTCTCTGATGACATTATTGAGCCATTGAACCAACCACTCCTGAAGCTTGCCCTCCCTCTCGATTTCCTGGGTGGTCAGATAATCAATTTCTTTATTTTTCAGTCTAGTTTGAGTCTATTTAAATCATCCTGAAAGACACGTGAGATGAACTTTCATCAGTTCAACTTCAAACCCATGTCTTTCCAATCAGTACCTAAAATGATAAAGATTTCATATTTGTTCCATTAAAGAATTTAACAAGCATTTGCTGACTGACTAAGTATATAAATATTTTACAAACATTTCACTTTATTCTCATCGTACCCTGAGAAGGCAGATCAAGTTAAGATAATTTTTCTCCCAAAGGAACAAAGATTGAGAGAGGTTAGATGACAGAAGTAAAAGACACACAGCTATTAAGTGGCAGAAAATAGCTTCAAACCTGGATCTCTCGGAGTCCAGAGCCCATGCTGTTTTCAACACTGCACACCACTTCTCAAAAACCTGTGAGCTCCAAGCTTTACCCGCTGTCCAGTGAGATTATCAGCAGTCATATCATCAGGCCAGTTCTAATCCTAGTTTTAACCACCCCCATTATACACACTAGAAAGTTGCCCTTAAGACACTGGGACCCATTATGAGCTCCTTGTCTTTTATCCTCAGATCAAGTGAGAAAGACCACCTGGAAATTCGGAGGGGAAGCAAGCCTACTTCTCCCATTTCTACAGAAAAGGAGGAAATTCTACCAATAGTTCCCTCCCCAGTGGAAGTGCTAGGGTGGACTCTGCCTTTCTCTTACTTCTGATTCATTTCTTCCCCAGGAAATTACATTTAACACAAAATTGTTGAGCACCTACTATGTGCCAGGTACAATTCTCAGTGCTGAGGATAGACCAACAACGAACTTAAGGTCCTATCAGGGGTGTGGACTGGAGCCTAGCATTTGTGGGGCCGTGTTTTTAGTCACCTAGTATTTAAGGGCTCATTGCTCATGCATCACTTCCTCTTGTTTTCTATTCTCTTATTATTCCATTTTTATACCATTTTCCAGCAAGGAATCTCAGGGACCAAGAAGACTAGGAAACTTCTACATATTTTGGGGAACACATTAAAAAAGGAATGTTATAGGAAATCCTATAACAGTTACCAAAATTATGCTGTATTTTAAATACATACATTAACTAAACCAACACCTTGAATGTAAAAAATGCAATGACATATACTTATGATATTCACAAAAAAAAATACATAATTTTTAAAGGTTCATTTATTCATTGTCTATATTCGTTGTGCCTGTTTAAAGTTGTATTAGTCTTTAAGACTGTGCTATTGGTTCATGAACAGAGAAGCAGATCAATGTTACAGAAATAGGCCAAAATACATATAAGAATTTAGTATATGATCTCTGCAGAGTTTTGGCAAAGTAAAACTTTATCATTTTGATAAAGTTCAATTTATTAACTTTCCCTTTTATGAATTATGCTTTTGGTGTCAGGTCTAAGAACTCTTTCCCTAGTCCTATATCCTGAAGATATTCTCCTGTGTTTATTTTCTTAAAATTTTATAGCATAACATTTTGTATTTAAGTCCATTATCCATCTTGAGTTAACTTTTGTATAAGGTGTCAGATAGGTCAAGGTTTATTTATTTACCTGTGTATGTACAATTGCTTCAGCAATATTTGTTGTAAAGGCTACTTGTCTTTTATTAAATGCTTGTGTGCCTTTTCAAGAATTATTTGGGAATATTTATGTAAACTATATCTTGGTTCTCTATTATGTTCCTTTTATCTAGGTGTGTGTCCGTCTGCCAACAAAACAGCCTTGATTACTATAGCTATATACTAAGTTTTCAAATTGGGTAGATTGATTATCTTTCAAAATTGTTTTGGCATTTTTAGTTTCTTAGTCTTTCCACATACATTTTAGGATAATTTTGTCTATAGTTACAAAATATTTTTCTGGAATCTTATGAGAATTGCCTTAAACCAGTATGTCAGTTTGGTGAGAATTGACATCTTTACTATTTCCAATTCATGAACATGGTATGTCTCTCCATTTATTTGGATCTTGTTTGATTTATTTCATCAGTGTATTGTAGTTTTTAGCACAAATGTCTTTTACATGTTTTGTTAGATTTACACCTATTTCTTTTATTATGTGATTGTAAATGCTATTGTATTTTTAATTTCAGTTACCAGTTGTTCACTGCTAGTATGTAGAAAGGCAGCTGATTTTTCTATGTTTATTTTGCATCCTGTGACCTTGCTGAACACTCTTATTATTTCTAGGAGGTTTTTTTGGCATATTTCTTCAGATTTTCTACATAGGCAATCATGTCATCTGCAATAAAAACAGTTTTATTCTTTCTTCCCAATCTGTATGCTTTTTTTTATTTTTACTTCCTGTATTATTGTACTGGCTAGAACTGCCAGCAATAGATTAAATAAAAGTGGTGAGAGCGAGCATACTTACCTTGTTCCTGATCTTAGGGAAAAATTATTCAGTTATTGATCATTAAAGATAAGGTTAGTTGTAGTTTATTCCTTCCTTTATTCCTATTTTCCTAAGATTTTTAAATCAAAAATTGGGGTTGCATTTTATCATATTCCTCTCTCTGCGTGGAATGGTATTATCATGTAGTATTTTTCTTTAGCCTGTTAATATTGTGCATTACATTGATTGACTTTTAAAAATTGAACCATCCCTACATACCTGGAATAAATCTCACTTTGTCCTACTATATACTGCTGAATTTTTTTTTTTTTTTGAGATGGAGTTTTGCTCTTGTCACCCAGGCTGGAGTGCAATGATGCAATCTTGGCTCACTGCAACCTCCGCCTCCTAGGTTCAAGCGATTCTCCTGCCTCAGCCTCCTGAGTAGTTGAGATTACAGGCATGTGCCACCACACCCAGCTAATTTTTGTATTTTTAGTAGAGATGGGGTTGCACCATGTTGGCCAGGCTGGTCACAAACTCCTGACCTCAAGTAATCCACCCGCCTCAGCCTCCCAAAGTGCTGGGATTACAGGTGTGAGCCACTGTGCCCAACTGCTGCATTCTGTTTGCTACATAATGTTACGGATTTTTGCCTTTGTATTCATGAAGGATATTGGTCTTAGCATTCTTTTTTTGTATTGGCTTTGTCCAGTTTGAATAGAGAGTAATACTAGCTTTGTAAAATGAATTGAGAAGTGTTCCTTTCTCTTCTGTTTTTAGGAAAAGTTTATATAGAATTGGTGTTAATTCTTCTTTAAATGTTTGATAGCATTCTCCACTGAAACATCTGGATGTTTCATCTTCAGTGAAACATCTGGAGATGTTGGGGGGTAGTTTTAAAATTACAAATATAATTTCCTTAATAGTTATAAGTATACCCAAATTATTTTTTTTAATATTGAGTGAATAGTGGTTGTTTGTGGGTTTTTGAGGAATTGGTCTATTAAACCTAAGTTTTAAAATTTATGTGTGTAGAGTTTAAAGTATTTCCTTATTATCCTTTTGATGCCTGCAGGATCTATAGTGTTATTTTCTGTTTCATTCCTAATATTGCTAATTTGTGTCATCTTTATTTTTTGTTTTAGTTTTTTGTTTGTTTGTTTGGTCAGTCTTGCTAATGGTTTGTCAATTTTATGTATCTTTTCAAAGAACCAACTCTTTGTTTTATTGACTTTTCTGTATTGCTTTCTGTTCTCAGTTTTATTGATTGCTGTTCTTGTCTTTATTATTTCATTCTTTTTCCTTACTTTGGGTTTCTTTTGCTCTTATTTTTCTAGTTTCGTTTTTTTTTTTACTTCATTGTTTTAATTTATTAACTTTTGTCAAATTAGTTTTCATGTGTATATATTTGATTTTTAAGTCAGTGTTAGAAAAGTTTTGTAATAAGAATTTTGCTATGTAGAGTAGTTTTTTTTTATTATACTTTAGGTTTTAGGGTACATGTGCACAATGTGCAGGTTTGTTACATATGTATCCATGTGCCATGTTGATTTCCTGCACCCATTAACTTGTCATTTAGCATTAGGTATATCTCCTAATGCTGTCCCTCCCCCCTCCCCCCACCCCACAACAGTCCCCGGAGTGTGATGTTCCCCTTCCTGTGTCCATGAGTTCTCATTGTTCAATTCCCACCTATAAGTGAGAACATGCGGTGTTTGGTTTTTTGTCCTTGCGATAGTTTACTGAGAATGATGTTTTCCAGTTTCATCCATGTCCCTACAAAGGATATGAACTCATCATTTTTTATGGCTGCATAGTATTCCATGGTGTATATGTGCCACATTTTCTTAATCCAGTCTATCGTTGTTGGACATTTGGGTTGGTTCCAACTCTTTGCTATTGTGAATAGTGCCGCAATAAACATACATGTGCATGTGTCTTTATAGCAGCATGATTTATAGTCCTTTGGGTATATACCCAGTAATGGGATGGCTGGGTCAAATGGTATTTCTAGTTCTAGATCCCTGAGGAATCGCCACACTGACTTCCACAATGGTTGAACTAGTTTACAGTCCCACCAACAGTGTAAAAGTGTTCCTATTTCTCCACATTTTCTCCAGCACCTGTTGTTTCCTGATTTTTTAATGATGGCCATTCTAACTGGTGTGAGATGGTATCTCACTGTGGTTTCGATTTGCATTTCTCTGATGGCCAGTGATGACGAGCATTTCTTCATGTGTTTTTTGGCTGCATAAATGTCTTCTTTTGAGAAGTGTCTGTTCATGTCCTTTGCCGACATTTTGATGGGGTTGTTTGTTTCTTTCTTGTAAATTTGTTTGAGTTCATTGTAGATTCTGGATATTAGCCCTTTGTCAGATGAGTAGGTTGCAAAAATTTTCTCCCATTCTGTAGGTTGCCTGTTCATTCTGATGGTAGTTTCTTTTGCTGTGCAGAAGCTCTTTAGTTTAATTAGATCCCATTTGTCAATTTTGGCTTTTGTTGCCATTGCTTTTGGTGTTTTAGACATGAAGTCCTTGCCCACGCCTATGTCCTGAATTGTATTGCCTAGGTTTTCTTGTAGGATTTTAATGGTTATAGGTCTAACATGTAAGTCTTTAATCCATCTTGAATTAATTTTTGTATAAGGTGTAAGGAAGGGATCCAGTTTCAGCTTTCTACATATGGCTAGCCAGTTTTCCCAGCACCATTTATTAAATAGGGAATCCTTTCCCCATTTCTTGTTTTTGTCAGGTTTGTCAAAGATCAGATAGTTGTAGATATGTGGCATCATTTCTGAGGGCTCTGTTCTGTTCCATTGATCTATGTCTCTGTTGTGGTACTAGTACCATGCTGTTTTGGTTACTGTAGCCTTGTAGTATAGTTTAAAGTCAGGTAGTGTGATGCCTCCAGCTTTGTTCTTTTGGCTTAGGATTGACTTGGCGATGCGGGCTCTTTTTTGGTTCCATATGAACTTTAAAGTAGTTTTTTCCAATTCTTTGAAGAAAGTCATTGGTAACTTGATGGGGATGGCATTGAATCTATAAATTACTTTGGGCAGTATGGCCATTTTCACAATATTGATTCTTCCAACCCATGAGCATGGAATGTTCTTCCATTTGTTTGTATCCTCTTTTATTTCATTGAGCAGTGGTTTGTAGTTCTCCTTGAAGAGGTCCTTCGCATCCCTTGTAAGTTGGATTCCTAGGTATTTTACTCTCTTTGAGGCAATTGTGAATGGGAGTTCACTCATGTTTTGGCTCTCTGTTTGTCTGTTATTGGTGTACAAGAATGCTTGTGATTTTTGTACATTGATTTTGTATCCTGAGACTTTGCTGAAGTTGCTAATCAGCTTAAGGAGATTTTGGGCTGAGACAATGGGGTTTTCTAGATATACAATCATGTCATCTGCAAACAGGGACAATTTGACTTCCTCTTTTCCTGATTGAATACCCTTTATTTCCTTCTCCTGCCTGATTGCTCTGGCCAGAACTTCCAGCACTATGTTGAATAGGAGCGGTGAGAGAGGGCATCCCTGTCTTGTGCCAGTTTTCAGAGGGAATGCTTCCAGTTTTTGCCCATTCAGTATGATATTGGCTGTGGGTTTGTCATAGATAGCTCTTATTATTTTGAGATACGTCCCATCAATACCTAATTTATTGAGAGTTTTTAGCATGAAGCGTTGTTGAATTTTGTCAAAGGCCTTTTCTGCATCTATTAAGATAATCATGTGGTTTTTGTCTTTGGTTCTGTTTATATGCTGGATTACATTTATTGATTTGCGTATGTTGAACCAGCCTTGCATCCCAGGGATGAAGCCCACTTGATTATGGTGGATAAGCTTTTTGATGTGCTGCTGGATTCGGTTTGCCAGTATTTTATTGAGGATTTTTGCATCAATGTTCATCAAGGATATTGGTCTGAAATTCTCTTTTTTGGTTATGTCTCTGCCAGGCTTTGGTATCAGGATGATGCTGGCTTCATAAAATGTGTTAGGGAGGATTCCCTCTTTTTCTATTGATTGGAATAGTTTCAGAAGGAATGGTACCAGTTCCTCCTTATACCTCTGGTAGAATTCAGCTGTGAATCCATCAGGTCCTGGACTCTTTTTGGTTGGTAAGCTATTGATTATTGCCACAATTTCAGAACCTGTTATTGGTCTATTCAGAGATTCAACTTCTTCCTGATTTAGTCTTGGGAGGGTGTATTTGTCGAGGAATTTATCCATTTCTTCTAGATTTTCTAGTTTATTTGCATAGAGGTGTTTGTAGTATTCTCTGATGGTAGATTGTATTTCTGTGGGATCTGTGGTGATATCCCCTTTTTCATTTTTTATTGCATCTATTTGATTCTTGTCTCTTTTCTTCTTTATTAGTCTCGCTAGCGGTCTATCAATTTTGTTTATCTTTTCAAAAAACCAGCTCCTGCATTCATTAATTTTTTGAAGGGTTTTTTGTGTCTCTATTTCCTTCAGTTCTGCTCTGATTTTAGTTATTTCTAGCCTTCTGCTAGCTTTTGAATGTGTTTGCTCTTGCTTTTCTAGTTCTTTTAATTGTGATGTTAGGGTGTCAATTTTAGATCTTTCCTGCTTTCTCCTGTGGGCATTTAGTGCTATAAATTTCCCTCTACACACTGCTTTGAACGTGTCCCAGAGATTCTGGTATGTTGTGTCTTTGTTCTCGTTGGTTTCAAAGGACATCTTTATTTCTGCCTTCATTTCATTATGTACCCAATAGTCATTCAGGAGCAGGTTGTTCAGTTTCCATGTAGTTGAGCGGTTTTGAGTGAGTTTCTTAATCCTGAGTTCTAGTTTGATTGCACTGTGGTCTGAGAGACAGTTTGTTATAATTTCTGTTCTTTTACATTTGCTGAGGAGAGCTTTACTTCCAACTATGTGGTCAATTTTGGAGTAGGTGTGGTGTGGTGCTGAAAAAAATGTATATTCTGTTGATTTGGGGTGGAGAGTTCTGTAGATGTCTATTAGGTCCACTTTATGTAGAGCTGAGTTCAATTCCTGGATATCCTTGTTAACTTTCTGTCTCGTTGATCTGTCTAATGTTGACAGTGGGGTGTTAAAATCTCCCATTATTATTGTGTGGGAGTTTAAGTCCCTTTGTAGGTCACTCAGGACTTGCTTTATGAATCTGCCATTATTATTTTGTGGGAGTTTAAGTCCCTTTGTAGGTCACTCAGGACTTGCTTTATGAATCTGGGTGCTCCTGTGTTGGGTGCATATATATTTAGGATAGTTAGCTCTTCTTGTTGAATTGATCCCTTTACCATTATGTAATGGCCTTCTTTGTCTCTTTTGATCTTTGTTGGTTTAAAGTCTATTTTATCAGAGACTAGGATTGCAACCCCTGCCTTTTTTTGTTTTCCATTTGCTTGATAGATCTTCCTCCATCCCTTTATTTTGAGTCTATGTGTGTCTCTGCATGTGAGATGGGTTTCCTGAATACAGCACGCTGATGGGTCTTGACTCTTTATCCAGTTTGCCAGTCTGTGTCTTTTAATTGGAGCATTTAGCCCATTTACATTTAAAGTTAATATTGTTATGTGTGAATTTGATCCTGTCATTATGATGTTAGTTGGTTATTTTGCTCGTTAGTTGCTGCAGTTTCTTCCTAGCCTCGATGGTCTTTACAATTTGGCGTGTTTTTGCAGTGGCTGGTACCGGTTGTTCCTTTCCATGTTTAGTGCTTCCTTCAGGAGCTCTTTTAGGGCAGGCCTGGTGGTGACAAAATCAGTCAGCGTTTGCTTGTCTGTAAAGTATCTTATTTCTCCTTCACTTATGAAGCTTAGTTTGGCTGGATATGAAATTCTGGGTTGAAAATTGTTTTCTTTAAGAATGTTGAATATTGGCCTCCACTCTCTTCTGGCTTGTAGAGTTTCTGCCGAGAGATCAGCTGTTAGTCTGATGGGCTTCCCTTTGTGGGAAACCCGACCTTTCTCTCTGGCCGCCCTTAACATTTTTTCCTTCATTTCAACTTTGGTGAATCTGACAATTATGTGTCTTGGAGTTGCTCTTCTCGAGGAGTATCTTTGTGGTGTTCTCTGTATTTCCTGAATCTGAATGTTGGCCTGCCTTGCTAGATTGGGGAAGTTCTCCTGGATAATATCTTGCAGAGTGTTTTCCAACTTGGTTCCATTCTCCCCATCATTTTCAGGTACACCAATCAGACGTAGGTTTTGTCTTTTCACATAGTCCCAAATTTCTTGGAGGCTTTGTTCATTTCTTTTTATTCTTTTTTCTCTAAACTTCCCTTCTCTCTTCATTTCATTCATTTCATCTTCCATCAGCGATACCCTTTCTTCCAGTTGATCGCATCTGCTACTGAGGCTTCTGCAATCTTCGCGTAGTTCTCGAAACTTGGCTTTCAGCTCCATCAGCTCCTTTAAGCCCTTCTCTTCATTGGTTATTCTAGTTATCCATTCTTCTAATTTTTTTTCAAAGTTTTTAACTTCTTTGCTATTGTTTTGAATTTCCTCTCGTAGCTCAGAGTAGTTTGATCGTCTGAAGCCTTCTTCTCTCAACTCGTCAAAGTCATCCTCCATCCAGCTTTGTTCCGTTGCTGGTGAGGAACTGCGTTCCTTTGGAGGAGGAGAGGTGCTCTGCTTTTTAGAGTTTCCAGTTTTTCTGCTCTGTTTTTTCCCCATCTTTGTGGTTTTATCTACTTTTTGTCTTTGATGATGGTGATGTACAGATGGGTTTTTGGTGTGGATGTCCTTTCTGTTTGTTAGTTTTCCTTCTACCAGACAGGACCCTCAGCTGCAGGTGTGTTGGAGTTTACTAGAGGTCTACTCTAGACCCTGTTTGGCTGGGTGTCAGCAGCGGTGGCTGCAGAACAGCAGATTTTTGTGAGACCACAAATTCAGCTGTCTGATAGTTCCTCTGGAAGTTTTGTCTCAGAGGAGTACCTGGCCGAATGAGGTGTCAGTCTGTCCCTACTGGGGGGGTGCCTCCCAGTTAGGCTGCTCAGGGGTGAGGGACCCACTTTAGGAGGCAGTCTGTGGGTTCTCAGATCTCCAGCTGCATGCTGGGAGAACCACTACTCTCTTCAAAGCTGTCAGTCAGAAAGGGACATTTAAGTCTGTGGAGGCTCCTGCTGAGTTTTTGTTTGTCTGTGCCCTGCCCCCAGAGGTGGAGCCTACAGAGGCAGGCAGGCCTCCTTGAGCTGTGGTGGGTTCCACCCAGTTCAAGCTTTCTGGCTGCTTTGTTTACCTAAGCAAGCCTGGGCAATGGCAGGCGCCCCTCCCCCAGCCTCGCTGCCGCCTTGCAGCTTGATCTCAGACTGCTGTGCTAGCAATCAGCGAGACTCCGTGGGCATAGGACCCTCCGAGACAGGTGTGGGACACAATCTCCTAGTGTGCCGTTTTCCAGGCCCGTTGGAAAAGTGCAGTATTAGGATGGGACTGACCTGATATTCCAGGTGCCGTCTGTTACCCCTTTCTTTGACTAGGAAAGGGAACTCCCTGACCCCTTGCGCTTCCCGAGTGAGGCAATGCCTCGCCCTGCTTCGGCTCGCGCACAGTGCGCTTCACCAACTGTCCTGCACCCACTGTTTGGCACTCCCTAGTGAGATGAAACCGGTACCTCAAGCAGAAATGCAGAAATCACCCGTCTTCTGTGCCGCTCGGGCTGGGAGCTGGAGACCGGAGCTGTTCCTATTCGGCCATCTTGGCTCCACCCCCTTTTTTCTAGTTTCTTGAGGTGGGAGCTTAGATAATTGACTTGAGACTTTTCTTCTTTTCTTGAGTATGAATTTACTGCTAAATATGTCCCTCTCAACACTGCTTTAGCTGTCTCCAACACATTTTTTATGTCGTATTTTCACTTCCATTCATTTCAGTGTAATTTTTCATTTCCTTTAAGACTTCCTTTTTGAACCATGAATTGTTTGGAAGTATGCTGTTTAGTTTCCAAATGTTTAGAGATTTTATCTGTTATCTTTCTGTAATTTACTTCCAGCTTAATTCCATTGTGGTTGAAGAACTTACTCTGTATGTTTTCATTTCTTTTAAATTTGTTGAGGTTTATTTTATAGCCCAAGCTATGGTCAATCTTGGTATATTCTTTAAGCATGTGAAGAAGATATATATTTTGCTTTTGTTGGGTGATGTGTTCTACAAATGCCAATTAGATTCTGTTGGTTGATTGTGTTGAGTTTTTGTATATTCTTGATGGTTTTCTTTCTAGTTCTATCGATTGTTCAGAAATGTATGTTGAATTCTTCAATTATAACTATGAATTGTCTCTTTCTTATTTCAGCTGTATCAGTTTTTGCTTCGCACATTTCACAGCTCTGTTGTTTGAGACATACACATTTAGAATTATTATTTCTTCTTGGTAAACTGACTTATCATTGTATAATATCCCTTGCTAGCTCAGATAATTACCTTTGAAGCCTACTTTATCTTATATTAACATAGCGACTCCTGCTTTCCTTTGATCAATGTTTGCATGGATATAGATTTTTTCTATCATTTTACTTTTAACCTGCCTGTATCATTATGCTTGAAGTGAATTTCTTGTAAGCAGAATATAGTTGAGTCATGTTACTAATCTCTGTTTTTCAGTTGGTGTGTTTTAGTGTAATTACTATTATTATTATAATTTTTTTTGTTTGAAACGGAGTCTCGCTCTGTTGACCAGGCTGGAGTGCAGTGGCACAATCTTGGCTCACTGCAAGCTCTGCCTCCCAAGTTCACGCCATTCTCCTGCCTCAGCCTCCCAAGTAGCTGGGACTACAGGCACCCGCCACCATGCCCGGCTAATTTTTTTGTATTTTTAGTAGAGACGGGGTTTCACCGTGTTAGCCAGGATGGTCTCGATCTCCTGACCTTGTGATCCACCCGTCTCAGCCTCCCAAAGTGCTGGGATTACAGGCGTGAGCCACCACGCCCAGCCTGAGTGTAATTATTTACATGATAGGCCTTAAGTCTTATTTTTCTGTTTGTTCTCTCTGTTTTGTGCTTCCTTCTGGTGGGTTATATGGATATTTTTAGATTTACAAAGATGTAGAGTTTTGATTCATCTATAGTGTTTTTTAGTGCATCTCTTTGAGTAGGGTTTTTTTTTTTAGTGATTGCTCCAGATATTACTTTATATACATAATTTATTACAGTCTACTCTTATCATCATTTTTAGAGTTTGATTAAGGATGATACCTCACTTCACTTAATGACCCTTTACTCTCCCTCATGTATAATATAATTGTATTAGTCCATTTTCACACTGCTCTAAAGAAATACCTGAGACTAGGCAATTTATTTAAAAAAAGAGATCTAACTTATTCATAGTTCTGCATGGCTGGGGAGGCCTCAGGAAACTTATAATCATGGCAGAAGGCGAAGGAGTAGCAGGCACATTCTTCACAAGGCAGCAGGAGAAAGAGAATGGAGAGGGGAAGCTGCCACTTTTAAACTACCAGGTCTTGTGAGAACTCCCTCACTGTCACTATCACAAGGACAGCCTGGGGGTAACCGTCCCCATGATCTAATGGCCTCCCACAGGTCCCTCCCTCATCAAGTGGGGATTACAATTAGAGATAAGATTTGGGTGGGGACACAGAGCCAAACTAGATTAATAATTTTCTTAACTATTTCTTCTACATAAATTTAGAACACATCAGACAATGCTAGAGTTTTTGCTTCAAACATCAAACACAGTTTAGAAAACCAAAGAGGAGAAAGACTACTTATTTTATCAACCATATTTTAGCCATGTTCTTTCTTCCCTCCAGATGTTCCAAGATTCCTTCTTTTATTGTTTCCTTTCTGTTTAGAGAACTGTCTTTAGCCATTATTTAGGGCAGTTCTACTGATGACAAATTCTCTTAATTTTCCTTCATCTGAAAATGTCTTAATTTCTCTTTCATTTTTAAAGGATATTTTCACTAGATTAGGATTCTAGATTAACAGTTCTTGCTCTCAGCACCTGAAAATATTGTGCTACTTCCTTCTGGCCTCCATATTTTCTAATGAGAAATTCACTGTTATTCTATTTGTTTTTCCCTTATAGGTAAGATATTGTCTTTCTCTGGCTGTTTTTAAGATTTTTTTCATGTTTTTGGTTTTCAGAAATTTAAATATGATGTGTCTTGGTGTGGATTTCTTTGGTTTATCCTGTTTGAGATTTGCTCAACATTTTGACTTTGTAGGTTTGTATGTCTTGCCAACTTTGGGGAGTTTTAGCTATTATTATTTCTTTGACTACTTTTTCAGCACAATTCTTCTCTCTCCTTTTGGGACCCCAGTGATACAAATTTTAGATTTTTGTTGAAGTTCTACTGGTCCATGAGGTTCTGTTTATGATTTTACGTTCTGTTTTTCCTATGTTGTTCAGATTGAGTAATTCCTATTGTTCTATCTTCCAGTTCATTAATTACTCTTATCCCCTTCATTTTGCTCTTCGGCCCATCCACTGAACACTGAACTTTTTATTTTGGTTACTGTATTTTTCGATTCTAAGTTTACCTTTTAGTTCTTCTTTATATCTTTTAATTTTTGCCTTGTCTTTCTATTTCTTTGCTGAAACTTTCTATGTTTTCATTTGTTACAAGCATTGTTTGTTGAAGCATTTTTATCATGATACTTTAAAATCTTTGTCAGATTATTCTAATATCTCTGTCATCTCAGTGTTGGTATCTATTAAATGTCTTTCCTCATTCAGTCTGTGATCTTCTTGGTTTATGATATGACAAGTGATTTTATTTTAAGATCTGGACATTTTAGTTTTATGCAATGAGGCTATGAATCTGAGTGTTTCAGCTATTTTTAATGACTGCTCTAGCAGGGTAAGTGGGGACACTGTCTTGTCATTTTTAGGCAGAAATAGAAGTCCTGAGTTCACATTTGGCTTTGTTGATACTTGAGAAGGGGGCTCTCCATTTTGCTGGGTGTGAGTGAAAGTCCAGGCTCCCCACATGGTCTCTAGTGATATTGTTGGGAAGGAGGTCTCATTGTCAGCTGGTAGGAATGAAATTCCTGGCTTCCTAACTGGCCACCTCTGACATCAGTAGGAGTATTGGAGTGCCTTGTTAAAACATCATGAGACTGAAAATCTAGGCTGTTCTTTTGCCCTTTGCTGTCATGAGTGAGGTTAGAGGTTTCAGGGTTTTGTGTGTAAAGTGTTTAGCTAATGTAGAGTAGTTATTGGGAGCAGATTCTGTTTGAGCTTTTGATTTTGTCTGCTCCTGTTCATGTTTCTGGGAATGCTGGCTTCTTCACATCCAATTCTGGGATCTATGAGGCCAAAATAAAACCCAAGGAACCCACCACCATGTTATTCCCTGGGTTCTGAGGTCTCTAGCCTTTTGCCTTCCCCTCTCTATCTTGCAGGAACTCCGTATGTTTGTCTTGCATACAATGCCCAGGCTTTTAGTTGCGCTTAACAGGATGAATAGAGGAAAGTGCACCTGCTTTTTTTTCTTACGCAAGTAAGTCCCCTCAAATATACACTTTTAGTTGAAAAAGCAAGGTGCAGAACAGAGAGTGTGCTCTGTGTAAGCACACATATGTGCAAAGACTCTCTCTGGAGAGTCAAACACAAAACATAAATCACATGGCTTCTATGGGGACTGGGGTCAGGGAGGAAGGAAAATTATGCTTCTTTCCATATTCTTTTGTAGCATTTCAAATTTGTACCATGTGCATGTGTGACATATTCAAAAGAATAAATGGTTTTTAAAAGAACGCAGCATGATGAACATTTTTATATTCTCCAGGAATATTTCCCTGACTGTCTGCCTGACCTTGTGTTCTGGGCTGAATTATGTCTCTTCCAAAATTCATATGTTGAAGTGCTAGCTCCTAGTACCTCAGAATGTGACTGTATTTGGAGATAGAGCCTTTAAAGAGGCAATCAAGTTACAATGAGGTCATTAGAGTAGGCCCTAATCCAATATAACTGGTGTCCTTGTAAGAAAAGAAGATTAGGACACAGACATGTGCAGAGAGAAGACCACGTGAGGACAACAAGGAAAGACAGCCGTCTGCAAGCCAAAGGGTAAAGCCTGGGAAGAACCCCTGCCAACACCCTGATCTGGGACTTCCAGCCTCCAGGATTGTGAGTAAATAAATCTCTGTTGTTTAAGCCAGGCAATCTGTGTTATTTTATTATGGCTGCCCTAGCAAACTAATATAACTTGTTTGGAGATAACACTGAAGGTATGAATTTGAGACCCTTGGCGAGTGAGAGACCTGAAAGAGATGGCTCTCTGGCCACACCAGCTGAAGTTCTGCCAATGTTCCTACTGTGGAGTCTGTGAGGCCCAGGCTGCCTCTAGGATGAGCCCCCAGCCACCACTCCCTGAGTGGGGAAGCCTGCCTTGCTCCAGACTTGCTGCTAAGGCAGGGAAGCCTGCCTTGCTCCAGACTTTCTGTTATGGTGAATGCAGTTTGGGGAAGCTTCCCAATACAGCATCATCAATAACAACACTGACACTGAGCCTTGCCTGGCTCCTTGTGTGCGTTCTCAATTGGTTACACACCCAGAGCGGAGAGGAGGGATTAAATAGGTTCCCTCAGACTTCCAACAAGAGCAGCCCTGCAGTTTTTTGGTGCAAATGCTTTGAAGAGTATCATCCTATATGTCTCTTGTAAAAAGACCTGTGGGATGCATCCCACTCTGATGTCAAAGGCAGAAGCATTTATTACCCACTTAACAGCCTGTGCTTCCATTACAAACATCAGAGCCTGCCTTGCTCTTTGCCCAGACTCTTTCTACTGTGGAAGAAGGCAGGCTACTTGAAAATCAGCTACTGAAATAGCCTTTCAGTCATTTTTCTCTCTTCCCTCCTGTGCTTTTTGTGGTTTCTTGGGGTTTTGTTTGGTTTGGTTTGGTTTTTTAATCTGTCCCTTTTCTTCTGTTTCTCGTTTGAGTTTTTAGTATTATTTTACCCATGTTTTTGTTGCAAGCTCTCAACTCTGAAGAGGAGCTGATGTGCACATACAACCAGGTGGAGAGACAGAACCCACGTTCTCTTGTAACTGTAATATTTAGTAATAATAGTATCAATTATAATAACAGTGAAAGTTCATTGAACATTTTTTATACACTCATGACTCTATGGTGCACATTTCATGTATCATTTCACCTGATCTTATAACTGTCCAGGGGAAGATATTATTGTCCTCAGTTCATAGAGAGAAACAGAGGCTCTGAGAGATTATAACATATGGCCACAGCTCACCTCGCCTGTAAGTAACTGATTGTGTATTTGAAACCTGGCTCTTGAATTCCACAGCCCAAGCTTTTAATCACTGAAATGCTACTTGGCAAAAGGAAGGGCAGGTGTCTTCTTTGTGCCTAGCACATGAAAGATATTCATTGCATAATTGTCAAATATTAGCTCTGTGAGACAGGGCTTTTGCTCTATTTTGTTTACAACCTGGCACTGAATAGGTGCTCATTAAATATTTGCTGAAGGTATCAAATAAATGAGTGCATGAATGGATGAATACAAGAATGAACATGAGAATCAAGAGCTGTGCGAATTCAGAGAAGGGGAAGTTCCCCATTTCCCCACCCGAAATTTGGGTCAGGTGAAATATGAGAAGAATCTACAATAGCTCCTCTGATACTAGCAGTAAAAAATCCTAACAACATTCCAAACAGGCTCTGTTGCCCAGCCCACACCTCAGGAGATATCACTGGAGGCTTAGGAGTATGGGGAGGGCAGAGATTCCACATCCACCACAGCAGAGAGAGGGCTCCAGAAAAAACCCCAGATCTTCAAGCTGCAGACAGGGTTGCAGTCTGCACAACTTCTGCTGGGGGCCCTGCTTAGAGGTCCTCCAGGTGGGCTGGAGTTGTGGCACCTCTGGGTGCTAAGTGGCTGGGTGCTGGGCATGGCTGTCCCAGGCATGGGTCATGTACATAGTTTAGAATGTAAAAGTACAGAGAGGCTCTTCAAGTTGCTCCCAGTGGTGACGTGCATTATCAGAGGGGAGGAACCATCCACAGAGAAGGCAGTGATTGCTTCGGGAGTGACTGGAGGATGGGATTTAGTCTCCCATAGCCTTATCAGTTATTTGCCCCATTCTTCGTTATGGACAACTGATGGTTTTTCAGTCCTACAGAAAGGGCTATGGAAATACCCCAAACCCACATCCCTGCCCACAAGTCCCTCACCTGGTGACACAGGTGCTGTTACAGGCAGAGTGTCCACCTCATGCTGCCCCCCCTGGCTCTGTGGCCCCATTCCTGCTGACTGCGTGCTCACAAAAGATGTGTTGAAGTGCTAACCCCGGTACCTCAGAGTGAGACTTTATTTGGGAATAGGATCATTGCTGATGTAATTAGCTAAGATGAGGTCATATTGGAATGGGGCGGGCCCTTCATTCAATATGACCAGTGTCCGTGTAAGAAGAGAAGAGACAGAGAGAGTGGAAGGCCGTGTGATGGCAGAGACACGCTGGAGCGGACCACGTGAAGCAGAGATAGGAGTGATACAACTGCAAGCCGAGGAATGCCAAGCTTTGCCAGTAACTGCCAGGAACTGAGAGAGACACATGGAGCCGACTCTCCTTCTGATCCCTCCAGAGGGAACCAACCCTGCCGGACACCTTGATTTCAGACTTCCAGCTTCCAGGATTGTGAGAAAATAAACTTCTGTTGTCTTAAGTCACCCAGTCGGTGGTGATTAGTTACAGCTGTTGTAGGAAATGAATACTCTTTGCCACGCTGCCCGAGTGCCAAGACACTTCTCAAACCATACCTTTCCCATGAGTAAGAACCTTCAGTGACTCCCCATTATCTTCAGGATAAAGTGCAACTATCTGGGATGATTCACGTGATCTTCACAATCCGGCTCTGCCTGGTCCACCTCTCTGGCCTCCTCCCCTAGTCTCCCTGCCACTGTCCTTCCAACTCAGCCACAGCAATACCTTCATGAATGCCTTCTTTGTCTGGAAGACTCTTCTTTATTCTTCAAAACCCAGCCCAAATGTTCTCTCCTCCAAAGAGTCTTCCAAGGTCTATCCAAGCAGAGAGAGCTGGTTGCCTCCTCTTCGGTGCTTGAGAGGACCCTGAAATACTTTTGTGATGGCAGGTAACACAAGAACGGAAGCTCCATGAGGATAGGCAGTTTATCTTGTTCACTGTTGAGTCCTTGGAGTCTAGATAATAGTCATTCACTAGGTATTTTTTGAATAAATGTATGAATTAATGCAGGAAAGAATGAATGAATGCAACGTGCTATAATTACAGTCACTTGAGAGACTGAGCACCTTGATGTAGGGACTATGTCTCATTTGTCCCATGCACCTATGGATGACAGGGAGAAACAGGTTTCTTTTCAGCATCTGTGATTGGAAAGGATGAGGTTTGAGGCACACAGGCCTAATGGTAATAAAATGACACCAGGCATACTCCCCAAAATAATAAAAAGGCATTTGCAAGCCTTCATATCAGCTGACTGTAACTGTTTTAAGAAAGCGCAGAAAACAAAGAAGGTTCAACACAAGCAGTCCTGCAGTAGTGTGTCCCCAGGTTCCAGAAACAATAGACATTACATGTCATCAGAATTATAGGACTGCAACTGGAGGTCATCTTGTCCTACCTCTGTGCAGCAGGTGAGGAAACCGACTCAGGGAGGGAAGGAGTCTGCACTGGGTCACGCAGGAGGCAGCCGTGGAACTCTCAACGCTATCACTTGTCTGCTGCTGCTAACGGAATGTTAATGCTTTGCGTTTGATCCCAGCCCATAGAAAGTGGAACGCCAAAGCAGGAAGGACCCTCAGAGACTGTTCGGCCCAAATGTGCTATCGCAGAGATGAAAAGCGAGGCTCGCTTACCACAGGGGAAGGAAGAGGGATGAGATAATAAACAAAGAGATCGCAAGAAGCAGAGTATGCCAAGGGCTATGTGGGGAATTTAAATGGCCACTTTACATCACACAGTTAGGGAAGGCTTCTCTATGCAGGTGACATTTAAAGGGAGATCTGACTGACAAGGAGTCAGCTGGCTGATGATCTGGGGGAAGAATATTCAGGGCAGAGTAAAGAACTGTGCAAAGATCTTAGAGTCAGATTAGTTAGTGTCACCTCTGAAAGAGGAAACACTGCAAGATGGAAAGGCCAACCAGTGATTCTTGCGTGGCCTCCTGGCTTAGGTCAGGTTCCCTAGAAATGGAGCCTAAGACAGAGATTCTTGTGTGAGCAATTTAAAGAGGAAGTGTTCTCAGGAGAAACCTGTGAAGGAGTCAGAAATGTGAAATATGGGAAGGGGACAAGCTAGGCAAATGTGTGGTTTAGGGGGAGTCTGGCCTCCTGATGCCATGGGGAGCTCTGGAGCTTCAGATGCACCACAGAAGTTGTCTTGGCAGAGGCAGGAGGTCTGGGTGGTTACACCCCATCTCAATCCACTGCTGGCCACAAGTCACTCCTGGGGGTTTGGCTATACATCCCAGGCATCCCTGGGCAAAGTAGCTCCCATCAACCAAAGGCCACCCTCCAAAAGGATGCAAGCATGAGCTGCTGGCAGCCAACACCTACCGCCTCTGGGAAATGAGAACACAGCCCCCGAGAGCAGTTGGGTGGAGACCAGCATGACTCAGTGCACCTATGGCACACCCTCAAGTGTTCCAGGTACTTTCTCACCCATTGCCCCATGCGATATTTACATCACCCTGTGTGGAAGTCATCAGTATTTTGCAGTTTTAGAAACTGATGTTTAGAGAGGGTAAGGCACTCGCCAAGCTCGCTCTGCTAGGAAGTTAGCGAGCTGGGCCTCAGATCTAGGTTTTCTGATTCTCTTTAGGTTACTTCAGACTGCCTCTGATGCATATATACTCAGTCCGGAGACGCAGACAGTAGGTACCGTTTTATGCCTTGCTGCATAGTATATACATTTCATAGCCAGAGATGTTAACACACTCCCTAGGGAGGAGTGATTCCTGAAAGCCAGTGATCTCGTGGAATCCTCCTTTGAGCATCTGCTCAGAGCCTGGTCCACATCCCTGGTTAGTTCAGGTGACCTGTACCTAGCAGAAGAAGTCATTCTGCTTCCAGTCTGAGTGCCTGCAAGTCGGCTCAGCAGAGACCCTGTGGTCCTAAGACTGATCTCATGCTGTTGTGGGTGCTCAGCTGCCTGCTTTGGGAATCCTCTGGAAAGGCAGCTTGCAGCTCACATTTGTGCCTGGTGAGCAGTGAGTCTGCATCAGTGAGCATTGAGCCCCACGCGTCTTCCACATTAGTCATTTTTTACAGAGATCTTTCTAAAATGATTAAGATGCTGAAGAAAATTTAAGTCCCTTCTTAATGACCCAGAGATCATCGTTCTGAGTATGGAGCCAAATATAGTCTTTCTTTCAGAAAGCAGATACTGCTTGCCCCTAAACTAAATAATCCCAGATTTCTGCCTGGTATAGGTTAAATTGCATCACCCTAAACATTCGTATGTTGAAGTCCTAACCTTCAGTATCTCAGAATGTGACCTTATTTGGGAATAGGGTCTTTGCAGATATAATGAGTTAATATTAAGTCATACTGGAGTAGAGAGAGACCCTAATCCAATATGACTGGTGGCCTTATAAAAAGGGGAAGCTTGGAGACAGACACACACACACAAGGAGAATGCCAGGTGGAGATGAAGGCAGAAATCAGGGTGCTGCATCTACAAGCCAAGAAACGCCTATTATGGCTTGAAAGACTGACAGCAGGCCGGGTGCAGTGGCTCACACCTGTAATCCCAGCACTTTGAGAGGCCAAGGCGGGTGGATTGCCTGAGCTCAGGAGTTCGAGACCAGCCTGGGCAACGTGGTGAAACCCCATCTCTACTAAAATACAAAAAATTAGCTGGGTGTGGCGGCATGCACCTGTAGTCCCAGCTACTCGGGAGGCTGAGGCTGGAGAATCGCTTGAACCCGGGAGGCGGAAGTTGCAGTGAGCCGAGATCACGCCACTGCACTCCAGCCTGGGTGACAGAGTGAGACTCTGTCTCAAAAAAAAAAAAAAGAAAAGAAAAGAAAGAAAGACTGACAGAAAATCATCCTAAAGTTAGGAGAGGGGCATGACCCGATTCTCCCTCACAGCCCTCAGAAGGAACCAATCCTGCCTATCCTGTAATTTCCAACTTGTAGCCTCCAGGACTGTGAGAATAAATTTCTGTTGGTTAAACCACTCATCGTATAGCACTTTGTAACAGCAGCCCTGGGCTAACATACTGACTGCCCTTGCTAGTCATATCTAGGGTTTACTTTTTAAATATTTTTTCAAAATCTTTTCTTGGTGATCTTATGAATGAATATAATAGTTTCTCCTTTTATGAACCCAATTCTTTTTTTTTCCAAAGATGAAAGAGAGCTGAATATTAACCCAATTCTAATTCAATTTCTAATCAACTAGAAGCTAGAAAACTAAATCATGAAGTAGTTGGGCATATGGGTAAAATGGAAACCAGTAGGGCTGAGTAGGGCTCAGTGCTTGAGTTTTGTCACAACTTTTTTGTTTATTCTTGGACTCTCCCTTCTTGCGTGGAGATTCCTGTTCTGAGAAGCCTGGATTCCCTGGAGCTGGACCTTTAGATAAACACGTTTTCATCGGGAGAAAGGGAATTAACACGTCGGGTCCCAGGCTCAGCTCTTTTTTGTACATTATCTCCTTTAATCATCATAACCAAATGGTAAGGCAAGAGTCTTCATCCTCACTTTATGCTCAAGGAATGAGAAAATTACAGAATGAAAAAAGTTGCCTCAAATCATGCAGCTGATGAGCAATGCAGCCAAGAAGTGAACCCAAGACTTTATGACTTCAAAGCCTGATCTCTTTCCACTAGAACACGGGATTTCTCATAATTAAACCCAACAGCCCTGTATGTTGGTGTCACCTAATGATCATACTTATCATGATTATTTGTGTGGACAGGACTGGGATATGATGATGGGAAAAGGATTCCAATAGGCATCAGCCTGTGTACTGAACTCCAGGGTGACTAATAACTTCTAAGTTTTCTAGCCATCAGCTCAATCCAAAGATAGATTCTTGGCCAAATTACACTGTAATTGCATTGAATCCAAGAAGTTCTTTCTTTTGTCCAACTGAATTCTCAAAGCTTCCATTTTTTCCATTCCTTTTGATGGGAAGCTCTCTAGAAAAGGAAAATAAACTTCTTCCATGTTTCCACTCCAGATATGTGATATTTCTGCAAGAATAAAATTTGTCACCTCTCCTCTGTAAAACAATTCAGTGCAATGATGGACTGTTTTGTTTTGTTTTTGAGGCAGTCTCACTCTGTCACCCAGGCTGGAGTGCAGTGGCACAATCTCAGCTCACTGCAACCTCCGCCTCCCTGGTGTAAGGTATTATTTTGTCTCAGCCTCCCAAGTAGCTGGAATTACACACATGTGTCATTACACCAGGCTAATTTTTGTATTTTTAGTAGAGACGGGATTTCACCATATTGGTCAGGCCAGTCTCAAACTCCTGACCTCAATGATCCACATGCCTTGGCCTCCCCAAATGCTGGGATTGCAGGCTGATAGACTCTTCTTTGATCACTTCTCCATAAAGAGAGACACTCAGCTTGAACCAAATAATTTCAAAAGACGAACACCAACTCTTTTCATCTGTCATGTCCACAGACATCAGACAACTTGGCTTAGGCCCTGCTGTGTGCAGGGGTCTTCTTGCTTAGATTCTGCCACTTTTCCATGGATCAGGAAGCCCACATCATACCATTTTGTCATCATTGTATGTTAAGTCTGAGTCAATAAGCCCTTAATAAAGACCCTTTTTGTATTTATTCCATTTTGAGAATTTGATGAATGCTATGCCCTCCATCCCCAATTCACATAAAAAAGACACAAAAATTTAATATCAATTCAAATATTCTCTGTTTTTCAGAGTCAATCACTGTCCATGGCATCAGGTTAAAAACACCTGACTTAAAAAGAGACTAAGAGAAAAAAAATCCCTGAAATGGTTTCTTAGAATATTGATGACTTTATCCCAAGGCCAGACCATTAAAGTGTGAAGCTGCATGTTGCAATCTGGTCAAGAAAAGAGATTACGGAAAAAGAAGGAAGAGAAGGAGCAGATAAAGAAGAAGGACAAGGAGCAGGAGAAGGATGAGGAGAAGAAGAGAAGGAAGAGACTTTGGCACCCACTGACAAGGGTTGGAGAAAAAGATCTGTGTCCTGATTGACCATTTGGGCTGCCTTGGGAGTCAGAAGCACAACTCTTGTTACAATAACATAGATTCAATTTACTGTTGAAGAAATCCTTCATCTCCAGCCACTCGGGGATGTTTGCCAGCCTGAGACATACTTGTGGGGCTATGCTTTCTGCCTCGCCAGCCACCAGGGATACTCTGAAAAGTCTCTAGTTTTGTCTCCATGGAGAAAAACACCAACCTGAGAAGAGGAGAGCTGTGTGACCCTGGGCATATTCCTCTACTCAGCTTCAGTTTCCTCTTCTGGAAAATGAGAATAATTGCCCCTGCCCGGCCTGTCTTCAGGCATGTGGTGATGTCTAGGTACTTTACAAGTGGGAAACACTAAACTGACATAAGGAAGACCATTGGTCAGTGGGGTGATAGCTCAGGGGACACAGTGGCAATTTATTCTGAATCACTCCCAAGTGCAATTGATTCTCTATTTTCTATTCACTTCCCATTGTCCCAGAGTTGAGAAACAGCCTTGCTCTTCTCCCACCAGCCATCTCTCTTGCCTTCCATCAGCTCACTTAGACCTGGCAGCAGCAAGAGTTTCACAAGTACCTGGGACAGACTGTCCTCTTAGAAGGCTGTGTGGATACAACGTGATACTGAGCACCTGTTGGACCTGATCTCTAGAAAGGGTGTCTGGGAATAGGTAGGGCCATGTTTTCTCATCAGGCAAAGCCACTGCATTCAAACAACCTCTTATGAGCCCTTACTACCAGTGTGGTGCTCACTGGGGATGCTAATGAAAGACAGATGCAGTCTCTGCCATTAGGGGTGGAAAAGGAACCAGCTACCATTGAGTAGCTCAGGTGGGCTGGATGCTGTATGGATGCTTTCTCTAACTCTTGAAGCAATCTATTGAGTCACATCCTCCCCACTTACACACAGGGAGTGCCAGGCACAGAGAATCTTGGCTATTTGCTCTAGATGTGCAGGATGGAGCCAGACTTGGCCTTTCTGGGTCCAAACCCCATGCACTTTTCTCTGTGCTGAGTTAGCACACACTCTGGAGGAAGAGGCAAAAAGTCTGTAATAACAACAATGACAATAACTTGCAAGTCTTGAGCAGGTATTATCCACCAGACACTGTGCTAAGTGCTTTACAGAGTTACTCTCTTCTGCTACGACACCACAACGTGGTTTCTATTAATAGCTCCATCTTGCTGGTGGGATAACTTAGACACAGAAGGTTAAACAAAATGACCAAGTTCACACAGAAAGAAAGTGATAAATCCAGGGCACAAATGCTGAGAGTGGCTCAGAGTCCACACCATTAATGTCTCTGCTACATTCTCCCCATCAAATGATGTATCAGTCTGTAGGATGGTGAGACTCAGCACACAGAAACCAGTGAAAGATTCTCCCTGTGATGGCGAATTTTATGTGTCAACTTGGCTGGGCCAGAGGGTGCCCAGACATTTGGTCAAACATTAAACTGGGTGTGTCTGTGAGGGTGTTTCTGGATGAGATTAACATTTGAGTTGGTAAACTGAGTAAAGCAGATTGCCCTCCTGAATGGAACAAAAAGACTGAGTCAGAAGGAGCTTCTTTTGCCTTCCCGCCTTTGAGCTGGGACATCAGGTTTTTCCTGCTTCAGACTTGAACTGAAACATCAGCTCTTTCGGGATCTTGAGTTTGCCTGCTTTAGGACTGGAACTACTCATCGGCTCTCCCAGGTCTCTAGCTTGCAGCAGAGTGCAGATCTTGGGACTTGTCGGCCTCTGTAATCATGTTAGTCAATTGTTACATAAGTCGTAAATCTCTCTCTCTGCACACACACACACACACAGGCAGAGAGAAAGAGAGAGAAACTATTGGTTCTGTTTCTCTGACACCACAGACAGTAGCATCTAGGCTGCATGCCTTATCCCTGGATCATTCCTGGTTCATTCCCAATAAGGGAAAGTTCCATCCCTCATTGGTTTGAAAAATGGAGGACCTTTTCATAACCTCTCTGATTTTGGGTCTTCGGAGCTCTTCTGGCCTCAGCCAATTGGTTGACATGTATTATGAGTTCCTGAGGCCAGGGACCAACTCTTTCATCTTGGTGCCTTGGTGCCTGACACACAGCAAGGACCCTTGTGTATCTGCTGGTTTCAACTCAGTTTGCAGGGAAGGCAAGAGAAGGAGAAAATGTAGCTCCCTGCTTTTTGACTGGATAACACAAAAGAGGAGGAAGAACAACCTGAATGAAGGCAGGGAAGTGTTGATTGTGGATCAGGATGGAGTTTACCTGCCTCGAGCATCCAACTGGTGCCTGGTGTTAGTTATGATGAGGAAGGACCACTCTTGCTTTTTTCCCATGGGGCAAGGCCACTAGGAGGGATTTTATCTGAGTGAGAGGCAAGAAATGCAGCTCCATGGAAAGGCTAACTCCCCACAGCAAATAGCCCTGGTCTGAAGAGTAGGATCTGCTATGTCAGCAAGCATACGCTAGCAGCCAACATGCAGGTAGGTGCAAAAAGTTGAGGGGTTGACAGTGTCAAAGAAAAAAATGGCTCTAATTTCAGCTGAGCATAGAGTATTCTCTAAAGATAAGCCATGTTCAGCCAAGGCCAGTCTTTGGCCATGTTTGGAACAAGACAGAGAGATCACCTGGCAGTGCCCAAGGTGTGGGTGTAATGAAGGCCTCCTTGAAGGAAGATGCAGCTCCTTCCAACCCTGGCTCTCTGGCCCCCTATCCTGCCAGGATGCTAAGCAGAGATTAGCAGCTTCTTCAGCCAACTGGCACCTCAGCAGACAAAGGGCCAGCCTGGTGCTGCTGAGAAGGACCGGTCCTCTGTGGAGGGAATATGCCCTGCCCCAGCCAGGCTGGACCCAGCCCCTCTCTCTGAGTCCTGGGAAGCTCTTAACTCGGGCTTTACAGGCCTGTTTTGGGTCCCTGTTTTCTTTGAATTCCATAGAATCTCAGAGATAAACCACCTTGAGCTCCCACTGCAGAGATGGAAAAACTGAGGTCCAGTTGACTTAGCCTCCGAGAGGTACAGCCCAGATGAAGGTCTAATCAAATACTACATTTTTATTTCTAGGCAAGGATACTACATGGACTCCCCATCCAAAGCATGATAGGCTGAGAGGGGTTAAGCTGTGGACTCGCACAGACCTAGGTTCAAATCCTGCCCCCACCATTACCAGCTATATGGTATGGGAAATATTACATCACCTCTCTGAGCCTCTGTCATTTCATTTATGAAATGAGGACAGTAAAATTTCTTATTCAAGACTGGTGAGGCTTTAACGAAAAAATGTCAGGCACTCAATAGATGTCAGTTGCTACTTCATCTTACCCAAAGGTAGTAAGCTGAGTAGCATTAAAGAGGGCCCCAATTCACCCCTCCCTCTCACTCTGAATCCAAGCCTGGAGCCAATCCTAAGTGGTCAAATCCCTGCTTCTATTCTTTGAGACCTGAACTTACCACTGACATTCTACCAAGCCCCAGATGCCTCCCTCCCAGATAGGGGAACTCAGAAAGCTCTTCCAAATGATACCATGATATCACCCAAAATTATGGTGCAAATAGCTCTATAGACTAGTCCCTCCCCCAAAGCAAACATTAAGCTGAAAAGAGTAAGTGAAATAAACTCTGCTGGAACTCTGGAACTTCAGGATATTAATTACACCCAATAGAATTCTTGATAAAGGAAGAGGCTGCTGATCCTTCATAAGTGAGTAGCATGGGCAAACCAAGTACTTTCCTCCATTTCTCAGCCCCACTACACCTGTGGGCATAGAAGCTTATGTTCTTGGCACAGCTTGCTGTGAGAGGGTGGGCAGTGAGACTTGTCCTCCAAAAGTTTGAAGTTGTACATTTTGGTTGGTTTGGTCATGGCTTGAGAGACTGGTACAGTCTCTTGTCATCAGTGACTTCCCTGGTGTCATCTATTGGAAGATTTAAAGAGATAGAACCCTTTCCCCCATCATTTTAGAGCCAGACCTTTAAGAAAAATCTTTGTTAGGTCACTAGTTGACTTCAAAGAAAATAGAACATAAAGTTCAGTGACCAGACACAACAAGGAATATGTACTTTGCAGAAATAAATTGGAAAAGTCACAAACAGATAATGCTAGCCTTCAAGAAGCAAAAATCAGCAATCTTTGAAGAAGGGAAGAATCTGATTCCCAGAGTTGCCACATTATAATACTCAGAATGTCCAGTTCTCAAGGAAAAGACAAAAAAAACCTACAAAGAAACAGAAGAGTATGATCCAATCACAGCAAAAAAAAACTTAACAGAAGCCATCTCTGAGGAAGACCAGACATAACTAGTCAAAGACGTTAAATCAGCTGTATTAAATGTGTTCCATGAGCTGAAGAAAACCATGAACAAACCACTAAATGAAATTAGGAAAGGAATGTATGAACAAAATGAAAATATTAATAAAGAGATAGACATTATAAAAAGGAACCAAACAGAAATTCTGGTTGAAAAGTACAATAGTTGAAATAAAAAATTCACTGGAGGACTTCAACAGTAGATTTAAGCAGGAAGAATAAAGGATCAGATAACTTGAAGATAAGGCCCTTGATATGATCCAGTCTGGGGAACAGAAAGAAAACAAAATGAAGACAAACGAACAGAGCCTGAGGAACCTGTGGAACACCATCAATTGTACCAATATATGCATCAGAGGAATCCCAGAAGGAGAACAGAGAGAAAATAGTGGCTAAAAGCTTCCCAAACCTCCAGCCTGCTCAACATAGCAAGACCGCATCTCTACTAAATTTTTTTTAAATGAGCTGAGTGTGGTGGCATATGCCTATAGTCCCAGCTACTCAGGAGACTGAGGCAGGAGGATTGCTTGAACCCAGGAGTTCAAGGTTGCAGTGAGCTATGATTGTGCCACTACACTCCAGCCTGGGTGACAGAGTGAGACTCAAAAAAAAAAAAAAGGCCCATCTCACTTTTTTTTGAGATGAGACCCCTCATCTCAAAAACAAAATAGTTCCAAACCTGATGATAGATATGAATCTACACACTCATAAAGTTCAATGAATTCCAAACAAGATAAATTCTAAGAGATTCACACCAAGACATATTATACTCAAATTGTGGATACCCGAAGCCACAAAGAGAATTTTCAAAGCAACAAGAGAGAACCAACTCATTGTGTACAAAGGATCCTCAATATGATAACAGCTGATTTCTCATCAGAAACCAAGGAGGCCAGAAGGCAGTGGGATGACATATTTAAAGTCCTGAAAAAACAAACAAACAAACAAACAAAAACCTCTTAACCAATAATTTTATATCTAGCAAAACTATCCCTCAAGAATAAAGGAAAAATTAAGACATTCTTCCTTAAAAAAAAATGCTGAGGGAGAGGAAGCAGGAGAGGAAGGGAGGGGCTGGTCCCTATGCTTCAGGGAAGGGTTATAATCATGGTACTTTTCAAGTCACTCCCAAATAAGCTGGAATGAAAGAGACAAAGGTAGGTATGGTCAGCACAGAGCCTTGGTTATATGGTCTCCAAGGCCCCTGAAGCTGATTTACACTTCTGTGAAGCCCATAGAATTTTGAGGGTGTAACAGACATCAGGCTGATGACAAGTGGGCATGAAATCAGTCTTCAGCACATCCCCTCAGACCATATAAAAGGCACAAGTCACCTAACAAAAGAATTTGATGCCTCTGAACCTATGAACTCTCCATGAGAGGAAGGAAGATCTGAATGTTGCACTGAGCCAGGCAGCAGAGGAAGTAGTCCTCAAATGCATCTGCACCAGAATTCAAGCAAGCTCCTTCACTGATTATAGTCACTCTCTGCCCCTCACCTTGGACTTCCAACCTCATTTTATCCTCCAAATAGCAGCCTGGCAATCACTGAAAATCAAATCCTGTCCTTCATTGCTTAAAGCTTTCCAGTGGCTCACATCATCCAAAGGTTAAAATGACAACTATTGACTCGTCATTCATGGCCCCCTAGATTCAGCCCTGCCTCCTCTCTGGCATCATTATTCATCAGTGATGAACAACCAGGAGTCCTAACAATATACAATTCTTTCTCACACCCCCAGGACTTGGCCCCACTATTCCTCCTGCTAGTAAAGGCTTCTTTCCTCATTTGTCAAGTTTGAGTCTTCCTTGAATCCCTGGCTAGATCAGGGGCCCTCCTCTGTGCTAAGTCCACTACACCACTCATTGTATTAGAGAGACCACCTACTTTTCCCATCCCTCAGTAGGTTCATTTTCTCTGGCAATCTCTTAATTACCAGGCACTAGTATAAAGCCTGGCACAGAGCTGGCACTTAATAGATTATGTATTCAATGAATAAATGAAAAAAATTAATGAGTGGGTGAATGAATGTCTATATGCTAGGGGGCAGGGCATTTTGGGCTTGCACAGGTGAGGAAGGCCATGCCAGGAATACCAAACCATTTTAAAACCATTATATTATTAATACTGGCTTGAATTTGGCAGAATAAATAAACTCTGGCTTTGCCCAGAGCATTTTCCTGCCTTCTGAATTGCCGAGGCATGAACAGCTCAGAAGTCAGATCTTCTGGTGATTTTCTTTGTTTCCTCTCCTGCACTTGCTGGAAATGTGTGTCCCTCCATGTCTTCATCCACTAAAATTTTCTGATGACTTTACTGGTTTTAAAGGACCCAAAGTTCTACAGTTGCATCCCTGGGTATCAAAAGGTAACTGGCTACTAGAAGCTTTCTGACACTGCTTTTGAAAGAAATTTGGTATCCTGCCAGCCTATCTGCAAATGGACTCAGACATTGATTCACACAACAGACGTATTTGGAGGGCCAACCACATGCTCAGTATCATGTAGGCTGCTGAGGATTCAGGGATCCAGACCTGGTCCTGAAGGAGCTCACTGTCCAGTGGGGCAATAGATAACTACTATGAAGTGAAATGTGTCTAGGATAGGGCTTGCAATGGAGCATATGAGAACTCAGTTAGAGGACAGCTGTCCAAGCCTGGGGAAGACAAAAGGCTGTGTCCAAAAGAAGAGACATTTATTTATTTATTTATTTAATGGAGTCTCGCTCTGTCACCCAGGCTAGAATGCAATGTCATGATCTCGGCCCACTGCAACCTCTGCCTCCCGGGTTCAAATGGTTCTCCTGCCTCAGACTCCCCAGTAGCTGGGATTAGAGGCATGTGCCATCACATCTGGCTAATTTTTGTATTTTTAGTAGAGATGGGGTTTTACCATGTTGGCCAGGCTTGTCTTGAACTCCTGACCTCAGGTGATTCACCCGCTTCGGCTTCCCAAAGTGCTGGGATTACATGCATGAACCACTGTGCCCGGCCTAGAGGAAGAGACATTTAAAGAACAAATTCAGGTTGTTTATCTAACAGATGAAGACACTGAAGACAGGGTATCATGACCAAAGAGATCAGCACGTGCTGAGGCTTGAAGGTATGAGAGGAAGTCATTGGGAAACTGCAATGTCAGTTGTAGGTGCAGCCAATGTATGACTACAGGATGTAAGAAAGAAAAGTGGTGCAAGATTAGGCAGGAACTGGAGCTGGGGAGTCTTCTATGTCATAAGAAGTGGTTTGGATCTCTATTTACAGGTGTCAACATGCCCTTGAAGGGTTTTAAACAGAGAAGTGGTGAGAGCAGAATTATGCTTTAGAAGGATTACACTGTGATATTGAGCTTAAAAGGCTCAGAGTAGTGTCTGGTATGTAGAAGATTCTCAGAAAATCAGCTCCCCTGCCACCTTCCAGCTCCCCCACCCCACAAGCCTTCTTGGTCCTAGACTTACCCTCCCCTTTCCCTGGCATCTTTTATGTTTACTCCGTAATTCTGCAATGGCCTTTTCTGTCCTGCCTGCCCCAGCCTCACTGAGCCTTTCCAGGTGAGTGACAGGCAGTGAAAGTGGGGAAGCCATTAGAGGTTGTGTCCAAGGAAGAGTTAATAAGGCTGCAATCTAGACTAGCAGGACATGAGCTAACCATTTCGAGAGTCACGGACCCTCATACATGTGGTGATGTGCTCATCAATTTCCTTGAATCTACCCCCAGTGAATCACTAGCTCAGAAAATAAGGTCTATTTGGACACTTGTCCCAGTGGAATCATTGTGCACACAAAATCTTGCTGGTAAAGGAGTATCAATTGCTCAAATATGCTCTAATGAAACAGAAAGTTCCCTAGTAAAGGAAGGAGAAAAATCAAGAGAACCGGCCTTGATTTTGTGCTGAATTCACAATCAGAATCTTCTCAGAATGGAGAAAGGCAACCACTGAGCCCATGGGGAGATGGCTTGAAATTGCCAGAAAAGCAGAAACTATCAGAGAGGCTTGGCAGAAGCTGTGATGACGTGGGAATCTCAGATGTTCTGCCCCTCTCCAGGCATGCAGATCACAGTGTTGTCTTAGTCTTTTTTCTGTTGCTATGGCTGAATACGCAAGGATGGGTAATTTATGAAGAAAAAAATACTTCTTATAGTTCTGGAGGCTGGGAAGTCCAAGGTTGAGGGGCTGCATCTGGTGAGGGCTGTCTTATCATGTCATAACATTACAAAGGGCATCATATGGTAAGACAGCAAGAGCATGCCAGCTCAGGTCCCTCTTCCTCTTCTTATAAAGCTACCAGTTCCATCATGGGGACCCCACCCTGATGACCTTATCTAATGGTAATTACCTCCCAAAGTTTCCACCTCCAAATGCCATAAACATATAAATTTGGGGATTAAGTATCGAATACATAAAATTTGGGGAACATATTTAAACCATAGCAAGTGTCCCAGAAATGCAATCTGTGTGGCTGCAGGGAGTGCACCAGATAGAGGACCACTCATTCTTTCCACCCAGCAGACTTTGGGGATGACTGCCCTGGTGCTCACCTATGTGACAAGGGCTCTCAGTATAGCTTCTGCTATACTGGCTTCAGTGGCTGGCAATGCACCATCCTTGTGTTTCCCATCACAACACAAGATAATATGTGTAGAGCCCCTGGTCCACAGTAGGTGGTCAATGAACGAAAACCGTTGTCATATTCCCCAGGCTTTCTGTAGCTGAAGGTTAAAGTAAAATGCTTTTAGCTGAAGGGCACATGAAGTTTATTGTCCATCTTTTCTTGAAAGAGCCCTGGTTAAAAATAATTGTCCCCAATACAACACTTGGTATTAGAAAGGTCTCCCTTTGAATATGATAAACACACTGTCACACACATTCCCATCGGTCTCTGAGCCCACTGAGGCCCCCGCTTTGGGCGAAAGCCTCACCATTTCATCTTGGGTGGCTATTCTGTGGTCTTTAAGAACCCAAGAAGGCGTAGATGGTATCCAAGCTCCTCTGGTTGGGTGAACAAGGCATGTTTATGCCAGAGGGGTGGGTGGATTGTGATCAACAACAACTGAGCAGATGGCCCATCTGGCCAGGCAATCTGTCCTTTCAAAAATTACTGCAGAGGTATGATAGAGTGTAAAAATGAGGCAGGGAAATTTAGATTCATGCTCAGCCTGGCCACTAGCTCTTTGCCTTTGGGCATGTGACTACCTCTCTCTGAGTCTATTTCTTATGTGGAAGATGGGGTAATGGTACCATTTTTACTGGGCTATTGTGAGAAGGAACTCAGATAATGCACCTGAAAGGCCTAGTAGAGTGTTTGGGACACAGAAGCTGCTCAGCAGATACTAATTTCATTAGTTTATCTCTTCCATTCTGTGCCTCCCTCATGTACCCACTCCCAAAGGAGACTCTCTTTGCATGGACCCAACCTCTCCTAAGTTTCCCACACCTTTAGGGTGGAAGGTTCCTTCCTCACTGATACTCCCAACTGCCCCAGGTGACTTTTCCTTGTCTATATCTCACACATGGGCTCTAGGCTCATTGTGACTTCCAGGACAACCACTAAATGGCCCATCCTCTCCTCCAGGAAGCTTGTGGGGAAACAGTGGCTCCCACTTTCCTTATCTTCATCTAGCCCTGAAAAATGGGGCCACCCACTGGAGCAGTATCCGAAACAAAGCCCCAGCTTTCCTCTCCAGCCCAATCCTATCATTCATCCCTGTGCTGCTCCCAAACTCAAACTCTCACTGCTCCCAAACCCACTTCATGCTCTCCTGTCGCCATGACTTTGTTCCTATAATACTCTGGCCCACAAATGTGCACATGACATGCACACACACACACGCACACACACACAGAAACACACACACATACACCTGTGAAATCTTCTACCTCCATTTCAAAGACTCTTCTGGACCCTGTGACCCTCAGCAAGTACCCCTTGAAACTAAAACAAAAGTTGGAAAGAAAAAATAATAATTGAACTTGCTGAGGGTCACAGATTTTCTTCTAGGGTCTTTATAGTTTTAGATTTTACATTTAAGTCTGTAATTCATCTTGAGTTGGTTTTTGTATATGGTGAATGGTAGGGATCCAGTTTCAATCTGCATATGGCTAGCAAGTTATCCTAGCAGCATTTATTGAATAGAGAGTCCTTTCCTCGTTGCTTGTTTTTGTTAGCTTTGTCGAAGATTAGATGGGTGTAGGTGAGCAAGCACAATGTTTTCAAATCCCTTGAGCTCTTAGGTCATATCCCTTCTAGTCATCCCCCACGGGTCCAAATTTTTGAAAGACTTAAGGAAGAACTTATTTCCCCTCCAGCCAGATGAATGTCTTTATCCTTGTAACCTGTGTTAGTTTGCTAGAGCTGCTGTACAACCATCACCACAATTAGTTTTAAAACATTTTCATCACTCAAAAGAAAACTTCATACCCATTACCGGTCATGTTTTTCCCCAACCTCCATTCCAACTTCAGGCAACCGCTAATCTATTTTCTGTCCTTACAGATTTGCCTGTTCTAGATATTTCACAAGTGGAATCTTACGTGGTCTTTGGTGGTGACTGGCTTCTTTCACTTAGCGTAATGTTTTTAAGGTTCATCTATGTTATGGCATGTATCCATACTTTATTCTTTTTAGTGCCTAGTAATATTCCCATGTGTGGATATACCACATGTTATTTAGTCTTCCATCAGTTCATTGATATTTGGGTTTTTCCCACTTTTTGACTCTTATGAATACTTCTGCTATGAACATTCACGTACAGGTTTTTGATTGGATGTATGTTTTAATGCCTCTTGGGTATATATGTAGAAGTGGGTTTTACCTACTATTTCCCTAAGAAAACAGTATAGAAGCAATAAGAAAAAAAAAAAACCTTCTAAATCTTTCCACCTCAAATCAACCAACCTATCTGCTTTCATTCTGTTACAATGGAAGAATTATTCCTGGTTGTCTTAGTCCATTCCTGCTGAGACTGGGTAATTTATAAAGAACAGAAATCTATGCTTACGGTTCTGGAGTCAGTGAAGTCCAAGATCAAGGTGCCAGTAGTTTAGTATCTGGAGAGGCTCTGGTCCCTGCTTCCAAGATGGTGCCTTAAATGCTGCTTCCTCCAGAGGGGTCGAATGCTGTGTCTTCACATGTTAGAAGGAAGAAAAGGAAAACTCATTCCCTCAAGCCCTTTTATAAGGTCCTAATCTCACCCTTGAGAGAATAGCCATCATGACCTAATCACCTTCTAAAAGGTCTCACTTTTTAATACCACTGCACTGGGGATTAAGTTTCAACATGAATTCTGGAGTAGACACAAATGTTGAAACCATAGCACTGATCCCATCTAAGGCTGTCCTATCCAGCCCAAGTGTGGGTTCTGAACACTGTTTTCTAGCCAAGAACTTTGTTTCTTCCAACATTCATTGTCTCTCCTGTGTCACCAATTTCTCCCTCCATTTCCATCAGCTCTCAACTATGCCAAAATGTCTCCCAAATTAAGAACAATTCTCTAGACCCCCACATCCCTTTCTAGCCACACCCCCATTTCTATGCTCCCATTTACAGCAAAATTACTCAAGAGAAATCTGCTCCCACTGTCCTTATTTCTTCACCTCTTTTTTTTCCTAATGCTATTTGAGTTGAGCTGCTATTCCCACCACTACAGTACAATAGCCCCTTTTAGGGTCACAGATGCCTGCTATCTTGCCAAGCCCAAAGGCTGAATCTTAGACCTCATTTCTCTCTGCTTATCAACAGCATCTGACATAAGTGATCACTTCAGGACACCACACTATCCTTTTCTCCTGTCTTGCCAGCCACTCCATTCAATCTCCTTTGATGGTCCCCACTCTCTTCTAGTCCTCTAAATGGTGAAATGCCCCAGGACTCAATTCTTCATCATTTTTTCTTATCTATACTCTCACTTATTATGTACTATTATCTACTTTCACAGTTTTAAATATTAACTATTACAGTGGCCAGTAAACTTTCCATAAAGGGCCAGACTAGCAAATATTTTAGGTTTTTTGACTCATCTGGTCTTTCAACTCCTGCTGTTGTAATGCAAAAGCAGCTACAGACAATATGTGGATGAATGTGGTTGTGTTCCAATAAAACTTTATTTACAAGAAATAGCCAGCAGATGGATTTGATCTGCAGGCTGTAGTTTGCTAAGCCCCAAACTGTAAGGTTTTAAAAACTTTGTTTTTTAAGCCTAATGTCTTTTCTGAACTCCAGACCCATGTATCAATTGCCTACTTTTCTCTCCACTTGATTGTTGACTAAGTATTTCAAACTTAACACATCCAAAACAGAACTCATGCTTTCATACACCTCCCCTACTCACATAAGCATTTCTTCCACATATTTCTTCACCTCAATAAGTGGCATTCCATTTATTCAATTAAAGAATGCAACTTTATCTCCTTTCTTTCCTTCATACCCTCATCCAATCTATTAGCAAGAATGTTAGCTCTGCACTGAAGATATACTCAGAATCTGAGCACACGTCATTTTTCCAAGTTCACTACTGCCTCCATGGTCAACTGGACTGCTGCAAAACCTCCTTACCAAACCCCTTATATGAAAATCTCCCGGCAACTATTAGAGTGACTTTTAAAAACTGTTAATCAGATCATCTTAATCAATTACAAATAAAATCTAAATGCTTTATCATGAGCCACAAGATTCTATACTAGAGACGGGCCGAGATGATCTGATTTTATTCTTCTGCACATGGATATCCAATTTTCCCAGCACCATTTATTGAAGAGACTCTTCTTTCCCAAATATGTGTACTACACACCTTTGTCAAAAATGTATTGTATACTTCAAAATAGCTGAAGAGAGGATTCAGAATATTCCCAACACAAAGAGATGATACATGCTTGAGGCACTGTACATGCGAATTACTCTGATTTGATCATGATACATTGTATATGTATCAAAATATCACTTGTTCTTAATAAATAAGTACAATTATTACAAGCTAATTTTTAAAAAGATTCTATGTTAGGAGATCTAGCCCATGCCTATTTCTGTAAACTCGTGTTCTAAGACTCTCATCTTATTCCTTCTACTAGAGTCACATGGATCTTCTTTCTATTCCTTGAGTACATCAAGCTAATTCTGACCCCAGGGCCTTTGCCTCCACTCTTCACCCTGCCTGGGGAGCTCTTCAGATGACTTGCTTTATTATTTTGTCTCTGCTCAAAAGCCATCTCCACAGAGATGTGTTTCTTGGACAATCTCGCCAAAGTACCTCCCTAGAACCATCACTCTCTCTCCTACTAAGTCCTTGTGTGGCTTTGTTTTTTAAAATAGTACTTCTAAGTCTTTGATGTTATCTGTTTGCCTACTTATGTATTAGTTTATCAGTTCATCTCTCTCCCAAGAATAGAAGCTCATAAAATCAAACCCTTTATCATGTTCATCACCCTGCTCCCAATAGCTTAGAACAGTACCTCACATGTGATAGGAATTTGATAAAGTGTGCTGAAAGAATGAATGTGTGGCTGCGTTTTCCACACCAGAGCCTGATAAGCACTCCATCAGGTGTTGTTCAATTGAGAAGACAACAGGATGTGACAAAATCAGCCCTCCAGGAGGAGCCAACAGTTCTAAGTCCTAGTTCTGGCTCTGTCATTAGCTGTGTGACCACAGGTGAGACACACCCCTGGTAGAAGCCTCTGTTTCTCATTTGTGCAATGAAGATGCTAATTTAGATATTTTCTCAAGTCCCTTCCAGCTTGATGTCAATGAATGAAGCTGAACTGAGACACTCTAATGGAATTTCAGGATCTGCAGGAGTGGGCCAAAGGAAGCAATTCAGTAATACCTTTCAAATGACCCCACATCTTCCAAGCAGTCTTGGAGCTTGGGGAGGCAAATCTCCTGAATGAGAACAGCACCTCAGGTGGGCAGCCTGAGCTCACATGGCAGTGAACCCTGTATCAATGAGGGAGAATAATAATGACTTCAGCCCTTCCAGATAGAAAGCCACATGCACCCAGCTTTTGCAATGAATCTTGAAGATCATGAACTAATTCGCGTTGCTGCCAAGAAAGCTTTTGTCCTATAAATATGACTCAGGAGTACAGGTGAATCAGCTGTGTGCCACATCTTCAGGAAAATAAAACACAGTGCTTAGAGTTTAAAGCCTGCAATTGAAGTGAACATGTCACTTAAATTTATTTGCTGTGATATCACCACCAGATTGCTATAAAAATGGGGAAGGATCGTCAGTCAGTGCAGTGAGATCACCTTCAAGAAAAGCCACAGAAAAACGTCTTGGCTCTCCTTATTAAAACTGTAAGTCCTGGCCGGGCGCAATGGCTCATGCCTGTAATCCCAGCACTTTGGGAGGCCAAAGCGGGCGGATCACGAGGTCAAGATATCGAGACCATCCTGGCCAACATGGTGAAACCCCATCCCTACTAAAAATACAAAAATTAGCCGCGTGTGGTGGTGCGTGCCTGTAGTCCCAGCTACTCGGGAGGCTGTGGCAGGAGAATCGCTTGAACCCGGGAGGCGGAGGTTGCAGTGAGCCAAGATCGCGCCACTGGACTCCAGCCTGGTGACAGAGCAAAACTCCGTCTCAAAAAAACCCAAAAAACAAAAAACAACCTGTAAGTCCTGGCATTTCCAGGTTTCTGATGACTTCTCAGTCCTGCTGCTTGTCAAGGCAACCTTTCAAAAGGATGGACTCAAGGAGTGGACTCAAGGCCTATCACATACATATGTAGACAGCTTTACAGTTTGCTATGCATGTTTTCACTCATTATCTCTTGGGCTCTAACTTTTGATGTCTCGAGGAAATGTCTGACCTTAAGTTTCAGTTTTTTATCTTCTTTGCTATGTGGCCTTGGGAAAATCACTTCCCCACTCTGGGCTTCAGCTTCCCCATCTGCAATCTGAAAATATTCAGAGTCCCAAGTGGGCCTTCCCAGACCCTCAGAGGCATTTGAAGGTCAAAACTGAGATCCAAGAGCTGTTTTCATATTTCAAAACACCCCCCGAGAATTCTACATATGCCCATGACCAGGCCAGACAAGTTAATTAAAATATCAAGCTTCTTTGCTTTGGATGGAATGATATTGGCTCAGGTATTGTCTCAGATTATCTTGCAGTGATCAGAAGCTCTGATAGGCTGTAAGTGATATCACAGGAAATCCTGGGATGTTGTTTTATTGCCTACTCTGCTGCTATGTGTCTGGTTCATAAAGTGGGGAGGGAGAGAAATTAGCCACTGCACACCTGCAGACTTGTAGTCAAAACCTGCCAAGGAAAAGGTGTGTGAAGAAGAGTGGGTGGTGGCATATCGTGGATGCTGAAAACATCCCCCCTCCACCCCGCTGATCCCCAGATAGTCTCTGATATTCCCTTTCCAGTGCAAAATTCTATGATTCCAACATTGTGTTCATTTGAGAATGCATTTTTATCCATCAGGGAAACATATTGAAGAGGACATTGCTGTCTGCTTTTTAAAATAGCCCTTTCTATGATAAAGTCACCCCCAGGTACAAGCAGAAAAAGAAAGCAATTCATTACAGTGTATAGGACAGAGGCAGCAAGGACAAGGTCCTGAAAAAAATCAATATGGCACCAGTTTTAAAGAAAAATCTTGCAGCATGCCCTGAAGTTCAGCAGTTGTTGGCTCTACGGAGAAAGGACAAAGAAACAGTTTCCACCAGCGACACCCTTTTGCTTAGAGGATCTGTGGATAAAAATAAGGGACTTGGTGACAGTAGAGCTCCAAACTCAGGAACTGAGCCATGTGACCCTCAGCAAGTCCTTTGTTCACTCAAGACCTCAGTTTTCCCCTCCGTAGGGTACAAAACAATTGGGTGGTGATGGATGCTGTGTGCACTCCACCAAATCCCCTCTACTCTGTCATGCCTCCAGCTCCCACCTTCTCCAAGTATTGGCAGCTGGCAAATCACAGCTGTACCTTCTCTGGAGAACTGTTCTCAGCTGAAGGAAGTCACCTCCTCTGAAAGGATAGCTCCCACGCCACTCCCCAGGAGGAGCAGCCTGCTGCCATTAACAGAGTGATATGAGAGTACAGCAGTCCAACACTTGCCTCGAGGTGGGACCAGCTCAGCAGAGCCAACAACTGCTGAATTTCAGGGCACGATGCAAGATAGCTCTTTAAAACAGATGCCAAGTTCCTGAGTTCCCCATGGGACCAGAGGAAGCTAGACTTCAGCAGAGGCTACATCCTTGCCTCTTTCCTCCCACCATGTCCTACTTCTCCCAGTCCCTTCATCCCTCAGTGCATTCTGTCTCTGAGTCCCTGTCCCAGACTCTGCTCCTGACCTAAAGCACTAATGCTTGAAAAATACCTGTAGCTATATTGACTAACTCTTCAACTATTCTAGGCGAGGACATTCTGGAGCATGGCTGGGCCTCCCTGGAAGCATGTCATCACCATCCTTTCTCCATGCAAGGTTTTATCCCTTGGCCTAGCATAATTCTCTCACCCTGAATACTCCATTGTTCTCTAACCATCTGGTTAAAATCACTATGGCTGTCACCCCCTTAGGCTCTTCAGTATTTGCTTCCTATGTTTATGTAATTAAACTTCCAGATTAGTCCTCCAGAGAGGACACAACTTGCTCCTTGTCTCTCCAAAACCTGTTTCTCCCAGGGATGACTTCCAGCTCATTTAGACCTGGTAAAGTGGAGAGAGACCTGATGTAAAGTTAGAAGGCACCTCAACACATGACCTGGCCCCTCATGGATTGAACGGGCCTCAGCTTCATTATCTGTATGAAACAAAGAATAGATCAATATCTATTCACCAATATTGATTGGATCAATATATATGGAAATATGTAAAGACCACGTGCCTTCAAGTCATCTGGGGAACATATTTTAAATTTAGATTCCCAAGTTCCATTTCAGATCTGCTGTGTTAGAATTTCCAACATGTGCATGTTGAGGGGAGTGTGGGGGGTGTGTGTCTAACAAGTACCTCTAGGTGACTGCTAGGAACACTATTATGGGACCACCAAACTATGTGACTTCCAAAGCTTGTTCCCACTCCTATGTCCTCTACCTTTATCATGGCCATTTCTCAGATGGGTAGGGCAGATATTCGTGCTACATTCACAATAGTCTCCCTTTCAATTGTTCAACAGGAAACTTCCTTTCTAAGCAGATCCTTCTTTAAGCACAGAGTCTCCAGGCTACCTGACCCTCATGCATCCACCTATTCCCACTTATGGCACCATCCCCAGGATTGCAGCACAAAATCTTTTCTGTTTCAATTTCATTTACTCTCACTGGAGGCTTTTGTGGTTGCAGAAATCCCATTCTGATACAATTAACTCAATTCTCCATGATCCTAGGACCTAATCACAGGTTATCTTGAATGCTGGCCTAAGGAATTTGGACTTCATTCTTTAGGCTACATTTCCCCACACTGTGTTCGATGGAATTCTACTTCCACAAAAGAGAGAGGAAGAAGGTGATCCCAGGAAGCTAGGGAACGAGGAAACGGTGGCCCATTCTCCCCTTCTGGGAGTTTCACGGTACCACCTGCATGGTAGGGGTGCTGAGAAGTCCATCTGTGTGGAAGCTTGCCTTTGTTGCTGTGCCCAGCAGTTCCAATACAATTTGGGCATGGAGCTTTTTTTCCAAGGAACACCATTAATATTTTGTAGGAACTAGTGTGACCCGGAAGATCATTTGGGAAACTGCTGTAGCAGTGTCTGTGAGGAGACCAATTTGAAGGTTTACAAGCCAGGTAAGGACATACTGAGATGTGCCTTAATATGGCCCAGCTGAAAGCTGTTGGAAATGAATGGAGTAGAGGAGACTGCAGGCTGGGGGACAGTGATGGTGCTGTTGTAATCCTCCTGCATTAGGCCATTTTTGTTTGCTATAAAGGAATACCTGAGATTGGGTAATTTATAAAGAAAAGAGGTTAAATTGGCTCACAACTGTGCATGTTGTACAGGAAGCATTGTGCCAGTATCTGCTTCTCAGGAGGGCCTCAGAAAGCTTCCAATCACAGCAGAAGGCAAAGGGGGAGCCAGTGCTTCACATGATGAGAGCAGGAGCACAGGGTGCAGGAGGGGACATGCTCTTTAAACGACCCTCTTGCGTGAACTCAGAGAAAGCACTCACTCATCACCAAGGGGATGGTGCTAAGCCTTCCATGAGGGTCTCGCCCCCAAAATCCAAACACTTCCCATGAAGCCCCACCTCCAACATGGGGAATAACATTTCAACATGAGATTTGGAGGGAACACACATCCAAACCATATCAGGTTCATGGGAAATATGATGGGGCCTCAACTGGGGCAGACTGGGGTAGGAGGTCTGGGACAAATGAATGCACGGGACACTGGAGAAATACGATGCCAAAAGCCTGGGAACCTTGTGCTTTGAACCTCGCTGCCTGCACAGTCTTCAGGCCTCTCCTGGGTGCTTATTCCAAATGCCATTTAGCCCGACTCCGCTTACCCTCTGGTGCAGCAGGAATAGCATCAAGCTTGTCCTCAGGGTCTATCCTCTGCAGGGATAATGGAAGCCATGAACCCTGGACCATTGGTTCTGTCCTGACACTAGTATCTAGGGGCTCCCCCTCGCAGGCCCTCAGCCTCCTGATCTCTCCTCTCATCTTCTCTCTTAGCCCCTTTGTCTGGCTGCAGAGCTGAGCAAGACAGTGCACTGGGCCCAAGGATAAGCCTGATGCCCTAAGTCCCCATCCACCATGCTGATGTCCAGCTGCTCCTGGACTAGCTTCTCAGTGTGCAGGACTTTCCATTCTGCCTAGCACCTTCATTTACCTTCTCTAAATTAACCCTCCCAGCAACACTTGAGAGAGGATTCTTATTCCCCTTTTATAAATTAGAGGGGAGAGGGGAGCAACTTCTCTCAAGGTCACACTGCCAATGAGTAGCAGAACCAGTCCCTAATCCCTACTTTGCTTCTGGGTCCTATGCTCTTTTACTGCAATTCTAAAGTACAATGAAGTCAGTCAGTCTATCTTCTGACTCTATTTGCCCCTCTCTCTCCATTTCTCTCTTTCATTCTGAAGAAGTGCATAGGCCCTATGCCTCCCTTTACAACCTTGAAGGTGCCACAGGTGTGCGGAGATCCCAGCTCCTTCCACGAGTCTATCTCACAGATGCTTTCAGATTGCGTCACTCCTCTAAGCAAGAGTCTACGCAGAACTCCTGCCTATGAGTTTCAATAAATTCTGAGTGTTGCAAAACATTTAAAAATTGCTTCTCCTAAGAGATCCTCAGTGGGATGGGGATGGGAGCTGCCACCCCCCATGGGGAGAGAGGTGTAGTTTTTTCTAGGCTGGGCAGGCCTGGCTCCATGCCAGGGCCTGGAATCAGTAGGTGACCACTTCTCTTCATCAGGTGGCAAATGCTTTCTTGGTGCTGCAGGCTTGCATGGCACACTGAGGAGAGGGGAGTGGGGAGACTCTTTACACAGGTGGAAATATCTGCTGCTTGCAGTATGTACCACTGGACTCCACCAAGAGGGCAAGGCTGTTGGGCCGAAAGTACCCATGGAATATATTTGAAGAAAGACAGCATGCAGTTAAAAGGGAGTCTTGAAGGTCATGGCTGAGGAGATGGAGAGCAGGGCAGGACCGTGGCAGGCTAAGGGCAGCTGTGTGTGTGTGCAGGGCATGGGCAGGCAGGGGAGCTGCAGAGGGCAGGAGTGGCTCATGGGTAGTCAGGCAATAGTGCCAGGCTGGCTCCTCTCTCTCCACTTTGCTAATATCAAACCCATGCTAGCTTGACCATGGCTTCTGCTCCTATCAGCTGCCGCCTGGAGGAGGGAAACCACAGAAAAACAGTTCTCACCAACATGTCTGATTGGCATATTCAGGATCCATAGAGTGCAGGAGGGTGGTCTGGGCTGGAGGGGGTTCTTGCCATAGAGGTCACAGTCAGGTCACAGCACAGCTGGAATCCCCACTTGGGTCTCTGGACTCTTAATGAAATCTTTTCAGAGTGCAAGTGCCATCTGCCATTCCAGAGATCCTGGAAGCCTGCAAACTCTCCCAAATCTGGCTGTTCTTCCTCAGTTTTGCAAAGTAGCAGAGACTGTAGGAAGTGAATGGAATCCCTGTGGTTACAGACTGACAGAGTTTGGATGTGTGTCTCTGCCCAAATCTCATATTAAAATGTAATCCCCAATGTTGGGGATGGGGCCTGGAGGGGGGTGATTTGATCATGGGGGCTGATTTCTTGTGAATAGTTTAGCACCATCCCTCTTGGTACTGTCCTCGTGATGGTGAGTGAGTTCTTGTAGATCTGATCATTTAAAGAGTGTGGCACCTTCCCTCTTGCTCTCCTGCTGCTAGCCATGAGACTAGACTAGCCTGTGCCCCCTTTGCCTTCTGCTATGATTAGAAGCTTCCTGAGGCCTCCCCAGAAGTAGAAGCCACTACTTCCTGTACAGCCTTCAGAGTCATGAGTCAATTACACTTCTTTTCTTTGTAAATTACCCAGTCTTAGGTATTTCTTTATAGCAATGCAAAAACAGACTAATACAAAGTTCATGTATCGTTATTTTATGTGAATGATACTATACCTTCCCTGCTCCCAATCACCACCTTAACATCTCCCCTCTTACCTGCAGTTGGAATTTCTAACTATGCTGCCTTCCTCTGGCCCCTTCCAGAATGCTGCTGCCCAGTCCTCGGCAGCCCCTGGAAATGCCCACTTTTATGGCCAATGGAGCCTGATAGGATTGTCCCTTTTGAAAGCCAGATCTACTGGACAAAGCCCCTGGATCCTGAGCTCCAACTTTTAGCTGGATCCCCATCAATCCAATCTTGAAAGCCAACACCATGTGGACTGAGAGTAGAGGCAGCTCCAACCCAACATTTCAACAGGCACTTACTGAGCATCTATTATGCAACAGCTGCTGTGCTTGGGATAAAGGAATGAGGCATCCACAGACACAAAATACTGTGAAATGCCACGTGATGATGTCAATAAGAGAAATAAGCACAAAGTGTTTTTGAGAACCCAGAGGAAAGCACAATGAACTCTGCCTAGAACTGAGAGGGTGTTGTAGTGACCTGGTGAAGAATCACTGGTGGTTTGAGCAGTCAAGGGGGCTGCAAACAGAGAAACAGGACATTTGAGAGTCATTAGAAACCTAGACCGGCTAGGCCTGGAAAATCTGTTGAATGAGGTGAAGGGTGCTTGGGTGACTGGGTAGGTGAGTGTCAGGGTCATTCCTTGCAACAGGAAACCCTGGAAGGGGGAAGATTCGAGGCAGCAAGAGGGTTTTCTGTCACTTGCTTTGTGAGAGCCACAATCAAACCAGAGGCATTTGAGTCCTTTCATTAGAATAAAGTGCACACTATTTGAAATGACCTTAATACATCCTTCTCAGGCTGTCAAAACCCCACCCTTTCCCAGCCCAGCTCAAATTTCACCTTCTCTGAGAAGCTTTCCTCAAACATGGTGGACCCCTCATTCCTTGTTTGAGGTCACCCTGGTGCCGTCTTGTTCATCAATGACAGCGCTGTGGCCTTGCTGGCCTAGGGATACAGCAAGCTGCACACAGGTGTGTCTCCCTCTCCAGGACCCTGGCCCTGTTTTTCTCACCCTTCATTCATGTCTTCATGTGCCCAATGCCACACCCACCACAAAACAGGATGAGCGAATGAGCACTACATTAGGCCAAATTGCAGGGCTTCTGCTTAACTAGGGCAAGGAGCAGTGGAAATTTCTTGAGCTCTCACCTGAAGCTTCAAAAGAAACCAACCTGCGAGATGCAACAGCCAGACAGAAACTCCTCCCTCTGATGCACAAATGAAACCAAGCCTGGAGGAGGGAGCCTGGCACCAGGTCAACCTCTCCAGATCGTCTGCCTTCCGGAGTTTTACTCTGTGAAGGGGGCTGGCCCCTAAGTGGAGGTGACAGTTGGCTGGCTCTGGCCACCCATGCACACAGTCTTGGCCCGGTTTCTGTGGCAGGCAGAATTTCCAGTCTGAATCCAAGCACTGGGGGCAGCCCTAGGCCAATCTGAAGCAATGAGACTTGTCATCCTTCATTCTCAACTCGACTTTCCCTGACCTTCAGTGAGTACCAGCTCTACCCCGTCCCCCTGTTTCTGAGCAGCCATCTGCCCCCATCAGTGTCCTGCTCCAATGCCGCTATCAAAGGATCTGTCCTCAGACCTTGCTATGAACCCTGTCCCTCACCTAGTGTTACCAGCCATGCCATTCAGCAAGGAGTCTCAAAGGATCCTTTATGAGGCCAAGCCCCAAGCTGGGCACCCTACAAGAGTGAGAGACCTCATCACACCCATAGAAGTGCAGGGGCCATCATAGCACCTGACACATGCTATGCTCAATGAATGCATTGGATGCATGTCTGGTGCTCAATGGATGCATGCTGAATGAATGTTGCATGCAAGAATATACAGCCCTTGTCCTGCAGCAGCCCAGGATCTGGCAGAAGAGACACTAGACAGAGAGGCTGGCTTGGGAGCTGGGGTCAAACCACAAAGTCTAAATACACACTCTGCTATGGATGTGCTGGGTGGCTTTGATTTCTCTGTGCCTCCATTTGCTCATCTGTGAAATGTGGATAACTTTGAAACCTGCCTCCCAGGTAGTTGAAGAGAGTAGGTTACATATGCTGAGTGTATAGCACAGTGCCTGGCACTCAGCAAGTGCTCAAGAGACTCCCTGAGAGGATAGGTAGTAAATCAATGAGTGAGTGAGTGGGTGAGTGAAAACATGAATGAAGTATAGATGCAGTACAAAGTGCCGCCAGAACAGGCAGCATTTGGGGACCTTAGTGGAAGGTGGTGTTTGATGAGGAGGGTCTCCCTAGGTGGAGCTGGGGAAATGGCACTCCAGGTGGAGGGCACAGTCCCAGCAGAGGCAGAGGTGGGAATGAGCAGGGCAGTTTGGGGAACAGGTGGCTCAGGCTGGCTGGGCCATGAAGGGCAGGGACAGAAGCCATGGAAGATACTGCTGAAGGGAAAGGTTGGGCCCAGACACATGGGGCCCTGAATGCCAGGCTGGTGGCTTGGCAAAGGAGAACTTTGCCATAGGGGAGGGAAGAGCATGCCCAAGGCAGGAGGCAAACGATGCCTAGAGGGACACGGAAGGAGCTGAACATCAGTTCTGCCTCCTTCATGCTGCTCACAGCCCAGTTCAAGCAGAGGTGCTCTGATGGGGATGAACCAGGGCATGGGGAGAAAAACCTCAAAACCTTTACTCCTTGTCCATCAGTAAGCATTACTGGGTTTGCTGGATCCAAGAACATCCATAAGGCATAGGATTTCTATCTCTGTCTCATCCAACTCTCCCAGTTCCTTAGATGAGGAACCCAAAGGCCCAGGGCAGGGAAGGGACTTGCCTGAACCTAAGAGCTCCTGGGCCTCTGTCCCTAGGACCTATTTCCCTTTAACATGAACTCAACAATAGCAAGTTAAACCCATATGAGGCAACAAAAATGAAAATAAATCTCTACCAGCCATCCCAACACCAATCCTAAAGAACTGGTATTTTACTCTTGAAAAACAGAGGCAAACAAAAGTGACATTGCTTATCCCAGATGCCAATGGAGCCTGTCTTTCAGGGCAGCATGGCATGGGACATTCATTCATTCATTCACTCATTCACTCAACAAGTGTTAATCGAGTGCCTTTGCCATGTGGGGCTCCATGCTGGATACCGGGAGCCTAACTTTAGAAAGGCCACAGATTTGGCATCTGACCTCAGGCTAATTCTGGCCATGCCTGACCCATCTGTATGGCCTTGGGCAAGTCACATCATCTTTCTGAGCCTCAGCTTTGTCATCTGCAATGGAAGGATCCAGCACAGAGCTCCTGGCATTGCATTCAGCATTAAACAGAACCATGTGTGTAAAGTGCCCATTGCCGTCCCATAGAAGGAGGTCCGAAGGCAGGTTCCCAGCCCAGATGCCTTGCTCAGATACATTTTTGTCACTACCCCCATGAGCTCCAAGGGAGATTCCAGGTTCTGGGGGACTTAATTGTTTCCTTTTGATAAATATCACGGGGCATAAAAGCTGACAGCTGCAATGGGTGCATCTTGCACTTTGAGATGTCGCATCTCCTTGCAGAAGCATCGCTCACCACTCTGCAAGCTAGGGAGCCCAGCCCACACTGTTGGCAGACAGGAAGGAGTTCTGACAGCAGCTGGGACACAGTGACTGATAAGGTGCTGTCACTTTCCATCCACTGCTGTATTCAAGTATCAAAGCACTTGGTTGAAAATGCCAGGCAATTTCTCTCCTCCAGAATTCATCAAAGGCTGTGGGGATTCGGGGAATAAATAGAAGAGATGCTGAAAACAATTGGAAATGTTCTCGTGAAATGATGCATTGGGGACTCCTGTACATCACACTTTTGACTTTTCTTCCACCCCTCATGTGGTGGAGAGCTTTGGGTCTCAGGTCTCAGATGAGGAGCACTTACAGACTGGATGACCTGAGGTGAGGCACTCAACCCTCTGGGGCCACTGTTTCTTCATCTGGGAATAAGAAAATCTATTTGGGTTTATTGTGAGTGTTAAATTATGGAGGGAGTCTTAAGTTTTTGTGCTGAAATGACCCTTGTTAGTCAGGGATTCTTAACCCTGGCTGTACATCACACCCACCTGGGAAGTTAGTTATTTAAAATATCTTTGTCTGGGGCCCACCTCTGGGTAGTTTTATTTAATTGGTCTGGCCTGGGGTCTGGGCACTGTCTTTCTGGTTGGCTGCTTGGTTAAAGCTTCCCAAGGGATTGAAATCTGCAGGCAGGCTTGAGAATCCTGACATTGACTCTGCCTTCTCATTGCAAGTCTTAAGCATGGGAACAACACTGTCAGTTTTCTGCCTTGGAAAGATCCCTCTGGGGACAGTGAAGATAATGGGTGGTATGGCAGGTGTAAGACTACATTCAGAGACACCGGTTAGAGCCTTTCTATTCACTGTGTGGTCCATGGAAGAGCAGTATTGGCCCTCCTTGTTAGGGAGGCAGAATCTCAGGGCACATCCTGAGCAACTACTGATTGAGAGTCTGCATTTTAACAAGATCCCAGGTAATGTGTACCGTCATCCCTCGGTATCCACAAGGGATTGGTTCCAGGACCCTAGAGCATATCAAAATCCACAAGTGCTCAAGCACTTTATATAAAATGGTATAGTATTTGCATACAGCCTATGCACATCCTCCAGTATACTTTAAATCGTCTCTAGATTGCTTATCAGACATACCTAATACAATGCAAATGCTATGTAAATAGTTGTTCTACTGTGTTGGTTTTACATTTCTATCATTTATATTGTTATGCTGTTATTTTTGTTGTTTTTAAAAATATTTTCAGTTTGCTGTTGGTTGAAATCACACATATGAACTCGTAGATACAGAGGGCCAACTCTTCATGCATGAAAGCTTGGGAAGGTCTGGATTAGATGACCATGCACTGCAGGGGTCCAGGCTGGAGATGGTGACAACCCCACTCAAAGCAGAGAATGGGGTTTCAGAATAGAAGGAGACATATGGGAGAAGAATTGACATGATATAATGGTGGGGCTTGGTGTGGAGTTTGGGAAAGAGAAATCGAAAACAAGAACATATTTCTTATTTGGCCCTTGTGGGAAGATAGTGTCTCTGTCTGCAGGTTAGTAGGGAAAGGCTGATGAGTTATCTTCTTTAACTCAACTATTTTTGCACAGCATCTTATACCGATAATTAGCTTGCAGCTTTTGTGCCTTATTTAGTAAGAAGCGTCTACCCAAACATGCTCACTCTGGTATAGATAGAAAAGGGCATTTTTTCGTTGCAAGTTTTCACATTTGGAAACAGGCTTGGTATAGTTAGGTGTTTGCTCTTGCTCACATACCTAGGAACAGGTGGAATGAAGCCTGAACACAGACCTTCTTACTTCAGATCCTGTGCTCTTTTCCAAGCCTGGCAGTATTTCTTTTGTTTTGTTATTTTGTGTCCCATTGACCTCTGTTGTTGTTATTGTCCATTCACTGCTTAGTGTCCAACTAAGTCAACGTAATTGATCCCTCATGGAATGCTTTTATAGAATCTCCTTTATTAATCACTCGTCCTTTAAAAAAATCACTGCATATAATAGGCACACAATCAACACATAACATCTCTGGTCACCAGAACATGTGAGATTTTTCCCACACTGACCTCACAAGACTGCCCTGACTTGAGATTCCACTCTTAAGTCTAGGCCTCCAGTATTTCTGGCCAACCAGCTATAAATTGGGGATTCCCACGACCCCCTCCTCAGGTTTGAACATATGAGCATATGATGGGAATTGAGGGGAGAGGAGGGTGGAGAGGCAGGGAGGTACTCTATTTTGGGGGTCTCAGATGCCTTGGGAGAGGTTTGCACATTGTCAAGGGCATAAGACTACTAAATCTGTGCCTTTAAAAGATCACTGTAGCAAAAAGATAGAAGAACAATTACATCAGGGCTAGAAAAACATTAAAAAAACTTGGCTGAAGAAAAGGTCCATGAGAGAAATGAAATCAGCTGAACCAATGCTCCTGGCATAAAGAAAAGCAGTGGTGACCAAACTTTCAGGACCACGGACAGATCCCCTCTCAGTCCAATCCCCTTTTGCCAGAATATTGTATAAATATCTTGTCCAACTATTTTTAAAATAGCCACCATTTACTGAGGGCTAGGATCCTTGCATACATTATGTCTTTAATCCAAATAACAACCCTGAAAGGCAATGATTGTTGGCCCCATCCTCCTGGGGAGCAAAAATTGAGTCTTTACTGAGGAATCCCTTATCAAGAGCACACAGCAGACCAACGACATAGCAACTTCATTTTGCTATACTGACCATTACATCAAGCTACTACCACTAAACATGCTCTACTTTTGAAGTGGCAATTAATTCATTTTTCCATTTTAGTTAATTAAAAGCACAGATCCAGCCAGGAATTTTAATTCGTCATCCAGCACTGCCATGCAGTACTGCTTGTACTTCTAGCCCCAACCAAAGGGATTTGGCATCCTCGTTCACTGTGCTGAATATTGTGAGTAACTGCAAGGATATCTATGTCGGTTTTTTTTTTTTGAAATATTGGAATGGTTTCTAACACCCTTCAATCCTCCTTCAAGGATGTCTAGGGATGTGGGGAGCCAGAACATGGAAAGGTGAAGAAGGCAGAGCCTGGGAAGCCTGGCACCCTTGTTAAGGTTATAAATGAGTCTTCTCCAGGAAGCTGACAAAATACTCAGCACTACCAGCTCCTTTCTCCATCTTAGGAACATTTCCTTTCATTTTCACAGAGTCAGGCTTGTGATTATTTTCAGTTGCAATATGAGTTTGTCACTGTGTGGAGTGGAAATGAGGTGGATGTCAAATAAATACCTGATAGAGTTTCTGCCTCACAAACTGGGGAGTGTTTAGAGAACTTTCAACACCAATGAGAATTCTATTACAGCATTTTCTGGGCTGCTGTTTGTTTCTTTGGTCAGAGGGTCCGAATTCAGGGCCTCACTACCTCCCCCAGGAAGCTGTCTCTAATTTCTCCCCCTTTGATGTGTTGTGCATACAGCATTTGATTAATCTTCGGTAGAGCAACACTATCTAATAAAGTTACTCATCTGCTCCAAGATTTTCGGTGGTTCCCTATTGCCTTCCAATATAGTTCATAGTCCTTAGCTGGCTATTGAGGGCCCTTCACAATTTAGCCATAATCTGTCATTGTAACCTCATATCCTGCTGCATCTCTCCACAAACATCATGGTCCAGTCACATGAGTTTAATTTCTATTCCACAAATTCATAGCTCAGGATGTGCAAATTGTCTTATCAGTTTCTTGGCACATAGGCTGCCCCAATATAAGAGGCTTCCTCAAAAACACCATTGAAAGCAGTCTGCTAGCAAGACAGAAGTCAGAATCTTTTGTAATTTTATCATGGAAGTGACATCCCCTCCATGTTGCAGTGTTTTGTTTATTAGGAGCAAGTCACTCAAGGGAAGGGGATTACATGAGGCTGTGGACATCAGAGGGTAAGGACCACTGGGGACCATCTTAAAAGCTGCCTACTGCAATTCCTGTTCAAGACCTACCATCCCTTTAAGAGTTAAATCAAATTATATTTCTCGAAGATCTTTCTATATGTCCTAGTCAGAATAATTCCTCTCACTTCATAACATCCTCATTCTACATTGCTTTATTTGTCCTTCTAGAGGAACACTTGTCTTAATGCCTATATTAGAGACACTTAAAGATGTCTGTCTTTACCACCATTTTGGGAGCCCCTGGAGGACAGGAATCACATCTGTTTCTGTCTCTGCATTTTACGCAGCCTAATGGAAGAGAGGTGCGTAAATATTTGCTGAAGTGAGCTGGCCAACTCTTCTGCTCCTTTAGAAATAGCTTTTAGCCTCCAATTTCAAACACAGAAAATAATTCACTGACAGGGTGTATATCTTGGGAGATAAGGGAATATATGCTTTTCTCAGCGTTTACAAAATCCAAGATTTGACAGGTTAAGAAATACGAGTTTACCATAAACTGGAGCAGAGAGAAGCAAGTTTCTCTGAAAGCATTCGTGTATACAATATATGACCATATATAAAAATTCACAAGGTAATAACAATAATAATAAATAATGCTTACCATGCCAAGTGCTGTATGCTTTACCTGCCTTGGACCACTTAATTCTCACAATAGACCTACCATATTGGACAACTTGTCCCCATTCTACAAATGAGAAAGGCTAGACTTCAAGAGGTAGGTAACTGCCCCAAGATTATAGGGTCTGATGACAAAGGCTATGCTCCTCACTGCTCCGCTGGGTGCCTTTTTCTTATTTTCTTAAATAAATAATTTCCTTTTTCTTATTACTATTTAAAAGCTGTAATTTTACCACAGTGAACTTAGAATTGCATTGGGCCAGTTCTGAAGCATAGCTTCATGAATGACACGTAGGTCTGCATATGAGGAGAGCTGAATTTTTGTTTTGGTTAAATCCCAAACTTGCAGGACAACCTAGGTCTGCATATCAGGAGAGCTGAATTTTTGTTTTGGTTATATCTCAAACTTGCAGGACAACCCTGGAAAGGTCGTTTGCTGTCTCGGGATCTTCTTTTCTAAAAACAGATGCAAATTATGTAATATCTAAGGTTCATCACAATTCTAATAGTATATAGGATTTAATTATAAATCATTATAGATAATTTAAATTGTATTGCTAAAATATATGTTAAAATCAGATCATTGCTATTTTGTCAAAATCCCTTGTTTGTGTATATATATATATATATATATATATATATATATATATATATATATAAAGGAGGAACCATTTAAAGTTACATTTCAAAATGTCATGTCATCATGGAATGAAGAGACTAAGCCTCAGTGATATCCTTTGGGATACTTTTTTAATGAGGTCTTTTTTTTAGAAAATCTTGTCAATAAGTCATAATGGACTATATTCCCTATTACAGACCCAGAGGTTTCATTACAGACCATTTAGGAAGATTAAAGAACACTCTCTCTGGAGGGGACTTGAGTCTCAGAGCATCTAGGACATCACATTAAGCATCTGAAATACTCATTTTCTGTTTCTAACAATGGATTAATGAATCTACAAAGAACACACTTATTAAAACCAACATATGCTGAGGGATACTAAACCTAGTCCACATTTTCATCTGTCTCTTTCTGCCTGTGAATAAAGAGAAAAGGAGTGTGAACATTGAGTTGCTGTCCTACCCAACACTCTTATCTTCCTCGTTGTGTGTGATGGTGGGAAGTAGTGTCATGGATTGGACACTGGTCTTGGGGTAAAGTACACAGGGTCCAAGCCCTGACTAAGCCATTCACCTTGTACAAATCATTTGACCTTCTGTGGGCCTGTTTCTTTCTCTTCAAAATAGGCTAGACCAGGGATTTTCAGAATGTGCCCCTCAGAGCCTGAGGCATTTCTTCCTCAGTGCTCGTGGGAATGCTGCTGGGTGATGACCGGATGAAGGGGTTTCTCAACATTAAATGTTGTTGTTAGAAAACCACTGGCTGGTTGATGTGTAGAGTCTTTTCCAGTTAGGTTTTGGAGGTGATAGGGAAATATCTATTGATGTTTTTGTATTCTTGAATTTTCGTTGTTGTTGTTGTTTTTGTTTTGTTTTGTTTTGTTTTGAGACGGAGTCTCACTCTGTTGCCCAGGCTGGAGTGCAGTGGCACGATCTCTGCTTACTGCAAGCTCCACCTCTTGGGTTCATGCCATTCTCCTGCCTCGGCCTCCCAAGTAGCTGGGACTACAGGCTCCCGCCACCACTGTGCCTGGCTAATGTTTTGTATTTTTAGTAGAGACAGGGTTTCACCATGTTAGCCAGGATGGTCTCGATCTCCTGACCTCGTGATCTGCCCGCCTCGGCCTCCCAAAGTTCTAGGATTTCAGGCGTGAGCCACCATGCCCGGCCTATTTTTGAATTTTTTTTAGCTTATAATTCAAGTTTTTAATATTCCAATATACATGCATACATGCTGTTATGGCTAAAATAACATATGAATAGGTACCATATTGTCAGATTGAGCCTTCCTGGGGCCTCAGTAGAGTCAAGGTCAGAACTCTTGGCATAGGTAATATTTTCTGATCCCAGAGCTTGAAAGAAACAGAGGAGTTTCATTTAAAAAGGGAACTGAGACTCAGGTTATGCAACAAAGAGAGGAGTGGACACCAGGTTTTCTGTCTCCTGTTTCAGGATGTTCTCTGCTGTCTCGTGCTCCCTGCCCTGCCCTACAGTATCTCTGTGCTGTGCTACAGTTGCTTGTGGGCATCATGCCATTCTTCCTAAACCATAAGGTTCTGGGGGGTCCAGGCTGTTCTGTCACAACGACCAATGGTGTGCATTTCATCCAATCATCCTCTGAGGGGGCTGCAGACATTTGTCATCATCAGAAGAAAAAGAAAGCTTTAGGAAGATAAATCATGGGTTTTTTTTCTTCACTAAGGAACTCTTTAAACTGGAACCCATCTCCACAAATTATGGAACATACACACTGAAGTGTCATTTTTTGCAGAAAACAATGATTCACCCAAGTTTTTCCTGACTGGAGATTTAAATTGGGCTGTCCATCAACTTGCTGTCAATCAGCTTCTCCTATCCTGAGCCGCACATACAGTCAGAAATAGAAATCATAAGGTCTTTTCTCTGAGGGGAAGCAGGGCTAAGTTTCATCCCTTGTGATTTGCCTCTTAGTCCGTTGGCAAACACGTGGCAAGCACCTACTATGTGCCAGGCTTTGAGAAGGTGGGAGGGAAGCTAAAAACGAAAAAGGCACGGACTTTCCCTGTGTCCATTTTCTATTTTCATAACAAATTGCCACAAACAGAGCAACTTAAAATAACACAAATTTATTATCTCACAATTTCTGCTGGTTAGAAATCTAACACCGAGCTAAAATCAAGGGTCATCAGGGCTGCATTCCTTACTGGAGTCCCTGGGGAAGAACCCACTACTGCACTTATTCAGGTTGTTGACCTGACTCAGTTCCTTTGCTATGGTAGAACTGAGGCCCCATTTCTTTGTTGACCATGACCAGGGGTCCCCCTCAGCTCCCACAGGCCTCTCCCCAGACCTTACATGTGGTGGCCACTTGCACCTCAGCACCAGCCACGATGTGCCAAGTCCTCAGGCCTAGGCTCTCTCTTCTCCTTCTGCTGCACCTCTGTCTCCAGCCAGAGAAGGTTCTCTGCTTTTATGGGCTCATGTGGTTAGCTTGGGCAAAGAATAATCTCCCTGTCTTCAGAATAATCTCCCTGTCTTCAAATTTCTAATCTCATTTACATCTGCAAAATTCCTTCACAACAATACCTAGACTCACGTTTGCTTGAAAAACCAGGAGATGGGAATTGTATTAGTCCTTTTTCACACTGCCATGAAGAAATACCCAAGACTGGGTAATTTATAAAGGAAAGAGGTTTAATTGACTCACAGTTCCACATTGTTGGGGAGGCCTCAGGAAACTTACAATCATGGCAGAAGGCAAAGGAGAAGCAGGCACCTTCTTCACAGGGTGGCAGGATGGAGTAAGTGCAAGCAAGGGAAATGCCAGACACATAAAACCATGAGATCTCATGGGACTCACTCACTGTGAGAACAGCATGGGAAAAACTGCCCCATGATCTGATTACCTCCACATGGTCCCGCCCTTGCCATGAGGGGATTATGAGGATTACAATTCAGGATATTTTTTTGGGGGGTACACAGCAAAACCATATCAGGAATCTCAGGGGATGTGACAGTTAATTTTGTGTGTCAACATGATTGGTCCACCGGGTGTCCAGACATTGGTTGAACATTATTCTGGGTGTGTTTGTTAAGTGTGTCTCTGGATGACAACAGCATGTGAATTGGTAAATGGAGTATACTAGATTGCCCTCCCAATATGGTGGGCCTCATCCAACCAGTCAAAGGCCTGAATAGAACCAAACAGCTGACGTGCCTGAGAGTAAGAGGGAGCTCCTCCTGCCTGACTTCCTTAGAGTTAAGACATTGTGTTTTTCCTGTCTTTGAACTCAAACTGAAATATTGACTCTTCCTGGTCTCAAGCCTACAGGTCATCAACCCTCCTGGCTTCCAGGCCTTCTGACTCAGACTGAAACTACACCATCAGCTCTCCTGGGTCTCCAGTTTGCCAATTTAAGATCTTGGGTCTTGTCCCTCCATAATCATGTGAGCCAAATATATATATATATTATATATATGCACACATATACATATTCCCATTAATTGCCTAACTCATGCATATATGTATATATAAATGTAAATTCCCATTAATTACCTAATTTATATATATGTGTATATATATACACACAATAAGTGTGCATACACACACACATATATACACACACACTTTTTTTCTAATATATATCCATGTTGGTTCTCTTTCTGTGGAGAACCCTAATATACAGGAGTATACCTCTATGAACAACCTCCTTCAAAACTCTATCTACTGGAGCCAGGCCCTTCAACAGGGATGCAAACTCAAAAGCCTTCAGGGTCAAGGCGAAAAATCAAAATACCTGATAGGCATGGTGTAATACAACAGGGCAGTGGTGGTTCTGTGGTGAACTGGAGTGTACAAGCTCTACCTACTTTTAAGTTTTCTAAAATCACAATGCTGGCCAAACAAAATGCATTTGTAGCTAAATATGGTCAGGAGCCTTAGAGTTTTCAACGAAATGAAAACTGTTATACTAGAGGCTTGCTGGAGAACCACAAAGGAAGGATAGAAATGTTTTTATAAAAAAGATGACATCTGCATCGAGCCTTGGTGGTGAATTATAAGTTCTCCAGGCCCAGGGGGAGGAAAGGCACTCCAGACAGAGAGAAGAGCATAGCAAAGCGGCAGAGCCCTGGTGGTGCCCACGTCTGCTGTGCGGTGGGCAGGAGCACAGGGCCCAGGCAAGCAGCTGGAGAGTAGGTGGGGGCCAGACTCAGGAGGGCTCTTCTGTCAGGAGAGCAGCCGTGCCACCCACACACTCCCTGAGACTGGTGTCAGGTGCAGGCAGGCCTGGGCTGGGAGCCTCAGATCAGCCAGAGATCCATTTCACTTTCTATACAGGGATTTCATCATGAGAGACTGAGAGGAACACAGCTTGAATAGCAATGAGGGCCTTACCTCCTTTTGTGCACAGCAGGCAAGGCTGCCCTGCACACCAGGGCCTGGGCTGGGGGAGCTGGACCCCTGGAGACTGAGGCCCCTGCCTTCCCCATCTTACTCATTCTCACAACTACTACCCCTTTCCCATTAATTACCTAATTATTGTTTGAATGTCTGACGCTAGGCGAGCCATCCTCCAATTAAAGCCGAGGAAAGCCTGCAGCCCCTCAGGTGGTCGAGGGAAGCACCTCTGGGGAAAGGCCCCGCCCAGCAGGCAGGATCTGTGAGATGCGCTCAGCTTCACTCTTCACCACCTGCCTTTCTGGGATCCCAGTTCCATCCTCTGAGGAACCGCAGCCTTGGGCTGGTTACTGCCCAGTCCTGTCCAGGCTCCCGAGGTCTACTCTAAGTCCAAGTCCAGACTTCTGTAGATCTTCAGTCTGAAAAAGGTTTTCTTCCTTTTCTACCCCAGAGACACAAAACCCTTAGAAGCAGCAAAAGCACAATGAGACATTGCAGAAAGGAAACTGGGTATCACTTCTGGCTAATGTTAGAGTTTCTCTTCCCCACCCATGTTCAGGATAAATGACAGGAAAAGGGCAGAGGCATCAGGCGGAGTGGGGAGACAAAACCTCCGCTGAGAAAAGTAAGGTTGGGGCAAGTGGCTTAGTTGCATGGGGTCCCTAAAATTTTACCTCTGAATCAGACACCTGTGCCTACCCAGCTCTCAAAGAGGACCCAGAAGGGGCTGATCTCAATATGCCCAGTTCCTTTTCCCAGGCTCACCAGTTCGGTAAATGCTGCCACCTTCCTTAAGGAGGCGTGAGTAAGGGGAGGAGTGTGTGGTGGAAAGAGACCAAGGGTGTCGCCCTAGTGGAGGTCCCTCCACTATGGAAACATAAGGAGTAGGGGAAAAATGTCCCCCCATAAGAGCTAGTAATAATAATAATGAATAACATATGTTGAAGTCTGAATGTGCCAGACTCTAAAAGTGTATTGTTTTGTTTCCTCAAGACAATCTCATGAGGTAGGTAGTGGAGAAACTGAGGCACAGAAAATGTCACTGGCCCAAAGGTCACAATGCCAGGTGATATAGTTTGGATGTGTGTCCCCACCCAAATCTCATACTGAAATGTAACCCCCAATGTTGGAGGTAGGGCCTGGTGGGAGGGGATTGCGTCATGGGGGCAGATTTCTCAAGAATGGTTTAGCACCATCCCCTGTGGTACTGTCCTCACGATAGTGAGTGAGTTCTCATGAGATCTGGTTATTTAAATGTGTGTGGCACCTCCCCTCACCTCCCTTGCTCCTGCTTTTGCAATGTGACGTGCTTACCCCACCTTTGCCTTCCGCCGTGATTGGAAGCTTCCTGAGGCCTCACCAGAAGCAGAAGCTGCCATGCTTCCCGTACAGCCTGTAGAACCATGAGCCAACCAAACCTCTTTTCTCATACATTATCCAGTCTCAGGTATTTCTTTATAGCAATGCCACAACGAACTAACACACCTGGCGAGTGTCAGATAGTGAGACTGCACAGCCCTCTTTCCCGACCATTCACTCTAGGCCAGTTCTCTCCTGACAACTGGGGGACCTGGCACAAGGCTCTTGACCTCACCATGTCTTGGGTCTCTCACCTGCAGAGTCATGGCAGTCCCCAGAGCATGGGGTTTGGTGAAGATTATGCCCCGGATGTACTTCTATTTTGAACTTACTCAGGTTGGAGAGGCTGGATAATGTAGTGGGAGGGGCATAATGTGGTGGAATCAACCAGGAGGTTCAATTTCTTTCCCCTTAAAAAGGATCATAATAGGCCGGGCACGGCGACTCATGCCTGTAATCCCAGCACTTTGGGAGGCCGAGGCAGGCGGATCACCTAAGGTTGCGAACTCGAGACCAATCTGACCAACATGGAGAAACCCCATCTCTACTAAAAATACAAAAAGTTAGCCAGGCATGGTGGCTCATGCCTGTAATCTCAGCTACTCAGGAGGCTGAGGCAGGAGAATCGATTGAACCTGGGAAGCGAAGGTTGCAGTGAGCTGAGATTGTGCCGTTGCACTCCAGCCTGGGCAACAAGAGCAAAACTCCATCTCAAAAAAAAAAAAAAAAAAGGTCATAATATCTACGTCATGCAGACAGACCAACATCCACGGTGTAGACCTACATCTACAGCACAGGAGTCTTATGAGTTAAAGCTGCGCAATGCCTAATAGCTGTTGTTTTGTTGCCGCTGCTGTCATAATTGCTTTGGGGTCTCCTGCCCTCCTTCCTCCACTAGACTCTGGTTTTTGTCTCCCAGAACCATCGCAATATTTGGCATACAACAGCCACTCGATGAGTATGAGGTGGGGTGGATAGGCGTTATTTCTTCCTCCCCGCCCACCTTCCCACACCACCCACGTGAGCTCTCCAGGCCCTGTTAGCGTCCTGAATTTCCCTGTTAGTGCCCTGTTAGCATCCTGAATTTCTACTTAGAAGAGCACTCACCACTCTTGAAACAGATTGTTGAATTTTTGCTTTCCCTACCAGATTATCAACACCATTAGTGAAGGGCTGTCAGTTTCTCATTCACCATTTACACCCACCCGTGGTACAATGGCGGGAATATGGAACTCACTCAGTGGATGTCTATTAGATGGATGAACGAGAAAATGAAATGAGTGAGCGAGTGGATAATTTCACAGAACTGCTGTGTCCCAGACCAAATACAGGATCAAACCTTGACCCTGTGCAATTCCAGATATGACCAACAGAGGGTGCACTGCTCTGAGGTTCATAAAGATAATGCGATTTCTGTCCTTAAAGCTTGAAAACCAACTGAGTGACTGATGCTATCCGGCACGTGGCTTTAGGTAATGCCCTGTTTAATGGCCTCAGTTGAAGCTGCCCACTTTCCACAGCTGAGCTCCCAGCCAAGCTGGGGCAGTAAGACAGTCTTGTTAGGGCTAAAAAGCCTTTTCTGTATTTCGAAGATGTAGGTACAATCCCAGTAAGGCATTCAATGGCATAATTTTATTGGCAGAGTTAGCGTATATTTTAATCAGGCATTAAAGATGGTGGGACTCACACTGGCCTGGAAATTCTGATTCTGTGCTCACCTGTATAAAACCTTGAATAAGGGGTTTCCTCATTCATTCTCCCACTAATTTCATTTATTGGACAAACTTTTTCTGAGTGTGAAATATGCCAAAAGCACAGGAATATTTGAGTTGAAAAGTCAAGTCCTTGTCCTTAGAGAGATCAGAGATAAAAGGGGTATGATAGGCATGAAACAGACATTTCAACACCAGAGCCATCATACAGACTGTGTCGAATGTGGCACAGGGGCACAGAGAAGGAGCACCCAATTCATCCCAGGAGATGCGGTCAGGAAACAGCTCTAGGAAGAGGTGGCCTTCAAGCTTTGTCTGAAAGGATGGGTGAATGAACAGGTGCAGGGATGGAGTTCCTAGCAGGGGGACCAGCAAGAGCAAACACAGGGAGGCTTGGAAGCGTGCGTCTTGCTTGAAGAAGTGCATTAAGGGCAGTTAGTGTGCAAAGTATTCATGCAGGGACCAGATAAGGGTCTTTTGTACTGAGAGCAGAGGCCTTACTTCATCCAGATGGCAAGACAGAACTTTTGAAGGATTTTAAGCAGGGAGGTGACAGGGCCAGTGTTGTATTTTGAAAGATCACTCTGTTGACCAAGCAGGCAGTTGGGATGGAAGGTGGCTGGTGGGAGGAGGCCTCTCTGAGCTCAATTTTCTCACCTGAGATGTCTGAGAGTGGAAGAAGATGGCCTAGAAACTTCCTTTGGGTTCAATGTTCTATTTTTTCTACACACACAGAATAGACACTTTAGTCCTTCAGCATGAACAGAGGTTATCAGAAACACATCACAACTAGGGCGTGAGGGGGAAAGGTTTCCAGCAAGCTGGCGTCTAAAAATACCGTGATCTAACTGGGTCTATCTGTCACCCACTTCTTCAGTGGGTCTGACGCGGTGTCAAGAAGCTGTTGTCTGTATCTGTTCAGCCCTAGTTAAGAAAAGCCTGCAGGAAGCAATTAAGAAGGGAAGATGCCACTCACCTTGTTGGACAGGTGTCCTGCTGAGGCACTCTGAAGTTAACAAAGTGTCTAACAAAGTGTCCGAAGGCAGAACTCAAAGTCAGACACTTTCCTGGAGTTGTCCCTGACCTTCAGAAAATGGGACCACTGTGGGCTTTGTGGAACCTACGTTCCCCTGGCAATGCCAAGGAAAGAACCCAGAAAGAAATGCTCTCTATTCCTCATCCCAGGAGCCCCACGCTCAGGAGGGTTCAGTTTTGCTCATGAGGCAAGAGCAGAGGAGACAGGGAGATTTATGAGAAAGGGACACAGTCCTTCACAGGCAAGTTCACCAGATACAGATGGCAGAAAAAGTGTTCCTGGAAGAGGAAACAGCTTAGATAATGATCTTGAGTCAGGAATCGTACTAACCTAATGCGATTGTGTTGGAACAGGTCTTGAGCGTTGCTTTTTCAGTAATTGGAGACATCTCTAATGTCAAAGGGGACACCTTGGGAGACTGCTCAGGTCTCGATGTTATATTGATAGGACTGGCAGGACTGGTATCAGTGAGGGATTCCTTAGTCCTTGCAATACTGTAAACATTCACCTATAAAACCCCCTGCGTGGCCGGGTGCGGTGGCTCACGCCTGTAATCCCAGCACTTTGGGAGGCCAAGGCAGGCGGATCATGAGGTCAGGAGATCAAGACCATCCTGGCTAACATGGTGAAACCCCGTCTCTACTAAAAATACAAAAAAAAAAAAAAAATTAGCCAGGCATTGTGGTGGGTGCCTGCAGTCCCAGCTACTCGGGAGACTGAGGCAGGAGAATGGCGTGAACCCGGGAGGCAGAGCTTGCAAGTGAGCCAAGATAGCACCACTGCACTCCAGCCTGGGCAACAGAGCGAGACTCCATCTCAAAACAAAACAAAACAAAAAACCCTGGGCCTGGAAGTGGTTATTTGTATGTATACATTGATTTTAAAAACTTATAAAGGCATATGCAGTTTGATACTATGTATGTGCATTTAAAAATACATAAGACAGTGCTGTAAATTGTTTAGGTATTTATCCTTAAATCATGAAAGTCTAGGCAGGAAGACTGTATGCCAATTTCGATATAGAGGCAACCTCTGGGGAAAGGCAGGCAAAGGTTTTACAATATCTGCAACATTTTTCTACAAAGAGAATATGCTATCAAATTACTTTTCTATGTGTGTTTTAAGTGTTTCATAATTGGGGATTAACATATAAAAATGGAAATCACTGCCAGCAATAATAAAACTAGAGCTCTTTTCTGGAATCCATTCATTCAGGTGCTGGTTCATCAGGGCTCTGCCTTCCGCAGGCCCCACTCTCCAGTCTGCCTCTCCCTGACCCAGACCTGCTCTCTTTCACCCAGACCAGGTGGCACCTTAGAATCGAGTTGCTTTCTCCAGACCCCTGACCCATCACAGCCGTGGGCCTTCCTGAGTCTGATCGGTGCTGCAGAGATGGGATCTGAGGCCTACATTGCCACTGGGTTCACTCTGCCACCTCCTACCCCATCCTGGCCCAGACCCTAATGTGGCCTTCTATCTGATTGCTGTTCCAGAAGTGGAGGAGGAGGAGCTGCCCCTCCCTGGTGTAGGATCACCCACCCACCGTGGGCTCAGGTCAGTCCTCCATGCCTCTCAGCCCTGCCTGCTTGGTCACCATCCCCAGTGGAAACCCCTCCAGGAACCCAGTTTTTTCTACCACATCATGTTGCTCCCTGACCCAAATTTCCTCTGCTCTCCTACCTGCCCCCTTCCCCACTGTACATTCCAGAATCCCAGGTGTAGAGCAGGAATGCCCCTTGTATTAGTCTGCTCTCATGCTGCTAATAAAGACATATCTGAAACTGGGTAATTTATGAAGAAAAAGAGGTTTAATGGACTCACAGTTCCACGTGCCTGAGGAGGCCTCACAATCCCCGTGGAAGATGAAAGTCACAGCTTACAAGGTGGCAGACAAGAGAGAGTGAGAGCCAAACAAAAGTGGAAACCCCTTATAAACCCATCAGATCTCATGAGCCTTATTCACTACCATGAGAACAGTATGGGCGAAACTGCCCCCATGATTCAATGATCTCCCACCAGGTCCCTCCCACAACACGTGGGAATTGTGGGAGCTACAATTCAAGATGAGATCTGGGTGGGGACACAGCCAAACCATATCACCTCTCTATCCTGAACCTCTCATTCAGCTCTCTTCATCCTCCCTGCTGAAGCTCGGCTGTACCCCGAGGATGCCACTTCCTGACAGGCTTCTTCTCACATGAGGGGCAGACACAGGCTGAAATTCTTCTTAATCCCCACTGCTCCTCCTAGACCATTATTTCTTCAACTTCACATACAAAGCCCGTTCTTTCAGGATCACATCCTCAGGCCAGATGGTCCTATGCTGTTCCTTCCTGCTGTTGTCTCCAAAACCCTAGACATTCCTCTTTATTTACAGAGCACTCTGGCACCTGAACGCTGCACCAGGAATGCCTTTGAGTATTACAGGCTGCAAACCTGCCACTGGCTGAATCAGCCCCTCACACATTATTTATTTGTTTGTAAATAGGAATGTGTATTAGCCAGCTTAGGCTGCCATAACAAAATAGTCCAGATTGAGTGGCTTAAGCAAGAGATTTATTTTCTCATAGTCCTGGAGGCTGGAAGTCTGAGGTCAGGCTGACGGTAGGATTGGTTTCTGCTGAGGGTGCTCTCTCTAACTTGCAGATAGCCATCTTATTGCTGTGTCCCCACATGGCCTTTTCTCTGTGTGCATGCAGGGGATGCAGGAATAGGAGAAGGAGAGGGAGAGGGAGAGAGAGGGAGGGATGGAGGGAGGGAAAGAGAGAGGGAGAGGGAGAGGGAGAGAGGGAGAGAGGGAGAGGGAGAGGGAGAGGGAGAGGGAGAGGGAGAGAGGGAGAGGGAGATGGAGAGGGAGAGAGGGAGAGAGGGAGAGGGAGAGGGAGAGGGGGAGAGAGGGAGAGGGAGAGGGAGAGGGGGAGAGAGGGAGAGGGAGAGGGAGAGGGGGAGAGAGGGAGAGAGGGAGAGAGGGAGAGAGGGAGAGGGAGAGGGAGAGAGGGAGAGAGGGAGAGAGGGAGAGAGGGAGAGGGGGAGAGGGGGAGAGGGGGAGAGGGGGAGAGGGGGAGAGGGGGAGAGGGAGAGGGAGAGGGAGATGGAGAGGGAGAATAAATGAGCTGTCTCTTCTTATAAAGACACTAATCCTTTTAGATTAGGGCCCCCAACCCATGACCTTGTTTAACCTTAATTACTTCCTTAGAGGATCTATTTCCAAACAGGGACACACTGGGGGCCAGGGCTTTGCCCTGTGAATTTTGGGGGGATGCAAGCTGATATGGTTTGGCTCTGCATCCACACCCAAATTTCATCTCGAATTGTAATCCCCACACTTCCCACGTGTCAAGGGAGGGACCTGGTGGGAGGTGATTGGATCATGGGGGCAGTTTCCCCATGATATTCTCACGATAGTGAGTGAGTTCTCATGGGATCTGATGGTTTTACTAGGGGCTCTTCCCCCTTCACTCCTTCTCTCTTTCCTGCTGCCTTGTGAAGGAGATACTTGCTTCTCCTTTGCCTGCTCCTGTGATTGTAAGTTTCCTGAGGCCTTCCCAGTCATGCGGAACTGTGAGTCAATTAAACCTCCTTTCTTTATAAATTACCCAGTCTCGGAGAAGTTTTTTATTGCAGTATAAAAACAGACTAATACACAAGCATTCATTCCGTAAAATAAGGTGGATGTTGTTGGGAGCAAGATCCCCAAAGTCTGGCCGTAAACTGGCCCCAAAACTGACCATAAATAAAATCTCTGCAGCAATGTAACATGTCCATAATGGCCATAACGCTCAAGCTGGAAGGTTGTGGGTTTACAGGAATGATGGCAAGGAACACCTGGCCCGCCCAGGGTGGAAAACCACTTAAAGGCATTCTTAAGCCACAAACAAAAGCCTGAGTGATCTGTCTTAAGGACATGTTCCTGCTGCAATTAATTCGGCCCATCCCTTCGTTTCCCTTAAGGGATACTTTTAGTTAATTTAATATCTATAGACACAATGCTAATGACTGGTTTGCTGTTAATAAATATGTGGGTAAATCTCTGTTCACGGCTCTCAGCTCTGAAGGCTGTGAGACCCCTGATTTCCCACTTCCCTCCTCTATATTTCTGTGTGTGTGTCTTTAATTCCTCTAGCGCCGCTGGGTTAGGGTCTCTCCGACTGAGCTGGTCTTGGCAGGATGTCTTTGAGCACGCATGCCTTCTTGTTTACTACCATCCCTACCGTTCCCTATTTCTTTCTCCCTTCCTACTGCAGTCTCTTGCATGTCTACCACGCTGAATGATCTTCACTCTCCTCTAGCTCAGCAGCCAAGTTCATCCGCATCCTGAGCCATGTTGTCACCCAGGACCTTTGCATCCCTGAAGCCAGTCCACAACCTTCTGGTTAGAGTTTCCTAACTTTCTATCCTGCTGAACTGCGTCCATTGGATCAGGTACAAAACCAGACTTCTACATCTTGGCACAGTTTTCGAACCAGGAGCCTTGATGTGGCTGTGTTCCCCAGAGGCTCTGCCACACCTGAGGAAGACAACGAATCCAGCTCACACCCCATGAGAGAGCACAGAAAGAACTGGAGTTAGAAAATGGATGCTGTCAGGGGCAAGTAACTTAGCTTTCTGGGCCTCAATGTCCCCATCTGTAAATGTGAGAATACCAGTTCCTTCTTCCTAAGGTTTTTGTGTAAATTAAACTTCATGTCCAGCCGGGCATGGTGGCTCATGCCTGTAATCCTAGCACTTTGGGAGGCCAACGTGGGCGGATCACGAGGTCAGGAGTTCGAGACCAGCCTGACCAACACGGTGAAACCCCATCTCTACTAAAAATACAAAAATTAGCTGGGCGTGGTGATGTGCGCCTGTAATCTCAGCTACTTGGGAAAATGAGGCGGGAGCATTGCTTGAACCCAGGAGGCAGAGGTTGTGGTGAGCTGAGATCATGCCATTGCACTCCAGCCTGGACAATAAGAGCGAGACTCCATCTCAAAAATAAAAAATAAAAAATAAAAAACTTCATGTCCATGGAAACACTTTGTAAACCTCAATCAGGGAGCACAGGGAGTCATGTGTCACCTGAGAAGCACATGTTCCCCTAATTGATACTGGAGACACCATCTCCTTATATGGACATATTAATCAGGGTTCTCCATAGAAACAGAACAGGATATATGTGTGTGTAAATATTATGAGGAATCAGTTCACATGCTTCCAGAGGCTGAGAAGTCCCAAGATCTACAGTTGGTAAGCTGGAGAATCAAGAGAACTGATGGTGTCAATCCAGGCTGAAGACAGGCAGGTGCAAGACCCAGGAAGAGCTGAGTTTCAGTTCAAGTCAGAAAGACAAAAAAGACCAGGGTCCCAGTCCAAGCACTCAGGCAGGAGGAGTTCCCTCCTACTCAGACTTTTTATCTTTTCAGGTCATCAGTTGATTGGATGAGGACCCCGTATCTGCTTTACCAAGTCTACTGATTCAAATGTTATCCAGAAACATCCTCCAGGATGCACCCAGGATAATATTTGACCAAAGGTCTGGGCACCCTGTGGCCCAGTCAAGTTGACACATAAAATTAATTATGTGGACACAGATTTTTCAAGGTCAGGAATTTCCTCTCCTTTTGTACACGCAGTTGCAGTTGCGAATCTAGTGATTTAAACAGCCCTGCAGGGTACTTGGCTGATATCCTTGGGCTTTATCTATGTCCAATGATGACAGAATGAATGGATCCAAGACAGTAAAAGCAAGAATGTTTTGGAAGAGTGGAAAGTTTCATAGACACACTAGTAGGTGTTGGTATCATGGTTCAAATCAGTGCAACTTAATCATTATTTTGTGAGAACCAATCACAGGCAAGACCATGGGCCTGGCCCACTAGAAGCCCAGCAGGAGAGAGATGAGGGTTTTGGGATCTCTGAAGCATCCCAGTTCCACGTGCAGCATGCGTCTGCCTAAGAGCATGTTGACAGTGTGACTTTGTGCCTCTCCCTGGGCCTCAATGTCCTCAACTGAACAAGCGGGTTCTGAATAATGTGAGGATGTGCAGAATCATCATAAACTAAAGCCCTGAGAAATGGCAGGCAAGTTCCTTATATCTCTGAGCCTCGGTTTCCTGGTGGGTAAATGCAATAGTCATCAGTGCCCTCTTAGTCGGTGTGAGTGTTCATGAGACGGTGTCAGATGATGCTTACCATGCATGATGGGTGGCCGGGGGATGTCACAGGTGCCACTAATTCATGAGTTTGGACATGGATTAGACATGTATTTACTGAGGGCCTGCTATGAGCAAGGGCTGTGCTAGGGGCTGGAGAAACAATAGCAAATCAACAAGAAGTCAAGGTCCCTTCCCTGAGGGGGACAAAGCAGAATCAGCCAAGTCCATACTGAGCGGCCGTCCCATGTGGTTACTCATAGGCAGGTAAGACAGAACGCTGTGGGGCCAAAAGGTCGGGTATCAAACCTAGACTGGGGCTGCGTCATGAGAAAGGCTTCCCAGGAGAAATGGCCCTGGATCTGAATTTCAATAATGAGGAAAAGTTTAGGACCTAAAGACAACATAGTTAACTCCTCGTCTTGTTTCTTCTTCCACTTCTGCTGAGATGACTAAGACTTCCTTTCCTGGGGCCGTATAATGTTAGACACTTTCAAACAACATACTTGAGAAAAAACCTCAGGATGCACTCAGGCTCACAGCAACATCTAACTGTGTTCAGCTTTAACCTGCACTTGTGTAGAACTCTGTGGTCACATGGAGAATGAAGAAGTAGGGAACCAAGAGAAAAGCTTCTTACATCACATATCAAAATACATTCCAGGTAGATGACAGAGGTTAGGTAAGTGTGAGAAAATCCATACACCACCAGAAGAACTAGACTTGAATATCTATCAAACATCTGGAGGGAGAAAAGACTTGCTAAGCAAAGCATCACGGGAAACAAGCCCAAGGGAAAACAATGGGCAGAAGGGACATCAGCAAATTTTAAAGTCTCTGCACTTGGAGGTGGGATGGGGAGAGGAGAAAAACAGTAGGAAAAATATTTGCAGCAAAGAGTTAATATTTTTATTATATAAAAAATTCATGGCCGGGCACAGTGGCTCACACCTGTAATCTCAGCATTTTGGGAGGCTGCGGTGGAAGGATCACCTGAGGTCAGGAGTTCGAGACCAGCATGGCCAGCATGGCGAAACCCTGTGTCTACTAAAAACACAAAAATTACTGGGCATGGTGGCACGTGCCTGTAATCCCAGCTACTTGGGAAGCTGAGGCGGGAGAATTGCTTGAACCTGGGAGGTGGAGGTTGCAGTGAGCCGAGATCGTGCTACTGCACTCCAGCCTGGACGACAGAGTGAGACTCTGTCTCAAAAAAAAAAAAAAATCATACACATAAATAAGAAAAACTGAGTTTTCTGTAACTAAATGAGTAAAGGATACAATTTCCAAAAAGGAGCATAATTAGTAGGGAGACGTATAGGAAAATGCACCTCCCCTCCTCTGTAGTAACAAACCACATGTAAGCTGAAATAAAGATGAACTACCATTTATCCCTAGCAAAGCTGTGACCACAGGAGAGTCCCAGGGCTGGCAAGGGATGGAGCAGAAAGCTTTCTGCTCTTTGCCTTTGGGTTTGGAGAGGGCATTGTCTAGTGGTACAACTTGTCTCTATTTAAAGGCTTTTGATAAAGATGATATATTGAGGGCTTTATGTTACAGGCAAGAGGGAACAACTAAATATTTTTCTCTAGAGTCCTGAGGGTTAGTTAAGAGGGATGCAGGGACTCCTCAAGGTTATTCACGTATTCTTCACCCATTCGACATTTAGTTATTGAGTACCTACTATGTGCAGGATGCAGAGCTATCAGCGTTACTGGAACAGCAGTGAAAGGCAGCCAGGGTCTTTTAGTCGGCTGGTCCTCTGGCCAAGTAGAGTGTGGTGCAGAAAACTTCCAGCAGCTTTGCAGTGTGCTAGAGTCATCCCCCTAGCATCTGAAAGACTCAGAGAGGCATCCAATCTTGCAGAGCCAAGGGCCTCAGTCATTAGAGTCTCATTAATTTGGGATAACACACGCTCCTTGGGGACATTCACCTGAGGAGGAGGCAGTGTCGGTGGCAGGATGTGGAGGCCACACACCTGGATGCTGGCCTTGCCTTGGCTCCTTTCCAGCTGTGGTCTCTTGAGCAAGTCACTGGATCTGCAGCTCCCACCGTCAGACCTACACAAGGGGTTAGCAGAGGAGGGTTCAGGTCCTCCTAGGTGTAAAAGCATCTGTCAAACTGTGACATGTTGGACAGACGAGAGGTACATTCATTACGTAGGACACCAGGGCTTCTCTGAAAGCAGCTTATTTATTTCAATTAGCGCCTCAGAACCTTCCAACCGCTCCTGTTTGGGCTGCAGCATTCCAGGGGAGGGATGGGTTTCTCCTCGCAGTCTCGTGCTTGGAGAAGGACTGCCCCACGTGGTGATGACTCCACGCTCCTTTCAGCAGTTACAGAAGTCTAATGACCTGATGGCTAATTTTGTTCTGATTCATATATTGCTTAATTAGGATTTTTACCCTGTAACAGATGGCTGTCTTCATTAAATCATGATCCATTCCCTCTGACTGGAAGCAGCTGGTTTAGGGGGTAGATGGCAATTTATTTTCTCCGTGTCAAAATGAGCCAGGAGGAAAGGAATTCAGATGAAAATAATGCAGTTTGTTCCATTTAGTTTTATCCGTAAAATTAGAAGTTTTTTTGTTTTGGTTTTTGTTTTCCCTTGAGTCTTTTAGAGGTCTGCACTATGATCTTTATAAACCTTAAGCAGCAGGGGAGTTAAGCAGGAAACTGAGTCACCCCCTGAGAAACCCCTACAAGCAGCGGACCTTGCAGCTGCCTTTCTGGCTCCCGGGGTGGACCAGTCGTATCACACCAAGAAGCAAATCTATGCTCTTGGAAAATAAATAGTTCTTGTTTTTATTTTGCATTTCTTTGTTTTGTTTTACAGGTGGGAGAGTAAGCCTCAGCGAGGGAAGGTCGCTTGCCCAAGAGCACCACGTGGTTTTGGTCAGCGCGAGCTCCACAGCCGAGGTCCTCCCTACTCAGCAGGGGCCCCGGTCCAGCAGTGTCGCTACGCATCGCTATCGCCCGGAAACCTGTGAGAGATGTGGCATCTACCCCCAACCCCCAACCCCCAACCTGTTGAATCAGACTCGGGTGGATCACGAGGTCAGGAGATCGAAACCATTCTGGCTAACACGGTGAAACCCCGTCTCTACTAAAAATATGAAAAATTAGCCAGGCGTGGTGGTGAGCACCTGTAGTCCCAGCTACCTGGGAGGCTGAGGCAGGAGAACGGTGTGAACCTGGGAGGCGGAGCTCGCAGTGAACCAAGACGGCACCACTGCACTCTAGCCTGGGCAACAGAGCGAGACTCTGTCTCAAAAAAAAAATAAAAAATAAAAAAGATAATTTAAAAAAAAGGCTTAGAACAATGCCTGAAATGTAGTAATGATTGGAAATGCTGTGTTATTATTTTTTCCTAAGTGTTCAGATAGGCAATTTTGTTAGCTCTAGTGTCTTACTGACTGAGATTCCATGGTGTAACAGAGCTGGACAATTAGCAAGAGGTATGCATTGCAACCACTTCAAACTGCACCTTGGATCAAATCGCTGAACACTGGACACTGCAGTGAAAGGGCACCTTACAAGCCTCCCAGTGGCTGGGATGTGGAAGATCCTGTTTCTGAAAATGACACGACACCTTAGGAACTCCTGGACATCAAGACTCCTTCAGACCACAGGGGAGTCCATTCCTCCAAACATGCATAGAGCATTCCTTCCTGCACCCCTCTATTTATGCTGTTCCCTCAGCTGAAACAGCTGCCACACCCCTCTCTCCCTTCCATCCTTTCTGGGAACCCCCTTGTGCCTGGCACCTAGTTGGCCACTAGGGATGGGAGATGTGCAATATCAGGGCTTGTTCCTGCCCTTCCAGGGGCACGAACCTACTGCCTGATTCCTCCCCAGCTGGGAGTCCTACTGGCGCATGGAGCTGGATCCCTAAATAAGCCCCTCCCACCACAGTCTCTCTGGCCGTTCCTGTCTTATCTACCCTTTATTATACCCCACCTTGTGTATCACTATAGTAATAACTTTATTAATAGCAATAATAATGCACAATGCTCAAAATGTGCCTTCAGTCCCACCAAGTGCTTCCCAGACATCATTTCCTCAGAGCCTCATGTCAACCCCTGAGGCTGGTAGAGCTGGGGCTACACATCCTTGTGACAATGCTGGGGCTTACCAGCACCCCTCCAGCACACAGTCAGTGCCCAACAAATGCCTGCCAAGTGAATGAGTAAATACACAAACACAAGAAATACTGGCTCGGGGGGCTCACGCTCCCACAGCTGGTAAGCATGTGTCTGGAGCATGACTCCCAGGCTTCTCCTCTAAGCCTGTTCCCCTTTGCAGAGGGATGAGGAGGAAGGGACAAATGGTCAAGCTACATTTCTGGCATTGCCTTGGCAGCCCCTATGGAATACAATGGGGACAATGGAGGGACAATGTCAGTGTCTTGATTCTCTCACTACTTAAATGTTATTATTATTTAATAATAACTGTCACTCATTAAGGTGCTTCCGCGTGTTAGGTGGTTTTCCTATGCATGTCATCTCATCTTCTCAACAGCCCTGCAAGATAGGTAGCCATATCCCTCCTTTCAGGAATGGACCAGAAGAGAGAAGTAGTGGGGAATGTCCAGCTAGTGAGGATGGAGTATTTGAATCAACATCTGCTTGCTCCAAAGCCTTTGCCATATATACTGACCTGTCATATTGAAAACTGGGGCAATCTCTCAGGGTTCTACATTTGAAGCATCCAAGAGGCTCTTAGGGAGGATGAACACACACATACAAACAGAGACAGAGACAGAGTGAGAGGAGAGAGGGGGGTTGATTAGAGTCATCGGGAGGTGAAAAGAAGATTGTGGTATTGAGATTCCTGTACCTACAGTGCACACACAGAAGCTTCCCTCTTCTTCAGCCCACCGTTCAAACCACTCTTCCATATCTCCTCCCTTAGCTCCCCATCCATGGAGCCCTATAATTTCAGTTCTAGAAGACACACAGAAATCAAATCACCAACTTTCCTCCTTTTACAAATAAAATAATTGAAGATCAGAGAAGGCAAAAGGCTTGTTCAAGGGTGAACAGCAACTTGACACCACAGTGGGCAGTAGGATCTATGCTCTCTGACTCCTAAGTCATTCCCCTGGGTGACCTTGACATACACGGTAACCTGGTTTCCCCTGGTTTTACTTGGGAGTTGCCATGAGGTTTGGCATAATTCATCCCCCGTCTCATCTCTGTGCATGTCCTAGGCTTGTAGAGTATGACCTCTGAAGATGGAGATCTTCAGCCCTTAGTCACACAAGGACTCTCCCTTGTCCCCACAATTAGGCTTTAGAAGAAGAATGTGAAGATTTTTTTCTCAAAACTCACTTTGGATCCTTCTTCTGCATCGCCCTTCGATACTCCCCCAAATCCCAGCCAGGGCAGCAGGGACTTGGCTGCAGAGCCCAGAGCTCCAAATTACAGTTGGATCAGACTCCCTGGTTCATTAGCCCCTGGCACCCAGTGTTTGGTGGGGACAGAACCCAAGAAATGATGAATAGTCTCCGATTCATTTCCAGCCCGATGGCAGTGGAGCCATCCACCTTGCCATTAAGAGAGCCCCATGCCTGGCAAGGGAGATGCAGGGAAACAGAGATGAATATTTTTATGATCCAGCTCTGGGCAAATTCATTTCAGGGCCTGTTTAGCTTCAGGGCAAGTAGGAAGAGATTAAATAAGTTAATGGATGTGATAGCACTTTCTAAACTATAAAATGGTTGTGAAAGCACTTTCTAACGGTGAAGCGTTATGTAAATGTGCACAGGGATGAGTGTGTGAGCCATCCTGAGAGGGTGTGGGGGCAGTGTGGGAAGCAGCACTCCTCAATGCCACAAACCTCTGCTCAACTATTTCTAGCTATTTCATTAATTTAGGTTTATAATCTTTGCTATCAAGCCAATGTTTTTTCTCCCCCTTTGAGGAACTTTCCTTTGCAGCAGGCTGGGCTGCCCTACTGCATGGCTTCAATTTAAAAGTGCATCACGCCTGTAATCCCAGCACTTTGGGAGGCCAAGGCGGGAGGATCACAAGATCAGGACTTCGAGACCAGCCTGGCCAACATGGTGAAACCCTGTCTATACTAAAAATACAAAAATTAGCTGGGCGTGTTGGCAGGCGCCTGTAATCCCAGCTACTCGAGAGGCTGAGGCGGGAGAATCGTTTGAACCCAGGAGGTGGAGGTTGCAGTGAGCCAAGATCACACCACTGCACTCCAGCCTGGGTGACAGGGCAAGACTCTGTCTCAAAAAAAAAAAAAAAAAATTTCACGCTGATGGCAAGGAAAGTTTTCAATCACTCCTTGATCAAAAGTAGAATTTTCTATAAAATTAGTTAAATCTAGTAAGTCTTAGAGAACACTGAATGACCTCATGAAGCTTTATAAAAGACACAAACACTATAGGAAGAGTTTGATATTTTTCTAATCAATATTATTAGTGATTACATGACTGCATACGTTTGTCAAAATTTATAAATTATACACTTAAAATTGGTAAATTTTATTGTATGTAAATTATGCCTCCATAAATCTGATTTTTTTAAAAAGGGATAAATACCCAGGGACACTTCAGCATTTTCAAACAATTATTATTAAATTTAACCTAATGCATTTCTAGGCACTGTAGGGGAGGAAGAATCTATCACTAAATTCATCTATCACTAAATTCATGGCTGAGGCCTCACAAAGACAGATTAACAAGAGAAAAGCATCCAGATTTATTTTATTTAAGTTTCATGTGACATGGGAGGCTTCCTAAGGAAAAGGAAGACCTGAAGAAATGTGTAAGGTTTTACAATTTTTATGCTAAGTTTGATGAAGAGTGGATAGCTTTGGAGAAATATAACTGGACAAAGACCGTATGAGCAAATGGTGACAAACTGGGAGAACTCAGCAAGTCCTGTTCAGATTCTTCTCCGTGACCCTGTGTCTTTCTTCCGGTACAGGGAGGGGCCTTTCAAAGGAGACCCGCTTCAGGAGGGGGAAAGGGAGGTGGATGGTAAGAATGACCTTCCTGCTTCCGCCATTTTCTCAAACACCAAGGTGCCATATTTTGGGTTAGTATATCCTGAACCCATCAGTATGGACTGTACCTTCCTACATTATTTAAAATCTTATCTTCAAAACACACAGTCTTGAAAAGAGTTCTGAAACTTCAGGCAAGTTTGATATGAAACTTCACATCAAACCCCCCTAATAATTTTCTATTTTCTAGTTTTGCACTTCAAATTTAAAAGGCATTCTTTTCTATCATAGCTTCCTGCTGATTACAAGAGAGCCCTTGTCTTCATTTTCTAACCCTAATCAGCTAGAAAATTCTCCCTGACTCTCTTCTGCCACAGTCCTCACTGGGCAGATTCTCAGTGAGGAAATGTAAAGGAGGTCATTTTCAACGAGGCTGCAGGGAGAGGGTGTCCGGTTTGCCAGCTGTGTTCTAGTTGGAAGTTCCCAGGCATGTGTGACTTTAAAGTTAGGCAAGATAAACATTTTCTTCGCAACAATACAGCATTGACAGTGGGTCCAGCATTTTCAGTGATTCTTGCTGTCATGTGGGAACTCTTATTTCTGTTTTTTTGTTTGTTTGTTTGTTTGTTTGGAGACAGTGCCTCGCTCTGTCACCCAGGCTGGAGTGCAGTGGCACAATCTCGGCTCACTGCAACCTCTGGCTCCCTTGTTCATGCAATTCTCCTGCCTTAGCCTCCCAAGTAGCTGGGATTACAGGTGCACGGTGCCACGCCTGGCTATTTTTTTGTATTTTAGTAGAGACAAGGTTTCACCGTGTTGCCCAGGCTGGTCTCAAACTCCTGAGCTCCAACAATCCGCCTGCCTTGGCCTTTCAAAGTGCTAGGATTACAGGAGTGAGCCACCACACCCAGCCAGGAACTCTTATTTCTAACTCTTGATATTTGCACTGTTAAGAAATGAGCATGATTAACATAACTCCCAATGTCTCCTTTTCCTTCCATATGGACGGCATTTTATTAGAAGTCTTTCTCTGCTCCTTTATTAAATCTCTCTGGGGGCTGAAGTGACTTATCTGATTGGCAAATATGAAAAAGTAAAGCAGGCAGGCTGAGTTTGGTTCCTTGTCTTTATCTTGAGAGTGAATCTGTTTGTAGGAACATGAGTTCTCTGCTTCTCCACGTCCTAAAGCTAATGTGGGCAGACCCCTCTCCATATAGACCCAGTGTCCTGTCCCACTCCAGCTGCTGGGACTGGGTAGTTAAGTCAGTCCAACTTTAGGGTTTAAGTTTAGTAAGCCTACTTACCCAAGGATATAAGCCATGCCCTCCAACCTAGCCTTTGTGACAGCTTGATGTTCTATTCACCCTTTTTGGACAGAGAAGGGGTTGTCATTATTGAATTATACTCAAATACCCCAAGACTTGTAAAAGAAGGCAGTGGGCATGCGTTGAATTCTCAGTCCTATCAATTAACTAGAGCGTGACTATGGATCTGTCATCTGATCTTTTTGAACCCCATCTGTAAAATGATGGGAGAATCATTGTGGAGAGTAATGATACCAGCATCATTGAACAGGTGAGAGTATCAAAGGAGTAATGAATACCAGATAGCTTGGCCAACTGTGACAACCTTTATAAAGTGAGCCATGCCTAAAAACACTGTAACAAGGTCTTTGGGAAACATATACAATGCACACATGCATGTAGAGATCCAAGCTATTTGCATGACATCTGTTCACTTAGCGCTTCATACATCATTGTCCACTTCATAGTCTTGGCTCTGGAACTAGCCCGAGCAAGACTTAGTAGCAGGTGAAGGCGCCACTTTGTTGGATGCCACATGAATGTGGTGAGGTGGCTGACAGCATAGATTCTGATGCCAAACAGAACTAGTTTGACTTCCAGGTCTGCCACTCACTAGCTGGGTGTAATGGATGCCTATGATGTGCCCAAACTTGTATTGGATTCATCCCATGCCTTCCTTCATTTGCTTCTTATAATAACCCAACAAAGCAGGTTTCATTATCACCATCAGTTATTATTATTCTTATTTTTCAGACAAAGAATTCAAGACTAAGCTGGGTGTGGAGGCACGCACCTGTAGTCTCAGCTACTTGGGAGGCTGAGGCAGGAGAATCGCACGAACCTGGCAGGCGGAGGTTGCAGTGAGCCGAGATTGTGCCACTGCACTCCAGCCTGGCCACGGAGCGAGACTCCATCTCAAAAAAAAAAAGAAGTCAAGACTAAAAAGAGTGAAGTATGAAGTAATTCACCCACAGATTGTATGCTAACAGGCATTATGATGTCTACCCACCACCTCCACCATGGCACCTATGACACACAACCCCCAGGCTGGTCCGGATTCTCACCATAGCTCCTTGTCTGAGCCCAGCCTCCTTCCCAGCCTTTGTAGCCCACTCTTCTCAGCAACTCATATGTTCTCAATTCCCCCAGTCAACTACCCCACCCCACCCCCCCATGCCCTGTTTACTCCAAGCTCCTGGCAGGTGAACAGGAACTATGCTCATTTATTTGTTTATTCGGAAAGTGCATAATGGGCACCTCCTCCATGCCAAACACTAGGTGGGAGTTGAGGTCACAGAGGCAAATCAGCCTCATTCTCTCACTCTTGAGGAGCTCACTCATGAGTGGGTAATGAACACAAATGGCTCCACTCCATGGCAAGGTGTGAGGGGGCAACTCCAGAGGAACAGGCAGCGCCTTGTGAGAACAGAACATGGTTTCTTCCAAGGAGGTCACATTTAACTAGAACTTCAAAGGCAGGAGGTGATTAGGAGGAGCTTGCAAAACAAAGGAAAGGGTGAGGAAAAGGACTGAGATAAACAAAGGCATGGAGGAAGGAAATGACAAGGATTGTGAGATGAAAGATTATAGCCTAGGGTGCTTGGGAGGAGACCACCAAGAAGAACTTTGTAATCAGAGGTAAGGTTGGGGAGGTGAGTTGAAGTTAGGCTTGGCAGAGCCCTGGATTTTGTTCCCAGGACTCGCATGTGCCACGGGAGTCCATTAAACGTGTTTGCACCAGGGCATGCAGGAATGAGGGCAGCTCCTCAGGACAATGATGCGATCAAGTAGGAAGAATGGATTGTAGAAGGGTAGGGAGGACCAGAAACAATCTGAGGACCAGTTGGCAGTAAGAGCATCATCACCTGTTTACTAACTTATACAAGAAGTGGCTACTGAGTTCCGTATGTCAGGCAGAACCTGTGTCTTTGGATAGGACACTTGAACCTTCCCGGGTCTCTGTTTCTTCATCTGTGAATGAAGGATGTGAATATTCAGGAACAAAGGCTATGCCTCTGGTGTCAGATCTTGGGCATGGGTTGCTCCTGCTGCTTTCTGGAGTCTTCTGCAGCCTTTGAGGTGCACTCCCTAGGACCCTGCTTGGCCCAGCCAACTCTTCTGGACTTGAGGACTGACAATATCTCCTCATCCTTTCTCAAGTTCCACTAGAGTGTCATGTCCTGAGGACAGAGGCAGACATGTCCATATCATCTGGACATGCCTAGTAGGTGCTTGCCCTGAAATTGAATGTCACATGAATGTCAGCATTCTCTGAAAAGGCATGTTCTCCAGTCAGATGAGGAGCCAAGGGTGCCCGGGATTTCATCTATCGAGTCTTTACTTCATGTGTAGAAACTGTAGCTGGGGTTTCTTTTTTTTTGTCCTTATTTACAATTGTGGTGTTTTTTATTTTATAGGGTTTTTTTCCCCCTTTTTTTTTATTATACTTTAAGTTCTAGGGTACATGTGTACAACATGCATGTTTGTTACATATGTATACATGTGCCATGTTGGTATGCTGCCATGTTGGAGTCCCATTAACTCATCATTTACATTAGGTATATCTCCTAATGCTTCCCCTCCCCCCTTCCCCCACCCCACAACAGGCCCCAGTGTGTGATGTTCCCCTTCCTGTGTCCAGGTGTTCTCATTGTTCAATTCCCACCTATGAGTGAGAACATGCAGTGTTTGGTTTTTTGTTCTTGTGATAGTTTGCTGAGAATGATGGTTTTGGCTGGGGTCTTTAATGACCTTTGCTTAGCCCTCCAAGAGGCTTAGCAAATAGATGTTTGTGCTATCATGTTCCCAATGACCAAGCTGAGGGCCAGAAAGATAAGGCATTTGCCTAAGGTCACAAAGTAAGGACACAGCACAGCTGGGACCAAACACAAATGGGGCTGTCTCCTCACCAGTATTCTTTCAGCTACGTCCCACATCAGACTCACATTGGCCCCCATCCCCGCCCAGCACCTCTCAATCTCCAGGGCTTTTGAGTGGCCCCTGCATATCTCAGGATCCTCAGCATGATGGTTCTCCCCACCTCAATGAGAATGGCAGCAACATATGTGGGGAAGAAATAGCACATGAATGCATCTCGTCCATCACCCACTCCAACAGGAAAAAAAAAATTATTAAACATGCTCTGTGTGCCCTTTCCAATCCTGGTGGAGAACAACAATTAAAACTTCTCATTGCAGGAGTTGCCCTAGAGACAAATGAAAGGAAATTGAATGTGAAAATGAGGGGAGAGCAGGATCTGCATAGAGGATCTGGGTAACTTCAGGACTGTTCAGAGAGACGATCATTTTAAAGCAGCCTTAGCTGGCAGTCTTCAGATGAAAACTCAAGAGCAAGCCCAAAACATTTCTGGAGTGGTCAGTGAACAAAGGCTTTTCTAATATAAAATAAGTATGTGTGTGTGTATGTATATACATATGTGTGTGTGTATATGTCTACACACACACATATATATACTTATATATAAATGTTATATATAAACACTTATATACATATATAAATGTTATATATAAACACTTATATACATATATAAATATGTGTATACATATATACGTACATATAAGTGTTTATAAACTTACAAGTGTTTTACATATATAAATACTTACATGTATGTACTTGTGTGTATACACACATTTATAGAAATGCTTTCTAACTTAAAACAGGTGTTCATTAAAGAAAATCCTGGAAGTAAAAGAGGAGAAATCTTCTTTGGTCCTACCCCCTTGCCTCTTTTCCTTGCCCGGTAAACAGGTTGTATTAGTCTTTTCTTGTATTGCTATAAAAGATACCCAAGACTGGGCAATTTATAAAGAAAAGAGGTTTAATTGGCTCATGGTTCTGCAGGCTGCACAGGAAGCATAGCAGCTTATCAGGAGGCCTCAGGAAACTTTCAATCATGGTGGAAGGTAAAGAGGAAGCAGGCACGTCTCACAGGGCTGTAGCAGAAGGAAAAGCCCGGGTGGGGGGTGCCATACGCTTTTAAATCACCAGATCTCCTGAGAACTCTATCACAAGAACAGCACTAGAGGGATGTGTTAAACCAGGAGAAACTGCCCCCATTACCCAATCACCTACCACTGGGTCCCACCTCCAGCACTGGGGATTGCATTTCGACGTGAGGTCTGGGTGGGGACACAGATCCAAGCCATATCAGAGGTCCTCTCCAAAAGAGAGTCCAAAAGGTAACAACTGATTCCCTTCATTCTATTTATTTTTTCACACACTCAAAACTATGACTTCATAGGGAAAGGAGGTGTTTATTTAGCACCTACAATGTGCCAGGGAAGTGGCATTGCTTTGCCTTTGCTGCCTCATTTAATTCTCACAGCAATGCTGGGAGGTCAGTATCATTATCCCTGTTTTAGGGTTGAGGAAACTAAAACTCAGAGTGGTTCAGAAACGTACTCAAGTCACACAGCTTCCAAGCGGTGAAGCTGAGATTCCCACTTGGCTCTAACTATAGGCGTCCCCATTACCTCAAAGGAAGCAATGTGGTAAAACGTGAAGACTTGGCTGCTACTCCCAATTGCTCCCAGCATAACAGGCCAGGTCAGATGTGCATGGCATTGACCAGAAGCCCGACAAAATGCTATAACTGTATGAAGTTTCATTAAAATCCTTTGCAGATTGCCGGGCGCAGTGGCTCACGCCTGTAATCCCAGCACTTTGGGAGGCCGAGGGGGGCGGATCATGAGGTCAGGAGATCAAGACCATGGTGAGACCCCGTCTCTACTAAAAATACAAAAAATTAGCTGGGCGCAGTGGCGGGCGCCTGTAGTCCCAGCTACTCGGGAGGCTGAGGCGGGAGAATGGCGTGAATCCGGGAGGCGGAGCTTGTAGTGAGCCGAGATTGCGCCACTGCACTCCAGCCTGGGCGACAGAGGATACTCTGTCTCAAAAAAAAAAAAAAAAAAAAATCCTTTGCAGATTTACAAAAGGAGCACATTACTTTTAGTTGGAGAGAGGCAAAGGGAGATTAGATTAATTGAAGAGGTGACATTTGAACTGGTCCTTAAAAAGGGGGTGGGATTTTAAAGGGCATATTGGGGGAGGTAGAAGACTTTCTAGGCAGAAGCAATAGCCCAAAGGAAGAAAAAGAGAACACTCAGAAGCCGTGGACAGGAGATAGACTCCTTCGGCTGGAATTTGATGTGTGAATAGAAGATACAGACAATGAAGCTAGAAATGAGGTTGGAGGCAGATACTGAAGGGCATAGAATGCTTGGCTAAGGGTTTGAACTTCTGTTGTTGAGCAGAAAAATGGCATGCTCTGAGTAACAGTTTAAGGGAATCACTGTAGGAGCACTTTGAAGGCAGAATGAAGGGAGTGGGGGCAGCTTTCCATGGTAGGAAAACCAGGCAGGCTGCAGTTACTGTAACCGAGCAGAGGCCCATGAGGGTGAAGTGGTAATAGTTTTGGGGAGATACGAAGAGGAGAGCACTGGAATATGAGATACATCAAAGATAGAAATGATGAGGCTTATATTGGGGAGATTTCTGACTTGAGTTATTGAATAGGTGGTGGGCCATTAACTGAGAGAGGGAGTACAGGAAGGGAAGCAGGCTTCAGGGACAACACAATGAAATCAATTTTTGTCCAGTTGAGTTCACGGTGATTGTGTGATATCTGGGTGAGATGTTCAGTGAGTAGGTGGAGGTATACCTGAAGCGCTGGAGATGCTGGCTGACACCTTCCAGCACATTCTATCGCAAACCCAGCGGAGGCCTTGGAAGTCATCTATTCTAGCCTCATCATCCCTGCAGCAGACCCTGCAACACCTATGCCTCCAACTCATTTACCTTTCAGTATCTATTCTCTGAGCCACTTCCTTTATTTCCTCATCCCTGGGAACTTCCTCCCTCTGAACTCATAATGTCTAGCATTAGATACTCTGATCTAACTATCCCATCTTCTCAAGACTTTATTTCAGATTGGCCTTATCAGCACTCTCCCCCCTTCGGCCTGTCGTTTTTCTCCCTCTGATGCTTTTACTCCACATGGATTTTCTAAGCCATTCTTTCACCAACATCCTTAATTCCCTTGCGCCTCTCTTGTGCCCTCCAACCAGCTGATGAAACTCCATCACTCCATCAATGCAGGGCCCCACCTTCTCTATTTGCATGCTAGATTGCCAAGCAGGAGGAAAATCATGCAACTACATTGATCAAATGTACTAAAATTAATGGTCTTTCCTCAATTGGGCTCCCTACTCCATTGTCAAAACCTTCCACTTGTCCTTTTTCAACTCTCTAATTCCATCTTTGCTCTTGTTGTTCCATAAATTGTCCCCTCTTTTCCTGCACCTCTGGCCTCCCCTTCTTCACTGGCTCCATACTTAGATCTTTCACACTTCAGCTGTCATCCTATCTCTCATATTTTTCTCTTCCCAACTTGTCAAAGGACTTGCCTCCCATGACATTCACTGACTTCCATTCACTTCCAAGCCCATTAAAATCAGCCTTCCTTCCCACTGCCCTCCTGGAACCACTCTCAGGAAGGTATCAGGGAGCTTCCAACATCCAATGGCCACATCCTTCCTCCATGCCTCATCTCACTATGCCTGTCTCTTAGATTTGACTGCGAGTCACTGTATTTTTCTTAAATCTCCTACCCCCATGACTTCTATGGAGCAACAGCTTCTGGTTTATCTCATACCACTTTCATTCTTTCTCAAAATTCTTCATGGGTACCTCCTCCTCTTTCTGCCCCTTGAAGTTATTCCTTAACATTATAGTAGCAGACCATGACTCTTTTAACTTTACACATACCCTTTTCTGGGGGCTTTTATTCAAATCACCAACTAAATATAGACAACTCCAAAGACTGTATCATCAACCCGAACTTCTTCCATGAGCCAGACTCAAATCTATCTGCATACCTGATCTATTCCTTGACATACCATTGACTCCTCAAAGTCAACATATCAAAGTGCTCTTTCTCTTAGTTGAGGACATGACCATCCACCTGATTTAACCTGGAAGTCATCCTTGACTCTTCCTTCCCTCACTCATCACGTCCAGTAGATTTCCAGGTTCTGACTGTTTTATGTCCTAAATGTCTCTGAAACTGCTTACTTCCTAATATCTCCTAGTGCTGTGTGTAACCTTAGCATCTCTCCCTTGAATTCCTGTAACCCTTGCCTCACTGGTCTCCTATACACAGCCTTGTTTCCTTCAAATCCATTCTCCACACTGTTAAAGATAAATCCTATAGAATCACTCTCTTCTTTAAGACCTTTCAAAGACCCTGGATTGCCCATAAGCAGTGTTTACCAAAGAGGTTTTTAAAAAATGGCTTTTCAGAATGTTAAAAATGGTTACCAAGTTAATAAACTGAAGAGTTTTCTTCATTGGAGGACTTCTCAGTGCCCAATGGGCTACTGTTTATTGGGAATCTCTAAGATATTGCCCAAACATACTTGGCCTCAGGACTTTTCCTAAGAGGCATTTCATAGGACTGGCTTTCTAAGAAAAGTATTTTAGGACTCATTAGTCTACATCATAAAGTCAGAGCTCCAGAGTTCAGCATCTAAGGATGCCATGATATTGACCAAACTGACCACTCCAGTCTGACTCCTACTACTCCCCACCTCACCTCCTGTGCTGTGGAAACAGCAGACACATGCCTGTCCCTACCTTCGTCATCCCATCTCTCACCTCCTTACTGCTCATGCCATGCCCTTTGTTTGGATGGCTCTTCCAATGCATCTTCTCTTTGCTGATTCCCAGTAATTTTTCACATCTCAGCATAGGTATCATCTCCTCTGGGAAGCATAAAGATCATGGAATATACACAATGGGAAAGCGGGTATGCAGAGCAGACACCTCTCCAAGCAGCTGAAGGAGAACTGAAACTGACTCCTACCTGATTAATCACAGAGGGGCTGAGAAAGGGGCTAATCCTACCTGATTAATCACAGAGGGGCTAAGTCTTGAGTTGCCAAGACTGATTTGGGCTTCACCTAGGTTTGCTTACCCCATGGAGGACAGGAGCAAAAGGAAAAGCACATTATCTTAGACTGGATATGCCAATAGGGAGAGCCCAGAAGAACTCAAGACACCTATGCTCAGTCCCTTTGCCCATTCCTCCAGACCAATGAAGTCCCTCTTCCTATCTACAGGAGTCATGAATTGATATGAGTGAACTAACAGACACAACCTCTTTCCATCATTTCCAAAAAGATAGAATTTCTCAGTTTAAGGGCCAAAGTAGAAAATGTGATCAAGCAAGAAAATGATTAATCCTCTATAAGAAACATTGCATACACTTAATTACATAAAAGAAACAGGCCATTTGAGTGCATCAAAAGGGTTAAAGAGAGGCTGTGACCCTGCCAATCTAATTAAGGCAGTTGATGCCTTCAGAAATTCTTCTTATGGCTCTGAGAAGAGAGACACAATGGAGCCTAGAAACAGAAAGGAAATAGGGATCCACATGGTCTCCTTCCTGGCTTTGCAGAGAACTGGATTTCAAACATTCATCTCAATGAGCTTTACCACTGTCCGAGTGCCAGAAGTCACTGTCACTCCCCAGTTCTCGTTTTCTCTGAAGTCTCTCTGGTTATTCTAGTTAGGCGGGCACCTAGACCAACATTCAGCTTCTATTTCTCCTTCTTAAAGGGCATCCTGGTTGCCCCCCATTTCACGCAGTTGTCTGGTCCCTGAGGATATGTCCTCCTTCCAGTTCTCAGCTTCCTTCCCATCTTGCTGCTACCCACTTCTCCTTTTCCCAGAAATCTAATTAGTCTCTCTCTCCCCCACCTTACACTGCCCACAACCAAATGCAAAATGTCAGGAAATTGTTTCTTCATTGAATGCATCAGCACCCTGTCTTCATTGTCTTCACTGAATGCATCAGCAACCACGCAAAATGCATCATCTATCTTTTGGCCCAGACCCCTTTTCTGGTTGTCACACCTCATTATGATCAAGGTTCAGGTACAGCATGGTGCCATGGAAGGGGCAGGCCTGGGTTTCCATACAACTCTGCCAGTAAACACTTGCTTTGTTTAAGTTTATGGCCCTTAACTTGTCTGGGCCTCAATTTCCCCACCTGTCAAATAGGGATAACAATAGAGAAGTCTCAAAATTTGTGATAATCAAATAAAAGGACCTCATACACCAAAAAAGCCCAAAAATATGTTGGTTTAATGGAGACGCAGGGGATTTTCAGGCATTCCTGGAGAGCAGCTCCTTATCATTGGGTGTTGAGAGGGTTAAACATGAAAAGTAATGCAATGCCTGCAGTTCAATTCCAGGCTGATAGGAGCTCCCTTCCATCCCTCACTTTCCCAATAAGCCACATGTCCCATTGTCCTGCTGCCCCTGTACCTCCAGGACCGTTGGAAAGATGTGGGTGACCCTTCCACTTCGTTTTGAGCTGGATCCCCCACCTCTATGCCCTCTATTTACTTTGTTATTTTGCCAGCTCACTGAGTTCTAATTGCTTGTCTCATTAAAAATTGCTAATCTAATAAATACTAATTACTCTGAAATGAAACAAGAGCATCCTTTGAAGAACAGCATACTCAAAAGTATCCAAGGTAATAGGCATGGGGAGGAGCCACAGAGCGAGGGCCTATCTTTTCTCCAGAACTAGTGAACTCTTTCCAGATTTTAATTACATTACTCAAAAACAAGACCTATTCCCCGGTGAGGGATTCATCCCTGTTTTATGGAGAACAGAACCAGCTGTGTTGAATAGCAGGAAAACAAAACAGGAGAGGGGCAATCATGGCTAACATGTCCTGGACAAGAACAATTGCACACGTTGTCCTTACCACATGCATAAGAACAAGCACCCCGTCCCCACCCCCCAACCCCTCCCCTGGCCGCTGGGTTCTTACCCATCCCTCAGATATCCTGCCTAAGGGAGGATGAGAGGCATACATGTTCTGCAAAACCCTGTGTCCTCACCAGGCTCATCATGGCAAATGGCTGGGAATCTAACAATCCCAAATCTCTACCTAAGTTTGCATTTCAAACAGCAGCCTGCAAACTGGAAACACTTGGGTTGCTTGGACTCATCTGGTCCATGATATAATGATTTGAGTTCTTCTTGGGAAAAGTCATTCAACCTTAGTCTCAGTTTCCTCATCCATGAAATAGGGCCAATTCTTTCCAGTCTGTCTACCTTCCAAGGTTGTTGTTGAACTGAAAACAGAAAGGAGATACCAAATATAGAGTCATGCTGCAGAGAACCATTTTTTAAAGTAAGAGAGTTACACTGAGCAATGCTCTTTTCTCTCTGAATTAGGGTCACGGGGCAGAGAAGCCAGGCGATGACCCTCCAACATCTGGTGACCAGGGAGGAATGCTGGCTTTTCTATCTCATGTTATGACCAAGTCCTCTGTACTGACCTAGGCCCACTGGGAGAGACCCCCTTCTGAGATTCCATCAGAAGGGTCCCTTTGTGGATGCCACCCGGTGTGACATGTGGCATGGAACAATCTTGCTGGCCCCCTTTGAGGCAGCCCGAACTGCTCACCTCATCCCTCCAACCTGACCTTTTGCTCAGCGCTGGGGCTGGAAAGTGACAGCTAAGATAGTGTTCATAGCCACGTTTTCCTTAAACATAACTGAGGTGTGTGCAAACGCCTTGTCAGAAACAATAGTGCTTGGTGATCCATGCTTCTCCTTACAGAGGGTGTGAGAGAGAGCTGGGAAATGTGGTACTTGCCTCTGCATCCTTCATCAGGAACTCTCTAGATTAGTAATTCTCGGCCCAGAGTGATTTTGACCTCCAGGGGGTGTTTGACAATGTCTAGAGAGATTTTAGATTGTCATAACGGTTGTGGAGCAGCTACTGGCATCCTGTGGGTAGAGGCCAGTGACACAGCTAAACACCTTACAATGTACAGGACACCCCCCACAACAGAGATCCTGCCCAAAATGTCAGTAGGGCTGAGGCTGAGGAACCCTGGTCTACATAATATTTCAGGGCTTTTAAAAACATTTGGCAGCTGTTGTCACCCCCACTAGCCTCTGCCTGTCTTTCCTTAATGGCAAATGACTCTTGAGGGGGCTTCCTGATCAACCACATAATGAACCCAATAACGACGGTCATTGCCAAAGAAAAGGTTCTCTCTTTTGAATAGAATGATGATGTTTGCCATCCTATTTTATTATTGCCAAAATAACACACAGGCTAGTTTACATAGTCTGTCTGCCATCCCATGAATGACGGTGCTAAGACTTGCTCGATCGAAAGAACAAGTTGGTTTCCAACGGAAGAAGGTCCTTCTTTTCCAAATCAGAACCCTTCATGTACACAAGTAAGCATGACATTTGCAAATCACAATGCTAATCCAAAATTATATAAAATTGGATGGAGATCCAACCCAAGTCTTCACTGATGCCTTCATCTGTCAGCCAATAGAAACGTGTCAAGCTCCTTTTATGCCCAAGACCTTGTGTTCCAGCATGGGATTCCAGTGAAAAATGGCCTCTGCCCTTTAAGGGCACACTCCAATGGGAACAGACATTTGCAGAGAAGCAATTTCAGGAAAATGGGATGGATTGAGTGTGGAGGCCTGTGTCAGAAACTGACCAGTTGCTCTCCAAACCTGCTCCCTTTCCTAGTGCACACATAGCCATACCCTATTTCCCAGACTCCTCTGAAGCCAGGGTCTCTGCATTCTGGACATTGGACTATGAGTCAGAAGTGATGGGACTCACTCACAGCCTGGCCCATGGGAGCCTCCTATGGTTGGCTCCTGTCCTTTCCCTGTCTCCTACCCAGATACAGAGGATCCAGCAAAGGACTGTGAGATCCCATGGGATTGCAAAGCCACAAGATGAGAGGGACATGGCTACCTGGATGGCCTTGGGAATGACCACCTCCAAACAAGAGTACCCACCATATTCATCAGAATTCTCCAGAGAAACAAAATCAATATGATACACACACACACACACACACACACACACACACACACAAACATTAATTTGATGTTATAGAGGCTCAGAAGTCCCACCATCTTCTGTCTGCAAACTGGAGAACCAGGAAAGCCAGTGATATAATTCAGTCTCAGTCAGAAGGCTTGAGAAGCAAGAGAACCCACAGTATAAGTTGCAATCCAATGCAAAGGTCCAGAACTGGGGAGGCTGAGAGTGTAAGTCCTGGTCTATCCAAAGACCTAAGAACTTACAGTGCTGATGTCTGAGGGCAGGAGAAGATGGATGTCCCTGCTCAAATAGAGATAGCAAATTCACCCTTTCTCTACCTTTTTGTTCTGTTTGGGCCCTGGACAGATTGGATGGTGCCCACCCACATTGGTGAGGGCAATTTTCTTTATTGATTCAAATGCGAATCTCTCCAGAAACAACCTTCCAGACACACCTACACCCAGAAATAATGTTTAACCAGCTATCTGGGCATGGCTTAGCCCAGTCAAGTCAACACATAAAATTAGCCAGCATACCCACAATGGACTGAGACATCAATTTGCATTTGTTAACCTACTGGAACTTGGGACTTCAGCTGCTACAGCAGCTAATGTTACCTCTATGAACTAATGTAAGTTTTGTGCCCAGGCCATCATCTTAAGTGCAGCTGACTCTCCTTTGTGTCTGCCTTATACGTTATAGAGACCTTTATCGCAACACATGGGAGGTTTTCATGCACTAATGCATTTATCTCTCTGTCTCTCTACAGGTGTTGCCACAGACTTACTTGACAGAAGGGACTTAGAGATGGCAGTTAGACTAAGAGGGGTGCTAGGAGATTTGTCTTGAGGCTATAACTGCCCAGAAAGAGTACTGTTGCACTCCTGATATAAAAATAAAAGAGTTTCTAGAGTGGTTTTGACACATTGCATAAGAATGAGAAAAATGGCAATTGCTCCATTTCAAAGAAAGGGTAAGGAGTTCCCCTACCAGCTTGCTGAAGAATAACTGGGCTGAATCTAGGGTCTGCCTTTTACCGCTTGTGATGTTAGATAAGTTACGTAATCATGCTCATCCTGCTTCTTCATCTGTAAAATAAGGGTAATGAGAGCACCTGCTTCATAGAGTTAGGATTAAATAAGATGATGCGTGAAGAATGCCTCTTCTAGGTTCTGGTACCCAATGCCAGGCATCCTGATTATCATTATCTCCAAATCCCCAGTGCTTAACCACAGTGCCCAAAAGCATGGTAAGTGTTTGCTGAGAGAATGAATAACTGAATTTTTAAAATCACCTAGGTCAGAGGAAGATAAGAGGAAAGATATTGCTCATCCAATGCTGATTCAGCTATCATAATTAATTTCAGAGACACATTTTGCTGGCATCTTTTCCACAAGGATTCTCCCCTAGATTTAATTAGGAAGGCAAAGTCAACATCCTACCAAGGTACTTATACTTTTTTATGCTCCTCTTAAAAATAATAAAAAAAAATCAAACAAAAAAAACCTGTGATGCTATTTAGTGCAATGAAAGGTATCGTCCAGGGTCCTCACTGTAGCAGTGCACATTGCATTGAAGAGCCAGCCAGCTGTGCTACCTACCTTTGCAGAGAGAAAAGGGAAAGGGCCCTGGGGATCTAAGAGCCAATGTGAGGTCAGAAGACAAAATGATGTGGCTCAGAGGCTACTAAAAACAAGAACTTTAGGAATCATCTCAAGTCATAGATGGGGAAGCTAAGACCCTGGGAGGGGCCGGCCAAATTGCCCAAGAGTACAAGCCAGGAAGCAATAGGTGTGATTCCAATGGCTTCTCTCTTAAGCACCTCCAGAGAGTTTGGGTGGGTACATTTTGATTCTTCTTAAGCGTCCTTTCCATCCTCTGTCCCGAGGATCTGGTGCACAGTAATTTCTTCTGGCTCCTCCAGAGGTAGATATGGGTATCTGAGGGCAGTGGACACAGTCTGGACCCCTTATGTCACACTGGGAGTCAACTGGACAAAGGAGCTGAGTAAGACTCACAGCAAATGCATCCACTCTTCCAGGAAAAATAACCTCCAAGTCCTTGGAAGAGTAGTCAGATGTGTCAGCTCCATCTGCAGAGAGTAGTAAAATCAATAATATCCTTTGGGGTCAAATTGGGGTTACAGTACACTTTAGGGTCTCCTTGGGGTCAAATTGCCTGCAGAATAACTCAGAGGGTGGGGTGGAGGTGGGGGTGGGAGTTAGGACAAAAAAAATCTTGCTTGATGAGCTGCCATGGGCAATATGTCCCATTAATCCAATCTCAATCCAACATCCAGCCCAATGTCCATTCATCCAGAGTGGCCACACATGCTGGAGGCTAAAGCACAACTCTGAGGGCTAGACTGCCTAGGCTAGAATCTCTGTTCTCTTGCTTACCTGTAAGACTGTGGGCAAGTCACTTACCTGTGCATGACTCAGTACCCTCCTCTATAAAATGGAGATGTTAATTGTCCCCACCTCATAGGGCTGCTGAGAGGATTACATGCAGCCTAGCTCCTTGTGCCTACCACCCTCTCCAACACACACACACACACACACACACACAATCGTGATTACTGTTTCTGAACCATCTCTTCTGGGTCTGGCACTGATCTCAGCACTTCAGAGAATACAAAGATGAATGGTTCGGTCTCTGGACTAAGACAAGCATCAGAGGACTCTAATGTTAGAGTCCTGAGTGAGTGGGGCCCCAGGCAGGCTCACACTGTGTGTTTTGGTCAAAGGAGGGTGCCGAGCCTGGTGGTCAAGAGCCAGGGCCAGCAGCTCATGGTTGTGGGTTCCGTGCACAGCTGGCCTGGGCAGAGGGTATCCCAAGGAGAAAGGTGGCAGGTGGCAGGTGTGGAGGCTGGAGGAAGTAAGCTGAGAGCTGGATGACAGGGAGTGTGGCTCACAAGACTGATTCCAGAGCCTCTTTGGAGGGCAGGTTTTAAAAGGGGACGGCTCCATGTAGAGGAGCATGAGTGTCTCCCACGTGATAGCTTTGCCTGCCTTGCCTGCCTTGCAGTTTACAGTGTTCATTTGATCTCACAACAGCCTCGGGGCAAGTCTGAGTGATGTCTCGTATTTCAGACATGACTTCTCAATGCCCTGTACACTAGGCCCCTTCCTCAGCACTCAGCCTAAGGTAACACATCCAATTCTCCTGACTGCCCTTATCAACATCTCCTATCTACAGAGGGGAAACCAAGCAGTGAGACGTTAGGTACTTTGTCCAAGGCCCCTCAGCTAGTGGAGGAGTCAGTCCCACATGAAGCTGGTTCCACAGTCCACACCTTTAACTAATAAGCCAAACAGGAAAAGTGGGGCTCAGAGCCAAGAAATGAGTCCTCAGGGGCTCTGCTGTGAGCAGGCGGAAAAGACAGACCTCAAACTCCATCCTCAGAGGTATGGACAGTGTCCTCCCACCACACCCTTGTCCCCCTGGTTCTTGGGGTGATTCTGTGGGCTTGTCTATTTCATGGTCTCACTTCAGGCCTGGCCCACCTGCCCTGGGCCAGGCTCTCTACTCCCACTTTTGACTCACATATCTTCAGATATCCTCAGCTCTCTAGAATGTAGCTTCTGTCACAAGCTTCTGTCACCATCTCCCATGGCCGGCCCAGGAGATGTGGTCTAAAGGAAACAAAGCTTTCCCTCGATGTCCAGAATCAGGGTGAAGATCACAGCGGACATTGGTATGGGTGGCAAATGCTTTTAGCGTGAGGAATCCTTTTGCCCCCCTATAGCCTAAAATAAATCTTTACAGAGGGAGGAAATTGCCGAAGGTAAAATTGAGTCTGTGTAGTGGTGCCTGACTCACTTGAGGACAGTGCTGGAATGCCAAAGGGCCCAGGCCTTGCTGGTCATCTTTCTTCCGAAGCAGAATGCGGAAGGGAGATTCGCTAGCCATCAGCTGCCCAGTGGCCTGCAGTGGCCCCACTGCTGATCCTCTGGATGATCTGGGTAAAGATGCTTCACCTTTCTGTGCTTTTGTTTCCTCTTCCATCAAATAAAGATGACAATGATGACTCCTGCCTTGTATTATTTGTATCAATTAAACCATATTTGTAAATGCCTTTGCAAAAATGGCACTAACTATATACAAATGGGTGTCATTATAACCAACTCATGGCTGATCTGCCCCCTCCAATTCATCAGATCCAGTATCTACTTCCTTTGATCATTCCAAAGGGTTTAAACAGTTAGCATCTTGGCTGTACCACCTACTAGCTTATGACTTTGGCCAATGTATCACCATGTCCTCATCTGTGAACTGGGGATAATATTAACTCCTGATAGGATGGCTGTGAGAATTAAATGAGTAAATTTACAGTAAAGCATACACTTAAAGCAGTGCCCCGTAAAAGTAAACAGATATTTATATTCACGGCAATTAGCAGCAGCGGCACTCTCGCCAACTTGCTGTGTAACTTGTGTTTAAATGTCCTCCTTCCAAGGTTGTGGGCTTCTCAAGTTCAGGGGTCATTTTATATTTTAGTACATTCATCTCTGAACTGGATGTTGGATCACTCTAACACAGCTCTCTGAGATGGAGTCCACTGCTCTTGCCCTCTACGCCATCTATTTCCAGCCACTGCTGTGATGGCCTGTTCCACTGAGCTTCAACTGGCTTTGTGCAGGTGCCATTTGGCAGTGCCTTTTCTCAGGTTAGGGCTGTATGTCTCTTGTGCCCTATCCCTGGGCTTCTCTCAGGGTGTGACACTCCTGGGCCCTCAGATCCATGCAATCAAAAGTGTAGGATGTTAACTCTATGGGCAGCTTTGGGCCAACAGGGATAGGAGCTAATGCCTTCCTTCCACTTTCATCATCTGAAGACAGTCCTGAGATGCGTTTCAGTTTCATAAAGTGACTCAGAAGTCCCACGGGATTGAGCAACCAGTCACTCATGGTGGTGGCCAGTTGAATAATGTCTCCTTGCCTTGGGTCTCTCCTTCCCATTTCACCTCCCGAGGCCCTCATTCCTGATTTCTGGCATTACATTCTCAACTAAACAACCCCACTGTGAACTTTTCTCTCAGGTTCTGTGGCTGGGGGGCCAGGGGTAGGGGATGGTGCGGGCAGGTTAAGAAAACCTGCTCCTCTCGCTATGCTCCCATTATGGTAAATAGCATCCCCAACAACACTGTTTCCAGGAAAGCATCTGGGAAGAAAGTCTACTCCTCCTTTCCCTTCTTCATCCCCCTGCCTAGCCCTCAACCACACACTCACACACACAACAATCAGCTGATTTTCTTCCCATTGGATCTACTCAACTTCCCGTTGAGTCAACCTTACTTCCTCTTGATTTGACTTTATTTCCTGCAGATTCTTCTTTACTTCCTATTGATTCAACCTTACTTTCTGTTGATTTGACTTTACTTCCTATAGCTTATTCTTTACTTCCTATTGATTATACTTCCCTAATAGCTTTTTCAGCAGCTCATTTCTTACCTCCCGGCTGCCACTGCCTTTGTTTGAACCACCATCATCCCTCTCTCAGCACACAGCAACCATCCTGATGGTCTCTCTGCCTCCAGCACTCTACAAGGCCAGATCTCAGAGAAACTTGTATAGTCTGCCCTGGAGCTGGCACTTTATCCCCAGGGCAGTGACCTGTTCAGATTCCTGTTGTAGAAGATCTTACTTGGTAGAGGGCATGATAAGAAGAGTCTAGGTACAGGGAGATAATTTAGCCTAAATAATTTAGTGCAATTAAGTCTAATATGAGGCTGCTACCAGGAGACTAGGAAAGAGGTGGTACAATCCCAAGGAGCAGCAAATTTGGCAGTAAAGGTTTTGAGTTCACTCTCCATCTCCTGTATCCTGGGATTCCTGTAACTCATGACATTGCACCTCCAGGATTTCAGCAGGAGGGAGCAACCTTGCAGAGTGTGACAAAGCAAGCACATTTGGCATGGGGGACTAACAAATCCACTGTGAGCCAGCATCTTGTCCTCAAATAAAAGTGCTGCTTCATCTCTAGGCAGGGCATAGAGCAGCCAAAGGGAGTTAAGTAATAAACTGCATAATGACCATAGACCCACTCCAGTTCTCTCTGTGAATCATCCCAGCACCAATACCCTCAGCTTTGGTGCTGATGAACAACTGTTCCAATCTGGAGACCGGAAGCCTGAAGTCAGCTGTTTATTCATCAATGTCACCCACAGGTTCTTGGAGGTGGGAGATCTAGAAAAGGCTTGCTACGGTTAAACCCAATATACAATACACTGTTTATTTAGGGACTAATAAAGGCTGTCTAGGGTTCTCTTTTTTCCACACTAACAGTTTCATGCCAACCATCATATTTAACACTCATAACCCTCTGAAGGGGCATTATTTTTCATTTTACAGATGCAGAAACTGCAGCTCAGAGAAGCGAGTAAGTTTATTAGGCTCAGAGGAAAGTATGCCTCTCTCCATACCTACTACATCACACTGAAATTTCTTTTTAATCCTTTTCTTCAAAATTACATGAGGCTGGTCAGAAATTTCCCTGCATGGAAAGAACTGGTTATAATCATCAACCTATTTTTCAAAGGTTGTATGTATTTTTTTACATACAGCCAAAGGGCTTCTTCCCGTTCATCAAAAGCCCTCAAGGCTGTTTAAATGCTCCTATCCAAGAAGACCCCTGGGACCTGTCCAGGCCACACAAACCACTTCTACTCCAAACTTTCATAGCATCTAAGCTGTGTTCATCCTGTTTTGTGTGTGGCTTTTTTCTTTCTTTTTTTTTTTTTTTTTTTTTTTTTTTTTTTTTTTTTTTTTTTGAGTCAGAGTCTCATTCACTCAGGTAGCCCAGGCTGGAGTGCAGTGGTGAAATCATAGTTCACTGTAGCCTCGAAATCCTGGGCTTAAGTGATCTTCCTGCCTCAGCCTTTCCAGTAGCTAGGACTACAGGCATACACCACTATGCCTGGCTAAGTTCTTTTTTTTTTTAGACAGAGTCTCACTTGTCGCCCAGGCTGGAGTGCAATGGCACAATCTCTGCTCACTGCAACCTCCACCTCCCAGGTTCAAATGATTCTCCTGCCTCAACCTTCCAAGTAGCTGGGATTACAGACATGCACCACCACACCCGACTAATTTTACATTTTTAGTAGAGATGGGGTTTCACCATGTTGGTTAGGCTGGTCTTGAACTCCTGACCTCAAGTGATCCACCCACCTTGGCCTCCCAAAGCACTGGGATTACAGGCATGAGCCATCGTGCCCAGCCTTTTTTTTGTTTTTTTCTTTAATTTTGTAGAGATGGGGTCTCACCCAGACTGTTCTCAAATTTCTGGCCTCAAGCAATCCTCCCTCCTCAGCCTCCTAAAGTGCTAGGATCACAGGTATGAGCCAACACACCTGGCCCCTTTGGTTCTTGATGGTCAGCATGCAGTTTAAAATTTGGTAGTTATTTATTTCTGGAATTTTCCATTTAATATTTTTGCGCTGCAGTTGACCATGGATAACTGAAAATGTGGAAAGCAAAACCACAGCTTTAGTAGAAACTGTCAGTTTTCCAAAGTGGTTGAATAAATGTATACTTAACAAAATATGAAAATCCAGTTGTTCACATTCTTACCAACACTTAGTATTTTCTCTTTTTCGTTTTAGCAATTCTGGTAAGTATGTAATATTGATGTCTAATATTGGTTTTAAACTGCATTTTCCTGATGTCCAGTGAGGTAGAGCTTATTTATGTTTATTGTGTATCTGGATAACCCTTTTGGTGAAGCTCTTGTCTGAGTGTTCTGCCCACCTATATATTGGGTTGCTTGTCTTTTTCATGTTGGTTTGTAAGAGTTCTTTACATATTCTGAATACGAGTCTTTTTTCTGACACATGTAGTGCAAATATCTTCTACTACTTTGTAGAAGAAGTAGGTTGCCTTTTCATTCTATTAATGGTGTGTCATGACGAGCATCTTTCATTTTATCCAAATTTAGTCCAGATTTATAAGATTTTCTTTTATGGTTAGTGATTTTATGTCCTCCTTAAGAAATCTGCCTACTTCAGGATTATGAATAGGTTCGATCACGTTTTCCTTTAAAAGGTAAAAATCTTTCTTGTTTAAATCTGCAATCCATTGTACATTGTGTGAGGTAAGAATTGAGATTCATTTTGGTCCATGCATATATGGCTGGGAAGGCCAACCTTTCCCCCACTGCTTGTGGTGTCTCTTTTCTAGGTCTGTTTTGGGCTTTCTATGCTGTTCCATTGTGGAGTTTTTCTATCCTTGAGCCTACCAAGCTGTTTGTTTTTTTTTTTTTTTTTAGACAAGAGTCTCACTCTGTCCCCCAGGCTGGAATGCAGTGGTGTGATCTCAGCTCACTCTAACCTCTGCCTCACGGGTTCAAGTAATTCTCCTGCCTCATTCTCCCAAGTAGCTGGGATTACAGGCATGTGCCACCACGCCCAGCTAATTTTTGTATTTTTAGTACAGACAGGGTTTCAAAATGATGGTCAGACTGGTCTCGAACTCCTGACCTCAGGTGATCCACCCGCCTTGGCCTCCCAAAGTGTTGGGATTGTTTGATATGAATTCTAAATTTCTTTTCAAAGAATCAATATGTCAGTATGTTCAATTCTTTGCCTTCTACTTTCAAACTTAACTTCGTCATAAAGCAAGCTTTTTCGATTACCTACTCCACCCTGACTCATTCTGATTACCTGCTCTGTCATAACCATTTTTCCTGCCAAACCACTCACCCCTGTCATTCTCTTTAAATTAGCCAATCAGAATTAGTTTAGCCTGTGCAGTCTAACCCTAGCCAACAGGGAAACGACACAGCAGCAGGGGCCACGTGTATCAGGGATAAGAACCCCTTCACCTCCCTTGTCCAAGTGTGCACTCACCATTGCTCCATCTGTGAGGGTGCCCCTTCTATAGAAGTACCTTGCCTTGCTGAGAATTAAAAAGAAAATTTTATGGTCAAGTGCTATTTCTTTTGCGGCACCGAAACTTTATTTGTAACAGGATTACAGGTGTGAGCCACCGCGCCCGGCCCATACTGTCTTAATTATTGTAGCTTTTTATCTGGTAATCCTCCAGGTTTGTTCTACTTCCAAATGGCCTTGGCTGTTCTTGGTTCTTGCAGTTCCATATGAATTTTACAACCACCTTGTCAATTTCTGACAAGAACAACAAAAAAAGATTAAACTTGCTGGGATGTTGATTGGGATTGCTTTGAGTGATGGCTTTATAATACTGAGTGATCTGATCCATGATATATTGAATCATTCCATTTATTTAAGTTTCCTTTCTATAATGTTTTGCAAATTTCAATATACAATCTTATGCATATTTTGTTATATTTATATATGAATAATATGCTATTTTAATAGTACCTTTAAAATTTTACTTTCTGTTTCTTGCACATAGAAATACTATTGCATTTTTTGTATATTGGTTTTATATCCAGCAAGATGGTTGCTTAAGTTTCAAAGCATGTGTCTTATTTCCCCAACAGGCTGTAATTCCTAAAGGAGATCTTGGCACTGGGCTCCCAGTTTGACATACCCTAACTCCCTCACCAGTCCTTGAGATAGGTACGAATAGCGCCAGTTTAAAGATACAGTAACAGTATCATCAATGACTCAATTTGCTGAAGGTCACATGGCTTTTTGTGCATGACAGAGCCCAAGGCCAATGCTGGAATGTCTGATTCCAAAGTCTATATTCCTTATGCTACAGCAGACAGGGTGACTGATATTGTACCTGAGTAAATTTCTCTTTCCTCGGCACTGAACTAGGGACACAGAAGGTGCTTAGTTGTTTTTTGCACAAGGGCAAAAACCTTTCAAACTCATCGCTTACTTTCTCATTCTCTGTTTTCCATGAGAGCAACATGTGCACGCCAAGTTGCCAAGTTCCTCCTTTAAAGAGAGTAACTCTGGACAAAGCGCTTGGGGCTTTAATTTTGCTGCTCTCTCATGTTGCAGACTGAATTTTGTCTGAAAACTATCCTTTCTGCTCCCAAAGGCTTTCACCTTGTGTTACAGACACAGAGCACTGGGCACTTTGTTGGGAGTGGGGACTGGTCAGGTAACTGGATGCACAGAGGGAGAAAGAGGTTATTCAAGGCAGGGAGGAAAGGGAGTTGGGAGGCAAGAAACAAGGAACGGAATCCACCTCTGACCACTTTCTGTACCCACTTTCTGTACCAAGAGCTGGTGCGAAATTTTGGGAGGTGGGTGGTTTTTAGGAGCTCAGGGGCACAGAACTGAGTTCCTCATGGTCACTTCCTGGCACATTAGCACATTTTGTCAGAGGCATTTGAACCAGAGAGACTCCATCTTGAATAGGGGCTGGGTAAAATAAAGCTGAGACCTACTGGGCTACATTCTCAGGAGGTTACGCATTCTTAGTCACAGGATGAGATAGGAGGTTGGCATAAGATATAGGTCATAAAGACCTGGCTGATAAAACAGGTTGTGATAAAGAAGCCAGCCCCAACCCACCAAAACCAAGATGGTGATGAAAGTGACCTTTGATTGTCTTATTTGCTCATTATGTACTAATTATAATGTATTAGCATGTTAAAAGACACTCCCACCAGTGCCAAGACAGTTTGCAAATGGCATGGCAATGTCAGGAAGTCACCCTATATGGTCTAAAAGGGGGAGGAACACTCAGTTCCAAGGATTGCCCACCCCTTGTTTAGCATATAATCAAGCAATATGTATCCTTAGTCCAGCAGCCCAAGCTGCTGCTCTGCCTATGGAGTAGCCATCTTTTATTCTTTTACTTTCTTAAGAAAGTTGTTTTCACCTTACAGTATGGACTCACCCTGAATTCTTTCTTGCGTGAGATCCAAGAACCCTCTGTTGGGGTCCGGATTGGGACCCCTTTCCGGTAACAGTTTCAGGCAAGATACTCCTTTGGTATCTCATTATTTCTCTCCATTATTCTGTCGATGTTATGGAGTATCCAACCTAGTGCTTATGCATCCTCCCAAATTCCCTTCTAATATTTGCTTGGATGTATAACTTTTTAAAAAATAATTTGAGGAGTGTGGTTTTAAAAATTACATGAATGGGATTTTTTCAACAAATCTGATTACGTTTTTCACTTGCTTCCTTTGACAGGTGCTTTTGCAGTCTATCCAGGTGGCTCCACATAAATACAGTTTGCTCCTTGTAACTACTGTAGTATCCTCTTCCCTCATAGGAATATACCACATTTTACTTATCCATGCCTACAGGTGCAGATTGCTTACTTTCTGCTCTCTTTGTGACATTCATTCATTTCCTGATTCACAAACATCTGTTGAGTGCTTTTATCCTTCAGGCAGTAATCCAGATATTGGGGCTAAATTATACTAAATTGAACACCCTTATAGCAACTATTACTCTGGGGATTACACCTTTGAGTGGGACTGCTGGGTCAAAGGAGGTACACATACTTAATCTCAGAGTCCTGCCAGATGGATCTCCAGAAAGCCTGTATCCGTTACCCTCCTACCACCTATGCCTGCAGGTTTTTATTCTTTGCAGACTCCCCAGAATTCAGTATTAGATGACTTCCTATTGTTTTTCAATGTGATGGGTGTGACATGGTATTATGTTGCTTTAATTTGCATTTCTTTGACTAGTGTTATAATTAAACACCTCTTTTCAAGCAATGGGGTTTCTCCATCTGAATTTTCTTTATAGACTTTGTGATTTCCTTTAGATTTTTTGTCTTTATATTGCTGATATAGAAAAGCTCTTGGAATGCTCTGGATGTTAATTCCTCACAGGTTTTAGATACTGCAAATACATTTCCCTGTCCTGGTACCTGCCTGTCATTTTTGCTGATAGTTTTCTTCCCATTTTTTTTTCCTGTAAGCTTTCTTTTTTTTTCTTGTATCTTTCTTTCTTTTTTTTTTTTTTTTTGAGATGGAGTTTCACACTTGTCCCCCAGGAAGGAGTGCAGTGGCACCATCTCGGCTCACTGCAACCTCCGCTTCCCAGGTTCAAGCGATTCTCCTGCCTCAGCCTCTTGAGTAGCTGGGATTACAGGCACCCGCCACCATGCCCAGCTAATTTTTTTTTTTTTTTGTATTTTTAGTAGAGACGGGGTTTCGCCATGTTGAGCAAGCTGGTCTCGAACTCCTGACCTCAGGTGATCTGCCCAGATCAGCCTCCCAAAGTGCTGGGATTACAGGCGTGAGCCACTGCACCCAGTGTCCTGTATGCTTTCTAATTTGAGGGTTTGTTAAGGAGATTCTTCTGCACTCCTGAGTCACAAACATATATATTGTTTTGCCTCTCATGTGTGCCTCTTTAATCCATTTAGAGTTTTTGTTTTGGGGTTTTGTTTTGTTTTTAAAACATTATGAAGGATAGGAACCTAGCTTTCTCCATATAGTAAGGCAGTTTCCAAAATACTGTTTATTAAAAGGCTCATGCTTTCCTCATTAGATGATACCTTGATCTTATACGTAATCTTCATATATACTGGGTTCACTCCTCTATTCCTTTGATTTATTTGTCTGTTGTTGGAAAAATTGTGCCTCATTTTATCATTATAGCTATTAGAATATTTTTTAAATGCATAAGGAACACCCTCTTTGCTCTAACTTTGCTGCTAGAAGAACTCTATTCTTCCATAAAAATTTAGAATATGTCAAGTTTTTATTGTGATTGGAATCACACTGAATTTGTCGACCACTTTGGGGGAAAACTGACATCTTTACAATACTGAGTCATCACATCCATCCAGGTGAAGCAATCTCATTGCCCAAGGCATCACTCGAAGTTCTTTGTTTCATAACCAAGAAAACTAAGGAGCGAGAACACCAAGGGTGAGGTTGGAGCAAAAGTTTAGTAAGCGAAAGAAGAAAGTGTAAGAGTTAAAGAAAGAGGAAAGAAACAGGAAATCTGGCTGGCAGTTAAAGACAGGTTTTCTTTAGATAGAACCTGAGAGGGGCTCCTGGCCGATTTTGGTGAGAAGCACTTTCTCTTACAGACTGTAGGGAAAAGAAAGATCACACCGTTACTGTGTCTATGTAGAAAAGGAAGACATAAGAAACTCCATTTTTATCTGTACCCCGAACAATTGTTTTGCCTTGAGATGCTGTTAAGTGAGTCTTCTGCTACTTTGTTAGAATTTTTTTTTACATATTCTGGATCTGAGCACTTTGTCAGTTCTGTACATTGCAAATATTTTCTCCTCCTCTGTGGAATTTTACTTTCTTTAATGAAAAGAAGTTCTTAATCTCAGGAAATCCAATTCACCAATGTTATTAGGGAAGAATTTAAGGTAGAGTTTAGTGGCTCCTTGTGCTACCCTCCACCCCACTCTGGGTGGCCCAATGAGCTTCTGCCATTTCCCAGTATAAAGTTTCTTTCTGGACAGCAGTTCATTCATTCAAGTATTTCTTAAGCATCTCCTGTGTGATAGGCTCTCTCCTGGCTGTGTAGGATTCAATGAAACAAAACAAAAGCTTTGCCCTTATAGAGCTTACATTCCAATAGGGAGTTAGAAAAGCATAAGTCTGAAATCTTCAATGTGAGTAATGAAATAAATCATCAAGACTGCTGAGTGGGCTGAGCTGGGATTAGACATGATGAATGTATAAAATCAGAAAGATGCTATGACCTTCTCCAGCGGCACTCAGAAGCCTGGGAAGAGATAAAGCCGGCAATAGAGGGTTGGAAATTAAAATGAGGAAAAAAAACAGCAACTCTTTGGCTTGATTTTCAAGCAATATATTCTAATCTCCAGAGGTTATTGCCACAACTGTCCTGTTCAATTTTAACACAATATAGCAATGCCCAGACTAATCCAGTGGTCAGCTTTTTGGCTCAAACAGAAACTAGGAAATGAAAAAAGATTTTAGTGAGGTCACTAAGCTTTAGGAAAAATGGGTGTTATCCAGTCTTTGCCATCCCTAGCCTCTCACTCAGATAAGATCACGTAAAATTAGACAACAGATTAGGAGAATGAAGATGCACAGAAACCATCAGAAAGTGATGCTGACAGGAAGAGAAGAGAAAGTAGATGAGCACCTTGCAAGGCAAATGGAGCTAAGAAATACAGGAGTCGGGGGAGCACAGACTTCAACTCTTAAGGGGTGAGCAGCCTGATCAGGGGATGTATTCAGCCTCCTTGTGAACATTTCCAAATCATTACATGGTGCAATAACTTGACATGATAGAGCCCAGAAAAGAAGATTTATTTACATTTAGTCTACTACCTTTATGAACTCAAGGATAGATGTGATGTTGTCCTCTAGAGGGAGAATTCTCTGCCCCACCCCCTACTGCCAATGATATTTTTAAGCTGTCAAAAATGGAGAAAAACTTCAGTTATCATGAATATAAACCACACAATCAGTAGTTCTTAACTTTTAGAGTCTTAGACCCTCTCCCTAGAAAAAGAAGTCGTTTATTTACATATAAAGGAAATTTTGCACAAATTACAGGACTCTGATGCCTAGCTTTGAACTTCAAGCTGCAATCTCTGACTTTTATTTATTAGTGATAAAAAAAAAATAAATACTGTTACTATTTTTGTTCCACTTTGCCAAAGTTAGTGAATCTTCCATGATACCCTCTCAGTTATATTTCTTAATAACAATGAGCTTAAAACCCATGTTTCTAAATACAGTGTAATCCTGGTTAATCTTCCCCAGCTCCACTTCATTGCTGAGTAATTTATGCAGGGCTCTATTTATTCACCTGTTCAGCGCACCACCCTGTGGCCTCATCCACCTGGAGACACCCTGGCCTGATCTCAGCTTCCTCCCATCCTCAGGCCTGTGGACCCAGGCCACAGCATGCCTCCTGCCCAGGTGCACCTGACTGCTGAATCCCTGCTTCCCACCTCTACCCAAATTCCCCAACAGTTTTCCTAATTCCAATTTACTTATTAAATGTAAGAATAATGTCCTCCTTTATGGAGAGGTACTGTGACATCATCTCTGCCCAGAGTGTACTTGAACAGCAGCGCTGATTCTCCAGGAGAGTTTCCAGGACTCGACAGTCACTGAAAAGCTCTCCGTGCAGCTTTTAGGCGATTTAATGTCTACATATTATAGCTCATGTCTCTGCTCTTATGGGAGCCTCTCAGGCTCTGCTCAGAGCCCATTTGCTTGCACAACACACAGAATACTAAGAAATTCATGAATTTTTTGTTGACAAAGATTAAAAGCAAAATGTATAAGCAAAATGAAGAATGCTGGCATATATGGGGATATGAGTAACACTACATTGTGTGTGTTTGTGTGTGTGTGTGCACGCATGTATGTCATCTTTGAAATCCAGGGCACATTTCACACATATAGTATATCTCAATATAGACCGACCACATTTCACATGTTCAATAGCCACATGTGGACAATGGTCACATATTGCATGGCACATCTTTAGAAAGTTAATCACACAAAGCCCTTATATATAAGGGCTCTTAGAGGAATTACTCCATCAAGAAGTGAATCTAGGAAGGAAAAATAGATATAAGAAGTAAATGTACAATGATATCATCTAAGATAGTGGAGTAGAAGAAAACAGCCTTCACCCCCAGACAACAAAAAAAAAATATAGATAGTTATCCACAAACCAAAATAGCCTTGGAACGGCTCAAAAGCCCATTATCCAGCACTTTGGGAGGCCAAGGCAGGCGGATCACGAGGTCAAGAGATCAAGATCATCCTGGTCAACATGGTGAAACCCCGTCTCTACCAAAAATACAAAAATTAGCTGGGCCTGGTGGTGCCTGTAGTCCCAGCTACTCAGGAAGCTGAGGCAGGAGAATCACTGAACTCAGGAGGCGGAGTTTGCAGTGAGCCAAGATCACACCACTGCACTACATCCTGGGGGATAAAGCGAGACTCTATCTCAAAAAAACAGAGAATACCTGCACAGAAAAGATTGCTTGTGAGACTGGCAGAACAGAGATGCCAGAAAATGGTTAGAAACAAAGAAGAAAGGCAGAGGCTACTGGCATCAGCCGTATAGTAGAAGCCATCCTGTTCCCAACAGCCTGCTTCTCAGGGTGTAACTGCATCTTCTGCCTTGAGGTTGAACAACAGCCATTTTCACTGGTGAATCTGAGAGAGAAAAAACCCTTGGGTAGGGTTTTCCCCGCCCAAGAAACAGCTGTTGTGTGGCTTCAAGACCACAGCCACCACCACCCCTTGGGTATGACCCTGACACGTGAGCCACAGCTGCCCCACGGGTGAACACACTCCAGACACCAGGCTCTGTGGCTGCACTGCACCCACCCATGTGTCAGACACCAGAGACATAGCCATAGAACAAGCTTACACCCCAGAGCCCAGAATCAAGGTCTCTCTGCACATGTACGTGCCTATGCTTCAGGCATCAGCTCAGCTGCCACAGAGAACTAGGCCCTGCCCTGACCCCGGAGCCACTGTAACTCTGACCATGTCTGTGCTCCCATTCTTGGCTGACACTTTACAAGCACTCACATCTCATATATTGTTACCAATGCAGCATCAGGGGTGCCTTCTCCCAGGCACCAGCAGACCCCAGAGCCATAGTCCCTCCACACATACCCAAGCTTCAGATCTCAGCTCTATGGCTACTCCAGGGTACCATTCATCAATACTGATGCCACTGCCAATGCAAATCGGCCCACAAGCTGGACCCAGTACCAAAAGGGAACTCCTCTCCACAACTTCCCCAGTTGGAGAAAAAGAAGTTGAGAAGATCTTAGCAGCTATTACCAGTGAAACCCAACAATCTTCACCACCACTGCAGACATCCACGCTGTTGGCCACTTGCAATCTTCAGCAACATCAACACCTGAGCTGACAGAGCTGCACAGAGACACTGTCTGACAACAGTGGCACCCTCACTAGTGTCAGAACTGCTACATAGCATCCAGGAAGTGCCTTCACACCTCCAAGTAGAAGAAGGTCTTTCCACATTGAAACTAGCCCATAAAGTCTGGAAGGGATTGATCTTAACAAATGTGCAGAATTCAACATAAGGCAACAAGAAACATGAAAAGCCAAGAATACATATCACCATGTATTAGTCCATTTGCATTTCTATAAAGGAATACATTAGGCTGGGTATCTTATATAACAAAAAGAGGCTCATTTTGGCTTATGATTCTTCAGACTGTACAAGAAGCATGGCACCAGCACCTGTTTCTGGTGAGGGCTCAGGAAGTTATTTCACATGGCAGAAAGCAAAAGTGGAGCAGATATATTACTTGGCAATAGGGGGAGTAAGGGAAAGAGGGAGGTCTCATACTTTTTTAAATAACCAGGTCTCATATTAACTAATAGAGCAAGAACCCGCTCATTACCATAGGGTGGGCACCAAGTCATTCATGAGGGACCTGCCCCCATGATCTAAAACCCCTCTCCAGGCCCCACCTCCAACATTGTGAATTACACTGCAAAATAAGATTTGGAGGGAACAAATATCCAAAATATATTATTCCTCATTGGTCCCCCAAATCTCATCATGTCTTTCTCATATTGCAGAATACAATGATCCATTTCCAGTAGTCTCCCAAAGTCTTAACTTTTTCCAAACATCAACTCAAAAGTCTCATCTGAGATTCAAGGCAAATTCCTTAGAGTTATGAGGCTGTGTGATCAAAAATAAATTATTTACTTCCAAGATACAATGATAATATAAGCACTGGGTAAACATTCCCTTTCCAAAAGGGAGAAATCTGCCAAAAGAAAGGAACAACAGGTACCATGCAAGTCCAAAACCCAACAGGGCAGACATTAAACCTTAAAGCTCCAAAATAATCTCCCTTGACTCTATGTTCCACATCCTGAGCAAACTGGTGCAAGGGGTAGGACCTCCAAGCCCCGGGCAGCTCCATCCCCATGGCTTTGTTGGGTGCAGGCCATGTGGCTCTGCTTTCATGGGTTGGAGTAGAATGTCTGCAGCTTTTCCAGGCTGAGAGCATATTGCTGGTGGCTCTACCATTCTGGGGTCTGGAGGGTGTTAGCCCAGTTTGCACAGTTCTACCAGGTAGTCCCCTAGTGGAGACTCTGTATGGGGGCTCCAATCCCACATTTCTCCTCATCATTACCTTAGTAGAGGCTCTCTGTAGGGGCTCTGCCCTTGTGACAGGTTTCTACCTGGGCACCCAGGATTCCCCATACATCTTCTGAAATCTAGGTGGAAGCTGCCAAGTCTCCATAACTCTTGCATTATGCACACCTGCAGATCTAATACCATGTGGAAGCCCCAAGGCTTATGGCTTGCACTCTTTGGAGTGGTGACCCAAGCTGTACCTGGGGCTGTTTGAGCCAAGGCTGGAGCCTGTGCTGCAAGTATGTGGGGAGCAGCATTGCAAGGTAAGACAGCACAGGGCAATTGTGCCCTGGGCCTGACCCCTAAAACCCATCTGTCCTTTTAGGCCTCTGGGCTTGTGATGGGAGGGGTGGCCTGGAAGATTACTGAAATGCCTTTTCCCCATTTTACTGAATATTAGCACTTGGCTCCCTTTTAGTCATGCTAATCTCTCTAGAAGAGTTTGTTCCCCAGCCTGCATGGATCCTTCTCCTTTGGATTCCTCTCCTGAAGATGCTCTTTCCTTCTCTACCACATGAGCAGGCTGAGGATTTTTGCTCCCATATCTTACTGTAGGTTGTTAGAAGTAGCCATGCCACTTCTGGAATGCATTGCTGCTTAGAAACTTTTTCCGCCAGATATCCTAGGTCATCACTCTTAAGTTTAGTCGTCCATAAAGTCCTAGGACATGGATAAAATGCAGTCAAGTTCTTTGCTAGGGAGCAACAAGGGTGAATTTTGCTCCAGCCCCTAGTAAGTTTCTCATTTCCATCTGAGACCTTGTCAGCCTAGCCTTTACTGTCCATATTTCTATCTGCATTTTGGTCACAACCACTTAACCAGTCTCTAATAAGTTCCAAAGTTTCCCTTATTTTCCTATCTTCTTCTGAGCCCTCCAAACTCCTTCAATCTCTGCCTGTTACCCAGTTCCAAAGCCACTTTCACATTTTCAGGTATCTTTATAGCAATACCTCACTATTCAGTACCAATTTTTCTGTATTAGTCCATTTTGCGTTGTTATAAAGGAATGCCTGAGGCTAGGTAATTTATAAAGAAAAGAAGTTTATTTTGGTTTATGGTTCTGTAGACTGTACAAGAAGCATGGCACCAGTATCTGCTTCTGGTGAGGCCTCAGGAAGCTATTACTCTTGGTAGAAGGTAAAGGGGCACGTCACATGGTGAGAGGAAGCAAGAGATTGGGGAGAGGTCCCAGACTCTTTAACAAGCATATATCACATGAACTAATAGAGCAAGAACTTACTCATTACTGTGGGAAGGTTGCCAAACCATTCATGAGTGATCTTTCCCTGTGATCCAAATACCTGCAGGTCCCACCTTGAATATTGGAGATTACATTTTAACATAAGATTTAGAGGAGACAAATATCCAAAGTATGCCACACCACAAAACAAACAAAAAACCAATAATCTCCCAGTAGCTGACCCAAAAGAAATGGAGATATATAAACTGACTGACAAAGAATTCAAAATAATTGCTATAAGGAAGCTCAGAGAATTTCAATAAAAATACAGAAAAACAATTCAATTAAATCAGAGAAACATAAATGAACAAAATAGATTGAAATCATATACAAAAATAAACAGATTGAAATCATATGCAAAAATAAAAATTCTGGAGCTGAAGAATTTGGTGAATGTAATGTGAAGTGCAACAGAGAGCACCAACAGCAGAATTAATAAAGCAAAAGAAGAATCTGTGAATTCAAAGACAGGTTATATGAAAGTATACAGTCAGAGGAGAAAAAAGAAAAAAATTTAAAAATGAAGACAGCTTAAAGAATTTATGGGGCAGCATCAGGAGAAGAAATATTTAAATTATGGATGACCAAGAAGCAGAAGAGAAGCACAAAAAAAACCCAGAAAGCTTATCTAAAAAAATAAAAGCTTCCTGGCGCATAAGGGGCACCAAAGAAAATAAATAAACAAATAAATAAAAGTTAGAAATTTCCCAAATCTGGGGGAAGATATAAATATTGAGGTATAGGGAGATCAAAAGTCTCCAATCAAATTCAATCCAAATAAGACTGCACCAAGCCATATTATAATCAAACTGTCAAAAATCAGAGACAAAGAGAGGATCCTGAAAGCAGCAAGAAAAAAGAAGCATATCACATAAAAGAGGGCTCTAACAAGGCTGGCAGTGGATTTCTCAGAAGAAACCTTACAGGCCAGGAGAGAGTGGGATGATATAGTCAACGTGCTGCAGGGAAAAAAAAAACCCTGCAAAGCAATAATACTTTACCTGACAAAGCTGTCCTTTAGGGAATGATAAAGACTTCCCAGAAAAGAAAAGCTGAGGGAGTTTGTCAACCACTGGACATACCTTACAAGAAATGCTAAAGGGAATTCTTTAACCTGAAAGAAAAGGATGCTAACAAGTAACATGAAAACATATAAAAGTACGAAATTCACTGGTAAAAGTAAGTACAGAGTCAAATTCACAATACCCTAATACTGAAATGGTAGTGTGTAAATCACTTATATCTTTAGTATGAAGGTTAAGGCTAGGCATGGAGGCTCACGCCTGTAATCCCGGCACTTTGGGAGGCCAAGGTGGGCGGATCACCTAAGGTCAGGAGTTTGAGACCAGCCTGGCCAACCTGGTGAAACCCCATCTCTACTAAAAATACAAAAATTAGTCGCGTGTGGTGGCACATGCTTGTATTCCCAGCTACTCAGGAGGCTGAGGCAGGAATCGCTTGAACCCAGGAGGTGGAGGTTGCAGTGAGCTGAGATCATGCCATTGCACTCCAGCCTGGGTGACAAGAGTGAAACTCCATCTCAAAAAAAAGGGGGGGTGGTTAAAAGACCAAACTATTAAAAAGAATAACAACTACAACGATTTGTTAAGGGATACAGAATATAAAAATATGTAAATTATTACACAAACATATAAAATGTAGTTGGAGGGGCACTGGAGTAAAAGCATAGAGGTTTTTGTGATCAAGGTTAAGTTGTTATCAGCCTAAAATAGCCCATTGTAACTATTTGATGTTTTATGTAAGCCTATGGTAACCACAAAGCAAAAATCTATAGTAGATACACAAAAGATAAAAAGTAAAGAATCAAAGCATGCCACTAGAGAAAACCATCTAATCACAAAGGTAAACAGTAAGTGAGCAAGAAAGGAAGAAAGGATCCACAAAATAACCAGCGAACAATGAGCAAAATTACAGTAGTAAGTCCTTACCTATTAATAATTATCTTGAATGTAAATGGATTAAATTCTCTCATAAAAAGAGTGGCTGAATTGATTTAAAAAAAGAAAAAAAAACAGACTCAACTACATGCTACCTACAAGAGACTCACTTTGCCTTTAAGAACACACATAAATTGAAAGTGAAGGGATGGAAAAAGATATTTCATGCAAATGGAAACCAAAGGAGAGCAGAGATAGCTATATTTACATCAGGTAAAATAGACCTTAATTCAAGAGAACATTGACTACATAAAAAAAGAGACTAAGTTAAAAACTATAAAAAGAGATAAAGGTCATTATATAATGATAAATGAGTCAATTCATCAAGAAGATAAAACAATTACAAATGTATATACCCTCAGAGCATCTAAATATATAATGCACATATTAATAGACCTGAAGAGAGAGATAGACTGCAATACAATAATAGTAAGGGAACTTAATACCTCCACTTTCAACAATGGACAGATCATCCAGACAGAAAATCAATATAGAAATATTGAACTTGAGCTACACTTTAGACAAAATGGACCTAACAGACATATACAGAACATTCTACACAACATAAGCAGAATATATTCTCAAGAGCACAGAGAACCTTCTATAAGATAGATTATATGTTAGGCCATAAAACAAGTGTTAACAAATTTAAGAAAATTGAAATCACATCAGGTATCTTTTCCAATCACAATGGCATGAAATTAGAAATCAATAGGAGGAATTTTGAAAATTCACAAGTATGTGTAAATTAAACAACATGCTCCTAAACAACCAGTGGTTGAAGAAGAAATTACAAGGAAAATTTAAAAATATTTTGAAACAAATGAAAGTGGAAACACAACATATGATATATTATACCAAAACATGTGGGATGTAGCAAAAGCAGTTCTAAGATGGAAGTTTATAGCAATAAATGCCTACATCAAAAAAGAAGAAGGATCTTAAATAAACAACCTAACATCATACCTCCACAAACTAGAAAAAGAAGAAGAAATTAAGGTTCAGATTAGCACAAGAATGGAAATAATAAAGATCAGAGCACAGGTAAATGAAATATACTAGAAAAACAGTAGAAAAGATCAAGGAAACTAGGAGTTGATGTTTTGAAAACAGCAAAATCAACAGAGCTTTAGTTAGACTAAAAAAAGAGAAGACCTAAATAAACAAAATCAGAAATGAAAGATGAAACATTACAACTGATAACACAGAAATATAAAGGTTCATAAGAGCCTGCTATGAATAATGTTGTGCCAACAAATTGGATAAACTAGAAGAAATGGATGAACTCCTAGACATATATAACCTAGTAAGACTGAATCATGAAGAAATAGAAAATCTGAACAGAGCAATAACAAGTGAGAAGATTGAATCAGTAATAAAAAGTCTCCCATCAGAGAAAAGCCCCACAACCTGATGCTTCACTGCTGAATTCTACCAAACATTTAAAGAACTAATACCAACACTTCCCAAGTGCTCCAAAAAAATTGCAGAGGAAAGAATACTTCCAAATTTATTGTATAAGGCCAGCATTACCCTGATACTAAAGTCAGACAAGGTCACTGCAAGAAAAAAATATATTACAAGCCAATATCCCTGATGAATATAGATGTAAAAATCCTCAACAAAATATTAGCAAACCGAATTCAACAGCACATTAAAAGGATCATTCATCATTATCAAATGATATTTATCCCAGGGATACAAGGATAGTTCAATGTACACAAACCAATAAAAGTAACACATCACACTAACAGAATGAAGGACAAAAACCATATGATCATCTCAATAGATGCAGAAAAGGCATTTGACAAAATTGAATATCCTTTCAAGGTAAAAACTCTCGACAAATTAGGCCTAGAAGGAATGTACCTCAATACAATGAATCATATATGACAAGTCTACAGCTAACGTCATGAACTGAATAGTAAAAAGTTTAAGGCTTTTTCCCTAAGATCAGGAACAAGAGAAGGATGCTCACTCTCACTGCTTCTAGTCAGCACAGAACTGGAAATCCTAATCAGAGCAACAGGTAAAAGAAAGAAAAGGCATCCAAAAGAAAAGGAAGAAGTTAAATTGTCTCTGTAGAGGACATGATCTTTTATGTATAGAAAACTCCTAAAGATTCCATCCAAAAGCTGTTAGAACTGATAAATGAATTCAGTAAAATTGCAGGATACAAAAACCAACATACAAAAATCAGTAACATTTCTATACACTAACAACGAGCTATGTGAAAAAGAAATTTTAAAAATCCCATTCACAATAGCTACAAAAAATAATAAAATACTTAGGAATAAATGTAAGCAATGAGGTGAAAGATCTGAATACACAAAACTACAAAATACCCATGACAGAAACTGAAGAAGACACAAACAAATGGAACAATATCTCATGTTCATAGATTGAAGGAATTAAAATTATTAAAATGTTCATCCTACTCAAAGCAACCTACATATTCAACGCAATCCCTACCAAAATTCCAACAACACTTTCACATTAACAGAAAAAATAATCCTAAAATTCATATGGAACCACAAAAGATCTGAATAGCTAAAGCATTTTTGAACAAAACAGAAAAACAAAAACAAAGCTGTAGGCATCATAGCATCAGTAGGACAGTAACACCCAAGGTGTGGAGTAATCTCAGGATTGAGAAATGTTTCCAATACAAATGTAGGTCAACTTTAACTTGCCTCTGGCAAATGGCAGCCACAGTTGTAGCTCAAAGTGTCCAGTGCAATTCTATCACATCTTGGTCACTGGCTAGCTTGGCAGAATCAACTGTTCGCTGCATTTTGAGTAGGGGTTGTGAGTTGTGTTTTTCATTTGTGTTTTCTGTGGGTATCAAGGGTAGCATGGGGGTTAGTATAGGTCCTTGCTACCCAGAGGTGATTTATAGACCATTAGTACCTGCCTCAACTCCGAGGATATGAATATGTTACAAATTCAGAATCTTGAGAATCGCCTCAACCCTACCAAATTAGAATCTGTATTTAAATAAAATCTCCATATACACCTTAAAGTTGGAGAAGCTTTAAGTTTCTTAGAACTGTTAATTTTAAAGAAAGAGATGATAGCTATGTAGTGGGCAGAGTAGGATCAGTCCCTAATTTCTACTTGAAATATCCTTGTCCCAGATTCTCCATTAATTTAGAGATACCATTTCATCCCTTATGAGTAAAGGCTACAACATCTTTTTTACCCTGAACTCACTTGATCAGCAGCCTTAATTATTTCAACTATGGCCCAGACCTAGGAATTAAAAAAAAAAACAACAAAAAAACAGGCTGGGCACGGTGGCTCATGCCTGTAATCCCAGCACTTTGGAAGGACAAGGTGGGAGGATCACCTGAGGTCGGGAGTTCAAGACCAGCCTGACCAACATGGAGAAACCCCGTCTCTACTAAAAATACAAAATTAGACAGGCGTGGTGGCGCATACCTATAATCCCAGCTACTCAGGAGGCAGAGGCAGGAGAATCGCTTGAACCCAGGAGGTGGAGGTTGCAGTGAGCCAAGATCGCGCCATTGCATTCCAGCCTGGGCAACAAGAGGGAAATTCTGTCTCAAAAAACAAACAAACAAAACACTCCAGGCATGGATGCCTTAATAGCTACATATATATCACAGATTCTGTATTTTACACATTAGCAAGATCTCAGAACCTTATGATTCCAATAAACTTAGGGCTATGGATCCCTGACCACAAAGGATTGGAAGCAGCAAAGTAGGGCAAAGGGAAAGAAGTAAAATATGGAGTTGGGGTGAAGTTTACAATAAGAATTGATGGTAGAAAGAATAGCTTTCACATTTTCGTAGGTATTTAGATTCATAAATCTGTGCACACATCAAAAACAGTCACTCAGATCTTAGAGAAACTGTACTTAACCCCGCCTACATGTTAGAATCACCTACTTTTCTCAAGCCTCAATCTCAGAGATTCTGATCTAATTGGTTTGGAGTGGGATCCAGGCGCAGGTGTTTTATTAAAGCTTCCCAGGTGATTCTTAGTGGTTTAGGGTCAGTCATCAAAGGGCCCAGAGGCCTAACCACCTGAGTAGCCTCTAAATAGGCTCTTTCCAGCTTGCTATAATCATTGACAATCAAGGACCCCATGGCTGGTTAGGATGACCTTGGTTACTAGGATTTTCTTTTAAGAGGAAAACACTCTATATATTAGAGGTGATTTTGACAGAAAATAAGATAGCCTGGAAGTAAATGATACATAAACACCAATATAAGTCCTGTGTTATAGTTGGAGAAATCTGGAGGGCACTGGTGTGTTGAATCAGACACCCCCTATCTCTCCCTCTTGACCCTCCCTCCATATAGCCCAACATTTACCATGCCCATGAATCACCTGGGGGTCTTGTTCCAACACAGATTCTGACTCAGTAGTCTTGGGGGAGGCTCCAGATTCTGTCATTCTTATGAGCTCCAGGTGATGCTACTGTAGCTGGTCCAGGGACCACACTTTGAGTCAAGGTCATCCTGATGGCCTTGACTACTCCTCAACCCCTTCTTTGGAACCCAAACAAGAAGAATGGCTTCCACGAATTCCACTGGGGTCCTTGATCTAGAGCCACTGTACCCAAAACTGTAGGCTTTCCTGAACTAACATCATATATTTTGTCCATCTCTTTTCTTCACTATTCCCTCCTCCCACTAGGCAATGTTATGGGAGGGTTGGGGCCTACTGAGTTAGAAACAAGCTTAGAGAGCAGGTAGTTTGGCCCATTCATTACAAAACTATGGCACTGAGGCCAAGTTGCAAAGGACTGGCCAAGTTCACAGGTGATCGTGGTAAAGGCAAAACTAGATCTAAATCAGGACATGAACGTATCCATTAAGGATTCTGTCAAAATGATTGCTTCCTGTAGCTTTCTGCGTGAAACATCCATTTGCTTATCCTCAGGGAAATCAGACTAACAAAGACTCGGAAAGGAACATAAAATTCTAAAGCTAGGTTTATGGCCTTTATAACCCTTAGATGGGGCAGATAACATGCCATGGAGGCTCAGAAACAGCTCTGAGACTATGCAATAGCTACTGTTTCCCCTCTTGTGGAATGTTCCCTTAAAAAAGCTCAAGGGCTCTATAAGTTGCCCAGTGAACTCCACAGACATCCTTAATTCATTTTCATTTATTGGAACCCTCTCTCAAATAATTTTCTAAATCTCACACAATAATGATATATATTCTTGCTCAATATTAAGAAGCCCTCATGCAAAACTGAAGAAATAAATTGTTCTTACAAAAGAAGGAAAAAGGAATTATATTCCCAGAACATTCTGCTTACCCAGACACACGGATCTGATTCTTGCTCCATTGTTTGTAGCATTCTGGATCCTAGGGCCATTGATGAGGCTGGGTCAGTGGCCACACTGGCTCCTGGGTACCCCTTCCCTGGCCACAAAAGTCCATCCCAGCAGCACTATTTAAACTGGACTTGTTATTTCTCACCTCAAAGCTCTAGCCTGGGCTGAGACCTCCCCAGCAGAGCTTATTTGCAAGCTTTTCATCTTGCTCTGTGGCTATCTGAGTCTGAAGTCAAGCGAGACTCCCTCTCAAAAAAAAAAAAGCCATTCCCAGGCAAATCAGCATGAAACCTTTAAGTCTGCATATTACATATTAACACCACTAAGGGCTACAGTGGAAAAGAGGTTTGCTGAGCTCAAGGGCCCTCACTCCACCCCCAACTTCCCTTGGATTTTCTCTTCTATGTCGTGTTCCTGGTAAATCCCATTATGTCTCGAGTACCTTAGGCCCTCTCAGCCCCTTCTTGGGAATTAGGCTCTCTGGATAGGCAAAGAGGCAGATACCCAGCTGCCAGGTGAATCAGATGTCCTCATCAGATCTCTTAATTTCACTTTTGTGATATTTCAAAGGATCACAGATTATTTTCTTAGTGCATGGTCAGAGAACCGGGAAAGAGCTAGAAGATGAGACACCAAACTCCATCCCATGGTGATGTTTGAACCAGGCTGGAACTCATTTCACATATTTTTCATTGTGCATGACTTTCTTAATTGCCTTAGTGGGAATGCGTTACTGCAAAATAAAGTGAAATTGTTTTCCTTGTTGCTTGTAATTTACAGAGGGGAGGTTTTGGTCATATAAACCAAGCACTTTTCAAATCCATTGATCTTAGGGTGGAAGGAGGGATTTCTTTTTAAGTATTCATTTCGAACTATGCTTTCACTAGTAAATTCAAAGCCCAAGGGGAAAGACCCATGATTCTCCATTTTGTGATAGCTATTAGATGTCCACAGCATCATCAGACCTGTGGAAAACGCATGCTTTGTGTATGGAAGAGGGAGAGGGAGCATCAGGAGTTATCCTTTGCCAAGAAGTGTACTCTGACACTCAAAGGCACAGGCTGGTGGAGATCATCCAGGGAACCCGGGAAAGCCCAGGCCTAACTCAGGCCCGCGCGGGTCTCTTCTGATCCCAGAAGATGAGGAGTGAGTCCTGGCTCTGGGCATCCTGGTGTGGACTGTGAGTTCCCAGCAGAGGCCCAGAGTCCCGGTCCGGCAGCCGAGGGAAGCGGCGGGGTCTTCCAGAAGAAGAAAGGGCCAAGGTCACCCCAGGTGCCTCTCCAGCAGCAGCGGAGGGCGGCGGTCGGGGTCGCTGCTGGCCGGGGCCTCGAGGAAGCCGCGGGCCAGCCGGGACTGGGTCTGCGTTCCCAGGCGCTGCCACCGTTCCAGGGAGCAAGTCAGGCCGGGACGCAGCGCCTGCGCGGGACCCTCACTTGCCACCAAGACCCCCCACAAACCCCGCCCCATCCTGCCTTACGCCCCGCCCCAAGGTCGTTCTCCCGACCCCAGGGTCCCGCCCCAAGGCCGTCCTCCCGCCCCGCCGCTTGGTGGCGGCCGCATGCTGCCCGGATATAAAGGGTCGGCCCCACTTCCCAGGGACCAGCGAGCGGCCTTGAGAAGCTCTGGCTCTTGCTTCTTAGGCGGCCCGAGGACGCCATGGCCGAGTGCCCGATACTCGGGGAGGAAGTCACCGACCACCCGGACCGCCTGTGGGCCTGGGAGAAGTTCGTGTATTTGGACGAGAGGCAGCGCGCCTGGCTGCCCTTAACCATTGAGGTACAGCCAGCTTTGGAGCAGATGGCGAGGCAGCACGGGCAGCCCCTAGGAGCTTGGGATGCCCTAGGAAGGGCGAGGACTCGAGGAGCACTCACTGTGGGGCAGGGAGGATCCCCACAGATGAAGCCACTTTGAGCCGGGCTCTGGGGGATGAATAGGAGTTCTCCAGGCAGGGAAGAAGGGTGGGAAAACCGCAAAGGAATGTCTGTCAAAGTGGGGGACCCAGTGCCTGTGACGTGTGACTATAATGTTGACTACAGAAGGGATTTTCCGGGCTTCGGGGTTCTAATCCTTAAAAATGGCTGTCTCTAAGTGACTCATCCATATGGCCGATTATCGGAATCATCTCAGGTGGGTCCCAGAAATCTGTATTTTTAAAAAGAACCCTCAGCAGTTTAGGGTCAACCAGGCATAGCAAGCACTGCCCTCGAGTGTGAAGTATTTTCCGTTACCTCTGTGCTTTATTTAGAAAACAAATTTAACAAGGGATGTCGCAGTATAAGCGCCGGTATTGAGCCAATCTTGACTTTTTTAATGTATGATGCCTTAAGATGGGTCCTTAGTCCATGTTAAGTTTTTGTTAAAGAAATAGATAAGTCTTTTACAAGCATTTGGATCTACTCAATGAAAAAGAGTCAAAAAATGTTCAAACTCTTTCCAAACATACACTGAAGAAAGCATAAAAATTAAAAAATATGTTAGAACATGTATGTCCAGTAGCAAACAATCAAAAGTTATTGAGTGTTGACTGTGTCTCTACAGATGGGAAACTGAGGCACAAAAACGTACATTTGTCCAAGGTAGGATTGCTAGTGGGTAATGGGGTTGGAATTCTAGGCTCTTAACCACCACAAAATTTGCATTTTTATTGGCATTTCAATTTTTTAAATACGTTTTTACTTTAAAAATCAAGTTAAATACTTTTTTAAAATCAAAATTTGAAGAAATAATTTGAAGATTCAGTGAATTTCTTTTTTAAATCTCTGGTTGAGAAATCTCTTCTTCAACGTGACACCAAAACCACGAACCAGACAGTTTTTCATAAAATGATAAATGCTCCACAAAAAATAAACCACTAGCAAACTGTGGGACAGACAGATTTTGCCTCACATCATTGAAAAGGCCAGTATTCTTTTTCTCTCTTTCTCCTTTGTCTTTTTTTTTTTTTTTTCTGTAGATACAGGGTCTCGCTCTGTCACCCAGGCTGGTCTCAAACTCCTGGCCTCAAGCGATCCTCCTGCCTCTGCCTTCCAAAGCACTGGAATTACAAGTGTGAGCCACTGCAACCGGCCAGAAAAAAGTGTGCCTTTCATGGCCCTGTCTGGGTGGCTAGACACATGTGCGTGCTGGTGGTCCTGGCCCAGCCAGAGTCCCTGAGGGGAGCATGCATGGCCTAAGGAAGTGAGCTTCAGGGAACAGTGATGACCATCATTCCACACTCGGACCCCTGCCCAGATGGGTGGGTGGCTGGCAGGAAGGATTCCGGTTTTCTGTGCCTGGAGGAGCCCTGGCAAGCGGAACCTGAAAGTATGCCCTGTCCTTTTCTTCTCCTCAGATAAAGGATAGGTTACGGTTACGGGTGCTCTTGCGTCGGGAAGACATCGTCCTGGGGAGTCCTATGACCCCCACCCAGATAGGCCCAAGCCTGCTGCCTGTCATGTGGCAGCTCTACCCTGATGGACGATACCGATCCTCGGACTCCAGTTTCTGGCGCTTACTGTACCACATCAAGGTGAGAGTGTTTCTCCGAGGGATCTATCGGGTGATCTTAGGTTTCCCCTCCTCCATGTCTGGCCTTAGTGGTTTATCTTCCCTCCATCCCAGTCCCAAAAGCGTTAAAAAATGGGAAATGTACAAGTGCAGATTTCTAAAGGACTTTACCAGAGAGAAGATAGATCCTCTGAGGTCTCTAACAGAACCCTACCTCCACTTTCTCCTAGCCCCCTCCTGGCTGCAGGAAGACATCTCTGGTGGGCAGTCACAGGCTGAAGGCTGGTGGGAGGAGGGGCAGTCTCCGAGAGCCCCTGAAATCCTCACACCTGGGTTCCTACCTGCTGTTTCCAGCTAGGGGAAGGAGCAGGACTGAGGAATGGAGGGAGTGGAGGGCTCTGGCCGATCAATGCCTTCTCTCTCTCTCTCTGCCTCTCAGATTGACGGCGTGGAGGACCTGCTTCTCGAGCTGCTGCCAGATGACTGATGTATGGTGAGCTCCACTGGAGCCTGACCCCTCTTAGTCCACAGTGGCTGTATCACAAAGAAAGACCACCCCTTCTCCATAAAGGCAGTGCTAACCCCTCCCCGACTGCTGCCATCTGAGGGTCCCCAGGGATGGGAGAGGCTTCCTGGAGGCACTCATGTCTCTCCCTTACCACTTTGGGAGCCAAGGGCTTTGTAGGCAGCCCCCTTTATCGCAGCTGCTCATATCTATAAAGTACTTCACAAGTTTCAGCCTGCACTTTCATTTACCATTGCTTTTTTTTTTTTTTTTTTTTTGAGATGAGTCTGGCTCTGTGGCCCAGGCTGGAGTGCAGTGGTGCAATCTCAGCTCACTGCAATCTCTGCCTCCCGGGTTCACACCATTCTCCTGCCTCAGCCCTCAGAGTAGCTGGGATTACAGGTGCCCACCACCACACCTGGCTAATTTTTTGTATTTTTTTTTTTTTTTTTTTTTTTTTTAGTAGAGACGGGGTTTCACCGTGTTAGCCAGGATGGTCTCGATCTCCTGACCTCGTGATCTGCCTGCCTCGGCCTTCCAAAGTACTGGGATTACAGGCGTGAGCCACCACGCCCGGCCTTACCATTGCTTTATTAAATAAGCACTGGTGCTTGATTATATCAGCTAAGCCAGATATTATGCTATTGAGTTTTGAGGAAGTAAGACTACAAAACTCAGAAATGAGTTGAGGAAGTACCTCTTCAGATTAGAGCCGGGGGTCAGAACTTGCCTTGGCCCAGAAGGCCTCTAGGGGCCATCCCTGACCACCAGGCTTCCCACTTAGACTTGCTCCAGCAGCACCACCCTTCGCCACTGCCTGGTCCTTTCCTTCACCCTTGACTCTGTCTTCTCTTGTCCTTCCCCAGGTCTTGCAGCACCTGTCTCCTTTCACCCCAGGGTCTGAGCCTGGCCAGCCTACAATGGGGATGTTGTGTTTCTGTTCACCTTCGTTTATTACGCCTGTGTCTTCTCCACCACGCTGGGGTCTGGGAGGAACGGACGGACAGAGGATGAGCTCTACCCAGGGCCTGCTGGACCTGCCTGTAGCCCACTCTGCTCGCCTTAGCACTACTACTCCTGCCAAGGAGGACTCCATTTGGCAGAGCTTCTTCCAGGTGCCCAGCTATACCTGTGCCTTGGCTTTTCTCAGCTGGCTGATGGTCTTCGGCCTCTTTTGTCCCTCTGTCCCTCACAGCACTAGTGTTTCATGTTGCACACCCACTCAGCTCCATGAACTTTGAGAACACAGCCGATTCACCTGAGCAGGACCTCTGAAACCCTGGACCAGTGGTCTCACATGGTGCTACGCCTGCACGTAAACACGCCTGCAAACGATGCCTGCCCACACAGGTTCAGGTGCAGCTCAAGGAAAGGCCTGAAAGGAGCCCTTATCTGTGCTCAGGACTCAGAAGCCTCTGGGTCAGTGGTCCACAGCCTGGGACGCAGCAGGAGGCCAGGCCGGCGAGCCCTGTGGATGAGCCCTCAGAACCCTTGGCTTGCCCACGTGGAAAAGGCATAGAGGTTGGGTTTCCCCCCTTTTATAGATGGTCATGCACCTGGGTGTTACGAAGTTGTATGTGGCATGAATACTTTTTGTAATGATTGATTAAATGCAAGATAGTTTATCTAACTTCGTGCTGAATCAGCTTCTATCCTTGACTTGGATTCTGGCATAGAGAAGTGAGAATAGGCAGCCACCAAATAAAAAATATTCATGGATTTATTTATTTCCCTTTGAAGATAAGGGACTACAATTTTTTTCCCATGTAATCCAATGCTTAAAACCCTAGTGTTCTTGAGGCATACGTTGAGAACCATTGAAGTAAGCAACCTCAAAAACGTTGTTGGCAATGCCTGGTATTCAAGAGCCCCTCCTGCCTCCATCTGGTCCTGCCCTCCTCACCCTCCTCATTCCCATGTGCCCTCGGCCCCAGCCAGCTCTGCCTCCTCCTCACCGAGGTATTCACCAGGCTCTGTCCTTGCACAGATACTTCTATCCTCTCTGCTCACAATCCCAGCAGAAGCCCCTCCTGCCTGAAACTGTCCCTGACTACTCAGGCCCCAAGCAGACTCCCTTCCCCACCTCCCATGACCTACAGTCACAGCAGATCCCACCCTGTGCCCTGTCCTCATGCTCCCTTCTCAAGACCCTGCTGCCCCTCCTGCACCTCCATAGATGGTAGCTGGACCTCAGATATTAGCAGGCGATGCCTTCCAGAGAAAGGAATCCGTCCTGTGTCAAATCCTGGGCTTCCCACTTCCCTGTGTCTCTAGTCCACAGCTTTCTTGTCACAGAGATGAACTTAGAGGGTTGTTCTGAGGATTCAGCGGGATATATAACTGAAGTGCTTTAAGAGAACTGTATAAGAAAAACACTACTTCTCCCGCTTTACAGTCCCTGAATCCAGGTTTCTTAACCAGCACTAGACAGAGAAGAAACGCTGACGTCCAACGTGCCAGGGTCTGTGTCTTCTGTTGTCACCCTGCACAGACCACGGCAGCAGGGGAGTTTGGTCTGTGGGAGCAATTACTGTACAGATGCCTCTCAGCACGGCCAAAACATGGAAAGTCAGAGCAGGGGGACCATGGGAGATCAGGCAGCCGCCTCATTTTAGGAATAGGAACGCGGGGACCCAGAAGGAGGAAAGCTTTTGTGCGAGATTCTTTTGTTGACCAAATATTTGACCATCGCCATGAATGGTGCCAGGAACTGGGACTCAGCAGGGACAAGGCGAAGGCCCCACTCTCATGCAGCCTTAGTTCTGGAAAAAGATAAAAAGAAGGTGCAAAATCCCAGAAGAAAATAGAACAGGGTAACAGGGTAGGGAGTTCGATTGGCTGGTAAGGAAATTCCTGTCTGTGGGTGTGGCATTTAAGATTGGGCCTTGAAAAAGAGGGAGCTAGATTCTTAGGAAGGGGATGGCAAGCGCTTCACAGATTTAATTTGCTGTGGAAATTAAAAACATAGCAAAAGGATTACTTTTTACTAAAAGAAATGCTGTTTTGTAAGAATAAATGGCCCTAATAAATTAACTAAATGCAATGCAGAATCTCAGTTTTCCTCAAGACTGACTCTAGGGTTTTGGCTGGAAACACAAAGTTGTTTTGTCAATGTATTCTAAATACCTCATAATTTTCCCTCTACATATATATATATATATAAAATTTTTTGCGGGGGTGGGGGATGGAGTTTTGCTGTTGTTGCCCAGGCTGGAGTGCAAAGGCGGTCTGGGCTCACTGCAACCTCCACCTCCCAGGTTCAAGCGATTCTCTCGCCTCTGCCTCCCAAGTAGCTGGGACTACAGGCACCCACCACCACGCCTGGCTAATTTTTTGTATTTTTAGTAGAGACAGGGTTTCACCATGTTGGTCAGGCGGGTCTTGAACTCCTGACCTCAGGTGATCCGCCCGCCTTGGCCTCACAAAGTGCTGGGATTACAGGCGTGAGCCACCGTGCCCAGGCTCCCTCTACATGTTTTGTTACATATATATATATTTTCTTTAATTTCTTTCAATAACATGTTGCAGTTTTCAGAGTATAGGTTTTGCATTTCTTTTGTTAAATTGATTCCTAAGTTTATTCTTTTTTTATTATGATAAAATCCAATTAGCCTGGCGTGGCGGTATGTACCTGTAGTGTCAGCTACTTGTGGGGCTGAGGCAGGAGGATCGCTTGAGCCTGGGAAGTCAAGGATGCAGTGAGCCGTGTTCCTGCCACTGCACTCCAGCCTGGGTGACAAAGCAAGACCCTTCCTCAAACAACAAAAAAAAGCAAACAAAAAAACTAACATGAAATCTGCCCTCATAACAGACTTTTAAGAGGGCAGTACAGTATTGTTAATGATATGAACATTGTTGTACAGTAGATCTCTAGAACTTTTTCATCCTGCATCACTAAAACTCTGTGCCCTTTAAAGAGCACCTCTTCATCACCTCCTCTTCCCCAGCTCCTGGAAACCACTACCCTTCTTTCTGCTTCTATGAGTTTTACAACTTTGGCTTCCTCATCTAAGTAGGAATCATGCAGTATTTGTCCTTTTGTGACTGATTTATTTCACCTAGCCTGATGTCCTCAAGGCTCATCCATATGGCAGGACTTCCTTCTTTTCTAGGGCTGCATGAAGTTTCATTGTATGTATGCACCACCATTTCCTCATTCATTCATCCACCAGTGGATAGGAGGTGGTTTCCACCTCTTTGCTAGTATGGATGGTGCTGCCATGAATGTGGGCATGCAAATATCAATTCAAGATTCTGTTTCCTAATTCTTTTAGATGAATACCCGCCAGTTGGATTGCTGAGACATATGGTAGTTCTATTTTTAATTTTTTGAAGAGCCTCCATACTGTTTTCCGTAACAGTTACATTTTACATTCCTACCAACTGTGCACAAGGGTTTGCCACAGCCTCACCAGCATTTGTTGTTTTCTGGTTTTTTGATAATGGCCATCCTCACAAGTATGATGTGAGATTTATTTTACTTATTCTGTTCCAATCTGGATGATTTTTCTTTTGTCTTCTTGCCTAATTACCCTGGCTAGAACCTCTAGAACTGTGTTGAATAGAAATAGTGAGAGTGGGCCAGGCACGGTGGCTCATGCCTGTAATCCCAGCACTTTGGAAGGCCGAGATGGGTGGATCACCTGAGGTCGGGAGTTCGAGACCAGCCTGGCCAACATGGTGAAACCCCCATCTGTACTAAAAACACAAAAATTAGCCGGGCGTGGTGGCGGGTGCCTATAATCCCAGCTACTTGGGAGGCTGAGGCCGGAGAATCGCCTGAACCTGGGAGACAAAGGTTGCAGTGAGCCAAGATTCTACCACTGCACTCCAGCCTGGCAACAGAGCAAGACTCCGTCTCAAAAAAAAAAAAAAAAAAAGAAAGAAAGAGTGAGAGTGGACATCCTTGCCTTGGTCCTGATCTTAGAAATCTTCATCTTTCACCATTAAGTCTGATTATCAGCTATGGCTTTTTCATAAATGTCCTTTAACAGATTGAGGAAGTTCCCTTCTATTCTCAGTGTATTGAGTGTTTTTTTTTTTTCATGCAGGGATGTTAGATTTTGTCAAATGTTTTTTCTGCATCTGTTATCTATTGGAATGTTGGTTTTTGTCCTTTATTGTATGGATATGGTGTAATACACTCATTTTTATTTTGTATGTTGAACCATTTTGCATTTCTGGGATGCATTTTACTGGGTCCTAGTGTATAATATTTTTTATATGCTGTTGGATTTGGTTTGCTAGTATTTTATTAAGGGTTTTTATATCTGTATTCATAAGAAGTATTGGTCTGTAGTTTTGTGATGTCTTTGTCTGATTTTGGTATCATATATAACTTTTTAATACTAGAAATTTTATTTTATTTTTTAATTTAAAAATACTATTATTAGAAATAGGGTTTCACCATGTTACTCAGGCTAGTTTTGTACTCTTGGACTCAAGTGATCCCCCCACCTCTGCCTGTCAAAGCCTGGGCAAGATGTTAAGACTTCATCTCTAAGATAGGTAGGTAGGTAGGTAGATAGATAGATAAATAGATAGATGATAGATAGATAGATAAAAAAAAAAAAAAAAAAAAAAAAAAAAAAAAAAAAAAAAAAAAAATAGATAATAGATAGATGATAGATAGATAGATAGATAGATAGATAGATAGATAGATAGATGGATGATAGATAGACAGATAAAAAGGCCGGGAGCAGTGGCTCACACCTGTAATCCCAGCACTTTGGGAGGCCGAGGCAGGCGGATCATTTGAAGTCAGGAGCTTGAGACCAGCCTGGCCAACGTGGTGAAACCCCATCTCTACTAAAATACAAAAATTAGCCAGGCGTGGTGGCACACACCTCTAATCCCAGCTACTCAGGAGGCGGAGGTGGGAGAATCGCTTGAGCCTGGGAGGCAAAGTTGCAGTGAGCCAAGATCACACCACTGCACCCCAGCCCGGGCAATGGAGTGAGACCCTGTCTCAATAAATACATAAATAAATAAATAATCGATAAATGAAAAATAAGTAAAATTAAATAAAATTAAATTAATAAAATAATAAAATTAAAATAAATAAACATATCGGGCTGTGTAAATTATGCCCATATATCAAATGCACATGGATGTCCTCAGTTTTCATGATTGTTCCCTGTGCATTTGAAAAGGAGGCATTTCTCTCAACCAAGTTCAGAGATATAAATCTCTGCTTTATTATTAATATGGCTTAGGCTTTCTGTGTTCTCCGTCAGTATTTTTGTTCATTTGTTCTATCTCATCCTGAAAAAAATACAATAATGTTTCCTATTAGTATATTTCCATCTTCTCCTTTAATCTCTGGTAGTTTATGCTTCATAAAGTTGTTGCTGTGTTACCGGCCACATAAATGTTGATTGTTATATCTTGTGTAGCCTTTGGCTCAATGAACTATCCTTTCTTTGAGTGATTTCTGGCTAGATTTCTACCTTGTCAGATATGAAGATCATGAACTGTTGTCTATTTGTTTCTACTAATTTGCATTTGTCTGGCATATTTGTGCCTAGCATCTTATTTAAATCTTTCTGAATCTGTTTTAGGCATGTTCATTCATGTATGTGTGCATGTGTATAAAAAGGTTGGATTTTGATGCATTGTTTTGAATTAGTGAATTAAGCTCATTTCCGTTATTGATGTATCTGATGTACTGGTCTTAGTATTGTTTTATGTTTGTTTTTATATACATATAAAATTTTTCTCTATGGGGACTATTTTCTACATTCTTTTTTTTTTTTTTTTTTTTGAGACGGAGTCTTGCTCTGTCCCCCAGGCTGGAGTGCAGTGGCACGATCGCTGCTCACTGCAAGCTCCGCCTCCTGGGTTCATGCTATTCTCCTGCCTCAGCCTCCTGAGCAGCTGGGACTACAGGCGCCCGCCACCACGCCTGGCTAATTTTTTGTATTTTTAGTAGAGACGGGGTTTCACCGTGTTAGCCAGGATGGTCTCGATCTCCTGACCTCGTGATCCGCCCGCCTCGGCCTCCCAAAGTGCTGGGATTACAGGCTTGAGCTACCGTGCCCGGCCTACATTCTTTTTTAGTATTCTCTTCATGTTGCATTTTCATTTCATACCTTTAGACTAATATCTTGGGGTAGTTTCCTCAGCCCTTCTTTTTTTCTTTCTTTTCTTTTACTTTTTTTTTTTTCTTTGGAGACAGGGTCTCACACTGTCACCTAGGCTGGAGTGCAGTGGTGCGATCTCAGCTCACTACAACCTGTACTTCCCAGGCTCAAGTGAACCTCCCACCTCAGCCTCCTGAGTAGCTGGGACTACAGATGAGTGCCACCATGCTTGGCTAATTTTTAAAATTTTTTGTAGAGATGAGGTCTCACTATATTGTCCAGACTGGTCTTGAACTCCTGGGCTCAAGCAATCCTCCCACTTCAGCCTCTCAAAGTGCCAGAGTTACAGGCACGAGCCACTGCACCTGACCAGCCTTTCCTTTAAAAATACTATCTACTGTAGCATTGTCCAAAGAACTTTCTATAATATTGGATATATTCTGTATCTGTGTCGCCCAATGTGGTAGCCACTAGCTTCTGTGACTATGGAGCACTTTAAATATGGCTAGTATAATTGAGAAACTTAATTTAAAATTTTATTCAATATTAATTAAATTTAAATAGCCACATGTGACTGGTGGCCAACCCGTCGGGTGGTGCACGTCTTTTGATTCCCTATTGTGAGCAGAATTGAAACCCCTAACATTTCCTTCCCCCACCCCTCTCTCTCTCCAAAGCATCTAAAGTAATATTCTTTAAGTGCTAAGTAATACCTCCAAGGCAGCCATCAAGCTTACTTTCAGTAAGAAAAAATATTCTCTTTTTTCCCATTTTTGATAACTGAAATATACCTTTATTATCAGAGAATGTAACAAACACATAGGATTTCTCACATTCGTGCCCTTTATTGAGTCTTAGTTCTTCAGTTAAACGTATTCATTTCTCACCACTAGTCCTAATGAAAAGCTTCCTCAACATTTATTGATTGTGTGAAGCTCATAGCTTAGTGGATTACTCAAGAAGTGCTCACACGAGCATCATTTCCTGATTCCTTCCTTCCTCTTCATTGAGGTTTGTCTGTGGCCTTTCTACTTGAAGGTCATTTGGCTGAATTTAAAAATCCCGAAGTGGGGAGGGTGTTACGTTTCTTTTCTTGGGTATTTGTACTATGTTACTCCATTTACTCCACTGTGTTTTTAACTTAAAAGTATTCTGTGAAGATCTAATCCCATGTAAGTTACTTGGTCATTTTACCTTATGCCAAACAGATTTCTGTTCTATAACGTACAATAATTTTAAGGCTATGTCTTGGAGTCGACTGTTCTTGTTTATATGTTCTAGGCACATCATGTTCCCTTCAGATACGCAGGTTCAGGTCAACTTTTTTGTCTTCAGGAATGTTTTCTTTAGTAGTTTCTACCCACTGCCTTACTTTCCTCTTTGGGGGGTCTGGGGGTGAGACTTCTATTATGGATATGTTGCATCTTCGTTGCCTGTTATATCCATCACTTTCTCTTCAATTCTCTTTATCTTTTTATTCTGTTTTTTTTTCCTACTTTTCTATACTCAGTTTTTCTTTTGCTATCCTGGTTGCTCTTCTGGACTTTGTGAGGAGAATTGGGAGACTGAAAAACAATGCCACTGTCAGCATCTTGCCCTGAATCTTATTGTGTTTTAAAGTTACTTTGTTACTGTCACTGTATTTTGCTTACAAAACAACTTTATTCACAGTGAGGAAATGCCTGCGGAAATACACCAGTTCTCAAAGATTCTAACCTTTTTGTATATCAAGTGAGTTAACTTGAGCTAGTTCAATGAATTTATTGTCAGTGAACCTCCTACGGCAAATACAACTTACAAATTTAAGTGAGAAATTTTGCAAGAAAATGCTCTCACAAATACTTGACTATAATGATCGTTTATAGTATGAGGCAAAAATTCTATAGCTCTTGAAACTACTAAACACATTTTAATAATATGGGAGAGCTCTTTGTACTAGTCAATACTAAAACTTATAAATTCAATGTTGGTACCTGGTGCAGTAGTACGGGACTTACACAGCAGGTTCACTGGTTAAGATGCCAATTACTTGGGCCCCTGGACTTAGGAGGCCCCCAAAGCCTGAACATGGCGAGGGCTGTTCTGACCTGGTGGTGCCTCTCCTCAACACTGCCCCTATCAGCTCACTAAGCAAGGACAGCAAGAAGCCATGGCCGCTTTACCATCTTACTGGCTGGACTGTACTGAGTTAAGTAACTCAGTGTCTCATTTCTACTCATCCCCACAACTTGGAGGTCATGTGTAACCACAGTAAAGCTTTATTTTAAAAGAGACTCTCACATATTTAGGCTATCTTGTATAAGAATAATAGACTGAGCATAGTTTTATAATCCCATCTGGTTCATTGTGAAATGCCCTGTGCCCCCTGTATCTGTATGTCAGATGGGGCACTCCATCTTTTTAGACTTAATTTAGTTTGGCCCTCCCTCCCATACCACCTTTCACAATCTCTCCAAGGATTTCAATGAGGTCTTAATGTTTTTCCCCATCACCCCTTCCTTTGAGCTCTAACATCCACTGATTTTGTTTGGTTTTTGGCTGATCCTATTCTGTTCCACGCACATCACCCTACACTGAACATTAACACTACTCTGATTCTTTCTCCACAGGGCTGCCGATGTCAGCCTTTGGGGATACATTGGGGGTTAAGTTTGGGGGTTTTGGGAGGGGTGGGGGTTAACATTCAGACTACAGCTTAAAGTGGGATATTAGAAACTTTGTTTTGAAAAAGACCCTTAAGCATTGTTACAGCATTACCACCACCCCAGTAAAGCCCCACCACCCGCATCTTTCTCAAGTCCTCTCTGCCTCACAGACCGCACCCTCCTCCTCCCTTTATATAGGTAATCCTTGAAACACCAACATTCTTACTTTATTATGCAGAGCCACTTGGTTCTCTAACTTGGGGCTATCTTCTCTGGATTTAACACCAAGTCAATGTCGTTCCTGGAACTGAGCCAGGTCGGCTGTGTTTTCTCATAGCCCAATAATGAGAAGCAGATAATCAAGGAAAGAAGGGAATTTATTGCTATAACTGGATACAGAGAGAAGGCTGGAGATAATTCCACCAGACCAACTCAAAGTGTTGCAATTTTCCTAGTGCTTATATAGGTTGGGGTTATGTGCCTATGTGCAGTATAGCATTCACTTAAGGCTATAAGTAACTAATTTTGTTTCAACTAGAAGGAGATGGGTTCAAGAAATTTCTCGCTCTTCTCACTCAACTGGCCCTGCAACACCTGCCACTGTTGTATTTTTTCAGGGCAGCAGGCAAAATGAACCACCATTGGATTGTGATGATAATGTTGGCTTTTAGGTTTTTTTTGTTTTAGTTTTTGAGACAGAGTCTCACTCTGTTGCCCAGGCTGGTGTGCAGTGGCGCAATCTCGGCTCACTGCAAGCTCTGCCTCCCGGGTTCACGCCATTCTCTTGCCTCAGCCTCCCGAGTAGCTGGGACTACAGGCGCCCGCCATCACGCCCGGCTATTTTTTTTTTTTTTTTGTATTTTTAGTAGAGATAGGGTTTCACCGTGTTAGCCAGGATGGTCTCGATCTCCTGACCTCGCGATCAGCCCACCTCGGCCTCCCACAGTGCTGGGATTACAGACGTGAGCCATCACGCCCAGCCTGGATTTTAGTTTTAAAGCAGGTAACGGATGGAAAGTATCTGCCATATAGTGGGTTCCATAAATTTCAATATTCCTCCTTTATGATATTGTCCACATTCAGTGAAAAGCATCAATAGTGTTCTTAGGAGGAAAAAATTAGAACCTTTCCTAAGATTATTTTACTTTGAAAAAAGATCATAGAAAGTACTGAGAGACAAACTAAATGTCAGCGTTTGTCCTTCCATTTTTATTCATATAATTTAAGCAGGAGGGAAGGAATTACTACTGGTCTGCAACTAAAGAGATCAAGAATGTTGCAAGAATAACACAATTTGCTCAATTTTTTAAAAATCAAACAATTGGCTTGAGATGCTCACCTTAAAAAATATGGCATATAATCACAAATAATTAGGTCGATTTTTGCTCCAAGTTACAACTGCCTTTTCTCAACATCTCTACTTTCTTTGGCAACTGTTCAACAGGGTGACAAGCACCCCCACCTACCTTTGCTTCAGGCTCTCTCAGAATGAATGTAGTCAGATGCTAATGTCACAGCAGGAAAAACTAAACCTGAAGTAAAACTGTATCGTTAGCTTTGTAATTACTTATAACAAAGGTCTTTGTATACATAAGGAAAAGAACAAAATGTATATATTATGCATTTTTCTCCTTGAAATTCTAGAAAAATCCTTTCTTAAAGATGGATTTGTACATACCAAATTCTGAATTTTATTAATCTGTTTCTTGATATTTTTAAAATGAACATCACTACCTTTGTTACAAGAAGCTCAGGGTAATGTGCCCAGGAGTTGGCAATGCTAGGCTGAAAGTGTGTGATGTCATACAGAGTTACGAAGCTGGGGTTTTATTTACTCCCAACCACCTACGATCTTACCCCAGGAGAAAGCCTTGCCAGCCTCATTTGGCACCTAAGGTCAAGACAATAAATTCTGGATTTTTTTTAGAAGGCCAGGGGTGACAAGTACATACTGTTGTGTAATGGTTACACTAAGCAAAAAACACCAGCCACTCACAGTCCTTTACTGTAAAGTGTAGATAACATTGTGTGGTATGCCTTGATTGAGGAATTAAAGGTAGTTTAACTGAAGACCTTGAGAAAACTTTGTTCTGGTTTTAGTATACCAGAATTACTTTTTTTCAATTTTAGAAAACCAAGGAGGTTAGAAAAACTAGAGAGGAATTAGGGGATGCTTTTTTATGGGTTCATTTATAAGAAGAAGAGAACTAGCCATAAATACTTGGTGAGATTTGTCCTGTCTTAAACTTGAATTATAATATGAGTAATGCTTAAGGGAATTTAATAAAGAAGGAAAGCTAAAAAAACAGAGAGAGAGAAAGGCAGTTGGTCCAAAAAGTGATTCCAGTGGACTAGCTAGTGTGATGTGTGATTAACACAGATTATCTCCTTCAGGCCTTACGAAGAAGTAAGTACTCTTGTTACCCCCAAGTTCTTGGTGAAGAAACAGCCTCTGAGACTAGAAGTTACTTGCCCCAAGTTAGTGAGTGGTGTGGTCCGGATGTTGCCAGAATCTGCCCTGTTTCTCCCTTCTGGTATTTGTTGATTCAACTCAATCTTTGGCCCTGAGCTAGGTTCAGGGGGTATGCATTCTAGCACAGAAGGAAGTCCCATGATGGAAAGAAACCGAGCAGAGTGATCAGGAAGGCAGGAAGAGCTTTGTGTGGGCCCTTCAGGCAAGGCCCCTCTGGGAATTCCCCATTTTAGGTCTCTTTTTCAGCCAAGTATAAGGCAAGGACATCGCACCTATGAGAACAGATGGACTGACACAGCCATCTTTGATCCAGGGGAAACCAACTTACTGGAGAAACTTGATAGAATTGCTGAGCAGATCTGGCCTTTTGAGGTTTGCAGGCAGGAATTCAAAGTGGAAATTGTCAGCCTATTTTTATGAGTATTTTGTCTATCAATATTTTTCTCTCAGGTTTAGAAAATAAGGCAAAGTGGGTTCCACCAAATGTGGCACTTCACCTGGCAAGTGATGCAGAAGAGTGGGGCAGACAGTCTCCCATGTGTGTGAAGGAGTTTTTGGAACGCAGAATCTAAGCTGGTAAGGGATGAATGAAGTGTGGAAACAACCATAAAGAATCTTTAGATATTCAGGAAAGAAGTCCTTTGTCAGTGTTTCTCCACATACTGATCTGTGTTTTCACCATGGTTAACTTGTTTTGTACTTTATTTTGTTGTTGTTGTTTCTGCTAGGCAGAAATGTTTGATTTTTTAACATTGTCATACGTATTGCTTTTCTTTTGTGTATTCTGGGTTTAGGTTTTTCTTTTTTTTTTTTTTCTTTTTTTTTTTTGAGACGGAGCCTTGCTCTGTCTCCAGGCTGGAGTGCAGTGGTGTAATCTCGGCTCACTGCAAGCTCCGCCTCCTGGGTTCAAGCGATTCTCCTGCCTCAGCCTCCCGAGTAGCTGGGATTACAGGCACCCACCACCAGACCCAGCTAATTTTTTGTATTTTTAGTAGAGATGGGGTTTCACCATGTTGGCCAGGATGGTCTCGATCTCCTGACCTCGTGATCTGCCTGCCTCGGCCTCCCAAAGGCTGGGATTACAGGTGTGAGCCACTGCGCCCGGCCCAGGTTTTTCTTAATAAGGACTTCTCTGCTCCACAATAACAACTATTCTTCATGTTTTCGTCTATCCTTTTGTCATTTCCTTTGTTTAAATCATTAATCTATCTGGAATTTACTTCTATATGAGAAATGAAGTAGTGATCCAACTTTTTTATGCAAATGGCTAGCCAGGTCTCATGACACTGTTTAGTGACTAATGTATCCTTTGGCAGTGCTTTGAAATGCCACCTTGATTGTGTAAGGAAGGCAAAATTTCACCTCTACCCTCTTAGCATTTTCGGCTGGACTAGAGAATTAAATTGACATAAAACAGATTCATAGGAGAAAAGCATATTGATTTAAGTTTTCTGTGACACAGGAGCCCTCAAAAGGAAACAAAGACCCATAGAAAAAGAGTTAAACACTAATTTTGGACAAAGAGTAGTATATTGTGGAAAATGTGACTAGGCAAGGGGCCTTGGGCTAGGCAAATTGCTTGTGGCTGGAGGAGAAAGGTTCATTTATGATGTTAGTTTATACAGAATTCTCTCAGCCTCAACTCCCAGCCCCAGTGATGAGTGTTATTTCCCTTCTGACAGAGGGAGGACATCTTCCACATGGAGGTTTCTCTCTTGCTTTCAGGAAGAGAAAGGAGAAGGCAGAGCACCTTCGTGCATCTGTTGTTTATCAAGGGCCACTAGCACAAAATCGTTATAACAGAGTGGCCACCTTCACTCGTGTGCTGAATTCCCACTTGTGTTTTCAGCTCTCCCTCAGCCTCTTCCGTTTTCACTTCTCTGATGCCTGCACCTGCGTGAGCACCGCCCCCACCAGGGTTAGTTGCTGCAGCTTTAGGTTGCTTGTTGATGGATGCTAACCCTAGTCCACCCTCACAGCTCTCCTCGTTCAGATTTTGCCCAGCTTTTCTCACATCATAAATTCTCCATACCAATTTGAGGTTCAAATTGTCCAGGTACAAAACTCTTTGTTGTGATTGCATTACATATATAAATAGGCTTAGGGAGATATTATATCTTTGCAATAATGAAGCCTCCGATTGATTTAGACAACACTTTTCCATAGCCCTATGTACCACTAAGAGCTTTACAAATACTAACTTCTGCACAACAGCCCATGAGATGGCTATTTTTATTGTCCCTGTATTACAGATGAGGAAACTGAGGCATAGAGGTAAATTGTCCAATTCACATGACTATTTTAAGATTTTTAGGTTTATTCGAGACTTGTTTACTGTCCTTCAGAATTTTAAAATTTGCTTCATGTAAGTACTTTACATGTGATCACCCATTTTTTTTTCTAAATGACATGAGTCTATATACAAGAAAACTGTTGGCTGTTATATGTTAAATGTATAAACACTTAACTTGTTGAATTCTCTTATTGGTTCAAATATATTTTGGGAAGGTTGTTTTTCTTACATAATTCAGAAGGTCTGAATTGCACCTTTAGAGCTTTTATCATTTTTTTGAGACAGGGTCTCACTCTGTCACCCAGACTGGAGTACAGAGGCGTGATCTCACCTCACTGCAATTTCCACCTCCCAGGCTCAAGCGATTCCCCTGCCTCAGCCTCCTGAGTAACTGGGATTACAGGCATGCACTACTACCGCCTGGCTAATTTTTGTATTTTTAGTAGAGACGGGGTTTCACCGTGCGGGCCAGGCTGGTCTCGAACTCCTGACCTCAAATGATTCACTGCCCTCGGCCTCCCAAAGTGCTGGGATTACAGGCGTGAGCCACCATGCCCGGCCTTTTAGAGCTTTTATGTGGCCGTTCTGTTTATTGTTCTATAACCTCTCCCAACTGTCCCCTGTGAAGGATGAGGAAACAGCATCCTTGTGCTTCCTCTCTCCTCCTGTCCATATCTGCTGCTGCCACATTTGGTTAGTTTTCTTATGAGTCTTAATTCTTCTAGCTTGTCCTTTAAATAATATGTTCCTAGCTCTGTGACTTGATCTTTCAACTGTATTTTCTGGACTTCTTTCCATGGGAAAACCTATGTACTTTACCTCTACCTTCTCTCTCCTCCCCTTCCCAATGTTTGAAAACACTGTTATTTTTGTATTTCTTGGAGGTCAGGAGGGTGGGACTAAAAGTTCCAATCCTGTAATCACATGGTAGGTTGAAAGGGATTTATTATGAAGAACAAAAGATGCTCCTCTCACTCCTATTACTTAGAAAATTCCAGAGGAATTCGGCAGCCCTATGCTAGGACCTGGGGATGGAGACCAAATCTGTATTTCTTATTGTATCACAATGTTACAGAAACTTAACAGCAAAAGGAGCCTGGGCCAGAGCCTCTGGACCCAGGCAATGCGAAAGAGCCCACTACTGACGTGGCCACTTTGTCTGGGGTATATACCCCGGAGTTCCTTGTACAACACAGACACACACGAGGAATTTAAGAGCAGAGGTTTAATAGGTAGAAGAGAAGAGAAACAGAAACAGCTTCCTCTACAGAGGAAGGGGTCTCCACGTGGATAAAGGACAGTTTGAATGCTCTTGAGTTTTGTGGTCCAGTTGAGGAAGTAGTATCTGATTTATATGTATGGCTCACAGATTAGTTTGGGCGGGGAAGGCTGGTCACCCACACGGATCTGATGGGCTTTCCAGTTGATTGGCCCCATCTGGTCTGCTCCTTAAAATACACGTGGCTGGCAGAGAAGTTTCCCACCTTGAACATGTCTAGTCCTTAGTTCCTGCCAGCACTCACCCATGCAAGCTCCCAGCTTGCAGGCTGCTTTGTTAGAAAATGATTTGGGGCTGCTTTTGTTAAAAAGAAAAGCCTTGGCCGGGCACGGTGGCTCATGCCTGTAATCCCAGCACTTTGGCAGGTAGATCACCTGAGATCAGGAGTTCAAGACCAGCCTGGCCAACATGGAGAAACCCTGTCTCTACTAAAAATACAAAAAGTTAGCTGTGCGTGGTGGCGCATGCCTGTAATCCCAGCTACTTGGGAGGCTGAGGTAGGAGAATTGCTTGAACCCAGGAGACGGAGGTTGCGGTGGGCCGAGATCGCGCCACTGCACTCCAGCCTGGGCAACAAGAGTGAAACTCTGTCTCAAAAAAAAAAAAAAATGAAGAAAAGCCTTACCGAGGACTCTCACGCCCTTGCTATCTGCCTAAATAATTCCTTTTTAACTCCCATATCAATATGGTGAGGTGGGGTGAGAGGTTCCCTGGAGTGCATCTTCTGTGGGGCACTGCCATGCTGCATCCAACACCAATGCCAAGTGCCAGGGCAAGCTGACCTCAGCAGAGGCTTGGGTGTGGACCACCCAGATGGCAGCTGGAAAGGGGTCACAGCTAACAGTTGGGCCAGAACAAGTAGTAGGATCCCAGGTGAAGCCAAGTCACCCAGACCCTGGGAGTCACCAGGCACAGACCATGCGTTGTCCTGCTGCAGACCTCAGCAGTGAGGCCAGGAGAGCATGCAGACCACCAGCAGGTGAAGGACGGCACCCAGGAGGGGCAGCAGATCCCAAAGTGTGCCTCCCTGGGGACCAGCCGGGGGCTGGGGGCCCCTCCCAATGCTATAGGACTAATAGCGCTGTAAGGTCAAGGAGCAGAGTTATCCTAGGTGGCAGGGACAAGGGCCTATTTCCCAAGGAAGAAGCAGCACCCGAGCTTTGCTTCCCATGGAACTGATGACTTCCTTCCCTCACCCTGGGAGCCTGAAACTTCCCATATGAAACTGCCCCCCTTGCAGTTTGCATGCTGGGTTCTGGACAGAAATACAGTTATAATTAAGCATTGATCAGGCTGCACTTAGACCCACTTTCTCGTTTCTGAAAGTCACGTAGCACTCTAGATAGTGACCATTTGCGTATCTGATGTTTCTACAGATGGGATTTCTGACTTCAGGATTGTAAGACTGACTGTTTAATAATTCATTTGTATCCCCTTTGTTCCTATAGACAGGATCTCTGACACTAGAATAAATCACTTAAGATGTTTTCCAGAGTCTGAATTCCAGCAACCAGTTCGAAGACCCCCCACAGAGGAACAGATCAGCATGGGAATACAGCTGCTTCATCTCCCTGTCCCATGTCATCCTGTACTTTTCAATCAATCAACAATCTCCCACTTTGGCCCGCTCCTAGTCTCTGGGAGATGGATTTGAGGTTTCCTCCTATCCCCTCCTTCGGTGACCCTACCATTCAACTGCTTTCTCTGCTGCAACCCAGTGTTGGGAAATGTGCGCATTTCACAACAAACCTATTAGAGTGACACATAGACCCCAAGTGTCCAGGCACTGGACGGCTGGCATTCCCAGACCCCACCCACCTGGTACCCAGGAAGTCTGTGCAGCCTTCATCATTGCACTTGCACCCAGCCTGCACTATAAGAAGGCAGCTAAGGGACTGAATTCTCTCTCCTGGATGCAGACACCCACTGGGTATCCAGCAGAGCCTGCTCCTTTCTGGGGGGCACGTTTCTGTGGGTAGGAAAACAATGCCTCCTTCCCTCTCTGGCTTTGTAAATTTCCCATTTACCAATAAAAACCTTCCTAGGCCGGGCACGGTGGCTCACACCTGCAATCCCAGCACTTTGGGAGGCCGAGGTGGGCAGATCACAAGGTCAGGAGATCAAGACCATCCTGGCTAACACGGTGAAACCCCGTCTCTACTAAACATACAAAAAAATTAGCCGGGAGTGGTAGCGGGCACCTGTAGTCTCAGCTACTCGGGAGGCTGAGGCAGGAGAATGGCGTGAACCCGGGAGGCGGAGCTTGCAGTGAGCCGCGATCGCGCCACTGCACTCCAGTGTGGGTGACAGAGCGAGACCCCGTGTCATCATGAAATCCTTATATTGACTGGGATGCATGCTGCATGACACACCCTCTCCTGCATACCCCCGACTCAGGCCAGTGGGAGGGAAGGCAGGCTAGGGGAGGAGGGTTCCTCAAAGACCAGGCTGCCAGATCAACACAAGCTTCTCAGCAGAAGGTACAATGCCAGCCTGCAGTGCTCACCCCAGCTCCTGCTCACGGGGCATCCCTTTAACCATGCCAACACTGTGGAATCTTAACTCTTACCACAATGCTCTCTCTTCATACCTCTTGTGTACACCACACGTGCAAGTGTTTATCTAGGGTAGTGATTCTCAGCCAGGGGCAATTTTGCCCCCACAGGAGGCATTTGGCATTTTTGGTTCTCACAAGTTGGGGTCAGGAGATGCTTCTGGCATCCAGTGGGTGGCAGCCAAGGATGCTGCTAAACATTCTACAATGCACAGGAGAGCCCCTCCCCGCAACACCACTGGGCTTGAGCAAGCCCGCTCCAGGCAAACACTGGCGTGCCTTATATACCATGCTAAATTGTGATTGATGCTTCCTAATATTTTGTCATACAGAAATGCTTCACTTGAAAAAGTTTGTCTTACACTGTCTTTTGCTTACACCTGTGTCTTACTTGGGTTTTTTTGTACCCCACGTTCATGAACATATTTCCCCAAACTTTCTATGAATGCTTTTACAGATTCATTTCGTAAGGTTGGGATTTCAGCCCATGGGTGATTTTTTCTTGTGAGTGACATGAGGGAGGGAATCCCTTCTCCTTGCCACCAATGCATGGGTCACCCTGACCTGCACTGTATCGTCCTCTTCTTCCTGGTCACAATGGCGGTGCTGCTCAGTGCCTTGGCCCCCTGCCTCATCCCTCCCTGTTCAAGGACTCTGCCCGTCTGTCACGTCATACTCTCCCACACATGGGCCCTTCCTCCCTTGCACCTGCATTCTGCATCTCCTGCACTGACATGTTGTTGCATTGTCTCGCTTTGGGAGCTCTCCCTTGCTCCCGGTTCTCCTGTGACCACCACGGGCTTTCCTGCCCTTTCACAGCAGGGCTTCACCCAGAGCCCGCAATAGTCTCCTCCCCTTCCTTACCTCCCACCGGCGTCCTGCTGCTGAATGGACCAATCACAATTTTCTTCCCAGTGTAGAAAAATATAAAATGGATCATTAAAATGTTACCTTAACATTTCGGTACCAGAAGCTGTATTTCTATGCTATAAAGAGGTCAAAGAGAGGCTCCAATTCAGCACAAAAGTGGACAGTGAGCAATAAAGTTTAATTAACCAGTACTGTGAGGTCACCTTCATGGACTAGCATCCCTTCTGTGAGCTGAAGGACTGAACAAGCAGAAGCACAGGCCAAACCCATCCCTCCATGCTCCCCACTGTGCAGATGGGCTCACTGAGGCCCCGGTGTACACTGCTTGCTCAGCACTGGATCTATTTCGGGCCAAAGTGTCAGCAGAACTGATACCCACAGGGCATCCAAGTCCACATCCAGACTGGGCTCCCTCTGCAGCCATCTCTTAAACCGAGCCACTGCCTGCTGATGGTGAGTTTCCAATCATGAGCTGCACTGAGGGTGCTGGAGGCCTGGCTGGGCACACATCCTGGTGGGTATGAAGGGGATTTGGGAGTGGCATCTAGAAGATCAGCATGAGGGGCACAGAGGAGAAAGAGAACCCACAGCTTGCAGCCAGCAGGGGAAACTGGCTCAGCGCACAGACAGGGCCCCTAGTGAAGCCCATCCAGGCCAGCTGCCCTAAGTGCAGATCCAAGCGGGACAGGACAGGACTGATAACTAAGGAAAATGAGAGAAGCTGAGTGTGCAGGGGCCCCACTGCCTTCTGCCCGCAAGGAGGCTATGCTGGGTGTGCAAACAGAAGAGCAGGTACATGAAGATCCTCACTGAGGGGGCATGAGAAGACACCAGGCCAGAAGAAGGCAGGGCCAGCAGGGCCTGGGAGAAGACCAAAGGAGACAGTCAGTGAACCATGGGGGAGCCCGGCACCCCATCCAAGCTGCTGGGGTCAAAGGCAAGCCCAGTGTCAGCCCCTCCAATGGACCAGGCCCTGCCTGGCCTGCTCCAAGCTGCTGCCCACCTGGGAGGAGCCCTCTGTGGGTCAGTGCTGGGTCCTCCAAGGCCACCGTCATATGGCACCTTAGTGCCGTGGTTAAATCTAGGGACCTGAAATCACTAGATTCACCGCTATTTCCTGGCTATATGGTCTCGAGGAAATCATTCCCATCCCCAGAGTCTTAGTCTTTCCATCGTGAAATGGGACATTAACATGTACACCTCACAGAATTCTCACAAGGATTAAATGATGAGTCTATTCAATGAGATCCCATGTTTTAGGAACTTATTATGGGGGCCCACCTACTGTGGACCATCACATCCAAGGGGCTGGGGAGCAGAGGTGGCAGGTGGCTATGTAAGAAACATCTCAGGAAACAGTAGGGAGGAGAAGGAGGCCACACCGTCTTTCTGAAAAGAGGAGAGGTCTTCTCGCTTTCGTCTGATCCCTACACCGAGACGCACAGGGCCCCAACATACCAGCCACTCCCAATGTCAGTCTTTCCTTTCCGGCTGATATGTTAGGACCAGCTGCTCCATGGAGTCGATCTGCAGGAGAGGGAGCAGCCATCAGAACCTCTGGGAGATGCCCCTCCAGTCAGCCTTAACGGCTGCCCATGCAGGCTGGCAGCAGCAGCAGGCAGGGGCGAGGCAGGTGGGAACTCCGGCTTGTGGATTTCCCTAGCCCAGGGAAGGCAACCCTCCCTCCTTCACCCACTCTGCCTGCGTCCCACATGGGAACTCATGCACCGACCCACCCACACACACTCAGGCCTCCTTGAAGGAAGACTTGAGCAACAGGAAGAGGACAGACAAGAACCCCAAGGGGGCTAGGGGTACAGAAGAGAGAGGGCCACGGCAGTCACCAGGGGGCCACCTGTCGCTTTCACCTGGAATCACCACACACTTGCCTGGCCATGGTCTGCTATTTCCCAGAAACTGGAATCCGCTGCTTGGTACTTCTTCCCGGAGTAGAGCTGCCACACAGCAGGCAGCTGGGAGAAGGGCATCTGGCCGGAGGAGAGTGGCTCCCGGGTGTGCACTGCCATCTGCCACAAGTGCACCGTGATGCTGGGTTCATACTGAAGGGACCAGAGAAGAGGCGGCAAATCAGGGATAGGGTTCCCTGCCAACTGGGCTGCACACAAGCAATGCAGGCCTAGATGCTCCGGCCCGGCCAGTGGGCTGCCAGGGTCAGAGGTAAATGTTTTCAGAATTCCAGACCAAGAGCCTTGGCACTGGTGCTTGTGGCTTCATCTAGGATGGCTGGGGCCCTTCTGGCCCCCTCTGACCTGCACCCTGTCTCGCCCCACTGCAACTCCCAAATTTAGCCACTGTTTCCAACCTGTCAACACCTTGGGTTAAAGCTGAGTATTCTCTTGGGGCTGCATCTCTGCCATTGCCATAATTTTTTAAATCTTCGTTTTAAAAACAAGATATCCATGGACTCCTGGATCTGAGGGTGATAGATTTTCCTGCCAAAATATACTGCAGTTCTGATCATGACCTTCACGCACTTAGAGTAAATATACAAAATAAGGCTGGGAGCACTAGCTTATGCCTGTAATCCCAACACTTTGGGAGGCCAAGGCAGGAGGACTGCTTGAAGCCACGAGTTCAAGACCAGCCTCGGCAACATAATGAGACTCTGTCTCTACAAAAAATAAAAAATTAGCTGGCCACGGTGGCATATGCCTACAGTCCCAGTTACTTGGGAAGCTAAGGTGAGAAGATTTCTTGAACCTGGGAGGTAGAGGCTGTTGTAAGCTATGGTCAGGTCACTGCACTCCAGCCTGGGAGACAGAGCAAGACCCTGTCTCAAATTAAATACATAATAATAAAAATAACAAAATTAGGCTGGTACTGGAAGTTAGAAAGATGAAAGGAAAAGTAAAACCAAAGCTTCCTATGTTATGCAACAAAATGGAAAGTCTTTTACACAATTTTCTAAGTATTTGTCTTCTTTTGTGATAAAATGTCTTTTTGAATTAAGAATATTAGTGCTCTATCAATCAGACATGTTGTGAATAATTTTTCTCAGTTTGTTGTCCTAACTTTTTTTACGGACTGCTTTTGCAAAGAGAAATATTTTAAATTATATGGCAAAATCTCTCCTTCTCTGTGTATTGTGACTTTAGATCAGAGATCAGCAAACTAAGTCTGGCTTGCCATCTGCTTTTGCAAATAAAGCTTTATTGTAAATAAACTAAGGCTCCTTCCCTCATTCCTTTACCGTTGCCTTTAGCTGCTTTTGCACTGCAACAGCAAAGCTGAGTAGCTGCAAGAGCATAGCTCTCAAAGTGGAAAATGTTTACCATCAGATCCTTTACAGAAAAAGTTAGCTGATCTTTGCATTAGATGTGCCCAGGAAGCCTAATTCCCACCCTAAGACATCGATCTATTTTTAAGAAAGAGGGAAAAAAATACTTACTAAGTAGGTCCCTTATCCCACCCATTGCTAAGTTATTTGAAAAATCCATTCTATTTCCATTGAATCATTTAAAAAAAAAATCTTAACTGTTTTTTTTTGTTTTGTTTTGTTTTGTTTGAGATGGAGTCTTGCTCTGTCGCTCAGGCTGGAGTGCAGTGGCTGGATCTCAGCTCACTGCAAGCTCTGCCTCCCAGGTTCAAGCCATTCTCCTGCCTCAGCCCCCCCCCACCCCCCCAGTAGCCGGGACTACAGGCGCCTGCCACCGCACCCGGCTAATTTTTAGTAGAGACGGGGTTTCACCGTGTTAGCCAGAATGGTCTCGATCTCCTGACCTTGTGATCTGCCCGCCTCGGCCTCCCGAAGTGCTGGGATTACAGGTGTGAGCCACTGTGCCCGGCCAACTGTTTTCAAGAGTACAGTTCGGTGGCATCAAGTGCGTTGACATGTGGAACCGTCAGCACTATCTACCTCCAGAACTTTTATCTTCCCAAACTGAGACTCCATACCTGTTACCAACATTAACTTCCCATCCCCGACTCCCTCCAGCCCCTGGCAGCCACCATTCCACTTTATGAATGAGACCACTCTGAGTACCTCATACAAGAGAATCTGTCCTTCTGTGACTGGCATATTTAATTTAGTATAATGTCTCCAAGTTTCATCCATGTGTCTGACTTTTAAGTGTGAATACTTCATGGTTTGTGTTTTGTTCACCCATTCATCTATCAATGTACACTGGGACTGCCTCCACCTTTTGGCTAGTATGAATGATACTGCTGTGAACATGGATGTATGAATACATGCTTAAGTTCCGGCTTCAAAGTCTTGTGGGTATATACCCAGAAGTGGCATTGCTGGATTGTGCCATAATTCTCTTTTTTGAGGAATCCTCATCCTGTTTTCCATAGTGGCTGCACCATTTTACAGTGCCCTCCATTAACACTTTTTCAGGCTTTTGAAAAACTTAAAATATTTGCTCCACAATTTTTGCATGCTTTATTTAGCGTATGTACAGAAAAGCCTTTCCACGTTCTCCACCAACATTTTTTGAAACAACCTATTTGAAGATTTTTTAGAAATGTGTTATATTGTTTAAAATGTCAGTGAACTGGCTGGGCGAGGTGGCTCGCCTGTAATCCCAGCACTTTGGGAGGCCAAGGTGGGCAGATCACTTGAGGTCAGGAGTTCAAAACCAGCCTGGCCCACATGATTAAACTTTGTCTCTCCTAAAAATAACAAAAAAATTAACTGTAAAAAAAAAATCGCCTGTAATCCCAGCTACTCGGGAGGCTGAGGCATGAGAATCACTTGAGCCTGGGAGGTGGAGGTTGCAGTGAGCTGAGATCACACCACTGCACTCCAGCCGCAACAGAGCAAGACTCTCAAAAAAAACAAACAGGCAGTGAATTGTTTACGATGACCTAAATGGTTTTTTTTTTTTTTCTTTTTTTTGAGACGGAGTCTCCTCTGTCACCCAGGCTGGAGAGTGCAGTGGTGCGATCTCGGCTCACTACAAGCTCTGCCTTCCGGTTCACGCCATTCTCCTGCCTCAGCCTCCCGAGTAGCTGGGACTACAGGCGTCCGCCACCACGCCCGGCAAATTTTTTGTATTTTTAGTAGAGACGGGGTTTCCCCATGTTGGCCAGGATGGTCTCGATCTCCTGATCTCGTGATAAGCCAGTCTCGGCCTCTCAAAGTTCTGAGATTACAGGCGTGAGCCACCGCGCCCGGCCCTAAATGGCATTTTAAATATCCGGATAAGCTTTTACCATATTACACTAAGGTACAGCCAGCCCCCCATTTCCGTGGATACTGCACCCATGAATTCGACTAACCTCAGATTAAAAATATTTGGGGAAAAAAAGAAATTCCACAAAGTTCCAAGAAGCAGAGCTTGAAGTGATGTGTAGGTGTAGCATTAGGTGTTATTAGTAATCTAATTTCAAATATAGGAGAGGATGTGCTGAGGTTGTATGTAATTACTACCCAGGTCATTTTCTATCAGGGACTTGAGCATCCACAGTCGGTCCTGTAATCAATTCCCCACTGCCACCCACACCAGAGACTCTACTGTATCTACTTTATCCCTCAAAGACTGGCTGTGATCTAAAGCCCTCATCTACAGCCGTTTCCTGAGTCATTATCATTATCACCTGGGGAGCTTTTGAAAAGTAAAGAATCTAGGACTCCACCCAAGCCTCCTGAATTAATTTCCAGAACCTGTTATCAGTCAAATGCTTCCCCAGGCCATTCAGGCGGTGAGCCATGTATGAAAGCATGTCTGTGACTAGCTTGCCACATTTTGCAGATTAATAATCTGAAACCAATGTCACATTCATCCTGTTGGCCCACCTGGTGCCTCCAGGTTGCAATGCTCTTGCTTATACTACTCCTGCCTCCTTTCTAGACCTGGAGAACTCCTACTCATCCCACAAAGCCCAGCTCAATAGCCGCCCCATTTGTGAGCCTTCCCAGCAGGCACTGGGAATGGCACTAAGCCCCTGAGCTAGCTTAGACTCGGCTTCATCACGCAGGACCACGTTATCTCATGTGGATGAGCTCGTGCCTGTGGTCCCTTTACGGGGGTGTTCCTGGGGCCAGGGCTGGGCATGGACATTGCTGCGCTCCTAAACCTGCATAGAAGTGAGTTTTCCAGTGCGGGTGAGAACGGCCCCCTCTGACCCCCACCGCGGTCCCACACAGGCAGGGGTCAGTGCGCAGCCCTCCCCACAGCCTCCCCTCGTGCCCAGGACTCACTCTGCCGCCCTGGGAGGCGCTGCCCTGGGAGCTTGAGGCCCTGGCCCATTCCCTATGCGAGGGATTGAACCGCACGACCACAGTCACCCAGGTCCTCCCCTCCTCATCTTCGTAGATGCCAGGCCTCTGGATCCACAGACGGTCAGGGAGCACCCCTAGACGCACAGAAGCTTCGGAGGCCATGGCAAGTCTGCACCGGGCCCGCCTAGAGGCTCACATGTGTAGCTTTCCAGCTGCGCAATCTCCTTAAATGGAGCAGCTCCGGCGTGGGTGGCGCCCGGGCAGGCCGTGGGGGCGGGGCCGGCCGTGGGGGCGGGGCCAGTCGGGGAGGAGGGGGAGGAGGAGGAGGGAGGAAGGGGAGAATGGGGGAGGAGGGAGGAAGGGGGAGGAGGGAGGAGGAGGAGGAGGGAGAAGGGAGGAAGAGGAGAATTGGGGGGAGGAGGGAGGGGGAGGAGGGAGGAGTGGGGAGGAAGGAGGAGGAGGGGGGAAAAAAGCAACCTGCAGCAGGGGCTAGGCAGGGACGAGGCCAAAGAGCAGTGGAGTTAGGAACCCGGCCTGGGTCTCCTGGAGGGGCTGTGGCTGGACCGGGAGCTGCTGGAGGCAAAAGGGCGGCTCCCGGGGATAGAGCTGCCCAGGCTTCACCCCGGGCCTCTGCAAGGAATTTGGCTCCTAAGACCTATTCCACCTCCCTTCCACTGGTCCCAGTCCCTCCGCAGCCTCCTCTCTGAGCACCCCTGCCCAATTTTCTGGCAGGTGATTCCCCTCCTTTGCTCCCCGCGACCCCCTGCCAACCATCCTGCCCCAGACCCTGAGCTGGCATGCACGACCCTGGTATCTCCCACCCCTGTGGCCATTCCTTTAACAGGACTCTGTGTCAGGGACCCTTCTTTGAGCTTAGAGCTTAGAGGCATGGGGGGCGGGGGGCACTGTAACCTCAGTGGACTCTTGCCCCTGGAGGTATCTGGTGAAGGTGCATCCTGCACAAATCAAGCTCCCTCTCCTTAGAAAATAAGCCAGTGCACTATCAGCATCTGAGATCAGGATCAGATAAAGCCCACAGAAAAAAGGCAACGGGAGGCCACGTGGCCACCTGGCCAGCTCATCCTTGGCCATGGGGCCCAGAGTGCCCACTTGGCCTGGTCGTCTTACTTGCTCGACTTTGTCAAGAGGCCTTAGAAGCTCAAGAACATAGCAAGAAGCAGGTCCGTTCTATAGGCACCCTGGGCTGCTTCTAAATGCACCATGAATAGGAACCTTTTCCTTTTGAAAACCACAAACATGATTCTTCTAGTTCAAGTGAAAATTGGTATTGACATGATGCCATTCTGCTGGGGATATGTGAAAATGATTTCTGGACAGTCCAGATCCAGTGTAAATGGCAGGTAGGATAACCACTTTTGAAGAACTCACTAGGCAGCTTCCGTGGAGGTCTGAGCCTTGTTTTCACAGCAATTCCACCTCCATCCCCAGTGCTTTTCAAGGAACCAACACTTGGGGTGGGAATGGAGTGGGCCAGGAAGACAAGGGACATCATAGTCTCATATAATGTGATCCATACGTGGAATCACGTACACGTGTCACCTTTGCCATATTCTATTGGTCAGGGGTAGGTCCTACCCTTACTCAAGGTTATGAATACCAGGAAGCAGGGATCATGGGGACCCCTGGTCTCCTGGACCCCCCGAAGCCTGTTTGCTGTAAGTACCTACCCTATGGGACTCCTCTGAGGATCAGATGAGGCTGTGTGTAAAGTGTTAAAGCCTGACACAGTGAATACTTGAAATACCCTGGTCAATAGTTATGTTCTCAGACTAGTTCCCTCTCCCAAGCAGAATCCATCATTCCTACCCTTGTAACCCCAATGCAATTACTATTTATCTCTATCACTTTCTGTTGCAAATGTATATATTGATATTCTCAACCTCATTCCCTGATGGGCAGGTATGTGGCTGTCACTGGGGTTGGAGGTAAAGGTTGCTTAATATGTGGGGAGCCCTCTGCCATGTCAGTCATTTTTCATAGGGTGTCTCACTGACACCTCCCAACAACTCCATAAACTAGAGACCGTCACCCCCATTTCATAGATGAAGTATCAGAGGCTTGAGTGGCTTAGTGACCTGAACGAAGTGGGTAGCAGAGGAAGGATATGGACCCGGCTGTTCCTGGCTCTAACATGCATGCGCTTGTTGACTGCCTTGGCCAAGTTTGGCTCATTACATGGAAGAGGCAGAACCTGGAGTAGGGAGATCCACAGTGGCTACTGTAGAAATGGTGGTGGGGTCTGAAGATGGAGACTGAGAACACCTTGCCATGAGTGGGTGGTCAGAAGGTAAGTAGAGGTCTCCACAGGCAGAAAGAAATAACTACCAGTTAGCCTCGAGGTGGAAAATAGATTGCTTCACCCATCACTCTCCTTGGCCAGGTCTCCCATCCCTCAACCCTTGGACCTGGTATGAAAAAAGCCACGGAGCTGCAGGTGAGAACAGTTTGGTCCCTGGTCCTTCAGCTGATCTTTGTCCATGTCATGTCTGAGATAAGGCTATGTCTTCTGGCCAAATTGTCCATCTCTGGTACCTGTGACCTGAAGGATTCACTCTCCAGGGTAGGTGTCACCAACGTCTTTGAGAAGCACTTTGATCTCTCCAGAATTGCTCCCAGGATTGCCTGGTACTGATGGTGCACTCATGCCTGGGCCCAATGCTCTCCTCCTCCAGCAGAGGGAGCCCTTCACAAGCCCCAAGCCCCGGGGACGTGGAGGCTGGACACCCACTTGCCAGAAGGATTCCAGACCACAAACAAGTAGGCACTGTGCAGGGCTCCTGATACCTCCGCACATTTCTGTTCAGCTCCTCCTAGGTACTGGGCCAAAATGGCAGGGCAGACAAGATGCCAAAGGCAGACAACCTAGACAGAGCGTGGTTTATAATTTATTCATTTTATTTTATTTTTTGAGTCAGAGTCTCGCTGTGTCACCCCGGCTGGAGCGTAGTGGCGAGACCTCGGCTCACTGCAACCTCCACCTCCCAGGTTCACGCCATTCTCCTGCCTCAGCCTCCCGAGTAGCTGGGACTACAGGCGCCCACCACCATACCCGGCTAATTTTTTTTGTATTTTTAGTAAAGACGGGGCTTCACCATGTCGGCCAGGCTAGTCTTGAACTCCTGACCCCGTGATCCACCCGTCTCGGCCTCCCAAAGTGCTGGGATTACAGGCTTGAGCCCCCGCGCCCAGCCGACAGCGTGGTTTAGATGGAACTGGCAAAGTTGTCCCACCAAGGAAGCAGCATGAGTAGACCTGGAGGAGAGGTAATTCAGGGTGTGTCTGGAGATCAGGAATAATGAGGATTATCCAAGCTCATATGATAAAGAATAAGAATGTGGTGGTGGTGGGGTGGTAGGGGCAGGAGTGGCGCTGATACTCCATTGTAAGGATCAAACACGCCAGTCCCAGCAGCTGGTTTTGAATGAGGAGCAATGAGTGTTTGAGACAAAGAGTGACATAAGTATGCACTTAATGTTTGAGCTAATGATAAAACCAAAGAGTGGCTTAGTATCAAGTAGATCATGACTACTAGAGAAAAGACTGGATGGGGATTGTGCAGATAATAACAAAAACAAGAACGTCCAAGTTCCAACTCTGCCTATTTCAGACAGTGAGCAGAGCAAACTTGCAAAGTGGTCAAAGAAAGAGCCCAAGCATGGAACTGAAGAATGAGCGTTTAGGAAAGTTTTGCTTATGTACACTATTTTCTTCTAAAGGTTTTATTTAGATTAATTTTTCCATGTTGATATCCAATTAATGCCATTTATTTAAAAGACTACCCTTTGTCTACTGTACTGTATTATCACTTCTGTCATAAATCTGGGAACATTTATGTATGAGTCTGTTTCTGGACACTTTCTATTCCGTTAGTCTGTTTGTCTGTCCTTGTGTTGATACCACATTGCTAATTACTATAGCTTTAAAATAGGTCTTTATATCTTATTGTAAGATTCTGTTTCTCTGGAGAACCCTAATATAGCTATTCTCTTCCCTTTACATATCCATATGCATTTTAAAATCAGCTTGTTAATCCTCCCCACCTCCAAAAGCCTGCTAAGACTGATTGGGATTGTGTTGAATCTATAGGTCTATTTGAAGAGAATTAACATCTCCAGCATATTAAGCCTTACAATCCGAAGCAATTGCATAGTGTATCCTTCCATATTTTGGGTTGTCTTTAATTGTTCTCTCTGATTTCATTAAATTAACTCTTAAGTATTTGATTGATGCTATTTTAAATGTCATTTTAAATTCTGTATTATGTTTGTTGCTGTTATAAAAAAATTTAACTGGTTTGTGTGCATTGACACTATATCCAAGACCTAGATAAATTGATTTAACTCTAATAGTTTATCCACTATTTGAGGAAATGCCTTAGCCATTGTATCTTCAACTATTCTTGTCTCATCCTTTCTTTTCCTCCCTTTCCCTCTCTTTCAGTGACTCCAATTACACATTGTCAGACCCTTTAAACAGTGTACCGTGCTCTCTATGCTCTGTTCTGTTTTGTTTCCTTTTTTTTTCCCTCTCTCAGCTTCAATGTTGATGTTTTCTATTGGTTTATCTTCCAGTTCATTAATGCTGACATCTGCTATATCCAATCTGCTCTCAAACAATTGATTTCTTTGCTGCAAATATTATATTTATTAGTTCCAGGATGCCCATTTGATGCTTTTTTTAAAGATTAAAACTTTATGTGATAATCTCTACACCCTTAATCATTTTGTCCATCATTCTATTTCTTTGGACATAATCATGGTTACTTTAAAGTTCTTGTCTAATAACTCTGGTTTACTAGTGGGCCTCCTTCTATTGTCTGCTTTTTCTCTTGGTTTTTAGTTAAATGGTCTTTTCTCTTGAGTAATATTTAAAGGAATGCCAAATATTTTGTATAAAAGCACTGGAAAGGCTCTAGTGTTTTCCCCCCAAGTAGAGTTAACCCTATTCTCTGCTAGGCAGATAGAGTGAAGTATTAAACAGTTTAATCCCAATAGGGACTGAACTGAGTCAAGGTTAAGTTGCAGTTTGGATAAGAATCAGTCTACCCAGCCAGGCACAGTGGCTCACTTTGTAATCCCAGCACTTTGGGAGGCCAAGGTGGGTGGATCGCTTGAGTTCAGGAGTTTGAGATCAGCCTGGGCAACACAGTGAGACCCCAATCTCTACAAAAAAATACAAAAATAGCTAGGTACTGTGGTGCATGCCTGTAGCCCCAGCTACTTGCGAGGCTGCAGTGGGAGGACCACTTGAACCCAGGAGGTCAAGGCTGCAGTGAGTCAAGATCGAGCCACTGCACTCCAGCCTGGGTGACAGAGTGAGACCCTGTATTTAAAAAAAAAAAAAGAATTGCCTATCTACCTCTAGTTTGCCCTGCTCTTAGAGTATGACCCTCAATCAAGAGTCTGGTAGGTCTTTGTCTCAGCACTGTGAACAAAAGTTCTCTGTAAAGGAAACTGGAGGAAAGAGACTTTATATTCCAGTGAATAGTTTGCAAACCAGGGAGATGCAGCCTTCAGTGTAAAATAAGGTGTGTCCCAGAGAACAAAGGGAGGGTTGGGGTCTTGTAGCAAAAGTTTCCACCCAGGTTCCCAATCAGGTCCATTTATGCAAATGAGAGATTCAGACTCAGGTAGTTCCAATTAGTTGATACAGCTGAGCCTTGATTGGTCAAGGCAGGTGGGCTCTGACTGGTTGGTTTAGGCGTGCTCTGAAAGTCCCCAAGTCGAACAGAGGTGTTGGATTTCTGGGAACTCAGAGTGCCTATGTGATTTCTAGTTAGCAGATGGGTGTTCGGCTCTATTTTACTATTTCACATTTAGGCCTCGTTAGCCACTAGGGATCTTTCTTTTTTTTTTTTTTGAGATGGAGTCTTGCTCTGTTGCCCAGGCTGGAGTGCAGTGGCACAATCTCGGCTCACTGCAAGCTCCGCCTCCCGGGTTCACGCCATTCTCCTGCCTCAGCCTCCCGAGTAGCTGGGACTACAGGCGCCCGCCACCACGCCCGGCTAATTTTTTTGTATTTTTAGTAGAGACGGGGTTTCACCGTGTTAGCCAGGATGGTCTTGATCTCCTGACCTCGTGATCCGCCCGCCTCGGCCTCCCAAAGTGCTGGATTACAGGCGTGAGCCACCGCGCCCAGCCTAGGGATCTTTCTTGAAAGATTGGCTCTTTCAGGTTCACATTTGTTCATGACACTAAGAGACTGCAGGAAATTATTTTGCTTTTGGGGTTTTTGGCTTTGCTCTTCAGCATCCTGCCCTGAACTGCTTCAAACTGTAAAAAGCCTGTGGAGAGAGGGTACTGGCCACGCATTTGAGATTCCCTCAAGTCTCCACATTTGTTCAGCTGCACAAAACTCACAGCTAATGTTCTCAGGAAAAAGCAGCTGCAGATGCCTGACAGCAGGGGTCAGTTCACCTGCTCTCCAGCGTTTTCAGCTCCTGCCAAGTTGTTCTCAGGAACTCTACCCCCTGGTGAGCCTTTGTCTTCTCAGGAGACCACAGGGAGCCTGGGCAACATGGTGAGACCCCACTCTACAAAAAATACAAAAAGTACCCAGGCGTGGTGGCACGTGCCTGTGGTCCCAGCTACTCAGGGGCTGAGGTGGGAGGATCACTTGAGCCTGAGAGGTCCAGGCTGCAGTGAGCTGTGATTGTGCCACTGCATTCCTGCCTGGGTGACAGAAAGAGACCCTGCCTCAAAAAAAAAAAAAAAAAAAAAAAAGACCACGGGAAATTCCACTCTACTTTCCTGAGGTCTGCAGCTTAGCCTGTAAGCCTCTCACATCACACAGCTTCACAGTTCAGCACGTCTCAAGGAGGAAGCTGGCTGGATGTTTGAGGCCCCCCAAGCTTCTAATTTGATTACTCCACAGCAGCCCCCGACTGGACTCAGCACCAATTTCAGTCTTTAGCCTGTGCCCAGAATTATCACATGACAGGAGGGGAAAGGCATCTGCAGATGCTCACCTAGGAGCTGTCCTCTCTTCTCCAGAATTTTACTTCCTCTGGCCCTTGTTGCTTCCATAGCTCCCCGATGGTTTGGAAAATACAACCTTTATTTTTATTTAGATTTTCCATAGTGTGGCTGTAGTGTTACCAGAAAGGGGTCCCAATCCAGACCTCAAGAGAAGGTTCTTGGACCTCATGCAAGAATTTGGGGCAAGTCCATAGGCTAAAGTGAAAGCAAGTTTATTAAGAAAGTAAAGGAATACAGAATGACTATTCCATAGGCAAAGCAGCCCTGAGGGCTGCTGGTTGGCTATTTTCATGGTTATTTCTTGATTATATGCGAAACAAGGGGTGGATTATTCATGAGTTTTCCAGGAAAGGGGTGGACAATTGGAATGGAGGGCTCCTCCCCTTTTAGATATATAGGGTAACTTCCTGATGTGTCCATGTCATTTGTAAACTGTCATGGTGCTGGTGGGGTGTCTTTTATCATGCTAATATATTATAATTAGTGAATAATCAGCAGTGAGGACGACCAGAGATCACTGTTGTCGCCATCTTGGTTTTGGTGGGTTTTGACTGGCTTTTTTTTTTATCACAAACTGTTTTATCAGCAAGGTCTTTGTGACCTGTATCTTGTGCTGACCTGCTATCTCATCCTGTGACTTAGAATGCCTAAGCTCATGGCAATGCAGCCCAGTAGGTCTCAGCCTTATTTTACTCAGCCCCTATTCAAAATGGAGTCACTCTGATTCAAACGCCTCTGAAAGTAGCATTGGCCTGTTGCAAACCACTTCATCTCACCCTAAGCGAGGGAGAGCTTTTTTTTTTTTTTTTTAAGGTAGAAGGAATTAAATTATGTCTTTGTGCTGATGGAATTGATGCAAGAGAGAATGGACTACAGGTAAGGTATAAACTGAAGGCAAGCACAGTGGTGAGAGCCCAAGGGGATGACTTGGCTTGAAGGAAGGAGGGGCTCTTCTTCCAGTGTAGCTGAAAGGAACAAGGAGAATCAGCTCAGATGCAAGTAAGCGTTTTAGGTTTGGGGGTAAGAAGATGAAATTCCTTTCCTCCACCTTTCACAACATGAAATTACAAATGGTTATTTTGTAATTTTCTAAGACCTAACCTTGGAAAATAAACATATGAAAATATTAAGAATATGTTTATGACCTTCGATAGGGATGACCTTCTTAAAGATGATAAACAAAGCAAAAGTATGACTTTTTTTTTTTTTTTTTTTTTGAGATGGAGTTTCACTCTTGTTGCCCAGGCTGGAGTGCAATGACATGATCTCGGTTCACCACAACCTCCGCCTCCCGGGTTCAAGCAATTCTTCTGTCTCAGCCTCCTGAGCAGCTGGGAATACAGGCACATGCCACGACACCAGCTAGTTTTGTATTTTTAGTAGAGACAGGGTTTCTCCGTGTTGGTCAGGTTGGTCTCGAACTCCCGACCTCAGGTGATCCACCTGCCTCGGCCTCCCAAAGTGCTGGGATTACAGGTATGAGCCACCGAAAAGTATGACTTCTTATGACAATACATGACTTTTTAAAAGTGACCAGAATAAGAGAAGATAGTAACAATATATAGCAAAGTATTAGTTTCCAGTATATGTAATGAACTCTTACAGATCAGTAAGTAAAGCAAATAACCCATTGGAAAAATAGGGAACAGCTAGAATTCACAGAAAAGGAGATGAAAACGGCTAGTTGCTGTATGAGAAGATGCTCAATCTCACAAGTAATCAAGAAAATGCATATTTTAAAAGTGAGATACATTTTTAAAATCTATAGTAGTGCCAAACAAAAGCACTTGGCAATATCAAATGTTGGCAAGTGGTGTCGTTTGCCTTATTGACCAGGTCCCTTCTTCACAAGGAGCTGGTGAGGGAGAACCAGGCTCTTCCTCCTGTGGCCACCCTAGCCAGTCAGTTTCCACAGAACTAGCACACGAGGCTGGGCAGGCCAATGCAAGTTTCTTTACTGAAAGGTGGGTCCATTTCAAAAGGACAATTTGGACACAGAATAGACAAACATTAGAGTTTGAGAGTTTTCCCTTGAGTTTTGCAAGACAAAACATCTAGTAACTTCGATATTCACCCGGAAAAATTCCCCAGTGTCCTCTCCCTCCAGCCCTTTCTCCTGCCTGCCTTCAGGATCATCCCTTGTCTCACAGGTTTTAATTTTTCAGATCTCCTTCTTGGATAGACTCTATCCTGCCCACAGGTGAGCCCTCTCTTCCCATGCCAAATTTCCATCTAACCCTTGGTCTGGAGCAGGTGCAGGCTTCAGTCAGGTGGAAGCTGCTGGGTGGGTGCTGCCTAGCCTTTGAGGCTTGGGTAAGGAGAAGCGGGGTGAAGTTAGGGTGATGGGCTCCAGTCTGTTGGCCAAGGTTGAGCCTGGCTTCTCTCATTCAAGTTTCCTCATTGGCAAGAACTGTAAGCCTGCCAGTTCTTTTATTAATAGATCTATAAAGTTGGCACCTCTCCCAAGGGCAGACCTTTTCTCCCCCATAGGACAAGACAGTCTAAAACCAAATTGAGGAAACACTTTCTCCGTTAGCACGGGCTCGTCCTGCCCTTGCAAACTTTGGTCTCATTATTGGCAGAGGGGCTTTTGATTTCTCCCCAGCTCCACTGAGAGGGGGTGGGGAGAGCTGGATTTATCTTTCATAGCTGAGCTTTGTTGGAAGAGGACCAAGGGATAAAATCATTCAGCCCAGCCATTCTTTCTCCTTCCCCAGACAAATGGAAAAAGAAGGTTCCTACAATGCAATAGTATTTTCCATTTGCAAATGAGTTAGGAAGCCAGGGGCACATAGCATCAAGCCTACGGCAGAACTCTTGCCTCCCTTTCAGTCAGAATAATTGTCTCCCACCTTTTATTCAGACTTTTGTTATCACATCAGCCTCACTCTGACTTGGCTTACAGCATGTAGGTTTATATTGCCCAGGTCCTATTTCAGGCTTTCTATCTCTGTCTCCACTAGACTCTGGCTCCCAAACAAAAAGGGGACCTGGAATATTTGAAAGTGAAATGGGAGAGTTCCCTGACCCCTGTCCCATGATGTGTGACAGGGGCATAGCTCTTATGTTCGGCCGCCACATCCTCAAACCCCTTACCGGAGGGGGAACATGCAGACGGGCAGATGCAGGAGCCAGGGTGAGCACTTTTTGGGCTCCAGCCCCACGGTGGCATCTATGAGTGGGTGTCTGCTATTCCCAGAGTCCAAGTGGGCACATGTTAGAGCATTTTGTTAGCCTTGCTGTCCATGGATGACTTAAGTGTTAGACAGTTCACTGCACCTAGGTCGTTGTCCAGTGTCCCGGAAGAATCAGGTCACACATAAACCTGAAGGATGAATGCAGGGGTTTCATTGAGTGGCGGAGGTGGCTCTCAGCAGGATGGATGGGGAGCTGGAAGGGGGATGGAGTGGGAAGATGATCTTCCCCTGGAGTTTGACTGTCCAGTGGCTAATCTCCTCTCCAACTGCCCCCAGCCAAATTCCTCTCAACATTCAGATGTTCCTTTTTCTTCTCTCTGTTGTGCCATTCTGCCATTCTTCTGCTCTTCTGTTTGTCTCCTCATCTGCTTCTGGAGCCTGGGGTCTGGGGTTTATACAGGTATAGGATAGGGGACATGGTGGGCCAAAAGGCAACTTTTGGGCATGAAAACAGGAATGCCTCTTCCCATTTAGGGCCACGGGTTTCCAGGTTTGAGGGTAGGGCCTTTGCCAGGGAACCACCCTCTTCTACCCAGTATTTCTGGGTCTCCTGTCTGTATCAAAAGCATATAGGGTTTGATGGTGAACAGCCCCAAATCCAAAGGTTAGTTCTACATCTGACTAGTTGTGTGACTTTGACCTTATAACTTAAATTTTTGAACCTCCTACTCCTCACCTGTAACACAAAGATGCTATCTACCTTACTATGCTGTTGTAAGAAATGGTAATCACATTTGTAAAGTCCCTGGCACACGGTAGATCATCAATGATAATTTATCAGCTGGGGGACAGAGACCATTTCTTATTCATCTCTATGTCCTCAGCATCAAACCAGTGCCAGAAACATTGGAAGGGCCCAGAGAGTATTTGTTGGATTGAAATATCCTTTAGTCAAATTGTTTCCTGGGTCAAAACAGTTCTAGCCAAGTTCAACATGAACCCAGAGGTGTGCTGAAAATATAATTCATTCTGACTCTCTTCCGCCAACTCCTCATAGAAAATGTACTCAGGAATGAAAGTGTTCACAGCAAAACAAAGGCCCTGGCTATTGAGAGTCTGCAGTGAAATAGAGAGGTCTGAGGGGTCAGGAGAAACAAAGCATCAGTCCGCAGAGACGGTCCCCCGGGGTCTCTGTAATTATCATGTCTTCTTTTGCAGGTCTGCTGTGTGACTGGTCTATTTAGGTTAGCAGAGTTGCCGAGGTGAGAGGTGCACTCTGATTGGCCACGGAGGCTGCCCTTGTGTGCCTGGAGCTTTTCCTGACCATGGTACAAAGCTTCCTCATGCAGTGCGTGAAGATCCACCTGCATCTTCCCTCTGCTGCCTCTCCCTCTGGCCCTTTGGGCTGTGGTTTTAAATGGTTCTTTGTTTAATCCATCAGAATGACCCAGAAGGAAGCAATTGTTTGTAAATGGGTCACTCCCTCAAGCGTGGTGGCAGCCTTCTTATGATGAAGAAATTGGGTCTTTGCAAATAGTAAGTGTCTAACCAAAGGCTGGGGTGAGGAGAGAGGGGCCCGCATGTGTTACAAGCTCCCCATGGAAACTGGGCAGTATTCCTATCTTTGTTTTAGAGATGAAGAACCAAGGCTCTGAAAGCAACCATCAGGATGGGCACGGTGGCTCACACCTGTAATCCCAGCACTTTGGGAGGCTGAGGTGGGTGGATCGCTTGAGCCCAGGAGTTTGAGACCGGCCTAGGCAACATGGTGAAATCCCATCTCTAGAAAAGATAAAAAATTAGCTTGATGCCATGGCACGTGCCCCATGGCCCCAGCTACTCAGGAGACTGAAGTGGGATGATCTCTTGAGTTCGGGAGGTTGAGGCTGCAGTGAGCCATGATCATGCCACTGCACTCCAGCCTAGGAGACAGAATGAGACCTTGTCTCAAAAAAAAAAAAAAAAAAAAAAAAAAAAGTGACCATCACTTAGTCAAGATCACAGAGGTAGAGTAGTTAGTGGAGGAGCTGGAATCTGAACTTCAGCATGTTTGATTCCAAAGTTCAAACTCTCTTCTACCACACCACAGGTACCTGGTGGACACTGCAAACCCTGTTCACTGATTGACAGAAGTCAGGCTGGTACTCATGAGCTGGGGACATATGCCCCAGTAACTCAGTAAGCCTCTCAAGCTACATTGCCAAATACTAATCACTCACCTAATCCACACAGGGCATCTGGGGCCCAGCTCCGAGCTACTCCACAACAACAGAGGGCACCATCTTATTTATACACGGGTCCAATAGGATCCAACTTGTGCAGGAGATATTCTGGGGATGAAATGGAGGGGACCTCACTGCATAACTCTAATAAATAGAATGCCTGATTTGCAAGGCCATGGTTGCTTGAATATCTGAGGTCCCAGGGATGCCAGCCAACATGCCTGGCTTTCTGGGGTTGGGAGAGGAAGTAACCCACCTCTCCCTCCTCTCTGTAAATACAAATATTATGAGGACCCTCCCATCCTTAGAAACAAGCCTGCCCACCACCATCTTTTCATGATGGTCAATATAGTATGTGGGTTAAAAACACAGATTCTGGAGCCAGATTGCATGCGTTCAAATCTCAGCTCCGGTATTTACTAGCCATGTGAATTCCAGCAAGTAACTCACCTGTCAAAAGATATAATGAAAAGACTACATACTTCGTATAGCTGTAAGGATTAAATGAGCTGAAGTGTGCTGAGTTCTTAGAACAGTGCCTGGCACACAGTAAGTGCCTTAGGTCTTGTTATTATTGAGTATTGTGCTAGCTCTCCAGCCTTCCCTTCAAAGCCGGACTTCTCAGAAAAGTCTAGAGGCACTAACCCTCAAGCCTGATACCTGGTACAGACCGTCTCATAATCTTGTTTCTGCCACCCTGCCTGCAGCCTCCACTGAAACTGCTCTCTTAAAGGGCCCCAGGGGCCTCCTTCCTGAAGCTGGTGGATGATGAGTTCCTTTAGCAGAAGCCATCCCAGTAACTCTGCCACCTGCCACACTGTGGCCCTTCCCACCTTCTCAACCCTCTGGTTTTCCTTTGGTTTCCATGCCTCGACACTGGCAATTCTCACCTTTTGACATACCAAAGTTTAAAATGTTAGGTGGAATTAAAATTAACCATCATCCATCTCCTAAAAGCTTTCCCCGTAAACTTCTTTTCCTTTTTTAGACGGTCTCATTCTGTCACCAGGCTGGAGTACAATGGTGCCATCATAGCTCACTGCAGCCTCAACCTCCTGGGCTCAAGAGATCCTCCCACCTCTGCCTCCCGAGTGGCTGTGACTACAGTTGCTTGCCACTGCACAGGGCCCCTGCCAGACTTCTGATAACAGCATGTATTTTGTCCCCACCATTCACCTCTCTCATCAGAGAGATCTGGTAAATGAGGCTTCACTGAACACATGGAGCCCAAGATGTGATCGTTTAACAGCCATCCATCTTTATCCACCAGACTAGACTCCCTAGTGCTCAGAGAAAAGGTTGTTCCCATTTTCATTATGCTATAGGGACCTGCTATAGGAGGCGGGCAGGCATAGGGGCAAGGCAGAAGCAATGAACAGCCACTGGCTGGTCTCACTGGGTTATAAAGTGTGTTAGCTGGACTTTCTGGGCAAAAATCAAAGGTCTCAACTCAGATCTTACACACACATGCAACATACAGCCAAGTCCATGGTCCTGTAACCTGCCAGGTTCATCATCCATCACTCCTCCTCCCCAGTGTCTGGAATCATTCATCCCTCTGAAACCTCAGCCCTGAACCAGCCCTGAGTCCAATTCTACCCTGATTTAGAGAAGGGGAGTGGATTAAAGACCTAGCTGAGAATTCAGCAACTCCAGCCTGTCTGCTGGCCGTGCTAGTGTTCGAAGTCCCCACTTCGAAACTAGGGTTCAAGTCTTCACACCCCAGTCCCTCCATCAAAGATCTGCCTTAATACCAACAGTTCAGGGAGCATTTTCTGCCCCCAACCTCCAATATACGCACACCCCTACACACAATGCATGCATACACATACACACACTCACGCATCCTTTGCAAAAACCAGAGGCCTGCATCTGATTCAGGGCTGTGCCTCAGGCCTCGAGTCCTGCTAACAGTCTCTCTGATGCTGAATGGCTAGACATGGACCATGTCATCTTGGGGTTTACAGAAGGCCTGGCACATACCAGGTGCCTGATAAAAGTCAGAAGAGCCAAATTCTTGCTGCCTCGTGCCTGCTGCAAGAAAAGTCATAAGGAACAGCATAAAGAGTATGTCCTTGGGGATGAGACAGCCAAGCTTGGATCTGGGTTCTGGCACTTCGTTGGCTTTGGGATGGTGAACACATTCCTCGACCCCTTTGCACCTCGGTTTCCTCAAGGTTGCGAGGATTAGCAATGACATATGGAAGTGTGTGCTGTAAAAATGCCTGCCTGGGTTTGATCCTGAGGAATGGTGCTATGAAAACGGAATATTATAACTCCCCTCCCCTTTGGGAGGGGAAATAAATCTAAAATACAAATTTGTCTTCAGGAAAAGAATTACTTGTAATGAAAATAAACTATGAAGAAACTACCGTACCTTTTTGTTTATCCAGTGCAAAAATGCTGCCTCTGCTCTGAAATATTTGTAAGGCCTTCTGGGTTATAAAGTGTGTTAGCTGGACTCTCTGGGCAAAAAATCAAAGGTCTCAACTCTGAGCTTTCTTCTGAGTTTTCACCCTCCCTAAGCTTCCTGATGCTCAAGGTCCAGAAATGCAAGAGATTGCTCAGCTGTGCACTCCATCTTTGCCTCTTTATGAAATATAAATCAGGCTGGGAGTGGTGGCTCACACCTGTAGTCTCAGCACCTTGGGAGGCCAAGGCAAGAGGATCGCTTGAGCTCAGGAGTTTGAGACCAGCCTGTGCAATATAGTGGGATCCCATCTCTACAAAAAAGTAAAACTAAAATATGAATCAGAACCCTATATTCTGTGTAGACTCCTAGCTTTGTGAAGCACATTTTATATTACTGCATGAAGCCATAAAACCTGGCAAGTGTAGGAGACTGCTGAGTGTTACACATTTACTCACTCGAGATAGACATATATAGAATTTGGTTTTGTTTGGGATTTTTTAAAAAAATGTTCTCTCCCTCTGTCCTCCTCCTCTGGTTGTTCCCCAGCACTGTGAATAGCTCCAGGAGCCTTTAGTGTTTGAGGGGGCAGCTTCCTGTGCTGATTCTCCCTGTTGGAGGGATGTGTAACAAGTTTCTATTGATAAAAGTGCTTTGGACAATTTCAGAAACTAAAATTCATCTCAAAACAAAATAGTAGCGATTGTTACTGCTGTAATTATTGTCAAGTCCTTGTGTATCAGCTTTCCCCCAGACAGTGGTAGTCACCCACTTGCTAAGATACCAAATTTACCTTTTTTTGGGGTCTCCCTCCTTCTGCCTTCTGTCACCTTTCATTTCTTCAATAAATATCGGGCTCCCACTTTGTGCTGGCGTGGTCCTGGATGCAGCAGATCCAGAGGCGAATGAGACAGGCACGTGCCTCTCTGCTTCATCCATGTCCTTTCTAGCGGGGTGGCAGATGATAAACAAAACCAACTGATGTTACTCTAGATGGCAATAAAAGTGTTATGGCACTGTAATGGGCTGGAATGATGGAGGAGGGTACCATGTCAGACCACAGGGCCAAGGAAGTCCCCTCGGAAGAGGGTATTTGGGCAGAGAGCCAGCTGCATGATCTGGCAGAGAGGGCACAGATTCCCAGGAGACAGAAAGACAGTGTGAAGGTCCAAGAGCAGAACAAGCCTGGAGTGCCTGAGAAACAGAAAGGCTGGCATGAGGAGGGCAGGGGGATATTAGATGAGGTTAGGAGGTAAGGACAAGCAGCAGGTCACACAGGGCTGTAGGCCAAGGTTTCATTCCAAGGGCTGTGAGAAACTGAGAGCGGATTAAAAAGATCCATCTTGTGGCTCCGCAGAAAAGGCACTGCAGGATTTGACAGCAGAAGCCAAGACCACCCGGGAGGCTGTTGTGAAAGTCCCAGTAAGGGATGAGGAGGCATGGACTGGAATGGTGGAGAGAGAGGTGAGAAGGCACGGGAGGAAGGATCTATTTCAGAGCTGACAGGACTCGACAGTGGGTTGAGGTGGGTGTGAAGCAAACACAGGAAGGAAAGCAGGCCCTCTGCCTCCCCAGTATGTGCTTCACCAGCCTTCCTGACCAGCCAAGACCCTGGCCCAGCCCCCACCTCCACCCAAGCACCATCCTGATTTCCCTCCTCACAGGCTACATGTTCCAGAGCCCCCCTCCTCTCTCACCTGCACTCTCACCTCCCCAGCTTCTGTTGTAACTCCAAGAAGGAGGAGGAGGGAAGAAAGGACGTAACTCGAATCTGCAATGGCAGCTGCTCTTGGCCCAGTGTGAATGTGTCTGGGATGTAAATCTGTTGTCTCTCTGGATAAAACAGGAAACAATTACTCATGCAGATGAAAAACTTTTATTCCCCTCCTTGACAGCTAACATCTCAAGGAGCCTTTACTATGTCAGTCCTCAGTTGAGAAAGAAGCAAATATTTTCTGTCTGTAGTCTCTGGGATAATGTAAGGCAGCTTCTGGTTTAATAATGAGCTTCTGATTTTTGGCAGGACCACGGGGATACAAGGCGGGGGGAGGAGGAAGGCAAAGAACAGCGAGAGAGGTTCTAGGGAAGTGCACCTGATTGCAGGTGAAAATTATTTCAAAGTCAGGGGAAGTCGGATATGGTACTGGTCTAGTTACTGAGATGATACAGGGGCTCCTGGGAGAGATGAGCCCTTAGACAGCCCCTGGGCAGGGGACAGGGACCAGAACTGGAAATTACAGCCCTGGGTTCCAAGCTGGGGCTTTTTTCATTTAATCATTCACTCATTTAACAAATCTTCATTGAGCATCCACAATGTGCCAAGCCCTGTGTAGATTTTACTTTAGGTACTGGCGGGAGTGGGAGGGGATTAACAAGTAAACAGAAAAATTATGATGCAGAGTAAGCATTAGAAGAAACCAGCACAGATTTGGATGCTGCTAATAAGAGCCCAAAGAAATTGCATCTAAGCAGAGGCCTTAGGATGAGGTGGGCAAAGGCAGAAGAGATGGAATTCCAGGCAGAGGGAACAGCATATGCAAAGACAGAAAGGCAAGTGCTCAGCAGGCCCAGGGAGTTGATAACAGCTCAGTGTAGCTACAAAGTAGATTGTAAAGTGTGGAAGGCAGCTTCTAAAATAGCTCTCAAGTTCTTCACCTCCTGCAGTTTATCCTTTGCACGGTCCCCTCTCCTTGAATGTAGGTATGACTTGTGCTTTGCTTCTAACCTGTAGAAAACGGGACAAAGGTGGCCGGGCGCAGTGGCTCACGCCTGTAATCCCAGCACTTTGGGAGGCCGAGGTAGGTGGATCACGAGGTCAGGAGATCGAGTCCATCCTGGCTAACACGGTGAAACGCTGTCTCTACTAAACATACAAAAATTAGCTAGGTGTGGTGTTTATTTATTTATTTGTTTTTCAACTGAAAAAGCTTAGTAGCCCAGTCCTGTGGTTATCCACTAACTCCAAAGTTATCAACTAGTGCTTAGCTAGTTATCTGCTTATAAACACCAGAATTCTAGCTCAACTCCAGCAAAGATTAGTCAATAGCTGGCAAAGAGAAACACAGACAGATGGACAAGAGCCAGAGAACACCAGAGACAAGAGCAAGGCTGATTAGGAAGCCAGAGCTGCGAAGCCAGACAGGCAGCAGCCTCTTTCCAGCACTGTCCTCCACTACAGCATCACTCAGGTTTCCCTTTTCTTCGCTGCTTTCCTGGCTCACTTGAATCAGTTTACAGGCGACTCCATACACCTGTTTGCCTCTGCACTTCCAACCCCAGTGGGGTCTTCATACCTATCCAGAGGAGGCTGGGGAGTGAGGATTGGCTTATCCAACTCTGGCTGAGGGCAGCTTCTGGAACAAAGAGGCTGCTTAGAACACGCCCATGGAAAGAAGTCGAATTGAATCCATCAGAATTCCCCACTTGTTGATGCTGGAGTGAAGCAGAGACATTCTATTCCATGAGGCCCATTTTGTAGATGGGGAACTGAGGCTAGAAAACATGTCCCTTGAGCCTTGTTTTTAATGATGACAAAGAGACGGCCATGTGTAGTACAAAAGGCCTTGAACCAGAGATGCAGAGATCTGGGCTTTACTTGTACCTCTGTCAGGGACGCCCTGGGTGACTGCAGACAAGCCACTTATTCTCTAAGTTTAGGAGAAAATCAGAAATTGCTGATTCATCACTCACTCAGCAAACATTTCTGGAGCCTCTTTGACGTGCCAGGCCTGGGGATAACTACTGAAATATGTGGGCTCCAAACTGTAGCCAGATCACATCATGGAAGTCGGGTTTGGCCCTGCGGCCCTGTGTCCGCATGGCTTTCGGTCACGTTTTCTCACTTGCTGTGACTTCTTCACATATGTGTAAATGAGAGAAAAGAGGGGCCTATTTTCAGGCTGCTATGCAGATTGAATAGTAACGTAGGATGGCGCAAAGAGCAGCCTTGGCCTGCAGGGGTTCTCAAGCTGTAGACAGCATTGGTCAATGGACTGCTGCAAAGAACCAGCAACAGGCAGGACATTCAGTAGACCAGGGTCTGGAAACACTCCATCCAAGCCACACACCTCTGAAAACTTAGCAGGAAGGCTTAATTTGAAACATTTGTGATCATATTTCAGGATGTCACTTGTAATTCCCGTGATCTGCAAAAAGGTGAACTTTCACACTCACATTTGATAGCTTCATTCTAACATCTCTCAGGTACCCCATAAATACATCACTCTGCACCCACAAAGATTAAAAATAAAAAAATTTTTAAGTTGTTTTATGATATAAAAATAGCTTGAATCTAATCAAAACTATAGACAAAATCATGAGTTTGATATTCTGGTAACTTTTTGGAAATACATAAATGCATATTAATCATTGCAATTCTCTATCTTTGCAGCAGTTATAGCCTATCAGGGAAAAATTCCAAGAAATAGAAAAGCATTATAGATGGGATGGAATCATTAACAAGAGGTAGATTATGAAAATTTCTGAATGAGGGGCATGAGTAGTAGGGGTGACCTGGGCTTCCAGAGGGTTCTCTGGCCACAGAGTGAGGCAAGGGATTCCAGGTGAGCCCAGACAGGACCAAGGAGGGAGTTGGGCTTGTGACCAGAGCTCGAGTCTGGGAAGGGCCTCCACTGGCCACCCTGAGCACAACGAAGTTGTGGTACAATACCCAGTAGGGGCCTCACCACGTGCAGACATGGGCCCTCACCCCCTCCTGAGCTTAGAGCCCCCAGGGAGGCAGGCAGGAAGTGGTGTTTGCAGAGAGCTTTCAGCAGAGTGCCCAGCAGGTGCCCTTTGTGCAGATGGTACAGTTCCTAGGAGATCTCTCTCTGTGCCCTGCCCTCCAGCCCCACCCCTGGTTCCAGGGAGGGCCACACCCGGGCAGGATCCAGCAGGACAGCAAGAAGCCAGCTCCCTGCCTGCCTGACTACAAGGTGCCTGTGGCTCTCAGACAGTGCAGTAGTGGAGCAGTGGAGCTGCAGCCAGCCAGAACCCAGTTCAAATTTCAACTCTGCCTCTTACCAGCTGGCTGACCTGGGCACTTTCTTCCTTTTCTGTCCTCTGTCTCCTTCTCTGTAAAACTGAACATGAATATCTGTCTTCTTGGACATTGCATCCACCCGATGTTTACTGGGCATCAGTTATGAGTTAGGCATTGTTCCTGCTGTGAGATCCCACTGATGCCTGGGGATCATCATACTCAACAGAGCTTTCATTTATCAAGTGCTTCTTCTATACCAGACCCTGGATGAAATGCTTTACAGCTAATATCTCGTTTAATCTTCACCAAAACCCAAGCAGAGGTCGAATCACCCTATTTAACAGTTCAGAAAAAGAAGCCTCAGGAGGTGAAACAAGCTGCCCAAAGAGTTTCAGTTTAGCACAGCACAGCTGGGATGGAACCAAGGCCTGTGGGACACCAGCCTGCCTCCCAGCACCTCCCAACGGGTCCACACCTGGGACATTCTGGGGAAATGCCTGGGATTAACCAAGGTCCTTGATCCCCTTCCCACACTGCACTGCACACAGCACAGGGCACATTGAATGTCCATATCCAGTCAGGAGTGACTGGTGGAGGGTGGAACAGCATGACCAAGCATTCCACCTCACATCAGGGGTCCTGCCCCTAAATCTCAGTGGGACCTCAGCCAAGTGGCTCCCCGACTGGGCCTGGACAATGAAGAGATGACAGCTGATAAAGATCTTTGGAGAGTTCTCAGAGCACTGACCAAATATAGAGTCACCATTTGGATCACAGACAGCTCGTGTTGCTGGCCTTGGATGCTGGCCCGCCACTCTCTAGCTTTGTGACCTTGGGTAAGTGACTTAACCTCTCTGAGCCTCAATCCAATTCAGTTTTCCTGTCTGTATTCTAGGGATAGTAGTAATGCCTTTCTCACAGAGCTCAGAGATTAAAGGAGATGATGGAGGCAAAGTGCCAGAGCATGGTGCCAGGCCCCAACAGGGTGCAATGATGTGCTATGATCATAAGAAGAGTGGGTATGGTGGCAGCCCCATTTCCCTGCATCCTCCTGGCCCCAAGCATAGGAGGCAACACCCAGTAAACCTGTGGAATTGAGTTGAATCTACCAACCCCAGAGAAGAACCCATGTGCAGTGACACGAACCCCCTTGCAGTTATAGGGTAAAGACCTCAGAGGAAAAAAATATGCTTTGTCAGCCGGGCATGGTGGCTCACGCCTGTAATCCCAGCACTTTGGGAGGCTGAGGCCGGTGGATCACGAGGCAGGAGATCGAGACCATCATGGCTAACATGGTGAAACCCCGTCTCTACTAAAAATACAAAAAAAATTTAGCTGGGCGTGGTGGCGGGCGCCTGTAGTCCCAGCTACCGGGGAGGCTGAGGCAGGAGAATAGCGTGAACCCGGGAGGCGGAGCTTCCAGTGAGCTGAGATCTGCACTCCAGCCTGGGGGACAGAGTGAGACTCTGTCTCAAAAAATATATATATAATATATATAATAAATAATATATAATATATAAAGAATCTATTTTCCTTCCCTCCATATTAGAGTCAAGCCCATGTAGGGAGCTCCAAATGCCATGCCTTTCCCCAGCTGGTGGCTGCTGTTATGCTGAACCCCTGTCTACTCCAATGGGGATGGCAGCAGGTTTGAGAGGCTGAAGAAGGGACCCAGGGCTGGTGAAGGAGACATGGAGTTTTACTGGGGCTTACATGCAGGGGAGAGCATTTAGCAGTGCTGGGCTGGACAGGAGAGCCACACAACTTGCAAAAGTCATGCAGCGTTTATAGCATCTTCACTTAGCACCCTCCCCCAACAGTCTCCACCTGGCAACATTTACCTAACCCAAAACAAAGGGCCTTGATCCCCTGTACTGTCTGTGTTGCTCAGGGTGGGACAGGAGCTCAGATGTTCCTCATAGATAAGGAATAGGAATGAATCTCCAGGTTGGCCACTCCCAGATTCCTTAGCTCACAACTCCAAACCACATTCACCTGCACCTGCCATAAGGGTCATTCTCAGGGGATGCTTAAGTTATTGCTCTCAGGTGCATTCACTGTAAGCGGCTTTTGGGGAAATCACCGGCTGGGTCTGGAGGAGCAGGGCTATCATAGGAGAAGGTCCCCCAGGGTCAGAAGAGCCTGGTAATCTCAAGCACATCACCTCAGGCCTCACCTTCCCCATGCATCCATCCAGGGGCCTCTTCCTCTGTGTCACTCTGGGCTCCATCCTCTTGGTGCATTTGGAGTCAGACGAGACCTGGGTTCAAATCCTTGGCTGGAGGGATGCAAGATGCACGTGGAAGGAGAACCAATTCATCCTGTCCAGGCTCTTCTAGAGCAGCTGGTCTCCTGCTGACCTGTCTAGCTGACCCTAGCACCAGAGCAAGCTCAGCCAAGGTGGGCCAAGCCAGGCCCCAATTGGCAGAAACACTCAACTGACTTGAGACATGTGGGCAACAATAAGTGCTTGCTACATTTCGGTGTGGCTTGTCATGGAGCAATAGCTCACTGGTGCAACCAAGAGGCAGCAGAGCGGTGCATGCAGTAAACAGCAGTCCAACTGCCAAGGAACATTTCATATACGAAGGCAGGAAGCCTTGACAGCACCTGCAGCTTACCAGCAGGGTAGTTATGAGGCCTGGTGCTGTGGGGATCCTTCTACCATGAGAGAAGCCAGCCTGGGGACAGAGGACAGAGGAGACCCTATTCTCCACTTGTCCCCTCATGTGCTCCCACATGGCACAGATATTTGATGCTCAGAGCTGTGCCAGGCATCTTACAAAGGTGAAGGAAAGGAAAACTGTATAAATGGTGATGGCAGCTCAGTGCCCTGACCTGATGAACCAGTGCTGGAAGCTTCTGTTCAGGGATAAAAATAAGCCCTTCTTATTTCAGCTACATTGGCAGGCTTTCTGCTGCCTGCTGCTGAAACTCCTATCTGATGCACAGCGGCTGCCTGGTCCCCGCAGTTCCCTGATTTCTGCAAGACCAGGCCAAACACCAAGAACCTCCCATTCTGTCTCCATGCCAGAGGTCTGTGCCTAGTTGGTGCACTTCAGAATGCAATTAAAAAGCTTGTTTGAGGCCAGGTGTGGTGGCTCATGCCGGTAATCCCAACACTTCGGGTGGCCAAAGCAGGTGGATCACTTGGTCAGGAGTTCAAGACCAGCCTGGCCAACATGGTGAAACCCCCGTCTCTACTAAAAATACAAAAATTAGCCTGGCATGGTGGTGGGCACCTGTAATCCCAGCTACTTGGGAGGCTGAGGCAGAAGAATCACTTGAACCTGGGAGGCGAAGGCTGCAGTGAGCCGAGATCGCGCCACTGCACTCCAGCCTGAGTGACAGGGCAAGACTCAGTCTCAAAAAAACAAAAAAAAATTTGGTGCTCAGCCCAAATGTGGGACATTCTGTTTCTATTTTTTTTCTCAATTGATTCTTTATTAAAAGTTCTTAACCTGCTCTTTTAACATACTCTGTGTCACCTCCCCCAGACAGCACAATCCAACAAGGTGCTGGCACTGTTCCAAATTGCTGTCCACTCAAGATTAAAGTCCAAAAAGAAAGGGAGAAAATAAATCACAAGACATGAAACTGACCGCACCACTGCTGTCCCCTCTTTGTCTCCACACACACTCTCAGACTTTCTGTTTCTGATTGCAGGTGTGTAGCTGGAAGGTGAACCGAGATAGTATGAAAACAGGTGGCATGGGCTGCAGAAACAGCACTGGGGCAGGAAACCTGGATCCTGCGCTGCTCAGATGCACTTGGCTGTGTGACCTTGGACTTGGCCATCCACTGTCTGGGCTTCGGTTTTCTCCCGTGTTCAGGGAATTCTCACTAAGTCCTCTTCCCATTCTGCTCCTCTGTGAGTTGAGTGAGGATCTTTCTCTTTAATTTCAGTCTCCATCTTGTAAACCAAAAAGTATCCGAGACAGGTCTCAACTGATTTAGAGATTTGTTGTGCCAAGGTTAAGGACATGCCTGGAAGTAAAAAGACACGAAATCACAGAAACAGTCTCTAGTCTGTGCCTTTCTCCAAAGATGATTTTGAGGGCTTTGATATTTAACGTGGAAAAGCAGGCTGGAGAGGAGAAAGGCAGTGTATGGTCACATGACTGAATCCACATGTTGCAAAGGAAAAGGAGTAGGTAGGGGATAGTCAATTACGTATTTGTCTCATGCTCAGTAAATCAGCAGTTTACGTAAGATAACGTGAACATAGAATAGCTACCTGTGGAGCTATTTAACCTTTTATCTGTAGCCATCTACTTAGGAGCAAAAGGAAAGGCAGCTTCTTGTATGACTCAGCTTTTGGCTTTTTTTTTTTTTTTTTTTTTTTGCCTTTTTGGCATAGTGAATTGGGTTCCCAAGTTTTAATTTTCCTTTCAGAACCTGCAGCTGCAGCCGTGTCCCATGAGTGTGGTAAGGCTTAGGGTGTTTTTGGAGATGAGCAGACCCGAGTTTTAATTCCAACTATGATGCCCAAATGCTAAGCTAATGTTGGACAAGTATTTAACCAATCTGATCTTCAGTTTGTCATCTGTGAATGCGGAACAATAATAATAATAATACCTTCTTTTGATAATTAGAGATTAATTATCTCTATTTATGATATAAATATAAGCACATATGAGATATAAGCACAGAGCAGATGTTCCATGGCTGGTAAATATTCTCCCTCTTCCTCTCTGTGTGGTTGGTTGTCTGCTTGCTGTGTGTCTATGGAAGTCAGATGAGCATTTGCCCGGAGCATGGGTAGATGGAGCCCACAAGCTCATAAGAATAAAATAACTAGAATGGAAACAGAAAATTAGATGTTCCATATGTTGTAACTCATTTTTGGCTGGAAATTCTAGAGACCTCGGTTAGGAGTGTCATTAGATACTTGGAAAGGATGGGCGATGATTAGCACAGGTGGCTGGAGATGAAATCCCTGAACCGGCCCTGACATCTTGTGAGAGAAAAGCTCACATAGGTGTGAGCCTAGAATTTCAGTTAATATGCATTTATTCTGTATCTTGTCATCGCAAAGTTGAGTTTCACAGTCTGCTAAGAAGAGCAAAGAACTTCCCAGTAATATTGAAAGGTAATAGTCCTAAGGACCTTGAAAAGCTCCATTTGTTAAGGAGTTTATTGTAGAATAGCATGCTTGTTCAGTAAAAGTGAAAAACCACCTTTGTCACAGGTGGTTGATTTCACCGGACAACACTGGTGATAATTAACCCACCATGACCTCCCACATTCACTTTCAGTCGCCTCCACCTGTTTTTGCCAGATGCAAAGTATTTGTTTGATGCCAGATAAGTATTTGTTTTGCAAATAAGAATAATGTGGCCGGACGCGGTGGCTCACGCCTGTAATCCCAGCACTTTGGGTGGCCAAGGCAGATCACCTGAGGTCAGCAGTTCGAGACCAGCCTGGCCTACATGGCAAAACCCTGTCTCTATTAAAAATACAAAAAAGTTAGCTGGAGGTGGTGATGCACACCTATAATCCCAGGTGCTTGGGAGGCTGAGACAGGAGAATCGCTTGAACCCAGGAGGCGGATGTTGCAGTGAACCGAAATGGCGCTACTGCACTCCAGTCTGGGTGACAAGAGTGAGACCACATGTTAAAAAAAAAAAAAAAAAAAGATTAAGTTCTAGATCTATAGATGATCCTGGATCGCCCACATAGGCCCTAAATGTCATCACAAATGTCCTTATAAGAGGGATAGAGGGACAGAGGGACATCTGACTGCAGAAAAGGAAAGGCAACGTGAAGACGAAAGCAGAGGGAGATCTGAGGATGCTACGCTACTGGCCTGGAAGAGGAGGAAGGGGGACCGTGGGCCAAGGAATGCAGCTCTCCAAGCTAGAAAAGGCCAGGAGGCAGATTCTCCCCTACAGCCTCAGGAGAGAGCACGGCCCTAACTTGGTTTCAGCCCAGTGAAACTCGTTCTGCACCTTTGACCTCCAGAACTACTAGACAATGTTTGAAGGTACTCAGTCTGTGGGATTTGTTACAGCAGCCCTAGGAAGCTGACATCCCTGTTAAGGCTCAGAGTTGTTCCCAGACAGGGGACTGAGAGCAGGATCCATCCAGCGCTGCTCGGATCTTGCTGTCACCTTCAGGAGATCTCAGGGAAGAGTTTGGAAAAGGGGAGGCTTTGGGTGTGGAATAGTTAAGTGACTTGTCATAGAACCACACCAGAGGACGCTGTGTGGGTGTTAAAAATGACATCCCATAGAGCTTGGATGATGCAGGCAAATGCTTAGGATGTAATGCCAAACAAAAAGAAGGCATTTTTTTAAGTATACGTAGTAGAACTTGACTGTGCTAAAAAGGGGGGCAAGTCCGGTCTGAGAGCAAACAAAACAAAATATCGCAAAATGTACCCAAGGGCTATCTCTGGCTGTGGGGACTCTGGCGATGGCTGTTTACTTTGTACTTTTCTGTGTAGGGTCTCATTTAGGAGGATTCAGGGCTGCAGAACAGCAGCTGCTAAATGAGCAAGTTATAGCCAGAAGATTTTCAAATGTCAGCGGATCAGGAGCACTGAGATAACATTGGAGGCCTCCCAGCTGCTGCTGGAACCCTCAGGGTTGGACCATGGGAGGGGAGGAGGGGGAAGGAGAGAGTGTTGGAAGAACTAAGGAGGCAAGTTATAGACAATAATCTGCCAGCAAACAGGTTTTCTAACCCGCCTTGCCTGTGGGCTGCAGCACTGTTCTCTTTTTGCCGAGGGAAGCGGGGAATATGATGTTCGCCTTTCCCATTATCTAGGTCTCTGAATTATTGGGAAACACACATCTAGGCAAGCAGCAGGCTCATTTTAGCAAGCACTATTTCACACTGCTGCCAGCTGGGGCTGGATGGGGCTGGCAGGCATGGCAGCCTCCTCCCTGTCTCCAGACCTGGGCTGAGACTATGCCACTGACCCCAGGCTGGAAGGTGACTTTTATCTCCAAAAGAGCTGATCCTAGTTATCTAGTTCTCCAAGTGGTTTAGACATGAAGAAGCCCAGGACTGGAGGAAGAGAGAGCAGTGCCGGCAGATCACTGGGTGAAGCTGTGTCTATCTGGTGCCACAGTGAGTAATAAATTGGCAGGGTCCTGTGTCCAGAGGAACCCTGGGCTGCCCAGTGGAGATAGCTGTCAGGACGGACCCTTCTAAACCAGGAGCATGGGTCTTGGCTGCTGGGTGAGGAGTGGATCTGCCAGCTCCAGGCAGCGGGATCAGAGTGAGGAAGGGGCTTCTCCAAGCTCTGTGCTAATGGGAATTAGGCTGAGAAGGGACTTCCAACCTAGCAGAGCTCAGCTGGAGGCCTGGAGCAGCTGAACTGTCTTTTGGCACTAAAAATTAATAACGTGGAAAGCTGAGAAAGAAAGAGGCTGTGAGCCTGCCCACCAGGCAGCCTGGGCAGAAGTCAAAGAATTCTATTTTTATCAAGAAGTGCCACGTTCTATTACACTACTCTAAAAGAGATGCTCATTTTTAACATGGCAAGGAAGTCTCGGTCAGGGGTAGCTCTGAAAGGAAAGGTCTGAGTTGCAGGGTGTGTGTGTGCATATGTGTATGTGCATATGTGTGTGTACATCTGTGTGCATGTGTATGCATACATATATATAATATAAATACATAAATATATTTAAATATATAAATTTAAATATTAAATATATTTAAATATATATAAATATAAATATATTTAAATATATATAAATATATAAAAATGTATATATAAAAATATATATGCATGCATGTGTACATGTGTGAGCACCTACAGGGGCTGTTCAGAGAAGCCAGAAAATGTGACTGCAGAGATTTTTAACACCTGCAGCCTGGCTGGATTGGAGGCATGTGCTTTCTGGTCACTTCCCCTAGGCCAGATAAACAACCCAAGCATCACACCCAGGACCCTGCATATTCACTGCAAACTCCAGAGGTCCCCAGTAGAGCTCACTGTCCTCCTGTCCAAGTCTGCCCCTCCTGCTCTGGGTCCCACTTAGCCCTGCACAAACTGAGGCACATCTGAGATGCGGGTTTCCCCTTGCCCTGCATTCAAAGTGGGGCCAAATCCTCTCAACCCATTCCTCACCTCCCTCTTTTGACCCACCATCAAAATAAATAGAACACACCACCATCTACCACACTCTCCTCATTTGTTCCCTTTCCTCACCATGCGCGGGCTACCTGAACCCCACACCTGAGCCCCATACCTAAGCATCCTCCTTCCTTCCTCCTGGTCTTGTACTTGCAAATCTCAGCAGCCACCATGGCTTCCCAGCTCTGCCCACTGATGCCCCAAAACAGGGCAGATTCTGGACAAATGTGGTAGAATAACTTCCTGCCTCTATCTCCTCCCTACCTCCTAAACTCTATGAAAATGATAGTAAGGGAATGAACTAAATAAAAGCTGTTGACCCACAGGGATGGAGAGAACAGGAGCTCAGGCAATGGCAGACGGGATCAAAGCACCCAACACTTGAGAGCAGCCTCAGAAGAGTTGAGGACAGTGTATGGTAAAGGTGAAGGGGGTGTGGGAAAGTGGAGGGGCAGGGTGGGCATCAAGAACAGAGACTCTCCAATAAATCCTGGGTTTGCAATCATCAGGCACCAAGAAGAACTGGCACCGAAAGTCAGTATACTGGCTGGGCACAGTGGCTCACACCTGCAATCCCAACACTTTGGGAGGCTGAGGGAGGAGGATCACTAGAGCCCAGGAGTTCAAGACCAACCTGGTCAACACAGGAGACCCCATCTCTACAAAAAATAAATTAGCTGGGCATGGTGGTGTATGCCTGTAGTCCCAGCCACTTAGGAGGCTGAGGCAGGTAGATTGCTTGAGCCTAGGAGTTCGAGGCTGCAGTGAGCTGTTATCATGCCTCTACACTCCAACTTGGGCAACAGAGTGAGACCCTGCCCCTAAAAAAGAAAGTCAGTATACAGTTACCAGCTAGCACCCCAATCCATTTCCCTCACCTGCTCAAGCAGACCACACCCCTCCCCCCACCTCTCTCAGGAGACCCCAAATGATTGTGTGGTGAAACCACACACCACACCTCAAGACCTTATGCCCAGTCTTGAGGACACAAAGCACAGGGGAGGAAAGGGTGGGTTCCCAGCTGAAAGTGCGGGTTGTGTTTAAGGGAAACATTACATTGTGACCTGTGGGGGCCTCTGCTCCCTTCCCTCCTGACAAGTCCACAGCGCTCGCAATCCCTTGGGATGGAAATGGAAAGGTTCATTTCTGGAGAAACTGAAGGTGCCAGAAGGAGACACTTTGCCCGCTGATATCTGGGGATCCCCAACAAGAAGTTGGGCTCATCATCTTCGCTAGTCAGGGTTCTCCAGAAAAACAGAACCAGTAAGATAGATAGATGACAGATGGATGGCTGGATTGGTTGATAGACTGATAGGTAGATGACAGAAGACATGGATATAGATTTGTTATAAAGAATTGGCTCATGTAATTGTGGAGGCCAAGAAGTCCCATGATCTGCCACCTTTAAGCTGGAGACCCAGGAGAGCCGATGGTGTAAGTCCCAGTCCACAGAGAAGAGAAGACCAACGTTCCAGCTCAAGTGTTCAGGCCAAGAGAGCAAACTCTCCTGCCTTTCTGTTCTATTCAAGCCTTCAAGGGTATGGTGCCCGCCCACATTGAGGAGGGCAGCTTGCTTTCTTCAGTCCATCCATTCAAATGCTAATCTCGTCAGGAAACACCCTCTTAGGCACACCCAGAAATAATGTTTAACCAAATAACTGGACACCCCAAGACCTTGTCAAATTGACACATAAAATTAAGTATCACACCATCCAATTACTCTCCAAAAAAGCACTCTAGGTGACAATCCCACCCACATACAGTTTTAAAAGTTCCTAAGAATCTGCTCTGATCTTAAAAAGAAACAATGCTTCAGGAGAGATTGAGGAAGAAAGTCAGAAACAAACTAATTGGGGAAAGTAAAAAAGAAAAAAGTATCTGCAGAAAATTAAAACAAGGGAGAAAATACAACCTTCAAATATTAGACATAATATGCTCAGAAAGAAAACAGGAGAGCCCACACATCAAACAACAATGGAATGCTTTAAAAAAAAAGGGAACAAAAAAAAGCTCTTAGATATTTTTAAGGCATAAGCAGAATGAAAAATTCTTCAACCAAGAGTTGAGGAAAGTAGAATGAAAAGATAAAAAGATGGAAAATAAGAAAGAGATAAGATAATTAGAGGATCAAGGCAGTCTGGCATCTGACTCCAGTGTATTCCAAAATAAATAGATAAAAGGTGCAGGTGCAACAGCACAACTCCAGAGGATGCCATTCATAGAATATGGGGTGAACAGTGCCCTGGAGTCGGACGCTGCAGAGGCCCTGATCAGAGAGAGGGAAATCAGGCAATCAATGCTACAGATACTTTTGCAAAGCCAAAGGACACGCATTTCCAAGTTGAAAGGGCCAGTGAATACCCAGCACAGTGGGTAAAAGAGACTCACAGTAGAGTACATCATTGTCAATGACAATCAGAGGCTGAATGCGGTGGCTCATGCCTATAATCTCAGCACTTCAAGAGGCTGAGGCTTGAGAATCCTCAGTAAGAAGTTGGGCTCACCTGTATTAGTCAGGGTTCTCCAGAAAAACAGAAACAATAAAATAGATGGATGGATGGATGGATGGATGGATAGATAGAGAGATAGGTAGAGAGACAGACACAAGACACATACAGATGGATATAGATTTATTATAAAGGATTGGCTCATGCAATTGTGGAAGCCAAGAAGTTCTATAATCTAGAAAGATTGTTTGGGGCCAGGAATTTGAGACCAGCCTGGGCAATATAGCGAGATCACATCTCTACAAAAATTTTAAAAATTAACCAGCCATAGGTGCACATGCCTGTTGCCCCAGACACTCAGGAGGCTGAGATAGGAGGATCACTTGGGCCCAGGAATTCGAGGCTGCAGTGAGCTAGGATTGCACCACTGCACTCCAGCCAGGGCAAAAGAGTGAGACCCTGTCTTTTAGAAAAAAAATAAAAATATTAAAGAACGTCAGAGAAAAAAATAGTTCAATAATAGTAATAGCTAACATTAATTCAGTTCATTAAATTCCAGGATCTATTTTAAGTATTTTATATGTAACTTCTAGTGAGAAAAAACTGGTTTCATTAATAAATACGTTGGAATTTAAAATGCCATCAAATCTCAATGGCCATGCTGAGTGCTAGAAGATGAGGGGGCAATGCCTTCAAAGTTCTGAGGGGAAATATTTCCCATCCTAGAGTTTGTGAACCAAAAAGTATCTGAGACAGGTATCAATCCATTCAGAAGTTTATTTTGCCAAGGTTAAGGACATGCCTGGAAGAAAAGGACACAGAATCACAGAAACAGTCTATGATCTGTCCCTTTCTCCAAAGATGATAGTGAGGGCTTCAATATTTAAATGTGGGAAACAGACATGGAAAAATGCATCTCTGGAGGGGATAGAGGAAGGGTATGGTAATCCACATGTTGCAAGGGTAAAACAGCAGCTAGGGAATAGTCAGTTACATATCTGTCTCCTGCCCAGCAAATCACCACTTTACATAAGATAAGGTGAACATGGAGCAGCTACCTGTGGAGATATTTAACCTTTTATCTGTAGCCATCTACTTAGGAGCAAAAGGAAAGGCAGTTTCTTGCATGACTCAGCTTTCAGTTTTGTTTTGTTTTGTTTTTCCTTTTTGGCATACTGAATTGGGGTCCTGAGTTTTTATTTTCCTTTCACAAGTTCAACAGCCAGTCGCATTATTAATCAAAGGTGAGGGTCAAACAAAAACATTGTCAGATAAGGAGGGGCTCAAAAAACGGGTCTCCTGTGCACCCTTTCTTAGGAAGCTACTGGAGAACAGGCTTTAGCAAAAGAAGATAATAAGAAAGAGAAAAATGCATGTTAAAAGATAATTTTCAAAAACAGGTTAAATGATAACTCAATATAGATATAAAAATGAATATGTGCTGTATTAGTCCATTTGCACTCTGCTATAAAGAACTACCTGAAACTGGGTAATTTATAAAGGAAAGAGGCTTAATTAACTCACAGATCCACATGGCTGGGGAGACCTCAGGAAACTTACAATCATGGCAGAAATCGAAAGAAAAGCGAGCACCTTTTTCACAAAGTGGCTATAGAGAGAGAGAGAGAGAGAGAGAAGGGGGAACTGCCAAACACTTTTAAACCATCAGATCTCGTGAGAACTCATTCACTATCTGGAAACACCATGGGGAAAACCGCCCCCATGATCCAATCATCCCCTACCAGGTCCATCCCTTGACACACGGGGGGATTACGATTCAAGATGAGATTTGGTGGGGACACAGAGCTAAACAATATCATGTGCTAAAGATTAGATTTAACTCCTCAGTGAAGAAACTGAAGAGGTGTGACAGCTAATTCAAAGGAGAATCTGAAGGACAGGCACATTTATTGATCAGAAATATTGAAATGGGCTGGGCACAGTGGCAAATGCCTGTAATTCCAGCAAGTTGGGAGGCCAAGATGGGAGGATCGCTTGAGCCCAGGAGTTTGAGACCAACCTGGGAAACATAGGGAGAGCCTATCTCTATAATTTTTTTTTTTAATTAGCCAGGTATGATGACATGTGCCTGTAGTCCTAGCTACTTGGGAGGCTGAAGTGGGAAGATCTCTTGAGCCCAGGAGATTGAGACTACAGTGAGCCGTGATTGCACCACTGCACTCTGGCCTGGCACAGAGGGAGATACCCTAAAAAAAAAAAAGAAAAGAAGGAAGAGAAGAGAAATATTGAAACGAATGTGTAAAATGGAAGCAAACTGGGGGATTTGGGGGGAAGTGAGGAAGGGTTGTCTCTCTTCAGAACATAAGCATTTGCATATCCATAGACAAGAATTATTTTTCATTGCTATCGGTTATCTGTAGCTTTCAGAATGGTAAAATAGGTCCCATAGAATTGGAATCAGATAACCTGGAAGAGTATGCCCTAGACAGAGAAAGATTCTGTTCCTTGCCTCCCACTGAAGCAGAGTGTTTTCTACAAATGCAATCCAGGTAAAGGAGAATACCTGTTAGGAAGCCTGGGAAGAGCATTCCGGTGTGGGGCTGGGACGGGCTGAGAGATGCCAATCAACTTGTGAATACACAGCTAAACAAACTCAATAAAATATGATTTGCTTTTGCTTTTTGAGACAGAGTCTCGCTCTGTCACCCAGGCTGCAGTGCAGTGGTGTGATCTTGACTCACTGCAACATCCACCTCTTGGGTTCAAGCAACTCTCCTTCCTCAGCCTCCCAAGTAGCTGGGACTACAGGTACCTGCCACCATGCCCGGCTAAGTTTTTTACATTTTTTAGTAGAGACACAGTTCCGCCATGTTGGCCAGCCTGGTCTTGAACTCCTGACCTCAACACCATGCCTGGCCTAAACAAAATATGTTTTAAAAGTCTTCTCCCAAGCTGGGCATGGTGGCTCACACCTGTAATCCCAGCACTTTGAGAAGCTAAGGCAGGGGTATCGCTTGAACCCAGGAGTTCAATACCAGCCAGGGCATCATACTGAGACCCCATCTCTATAAAAATAAAATAAAAATCTTCTCCCTGTAATCCCACCAATTTGGGAGGCTGAGGTGGTAGGATCACTTGAGGCCAGAAGTTTGAGACCAGGCTGGGCAACAGAGTAAGACCTCCATCTATACAAAAAGTTTTAAAATTAACCGGGCATGGTGGTGCATGCCTGTAGTCTCAACTACTTGGGAGGCTGAGAAGGGAGGATCACGTGAGCCCAGGGAGGTAGAGGCTGCAGTAACCCATGATCGCACCACTGCACTCCAGCCTGGACGATAGAGTGAGATCATTAACAAATGAAAACAGTCAAGCTCTGTAAAATATATGAAGAGATTTATTCTGAGCCAAATATGAGTGACCACAGCATATAACACAGCCTTCAGGAGATCCTGAGAACATGTGCCCAAGGTGGTCGGGGTGCAGCTTGGTTTTATACATTTTAGGGAGACATGACATGTCAATCAAATACATTTAAGAAATACATTGGTTCTGTCCAGAAAGGTGGGACAACTTGAATTGCTGGGTGGAGGTTGGGGGCTCCCAGCTTATAGGTAGATTTAAAATTGACTGGTTGACAATTGGTTGAGTTTATCTAAAGATCTGGGATCAATAGAAAGAAAATGTCTGTGTTGTGATAGGAGGTTGTGGAGACCAAAGTTTTACCATGCAGATGAAGCCTCCAGGTAGCAGGCTTCAGAGAGAATAGATTGTAAATGCTTCTCATCAGAGAGGTATAATGAGTCCTGTCTGACCTCCACTTCCCATCATGGCCTGAACCAGTCTTTCAGGTTAAGAGTGCCCTGGCCCAGGAGGAAGTCCATTCAGATGGTTGCAGGGAGAGGGGGACCTTAGAATTTTATTTTTGGTTTACATCCTGTCTCAAAAGAAAAAAAAAAAAGAATAAAAGAGTTTTTGGTTTACACCCTCTCTCAAGAAAAAAAAATGAAAGAAAAGAAAAATCTCAAGGGCATGTAAGAGCTGATAAGACAGAAATTACCAGGCCAAAAATAAAAGGGAAGTGGAATTCAGAAAGGGAAAAAAAACAGAATGGAAGCTGCTTTTTCCCTGAGAGCTTTTTCAGAACCTGAAAATCAGAACATGTTTGAGCCTCATGGAGACTGGTGGAGAAAGAAGTCAAGCCAGGCCCTGCCCAGCTCTAAAGGAAAACCCAAACTTGTGGATATTCGATGAGACTATGAATCACTTGCCTCTTTTCACTCTCTGGTGCTCCAGCAGCACAGCCCCACACCAACCTTCATCTGGAGTGTCTCAAGACCTTCTGGAATCTTCTCCCACACACACCTCCTTACACAGGTCCATTCTGTGAAAATAAGCAATTCAAAATCTAAGCTGTTGGAACTTTAAAATATTTTGAGCCTTAAGGGAATTTGATCATGGGACCTGAGTCATGTAAACAGGCAGCTGCAACCTTTGTTTCTCTGATTATAGATTAGCCTTTTTCCTTACTTACACTGTTGTGTAAAATATTGTATATGACCGAAGGGCTCCAGGGAAGACCACTTTCCTCTTCACTGTTGATCTTCATTATAGATTAACTCCCTCTTTCCTCTCTGACAGAGACTTCATGACCATCACATTGTCTGGGATAGAATGTTAAACACATTCTTAAATTGGAAAGGAAATGAAAACAAGCTGTAGAGAAAAGAAAACAAAGTGGAAGCAGGGGAACAACCTATAATTAATTATAGGTTGTAACTCATAAACCAGCCTTGCATAGAAAATGTTAAACAAGAAAGTTAAAACAAGAGAAGTTATACAAGAAAATGTTCTACAAGGTTACTAAATTTATTTGCTTTCTGCCTATGTAAGCAAGACTTTAACTTTTAACTTCAGAGCCCTGGCCCCATTTCCCTGGAGTCTGTGTTTCTCAGATGGCCATTCCCAGCTTTTGGCTTGAATAAACTCTTTAAAACTGGATTCTGGGCTGGGTGCAGCGGCTCACGCCTATAATCCCAGCACTTTGAGAAGCTGAGGCAGGAGAAATCACTTGAGCCCAGGAGTTCGAAACCAGCCTGGTCAATAAAGTGAGACCTATTAAAGAGAAGTAAACTTAAAAACAAACAAAAACAACTTTAAAAACCCTGGATTCTGATCCTTTCAATTACTTTATGTTGACAATTCTACTATGGGTGCCGCCCAATCAGCCTTGTAAAGCACAGGGCTGACCACTTCAACTCCCTGCTGAGGGTTGAATCTGGAATAAAATCCAGATTCCAGAGCTACAGTGCCCTTAGATCTGGGGCTCTTGCTTTTGTACTTCTGTTTTTCCACTTTACTTAGCTGAAGCACATTCCCTACAGCAAGCTAAGAAAGGAAAAGGTCCATTCCCAAACCCTTGGCTCCCTAGACCACTGCTGTGTGTGTAGACAATGAAAACACACAAAAGGGAAGGACTAACTGCCCGGGGCAGGATTCAAGGAATGCCTGCTAAGCCCCAGGGAGGAAGTGGCTGTTGACCTGGGAAGAGTCTGTTGGGCAGTCAAGGGCTAAGGTGGTGGTTGACATGAAGGCCAATTTTCCATGCCCTGGTGAGAAGTTGGAATCCTTGCTGTGAACGTTGGGTAGTACAGTTTGCAGGACCATGTGCTTGGCTATTGGGTCCCACCTGTTGACAGGTGCCAAGCCTGATTTTCTTTGGCCTTCCCTCCTGATTTAGCTGAACACCAACCTTCTCAACACAACCCCGAAGTACACCTTGCTCAGTTTTTAACAGACTGCTAGATTTCAAGGTGTGATTCTCAGCACCATTACTATACTGAAGACAAAAACTCACATGGCGGCCATGCTTTTGCTCCCAGAACAGTGGCTAATGCTGGCAGTGTCCTTGCCCTAATGTGTCTGTCCCCACCTTGGCACACCACTAGGAAGAGGGGGAACAAATGGGAGCAGAAAAGCTGACTCCCATCTTCACACATAAGACTGGTGCTCCAGCCTTGTGCACCCATACCCAGCTTGTTCACTTCACCCTATCCTGGTATCCCTCTCCAGCTCTGACTCCTCCTTCTCAGCCATACCTGCCACTTCAGGGCAAGGAGCTCTCCTGCCATCTGGGCAGATCTTTGGAACTATTCAGGCCAAGCCAATTCAGACGGCCTTTCTGTTAGGGACAAGCAATTACCTAGCCACCACCATCTTTGCTCCCAGCATGGCTCACCTGCCTAGCTCAAACCTTCATGGAGCTGTGATCTGTACCCCAGGATACAAACAAAAGTGGGCACCATCCCGCGGTCCATATCAAACTCATGACCGGCTCCCAGAGGACCCTCCTGCTGCCACGTTCATCTTCAGGCTGCAGACCTGCTTGACTCTTCACACCTGGCTGCTACTGCACTCCAGGATTCTCAATATGACCCCTCCATCCACCCAGCTGCCAGGACCAGAAACCCTGGCCATGCAGTAAGAATTCACTCAACAAACACTGAGCCCCAACTCTGGTCAGGCACTGGGGACAAATCAGACGTGGCTCTGCCCTGCTGCAGCTTGCAGTGTGACTGGGAGTGATGACGATCCCTAGCCTCAGCCTGTCACCTTGCATCCGTCAGTCCCACATCAGCCCGTTTACCTCAGGCTCACATTGTCCATCGCAGAGACCATGCAGCTCAGTGTTGGCCCTGCCTCTGGGCTTGCCCCTCCAGCTCCCCCTTCACTCTGCTTCCAGAGATACATCGCCCATTCTAATTTAATTTTACCTCTTCCCAAATAAAACTCCTCAGTAGATGCCAATTGTTTTTAGGATAAAATTAACCACCTTGTTTTGGCACCCACAGGACTGCATGACCCTCACGCCAGGCCCCCGGCTCAGACATGTTGGTCCAGATGGAGCACCTGGCAGTTCCTCGAATGGGTCGCGCCCATCACACCTCACACTGCTGCCATGCTGGCCTTGTGCCATGAATGTCCCGCCTCCTCCTGCATGCTGCCTTCGTCAGATAGGCTTCGACTTGTCTCCCATATTTCAGAAAGTCTTCCCTGCCCCTCCAAATCAGGCTCCATGCCCTCTGGTTCCCCATAGCGCCCAAGCCATGCTCTGCAGCAGCACATATCATCCTGAATGGTAAATATTTACAGTCTGTCTTCTACACTAGACCACGAGGGCCTTGAGGACAAAGACAATAAAGCCATTCATTTTTGCATCAGAAACTAGCCCAGCACTCAATACATATGTGCCTGGTGAATATTTACTATATGAATGAATGTAATGATTAAGTAACTTGTCTAGACGTCATGTTTGGCCCACCGGCACTAATAATACCTCCTTAATCTTTCTCTTCTGACACTCAACTTATGACTCCCCTGACTCGGATTCCCATTAAGGACTGAAGGTTTGTGTTTCCCCCCAATTCCTAGGTTGACACCTCGACTTCCAATGTGACTGTGTTTGGAGGTAGCACCCTTAAAGGTAGACAGCAGCAGTTTATTGATCCTGGGCCACTTTCCAGAGACCACTCTCCTAGGACCGACCATTGAACTTTTATGGGTCCTACTGGGACCAGTCACAGTAATTTGGATTTATCTACCCCAAAAGGTAAATGGGTCAAAACAACACATTAATTAGATTAACTCCAAGGCAAAATTCTGTCTCTATTTTTTTAACTTTTTATTGAGAAAGAATGGTAGATTTGCATACAGTTGGAAGAAATAATATGAGAGATTCCATATATTCTTCATTCACTTTCCTCCCATGGTACGATCATAGTACAACATCATAACCAAGAAAGCCCTGGTTGATAATCCACTGTATTCAGATATGACCCACCATATTAGATATGATCCACTGTATCAGATTTCCTTTTACATGCACTCATTTGTGTGTGTGCGTGTGTACATGCACATTTAGTTATATGCAATTTATCACATGCACAGATTCATGTAATCACCACCACAATCAAGATACAAAACAGTTCCATCAAAGGGACCCCTCAAGCCACCCTTCTATTGCTCATTTTCTAAGTAGATTGGTTTTTTACTGTTGAGCTTTGAGCATTTTTTATATATTTGAGCAACGAGGAATATGGGCTGTATCTGGAAGGAATTCTGATGGATATAGTTACTTAGCTATTACATCACTTTATATACAGAGTTTAGCAACCAAATTTTCAAAATCAGGAATCTAGGGAAGAAGAAAACAATGAGTAAGAGAAGTCCTCAGTGTGGAAATTTTGAGAATGGCTTACAATGTCTCAGTATCTCAGACTGCTGGCTTCTGAGGAGCCCCACTAAGACCCTGCTGTCCCCATGTGGGCCTGGCTGGGGCAGGCAGCCTGATTCTTATCCATCAGGTACTAACAGCCTCAGTGACATGGGGCAGACATCCCTGACACCTTTGCCAGTCAAAGCCCATTACCAGCCCTGCTGCCCCACCCGCCATCACTGTCTTTCTTGTGCAGGTAGCTGGTGTGGGAGACACAGAACAATTTATGAGCCACAGCCTCAGGGCTTGGTTTGGCCAACAGAATCAGAAATCCAGCTTGAAGGCTGCTGCTATATTTCACCCTTCCACTTCCCTTTGAACACGTTTCAGAGCTATTGATCTTAAAAGTAGAAGATTAGTCACTTCAAAATGAGGCTCAGAGAGTGTGCCACAGAGGAGAGCTGTTCTGAGGATTACAGGCAGCTGCCCCTCCTCCTTCTACCCCTCCACTGCAGCATCCTCATCTAGGCCCCTGGGGCAGGTCTCCCAACTGGGAACTCCTCAACAGTGAGGGCAGGACAATTAAAAGAGGCCAAGCATGTAAAATGCCACAGTAGATGATCAATAAATGTTGGACAAGAATCTAAGCACGCTGGCACGGGCAGCAACAGGGAGCTACCACGCCTGACAGCCTGTCTCCCAGAGGCCTCCTGGTCAATGTTTCGCAATCCAGAGTCAACCTTCAACCTTGCATTCATAGAAACTGAATTTTCCAATTCTCAGTAGATGTCCACTAACCTAGCCCACAGGAGTGAAGTAAGAAGCATAAGGCCAGTTTATTAATTTATTAAAACAATGCAAGGTATAACTCTTTAGGGACCAGAGGAGCCCAAGTATAGGTGAGACTGCCTTCTCCATTGTCAGCAGATTGGCAGGGAGCCTGGCATGGCTTAACGAACAACAGGCAAAGCCTGAGAAGCCAGTTTGGACCCAGGTATCAAACACGGCAGCCCAGGCTCTTAACTGCTGTGCTATGCTCCCTCCAGCAGGTTCCATCCGAAACTAACTTGGGGCCTGTCCACCCACAGCCACCTGTGTCTGTTTCTTGTTTTCCCAGGAAGGCCATTCGCCCGATCTCAGATGGATCTCAAAACTTCACCCAAATTAGGGGCTTCACCAAAATTGCCCCCAGGAGGGGTAAATCCATCTTCCCAGTACTTCAGGCTCTCTTGTCAGGGGCTTGGTCTGAGCTGGCTACTCTCAGCCTACAGAAAAAATGAGCATCCCGGCTGGGCGCGGTGGCTCATGCCTGTAATCCCAGCACTTTGGGAGGCCAAGGTGGGCGGATCACAAGGTCAGGAGATCGAGACCATCCTGACTGACACGGTGAAATCCTGTCTGTATTAAAAATACAAAAAATTGGCCAGGCATGGTGGCGGGTGCCTGTGGTCCCACCTACTTGGGAGGCTGAGGCAGGAGAATGACCTGAACCCGGGAGGTGGAGGTTGCAGTGAGCTGAGATCGCACCACTGCACCCCAGCCTGGGTGACAGAGCGAGGAGATTCCGTCTCAAAAAACAAAAACAAAAACAAAACAAAAACGAGCATCCCCAGATATGCTGGATCTGTTTAGCTCTTCTGTTTGCAAGCAACGAATATTAAATAGCTCAACCCAAATGGCCATAAGCAAAAACGCAAATATGTTCATATAACGGGAAAGTCTAGGGGGAGGGGGAGGGGCAGGCCCCGCTGGATTAAGGGCTCAACTTGTGGGGCCAGAACTGGGAAGGTGGCTGCCTCAGTGACACCATCTTTTGTTCACAACCAGAAGATTGGAGAGGGGACAATCGGCTTCCTCAATGACCAAAACAAGTGTAGGATTGGGCCTCTTTGGCTCTGCAGCCAGAGTTAGTTCATGTGCTCATCCCTGAGCCAATCATTATCATCAGAGGGGGACCTGAGGCTCTGATTGGCCGGGCCTGAGTTGCATGCTCCCGGAAGCAGGGAGGAGCTCACTCTCATTAGAAGCAAATTGTGACGACTTTCAAAGGAAATTGGGGCTAGCCATGACTAGCCATGGCTGAGTGGATGCTGATTAGCTCCAAACCACAAATGTTCACCCCCCATGATCTGTGCTCACCTCTACGCTTGAACTCACCCCGATGCCCGCACCTGGAATGACCTCTTGTGCATCCCACCACTACTCCATCCTACACTCCTGTTCACTAAAAAACCCAGAGCCTGCCTCCACCAAGCAGCCTTCCCTGATTACCTCAGCCCATACATACCCTTCCTCGGCACTTTGAAGCCACTTACTGCCCACAAAGCTCACAGGGCACCTAGCACGGCTGCCTGGTCAAGCTCTTTGTCTTTTGGGGTGCATGTATTCTCTCCATTACAGTCCTCTAGGGCTAAGGTATATAAATTTTTTCTTTAAAGAATTGGATTGTAAATACTTTAGGCTTTGTGGGCCATACAGTATCTGTAGCAACCGTTCAACTCTGCCATTACAGCACAAAAGTAACCATAGACATGTAAATGAATGAGGATGGCTGTGTTCCAAAAAAACTTTATTTGCAAAAACAGGTGGTGGGCTGGATTTAGCCCAAGTGCTGTGGTTTGTCAACCCTTGCTCTAGGGCTTTCAGGACTGGAGGTTGCCTTCTTGATTTTTGAATCTCCCATTCAAGCCAGCATAGCACTTCACACACAGGGACCAACAGTAATCAAAGCTGATTGGACAACATTGAATTATATTATTTTAGTTTCCTTCTTTTAAAAGAAACAGTAGAAAGCTGTGAAGACTATAGCCAAATAGGAATGAGTGTGTGTTCCTGGTTCACACCAAGAATGAGATGCAGGATACACTGGGAATTTCTCTGTCCAGACTCTTCCAGAAGTCAGAAACAACTAGAGCAGCTGGTAAAAGATACTCCTTTCTGGGGCACACCAATCATAAATAAATGTAAAAGCATGCACATCTGTGGGTGTTTGTGTGTGTGTGTGTGTGTGTGTGTGTACATGTGTCTGCATGTATGTGTGAATGCCTGTGTGTAGTACCGGCACACCACCAACAGGCATCCACATTGCTGGCATCCACGATGCCAGCCCCATTATCCTGCTGAATCCACTTCCTCCTCACAGGCCCTGCCAAGACTGTCCCTTAGCGTGCATCTCTGTGACTATCTCTGGGAATAGAGATGGTTCAAGCCTGGGCCATTCTGTGATACCACGCTAGGCATTTTGGGAGCCCTTTGTTCTGTCTGGAGGGCCATGAGCTAGAGAAGTCACTGAGGAAAAGTGAATGTTTTTAATGGGAGTATTGCTCCCTCCTGGTCTTAAAGAGCCAATTGTGTCTTTGAGCTGAAAGCTGTGGGAAGGAGCACAGGAAAGAGAATGAATGGACTTGGGTTCTGAAAACCATCTTTTCTGCTGCTGGGAGGGGTTGATGGGCCCTCCTGGGGTTCCCCACTTCTATTGAGCCCCAGATATCCTCCCTTTTATGCCTCCTGCTTTCCTGCCTCACTGGGCTTTGTGATAGCATCTGGGCTCTACCACATATTTACCGTGGGATCCTGAACAAGCTGTGTTGTCTCACTGAGTCTCAACCACTCATCTGCACATTAGGAATAAAATCTATTTCTTAGGACAGTTGTGGGCATGGAAGATGACACATGCGAAGTTCCTGAGACACAATTTACTCTCAGAAATGGCAGTCAGCATTAATATTAATAATTCTACTTACTATTTTTAGCAATTACCTAAAATGCTTCATGATCTTCAGCTTTGTCCATGTGGCCTCATTCTCCTAGAGGGCCCTCCAATCTATCCCCACCCCACAGTGCCCACTTCCTCACGAAGGGACAAAAGCATTTCCCTAGCCATTCTTCATAAATACCACTAACTCTTAACTTTCATGAGTCTTCTGACTCAAACCACAGTGGAGGCCTTGTCTTGTTCTGAGAAGCCATATGGCAAGGTGGAAAAAGAACCCAGGAATGGTTGTTCAACCTGGGCATAAGTCAGGGCTCTCCAGAGAAACAGAACTATTGGGATATACATGAAGAGATTTATTATGGGAATTGGCTCTTGAGACTATAGAGGCTGAGAAGCCCCATGACCTGTTTTCTGCAAGCTGGAGAACCAGGAATGTTAGTGATGTAATTTTGTCCAAGTCTAAAGGGCTGATAATTGGGATAGAGTTGGGGGACAGCTGCTATAAGTTACTGGGTTCAAATGCCCCAGAATTAAGCTCTCTAATGTCCAAGGGCAGGAGAAGATGGATGTCCCAGTCAGAGAAAAGACAGAGAATTCACCTTTCCTCTGTGTTTTTGTTCAATCTGGGCCCTCAGTGGATTGGATGATGCCCGCTTACTTGGTGAGAACAGGTCTTTTCTCAGTCTACCCATGCAAATGCTAATCTCTTCCAGAAACATTCTTACAGACACACCCAGAAATAGTGCTTTACCAGCTATCTGGGCATCGCTTTGCACAGTCAAGTTGACACATACAATGAAGCGTTACAACCTGAGTTCAAATTCTTGCTCTGTTGCTTGCTCCTTGGATACCTAGGACAATCCTCAACCTCTCTGAGCCTCAGTTCTGCAAAAATGCAGTTGACTCTCGACTCTATGGGGTCACTGTGAGGAATCATTAAGGTGACAGTGCATGGTACACTGCAAGAGCTCCAAAAATAAAGGCTCATGTTCAATAAGTGCTGTCAACCCACAAAGACATTTCTTCCACCTGCAATATGAACTCGATTTCCACAAATAATACAACATTTTTCTTAGTCTACATTTTTTCCTAAGGAACTACCCAGTCGCACAGAAAATAAATTCTCACTTCCACCTTACTGGTGACTTGGACAACTCTCTGTCCTTCAGTGTCCTTGCTACATTCTCCCTCTCCCATTTGTGCTGTCATCAGCTCCATCAGAGCAGGAGAAAGAGGCAGGAATTAGGTCTTTATCATGATTACTTAGACTGACTGTCCTGCTAGTGTTCATTGAAAGACCTTTTTTTTTTTTTTTTTTTTTTTTTTTTTTAGTTCAAAATGCAAAAACTAAAAGCAAGGTCTTCCTTACCTAAATTCAAGTAGACATTTTCATTAAAAAAATAAAATAAAGACTCAGAAGCCATAAGGGAAACAAGCAAATGTTCATGCTCCCCCTCATTCTCCCTTGACTCAGCGGGGAGAAACTGGTCACAAGGCTTCCCCTGGCAGGCAGAGGCCACACAGAGAAGGGTGTGCATCACCAGCGGCCTGTGGATGCCCAGGGAAGTGGGTCTTATCTGGTCAAGGAAAGAACAATGTTTCTAACCACTGGTCATTGCATTCAGTGATCCAAAGTGTTTACTGGGCACCTACTGTGTGCAAGGCATCATGCTACATGCTGACGTGACCCTAGGAGAAGAAAGAAGTCAACACTGTTGTGGAGTTTCTCAAACCCCTAGGGAACCAGCCCTAGGCCTTCTCTTCTGTGGGGCTGGCCTGTCTCAAGAGGTGCCTGACAGGGACCCCACAAGTTCTTTTAAATGATGCTTCCCCAACACTACGATGCTTTTATATTTTAAATACCATGTTGATCCTAAATCCAAACTGCTGCCTCATCCTAAAGTCCTTGGGGATCTAGGCCCCCAGAATTAATTGCTATCCAGGTCCGGAGGTATCTGTTCATCTTCTTTTCCATGAGGGCAAAATGTCTGATCCTGACTGGCCCTTAACTAAGAGCTGGAGAACACAGCAGCTTCACTGCACTCCTAAAGAGTCAAACAAAAGAGAACAAAGCTCAGAAGGGCTTGGAGAGAGGGTCTCGGGTGGGAGGGACCCTAAGCTCAGTGAGTACGGCACAGATCCATGTCAGAGGGCTGAGCACGTTGTTCTGTAGAGTAGTGGGGTCTATCTATCTACTAATTAGTACCAGGAATTTCATCCATCCGCAAAGGCATCTCTTACACCCAAAAGATGAATTTTGTATTTCACAAATAATGCAATATCTCTTAAATCAGCACTTTTCTTCTCTAAGAATCCTCCCAGCTGCACAGAAAAATTAAAAATATTCCCAGAGAATGGGGTTTATAAAAACACTTCAAAACCTCAAGAAATGGATATAGCTATAGAAAAAGGTCTCAGAAACTGCCACCACCATTGCAGACAAGGTGACTCAAGGTTGGTGTGGACGGTGGCCTCATCAGATGGGGATATGGTCCTGCCTTGCAAGACTGTGGTTAGGGCATCACAGAGATAACCACCGGCAGGAATGGGCAGCTTCCCCCAGACTCCCCCTCCCCCGTCCCTCCTTTCCTTGGCCCTGGCTGACAGCACAGCAGCCTAAAGTGGCCTGAATACTGGGGTTTTGAAAGGCTCCAGGAATGCTCCCAGGAAAGTGAGCCCTGCACAAGCCCAGACAATAGGTTTACGAGGCTTTAGATGTCTTCTGTGCTTTACTGCACCCCAACTGTCAGCTCTCGAGGCCACCACCCCATGCCGACTCTTCCTTCACTTTTGACCCTCAGTTCAGTTCCTCAGCAGTTACTAGATTGTGCCGTTCAGGAGGAAGAATTGTTTGAGTCACAGCTCTCCTCCTGTCCCCAGCTCTCCTACATCTGCTTTTAAGCCAGGAAGTCTGGCATCCCCATTCCCAATGAGGCTCTTGCCCCTGGAAGGAGAGTTCAGCTATGTGACCTTGGATAAGTCACCTACCCTCTCTGTGACCTTGAATGCCATGATGGGGTGCTTGGGCTTGCTCTGAAAGACATCGGAATCGACAGAAAAATTATAAGCAAGTCGTTTGCATTATACCGATTTGCACTTTTAAAAAGTTCCTTCTGATGGCTTTTTGAGGGTGAAAACCACATAAATGGAAAGAAGTCTTGCATTGGAGTCAGACAGACACATCATGGTGCTGCCCTACTCAGTGAGGTGACCCTGGGGAAGTCCTTTAGTGTGGCCACCTTGAGGGGGTCTTGTTAAAATGCAGATCTGATTCTTCAGAGAGGAGGGACACTTGAGAGTCTGCATTTCTCCCAAGTCCCGGGGTGATACTTCTACAACAAGACCCAATTCCCTGGGCATCTGCAGGCCACCAGTGACACCCACGTTTCCCTTAACACAGGGCCTCAGTTTTCTCATCTGTAAAATGGCATCAAGAAAACCCCAGGTGTATGGGCTGCGTTGGGTGTGAGTGAGATCTCATGCGTGGCTAGGCTTGTGCTGAGGCCCCCCTGCCCCCAGCTCCCTTTCTCCCCATTGCTGCCATGCCCCAGGATGATTAGGGTCTGTTCTAGGCTCAGCACTGACTCCTTCATTTCCACTTCTCTCTCCTTTTATAGTTGGTGTACTCTGGAACTTTGCTTGGCACTGGACTTGCCTTTCAAATGCCCTAGAAGTCTTCTTTTGGCTCTTCTCTCTTCTCAAATTCAAAATCCACAATGCTTGCCCGAGGTTTCTACAGTCCTAGTGCCATTAGAAGATTAGAATTTTGCAACATCTGCCTCTGCTGCTCCCAAGGTCCCACTTTTCTTGCCAAGCTAGGCACAAGACACATTGGCCACATTCTCCTTCCAAGCGAGGGAGCAACCTGTGAGGATGGCCTTTCTAATAATAAGGCCTTAGGTTTGCAGCTTACCTGGTTCACTTCCCAGGCCCTGCAGAGTGCTGGGGTTGGGGAGGGCTTGCAGAAACCCAATGAGGTAGGGAGGGTGGGAAGCTCTGTGTGTAGGCCACTGGCCCAGAAGTTTCAGGGCCTGGGAGCTCATCCTGGCTCTGTCTCTCACTCCCTCCATGACTCTGGGCAAGTCATGACCCACTCAGGCCTCAGTTTATCCATCTCTAAAAAAGACATGGAATTAAGTGTCCTCTAGGAACTCTTGCAGCCCCCCATCCTCTTGTCTCCAGTCTGTAAGTGAGAAGACCCAGGGTTTCTGACTATGGGCCAGGGCTCTTTCTACCCATGATATACATGGTAGTCATACTTTACAGTCATGATACATGATACATACATCACATACATCCAAGATCAACATGGAGTGACTCCCTTCCATTTTGAAAATGAACCACTCAACTCTACACTTCTCTCCCACTGTGGCCCCATTTCTTTGTTCTTTTTATTGCAAAACTCCTTGATAGAGTTCTTGGGGAGGTTTTTAATTATGTCTGCCAATTCTTGATGTCCTGCCCAATTCTTTCCGGCCACCTGCCTCCCCAGGGGACAGGATGGGGGTCCCATGTCCTCCCCCACTTGAAACAGGGTAGGCTTTTGAGAGTATTTTGGCCAACAAGGTAGGGCAAAAGGCCACACACACAGCTCTGCCTTGCTCACAGAAATTCTCCTTCTTACGCAGTTTCAATACCCTGAGGCTGCCATGCTGCAAGGAAGCCCAAATGAATCCCCATCCAGCAACCTCATGGAGAGACCCTGAAACTTCATGAAAAGTGAGAGAGAGAGATCTGCCTGATCAGCACCCAGCAAGCTCCGGCTCCAGCCACTGAGGGCCTGCCTGACACTGCCTGGCAGGTCCCAAGTCAGAACTGCCCAGCCAAGCCCTTATTCTCAGAAACCGTGACAGATAATAAAATGATTGCCATTGCTCTGTGCCACTAAGATGTGAGTGACGAGACAGCACTCAACACTGAAACAATCGTCTATTTGTGCTCCTGCACATCCCTTCACCACCCCACTGCTCCTCCTGACCATCACTGGGCCAAATCCAACAGTTTTCACCCTTCATCCTACTCAACCTGTTAGCACCATTTGACCTGAAGTCATATCCTATTATGTCGTGCCCTGCTCAAAACTCCCCAGTGGCTCCCCATCTAACTTAAACTAAAAGCCAAAGTCAAGACAATGGCCAACGGAGCCCTACCTGATCTGCCGCCCATCCCCCTTACCCTTCTCACTCAATTCCCATTACTCCACCTTCTGCTCCCTCTGCTCTGTCCACTGTGGCCTCCTGGCAATGCCTCAAACATGTTTCCACCTCAGGGTCTTTGCACTTGCTGCTCCCTTGGCCTGGAACTCGTAGATAATTGCATAGCTCTTGCCCTCACCTCCCTCAAGGGCCACTCCTCTAAAAAGCTTTCCCTAATGGCCCTTATTATTTTTTAAAATATTTATTATTATTATTATTATTATTATTATTATTATTATTTTTGAGACAGTTTTGCTCTGTCACCCAGGCTGGAATGCAGTGGCACAATCTTGGCTCACTGCAACCTCCACCTCCCGGGTTCAAGGGATTCTTCCACCTCAGTCTCCCAAGTAGCTGGGATTACAGGCACCAGCCACCAAGCCCAGCTAATTTTCATATTTTTAGAAGAGACGAGGTTTCACCGTGTTAGCCAGGATGGTCTCGATCTCCTGACCTCGTGATCCACCCGCCTCGGCCTCCCATAGTGCTGGGATTACAGGCATGAGCCACTGCGTCCAGCCCCTTATTTAAAATAGACACTCACCTGCTGGGCATGGTGGCTCATGCCCGTAATCCCAGCACTTTGGGAGGCTGAGGTGGACGGATCATGAGGTCAGGAGATCGAGACCATCCTGGCTAACACGGTGAAACCCCATCTCTACTAAAAATACAAAAAATTACGTGGTGCCGGGTGCCTGTAGTCCCAGCTACTCAGGAAGCTGAGGCAGGAGAATGGTGTGAACCTGGGAGGTGGAGCTTGCAGTGAGCCAGGATTGCACCACAGCACTCCAGCCTGGGCAACAGAGTGAGACTCCATCTCCAAAAACAAAAAGACACCCACTAACACCCCTCACACACACAGAACACCACTATTGGACCCTTTCTTGCCCCTGTTTATTTTCCTATAACACGCCTCATGCTCTGGCATACCTTACATTCATTTGTTCTATCTGTCTCTCTCCACTCAATTTTAAGTTCCACGAAGGTAGGAATTTTAGGCTGTTTGATTCACTGCTGTTTTCCCAGCATCTAAACAGTGTCTGGCACATAGAAGGTACTCAATAAGTGTTTGAATGAATGAATGAATGATATGATGTGATTATGGCTCCCAATTGCTGCCATCAGAGTGATACCAGACACAAATCACTATCGCACCCCTCAAAAGCTCCCCATCATCTTGAGGATAAACCCAATCTCTTTAACCCTACCTTTAAGGCCCTTTATGACCTGGCTTCTGTAGCTCCCACTTCTCACTGCTTCCTGCTTTGCACTTCACACTCCAGCAACACCTAACTGCTTGAGTTTTTCTACATGTCCCCATGATATGTCCCACGTTCTTGCCTTTGCTTTACTGTCCCCTCTCACCTGGAATGCTCTCTCTGCCATCTCCTTCCTGAAATATTACCTCTCTTTCTTTAGTGTGCAGCTCAAACATCCCTTCCCCAAGGAACCTTCCTTGCCTCCCCTAGGCTGATTAGCTTCTTCTTCATGCTCCTAAAGCAGCATGGGTTGATTTCCATCACTGTAGCTACCACTTGATGGTTTACCTACCTGTTTTCCCCATTCCCCACTAGACTGTAGAGAATACCAATGACTAAAGACATGAGCATGTTAATTTAATGAAGGGCAAGGTTCAGGGACAATGCTGGAAACGATATGCTACAGGATGACCTCAGATGAAAGGAAGAGGAAAGTTGAGTCAAATCTTCTTCGTCCTTCTTTTGGAGAAACTTGGAAGTGAACTGGATATTAGGAGATGCTATGGAATTATTGTTGATTTCCTTGGGTATATGTATAAAATGAGGATAAGAGTATGCCTGTCTCTATAGGTTGCTGTAGGCTTTAAATCCAGCATTAAGTTAGGCACATCTTCAAGAGGTGCTGAACACAGAACAGTGCTCAGTCAGTGATACTGATGAACAAACATGATGCTTCCATCTGGTCCAGGGCTGGGCGTGTAGTAGACACTCCCAGAATGTCTTTGAATTAGAAAAAGAAATGGAGGCATAAGTATGTGGGGATTTCACGTGGCAGCACCCGGAGCATGTTTTGATGGTGCAAGGAAGAGAGGAGAGTGGAGCCCCTGCTCAGGATCCTGCAGGGATGGGCCGAGCCTGAGCACCTGGTGAGGTGACAGGTCCCTGCTCCTCTTCCCTCTACCTTCGGCAGGCAATTACCTGCGCTCTTCTCTCATTTCTATGACAATGACGCCCCTCCTGGGCCCAGGGAGCTGAGGAAGGGGAGCTGCTTCTCTGACAGCTCTGGAAAGACCCAGGCTGATGCTGACAGGGGGAGGAAGATTTTGCCAGGCTCTGTTGGGAGACTCAGAATCACTAACAGCAATGGCCAAAAAATCCACCCACCCAGTGGCAAAATTGAGAACATGATCATCAGGATTAACGTGAGCTGCTTACTGAAAATACGACTTGGCCTAGGTCCAATTTTTATTGGTTGTTTTATTTGAACTTCGTATGTTAATTCCATGAAGTAGGAATATTACCACCACTTTGTAGATGGAGAAACTGAGGGTCAGAGGTGGGTGGAGCATCTCCTAGATTCACATGGAGTCGGGATTTAAACAATTGCAGAGCTCTTCCCTGCTATACAAACTCACAAGTTCCTGAGAAAAAGCCCAAACGGTGAGGTCAGGAATAACATCACCCCACCACCACTACACATGCTTCACACACACCACACATACAGACATACACCAAGAACCCGGTTTGGTGATAAATTAAGATGTAGAGAGCCACACTCTGCTCCTGATATGCAGCATGCCTACTCTTCTCGCTCTGATTAGTGAAGCTGCCCTGCCCCACCCAGCCCCACTCTCACATGCTCCCAGGCTGGAACCTTCCAATACTGTCAGGGTCTCCAGCCTCCCCCCAGCACCTCCCCTGAACATTGGTAGCTGCAGGACAAACCTTACCTACTGGTCAAAGCACTCAGAAGTCAGGGCACACTCCTGGCCTTGGATGAAGACAGAGATGAAATACACACCCAGGGATTCAGGGAGAAGCCTCTGCCTTGGACAGGAGTGGCTAATTCCAGAAAAGAACAGAGACTCCACAAAAGGGCATGAAGGGCCCTCCCTACACTCAGACTGATTCTTGTCTAGCAACTGAGGGATCTTTAGATGTTGTCTGTTTCAAAACAACTTTTGTGACCATTGGCCAATATGATGAAAGAAATAGACTCTTAACAAGGACACGCTTTCTCTATCTTTCTATACCTGCATTCATTCATTAACACAGTTTTTCTTGAGCCCTGTCTAGGAATTAAGCCCTGTTCTAGGTACTGGAGATACAGCAGTGAAGGAAACAGACAAGAACTCCTGGCCTTGTGGAGCTGACATTCTGGTAGATGGATAAGCCCCACATACAGAGGTAAACATACCATGTGTCAGATGGCAACAGGGGCTGTGGAGACAAGCAAAAAAATGGGAGGGGAGTGGCTGCAATTTTAGATCACAGGTCAGGGAAGCCTCACTAGGATGGTTTCATTTGAGCAAAGGCCCAAAGGAGCAGAAGGAGGTAGCTGGGCAGATATCTGGGGAGGAAGCATTCCAGGCAAAGGGAACTGCATGTACAAAAGCCCTGAGGCAGGAGCTACTTTACTTGGTCAAGGAACAGCAGGAGGCCAGCATGAGCCACAGGAAGGCAATAGGAAAGGAGGAGAGGTGGGGATGAGGCCAAGTTGTACAAGGCTTTGTGCACCACAGAAAGCTCTTTGACTTTTCCTTTGAGCATGGCTGGAAGTGATTGGAAGCTTCTGAGCAGTGCTGGAATGTGATCTGACTTGAATTTTAAAAGATGACTGTCTACTCTGTGAAGAATAGATGGCTGGGGACAAGGTGGATGCAGAGTCAATGAGGGAGCTCTTGCAATAATTCAGCCAGGATGACAGAGGCTTGGCCCAGTAGGAGCCTGGAAAGACGGAGAAGGGGTTAGGCTCACACAATGGTGTATTGACGGCTTATATATGTCTTCTCCCAGAGGCAGCCCAGCAGAGAGTTAATAGTGGGACCTCTGGAGTCCAGCAAGCTTGTGTTTTAATCCTGGTCACTCTTTCTCAGCTGGTTATCTTTGGGATAATTGACTTTGGGATAATCTTCCTAAAGTTCCATTGTTCCCTCATTGGAGAAACTAGCTCTGCTACCTCTTAGCTATGCTAAGCTTCCAATGTAGCAATGCCTGTGTATTAGTCCATTCATACATTGCTATAAAGACATACCTGAGACTGGGTAATTTGTAAAGAAAAAATTTAATTGACTTATAGTTCTGCAGGCTGTACAGGAATCATAGCTTGGGCAGCCTTAGGAAACTTACAATCAAGGCAGAAGGTGAAGGGGAGCAGGCACATATTCACATGGCTGGCAGGAGAGTGAGCAAGTGAAGGGGAAAGTGCTACACACTTTCAAACAACCAGATCTCATAAGAACTCTATCATGAGAATGGCAAGAGGGAAGTCCACCCCCATGATTCAATCACCTCCCAGCAGGCCCCTCCTCCAACCATATCAACCTGTAACACCCCCTCCCTGACCACCACCCAGCACAGCCTCTGACATACAGAAAGCACTCAATAATGATCAGACTTGTGGTGGCTCTTTGATTTCATGACTGTGTTACCAAGACCCACTAGGACAGAGGCCACAACAGCCTCTCCCTGCTGTACTCCAAAATGCCCACTCTTACAACTGCTCCAAATTAAACTCCAGGTTCCATCTGGGAATTCAGGAAATTCTGACCCTGCCAGTCTGACCCAGTGGCCATGCTGGCCTTCACCTTGTGACCTCAGGAATGACTTATCCCATGTTTATATATAGGAGCTTTGGAATCACACTTATGATAATAGTGACTTTTGGTAAGAAACTACTTTTGGTATGAACTCCATTGAACTAATGTAAGCCCTTAAAATAGTTTCCCACAAATTACGAGCTGTGTCTTGCTTTCCCCATGTCCATCAGTCATTTTAGAAATTGTTTTCATAGGATTGGACTTAGGCACAGAGCTGCTGCATCTTACCACTTCCGGAAGTGTTGGCTGGGGGCACCCCTGGCATGCATGGAGCAGCTAGCTATGGGTCTGGGCATGGCTTATCTTGTCCATGTAGTCATACAACAAAGCTTGGATTCACTGAGCAATTGTTGGACCGATCCTGGCTTCTGCCAGGTGGTTTTGCTTAGCATCATTATTTTTTTCAAGTTCACCGGTGAGCTTCCTGCACAATGAGGTCAAAGTAGCAGGGTCATGACATCCTCTAGGCCAAAACAGCAGGGTTTTGCCCCAGTCCCTGGTGTTGCTTCTGGCACCTCAGATTCCCCTGGGCTGTGTGGCTCTCATTCCCTTGGCATTCCTGTGACCCCTCCCAGTGGGGAATGCTTAACCTCTATCTCAGACCTCTGCCTACCTGGAGTCCACCACAGCCTGACCTCTTGGGCACTACTGCCAACGTCAAGGTGAGTTATTCATCAGTGTCACCCCAAGGATTAAAAGGAAAGAAGACTCATCCCAGCAATGGTCCTCTCTGGTCCTGGCCATTCCCTCTAGCAGTACCATCCAGCACATACAATGCAGAGATCCTACTCTAACCCCCATCCCCCAACACACACACACACACACACATACACACACACACACACACACACACACACACACTGTGAGGAGATTTCTGGAGACAAGCTTTGCCCTGGGGGACTCTGCCAAGGTCCCCTGGCTCTGCACTGCAGTAACTGAGCCAGCACCAGCAGCCTCATCACCCTCACCTGGACTGCAGCCTCCCTGCCTCCCATGGCTTCCTCTGCATTGAATTGTGCCCCAGGAAGCATTCAAAGCCTATCCAGACCCTATCCTGCCACACCCTGACCCAGTGGATGAAGCCACCTCCTGCAAGCTCTTTCATCACATGGTCATCACTCGCCTCTCCGGCTCCTTGCCCACCAATATCCAGTCCCTCTCTGCACACTTCCCTCCAGATGTCCCCCAAAGACTTGCAGGACCCACGTCTTTTCTACTTTTCCAGGCCTCCACAATTTGCCACAGCTGTTTTCTCAGCCTAGACATCCCTTCTGCCCTCTGCTCTACAGCCCCAGTACACAGGGAGTCTCTTCCGCCAGCTCCTCCCTCTCCTCCCAGAGCAGATGCTGTAGGGCATCACCCAGATCTTCCTTCAGGACTGAGTTCTCCTCCCCAGCTGTGGGGGTGTTGGAGGCTGGGAGCTCCTCGCTGGGTCCCTTCCCAGGAATTGCCCTCTACCAAGAGAACTGCCTCTCCCAAGGCCATGCCATCCTTCCAGCCTGATCACTGTCAATGCGGGTAGTGGGGCCCAGGGCAGAGAGGCAGCTGCTGGCCTCCACTCAGTGCAACTCTGAAGAACCATCTAGAGCTTCCTATGCTCAACCATGCCACATGGCAGCCTCTGCCTCTGCCCAGCCCTGCTCCCTGCCCTGCACCCCTGCAGGTGTTGCTGACAGCAGCCCCAATATGCCTCCTGCACACAACCTCCCTTTCAGAGTCCACTGGCTGGGAATTGAATCTGTAACGGCCGCTGACCCACGGCAGGTGGGTGCCTGTGGTGAGCCTCTGTGTTAACGCTTGCTCGAGCACCAGTCTCACTCCATGGGGACTCTTCATGGCCCTGTCTCCCCCACCAGACCACCATCCTCTTGGCATCTTTATCCATTCATTCCAGAAACACTGACTAAGGAGCCCTAACTTATTCATTCATTCCACAAATCGCTAATGAGCCTGTACCAGGCGATGAGTGCCAGGGATGAGCAATCAGACATGGAGCTTAAAATATGCCTTCCGCCTTTAATCCCAGCACTTTGGGAGGCCGAGGCAAGCAGATCACCTGAGGTCGGGAGTTCAAGACCATCCTAGCCAACATGGAGAAACCCCATTTCTACTAAAAATACAAAATTAGCCAGGTGTGGGGGCGCATGCCTGTAGTCCCAGCTACTCGGGAGGCTGAGGCAGGAGAATTGCTTAAACCCGGGAGGCGAATGTTGCAGTGAGCCAAGATCGCACCATTGCACTCCAGAATGGGAAACAAGAGCAAAAGTCTATCTCGAAAAAAAAATGCCTTCCCCTCTGTATGGCTTACCCATGGCTACTATACAAATCACCACATATTTAGTGGCTTAAAATAACACACAGTTATTATCTTACAATGCTGTATGTTCAAAATCCCACACAAGTCTGCCTGGGCTAATATCTGCATGCCATCAGGGCTACATTCCTTCTGGAGGCTGAGAGAGAATCCATTTCTCACCTTTTCGGCTTCTAGGGCAGCCCACGTTCCTTGGCTCATGGCCCCTTCCTCCATGGTCAGAGTCAGCAAGTGCAGGCTGGATTCTTCTCACACTTGGACCTTTCTCCTAGTGTCTTCTTCTTCTCTGACTCTAACTCTGCCTCCTTCTTCCACCCGTAGAGACCCTGTGGTTACACCAGGCCCACCCAGATAATCCAGGAAATATCTCCTTATATAAAGTCAGCTGATTAGCAGCCTTAATTTAATTTGCAATCTTAATTTTCTCCTTTGCCATGCGAGCTAATATATTTACAGATTCCAGGGAGTAGAACATGGACATCTCTGGGTAGGCGGTGCATTATTCTGTGGACCCCACCCTCCTGCCATTTTGGACATGACACAACAGTAAATGCTCAGTAAATATTACAACAAAAAACTGAACGTATGAAAAGCCCTAGACAGTTGATCCCAAGCATGACTGTCTTCCCTCCCCTCCCACCCTCTCTCCTTGGCCCAGCTGCACTGGTTCTAGCTTGTGGCACATGCTCTCACCCTTCCTTGGGGTGTCACTAACTCCTCTGTTCAGCCTGAGCCCCAGCAAATACTCTTCCATTTTCCTCACTGGGTGATGTATGTCTCGTATGTGTATCTATCTCACTCTAAGATGTCTGTCTTGTCTCTGTCCTTTTCCTGTATCTGTGAGTCTTAGAGCACCTCCCACAGTGCTCGAGTCTGCCAACTGGAATCATTCTGACATCTTCCTCTGCCCTCAATCCTCAGGTCCCCACTCTAATCCCAGTACAGTTTTTCTGCATTCTACTTCTGTCTTCTCTCACCTCCTTTCTTCCTCTAAGGGCCCCACCTATACATTGTACATTTTCTTTTGAGATAGGGTCTCACTCTGTCACTCAGTCTGGAGTGCAGTGACATGATCTCAGCTCACTGCAACCTCCGCCTCCTGGGCTGAAGCGATCCTCCCACCTCAGCCTCCTGAGTAGCTGGGACTACAGATGCGCCACCACACCTAGCTAATTTTTTGTATTTTTAGTAGACATGGGGTTTTGCCATGTTGCCGAGGCTGGTCTGGAACTCCTGGGCTCAAGCCATCCACTTGCCTTGGCCTCACAAAATGCTGGGATTATAGGCATGAGCCACCACACCCAGCCCACACTGTACATTTTCAATAAGCAAATATTCCCATTGATGGTGCCACATTTATTTTTTCATGCAGACAAATCCATGCCCACGCTCTCACTCCACTTCTGACATGTCTCTCCTAAATTCACAACCACTTTTTTGGGGATGGAGGAACCATTTTTAAAATAATGACATTTAATATTCCAAACATTTCCACTCCTGGTAATGTATTAATATCTTAAATTGTCTAGCCTCAGAGGAAGCCAAAAGATCACAGTAATCACCCTGAGAAGCTGTGGCTGGTGCACGATTGATGAGAACTCGTACATAACAAAGAACCAAAGCAGCTGCTCCTCCATCCCTCCTTCAGCTGGTCAAACCCACATATCACCTCCACACCTTTGAGAGTTACATACAGTGGTGTGTGTGACACACTCACCTCATTGTTTGCAAGGTGAATATTCTAAGGAGTCTATCTGTCTATCAGTGGTTTTCCATTGCTGTGCCCTGGAGCTTATAAGAGTTCCAGCAGTGCCTTAAGGGCAACACCAATCAGGATTTCTGTGTAGAAGTAGTTTAAGGGAGGTGGTCTGGTTGGTAACTGGCCTTGGGTATTTGTCTTGATGCTGAATTTGCAAGACAAACTTATTGCTAAAGATCGGAGTTTCTGCCACTGCTGGGGGCTGCCCTTATTTTCTGCCACTGCTGGGATGCCCTTTAGAAAACGAAAAGGGAGGCTAAGAAAAAAGAAATTTAGCATTTATGGAACATCTGCTCTATGCCAGGTATTTTCCAAACACTGACCTACTTAACCATTACAACAGTTCTGCAAGGTAGGAACCATCCCAATTTTATAAATGAAAGAGGCTGAAAAAGGCTAATTAACCTGCCTGTATTTGGTATCTTTTGCGGCATAACAAATTACTCCAATCCTTAGCGGCTTAAAACAACAAACATGCATTATCTCACAGTGCCTGTGGGTCAGAAACCAGGGAGAAGCAGAGCTGTGTAGTTCTGGCTCAGTTTCTCATGAGGCTTTCAACCAGGACGTTGGCAGGGGTCCCAGTCCTCCAAAGGTTGACCAGGGCTGGAGGATCCGTTTCTGTGTCAGGCAGAATAATGGCCGCACAAAGATGTCCATACCCTAATTCCTGAAACCTGTAAATATTGTATGGTAAAAAGAAATGAATGTTGCAGACAAAATGACGGCTGCCAACTAGTATATAGGGACATTATCCTAGATTATCCAATGTAATCACAGGGTCCTAAAAATTGAAAAGGGAAGCAGAAAAGGATGTCAGAGAAAGAGACTGGCAACAGAAGAAGTGTCGGAAAGATGCAGTGTTGTTGGTTTCAAGACAGAGGAAGGGGCAACAAGCCAAAGAATGCAGGCTACTGCTAAAGTTGGAAAAGACAAGGAAGCAGATTCTCCCCTAGAGACTCCATAAAGAAACAGCCCTGCTGACACCTTGATTTTAGCCCAGGGAGACCCTGTTGGACTTCTAACCTTCAGACTTCAAGATAAATGTGTGATGTTTTAAGCTGCTAGGTTTGTGGTCATTTGTTACAGCAGCAATAGAAAACTAACACAAGCTTCCAAGGTGGTTCACTCACATGGCTGCTGCCAGAAGACCTCAGTTCCTCACCATGAGGGTGACTCCTATAGTCTGCTTTAGTGTCCTGACAACATAGCAACCATCTTCCTCCGGAGCAAGTGCTCTCAGAGGGAGAACAAGGAAGTAGCTGCAATGCCTTTTGTGCTCTAGTGCTGAAAGTCTAACATCAGCTTTCCCACCACATTCTAGCTGCAGTCACCAAGTATGCACAGTCCACACATAAGGGGAAGGAAACTGAGTGTTTATGGCCACACACCCTGAACGTGCCCAAACTCATCTGAAGGGAGGAGTTTCAAAGAATTTGTGGACTTTTTTCCACACTGCCAAGGTCACACCAGATTAGTCAGTGGACTTGAAATAAAATTAAAAACTCAGGCTTCTGTGCCCAAAGTCTACACTCTTTCCATTTCACAGAATTACAGAGCTGGTTCTAAGACTCAGGTATTGCAGTCTTGCCATATTACCAGCGGTACTGAGGCTAGGTTCCCCAGGAATAGTAATGGGGATCTGAGAACTATTTTCAATATTTTTAAATTGCAAAGGGAACATCACATTCCCAACCAAGATGAGGTCGCACCAGCTCTTGCATGAAATGACATCAACTCAATTTGCTTATACTGTGATCAGAAGCTTTAGTTGGAAGTTATGGATGTCTTTAATAAAACATGGAGAACCTAATGTTATTAAATAAGCTCTATCTGACAGATAACATCTTTCAAAATATAGCCTTCCAAGGACAAAAAACAAAGAGCATCTTGTTGGGGAGGGGGTTGGGAATCCCTGGTCTACAGCAGCTGTTTTACAAACGGGGAAACTGAGGCCCAGAGAGGGTGGGGTCTCACCCAGGTCACCCTGAGAATTAAACAAAGCCAGGATTGAACCAGGACATCCTCATTCCCAAGTCAGTGCTCACAGCCTCCAAGGAAAAGGTTTTCTTTAAATGAGAGAGAGGTGAGCAGAGAAGTAACCAAATAATTTTCTAACTGTTCCTCCAGGGCAGGCTCTGGACTTTTTTTTTTTTTTTTTTTTTTGAGATGGAGTCTCACTCTGTCGCCCAAGCTGGAGTGCAGTGGTGCGATCTCTGCTCACTGCAAGCTCCGCCTCCTGGGTTCACGCCATTCTCCTGCCTCAGCCTCTTGAGTAGCTGGGACTACAGGCTCATGGGGCCACGCCCAGCTAATTTTTTTGTATTTTTAGTAGAGACAGGGTTTCACCATGTTAACCAGGATGGTCTCGATCTCCTGACCTCGTGATCTGCCCACCTCGGCCCCCCAAAGTGCTGGGATTATAGGCATGAGCCACCGCGCCCGGCCGGCTTTGGCCATTTTTAAAGTGCATTGCTTACAGGGAAAAGCCATTAATGTGTTCCCATGGGAGCTAATGAGAGGGAGGTGATGACTAATCTTGGTAGGGGGTTTTGGGGCAGAAAGAGGTGGAGTCTCTGTCCAAATGACTACACGGATCCCAGAAGAGTCCAACAGGCAAGAAATGACATTGAGCCATGAGTTTGTTCTCTACCCTGGATGTCAGTCCCTGAAAGAGGAGGACTCAGATGACCCTTCATCTGAGTTACTTGAATAATCTGGTTTCTTGAATAATTCCTAGGACCTAGCCCTGCACCTGCCCCAGCCAGGCTCAGATCTACTTAAAGCCCCAGGAAGAATCCCATCTCTGCAAAATGGCACAGCTGCTGTGGAAAACAATATGATGTTCCTCAAAAAGTTAAAAATAGATTTTCCATGTGATACAGCAACTCCACTTTGGGGTACATGCCCAAAAGAACTGAAAGCAGGGACTAGAACAGGTATTTGCACACCCACATGCACAGCAGCACTATTCACAATAGCCAACACATGGAAGCCTCCAAGAGTACATTGACAGATGAGTGGTCTATGCATACAGGGGAAATTACTTAGCCTTAAAAAGGAATGAAATACTGGCACATGCTACAACACGGATGAAATCTGAAGACATTCTGCTAAGTGAAATAAACCGGTCACAAAAAACAAACACTGTATGATTTCACTTATATGAGGTACCTAGAACCGTCAAATTCACAGAGACAGAAAGTAGAATGGTGGCTGCCAGAGGCTGGGAGCGAGGAAATGAGCAGTTAGTGTTTAACGGGTATAGAATTTTGGTTTGGGAACATGAAGCCATTCTGGAGGTGGATCATAGTGATGGTTGCATGACAGCGGGAATGTACTTCATGCCACTGGAAAATACATTTAAAAATGATTAAGGTGGTGCTTTTAATACTATGTATAATTTACCACAATTTTTAAAAAATTTAAAAAAGACATCAGGGAGGTAACACTCTTGGGGAGGGCTAGAAAACCAGGCTTGGAAGCTACACATCCAGGACTGACACCCCAAACTATCCTGAAGACCCCGCTGGATGGAGACATGGCTGCTGAGTTGCCAGGCACAGGTGCATCACCAGTGCTGGACCCCAGATCCTGCCACTGCTAACCTGGAAATCCAATGGAGCTGCTGCCTTGCCACCAGCCCTGCCAGGATATCTCTACTTCTTCACAAACTTCTGACGCAAGGAGCAGAAGCCCAGGTCATGTGCACACAGCCTGGATGCAAAGGGCCCTGAGAAATCAGATGCATATAATTTGTATCAACTTCCATTGCAGGAAATGGGTCCTAGCTCATAGGGTGGGAGATTTCTCCCAAATATTTTAGAAAAAAAGGGCCCTGATATGGTTTGGCTGTGTCCCCACCCAAATCTCATCTTGAATTGTAGCTCCCATAATTCCCACGTGTTGTGGAAGGGACCCAGTGGGAGACAACTGAATTATGGGGCGGTTTCCTCCATACTGTTCTCATGGTAGTGAAAAAGTCTCATGAGATCTGATGGTTTTGTAACGGGTTTCCCCTTTTGCTTGGCTCTCACTTCTCTCTTGACTGCCACCATGTGAGATGTGCCTCTTGCCTTCCACTGTGATTGTGAGGCCTCCACAGCCACATGGAACTGTGAGTCCATTAAACCTCTTTTTCTTTATAAATTACCCTGTCTTGTAATCAGTGGCATGAAAACATACCAATACAGGCTCTTTCTCTCCATCCACATCACCCCCCTTCCAGATCAGGAGTAGTGTGTCTCAGCCCAACACTCCTAACTTCCTCCTTGCTGACCTCTCTCTCTCGAGCTACCCCTTCCTATCCAATCTGCAGCCTCTGTGTTCCCAGGGGTCGTCCCTCTCTTCCTTACACTCACATCCACTGTGTCACCAAAGCCAGCCAGCTCTGCCTCCCCAGCATGCTTGTCCACCTTTTCCTTGCCACTCCTTTCCTCTCTCCTCTTAGAACCTTCATGCAGGCTCCCATTATCCCCTTCTGGTCCCCAAGTCCAGGGAATGCTCTTGACCACTCTCAGCTTCCCCCCATGATGCTTCTAGACGGTAAACCAGATCAAAGCACTCCCCTGGTCAAAATCAACCTATCACTGGCTCCTCTGTGCCTTGAAGATAAAATGCCAAGGACTTAGCCTGGTATCCATGCATCCTTCACCCTCAGCCTCCCCCAGGATCATAACCAGAGCATATCCCAGCTGCAGGCACCATGCTCTCTCTTGAGCCCCCAAATATTGCATTTCCAAATGAAACATCTTTCCCACCCTTTTGGCCAAGCAAAATACTCAGAAGCTTTGCTTGACCTCCAAGCCTAGGTTGAGGGTCCTCTCTGTGCCCCCTGACACACACACATCCTGCCCATCTGCACCTCACTCAGTTCCAGAGCAGTACTTAGTGTTCTGAATTGAAACAAACTGTTCACTTATTGATACCCATGACCTCCAATAGCCTGGAAGCTCCTTCAAGTACGGGACAAAGTTTTGTCTCAGCACTTAGCACAGCAAACAGTAGACACTCAATAAATGTTCAACAAATGAATGAGGGAAATGAACTTTCAGCCCCAAAAGAATACTGCCCTGTCTCTGGGGAGCCAGTCCTGGTATAACAGACTGGGCTCTTTAAGACTCAGCAGGTTTTGATCTGGGGTGATGCTAGCATATCTTATTGCCTCCTGACCATGAGGCCTCTTCCCTCAAAACCACCAGCAGGAGACCAACCACTGGCCTTTCTCTAGAACTTCCTGTCTGACCAAACTTAGCCTAGAACAACTCAGAACCCCACCTCTTATCTACTGAGCAGTCCTGCCTGCTCTGTCCAGGCTGCACCAACAAGCCTTGCCCAAGCATCCAGCCACACTGAGGCAAGATGAGCCCTGCTGAGTGCTGCAGGACAGGCCTGGCCTGGCCTAAGTTTCAGCCTAGCTAAGGCACAGGTCTCCATGATCCCACCCCAGAACTTCCTGGATGCCCAATGGTCCTGCATTTCATCACCTGCCTTTCTGCTTACAGTTCTCCCCCTGCCTTTCGCTCTCTCCCTCCCTTCCTTCCTTCTTTCCTTCCTGAGTTCTCCCCGCCTTCCCATTCTTTCTCCCCTTCCTTCCTTCTCTCCTTCCCTCCCTCCCTACTTCCTTCCTTCCTTCCTGAATTCTCCCCCTGCCTTCTCATTCTTTCTCCCCTTCCTTCCTTCCCTCCCTCCTTCCTTCCTTCCTTCCCTCCCTCCCTCCTTCCTTCCTTCCTGAGTTCTCCCCCTGCCTTCCCATTCTTTCTTTCCTTCATTTCCTTCCTTCCTTCCTTCCTTCCTTCCTTCCTTCCTTCCCTCCCTCCCACTCCCCTGACTTCCCTCTCCTTTCCCTCCTGCTATGGTCTCAATGCTTGTGTCTATGCCATATTTGTATGTTGAAATCCTAACCCCCAACATGATGGTATTAGGAGGTGGCGTCTTCAGAAGGTGATTAGGTCATGAGGGTGAGGCCCACATCAATGAGATTAGTGCCTTTGTAAAAGAGGCCCAAGAGAGACCCCTTGCCCTTTCTGCCATGTGAGGACACAGGAAAAGGACAGCTATCTGTAAAACAGAAAGCGGACCCTTATCAGACACTGAATCTGCTGGTGCCTTCATCTTGGGCTTTCCAGCCTCCAGAACTGTGAGCAATAAATTGTTATAGCAGCCCAAATGGATTATGACACTTCTCTCTTCCATCCACATACATTTCCATGAATGCTTTAGCCTGTCAAACAGGTGGGAAATCAAGGAATCAACACATCTTAGTGTGCCCATTCTTGCAGCTGCCGTGCTAGGCACCTAATACAGAGCATCCCACCACCTCCAGCCCACAATCTCTGATACTGGGATTATGATACTCAGTTTACAGAGGAGGAAATTTTGCTCAGACAGGTCCAATCATTTGCCTTAGTCATTAAGTCGCCTAGCTCAAGTTCAAACTCTGGCTGCAAAGGACACACCCTTCTCCCTGCACCATCTGCTTTTTCTGCTCTGACAATGTCTTCTGCAAGAGGAAGATGGCCTACTCTTTCTGCCCTTGAAGAATTTTCAGCACCACAGTAGGGAGAGCATTCCCTGCCTGCCAAGAAATTTAGAGAAAAGGTGGGGGAGGCCCAGGAAAATTAGACATTCATTTTCTGTTGGGGAGATGTTTGAATTCTGTTTTCAAGAATAGGTAAGGCTTAGGCTGCGTGGAAGAAACTTCAAGGATAGGACAGGCAGGAAGGATGGGGTAAGCTACAAGAAACATGTCAGCCTCCCTGGAACTCTGAGAGGCTCATGCGTCACTGCGAAGTGATGCCCATCCTTGCAAACCACAGAGGAAACAGAAATATTGGGCAATGGTAAAAATAGCTCCATGGTGACGATGTATTTTTTGGAACCACCTGGACAGTGAGATATTGCTGACGCTCCACCGGTGAGGCTGTTCAGATTGATCTATGCTGTTTCTGGGGGTAGGGAGGTGGGGGGAGACAAGCAAATGAACTAATCACTTCACATAGAGAAAAAAATAAAAGGTCACCTTTGGTACCAAGATATTTTTCCAAGTCACAGAGCCTAGCAATACCTAAACTCCCATCCTTACATAACTGAGGGTTTTGCAGCCCGGGGGCTTGTTGTCTGCAGTGAGGATCTTTTAAGAAAACAAATAGTCATTGTTTACATGATAATGACAGAAAAAAATAATGAAAACCAGGCAAGGGGCCCCTGGAGATGATTTTGACAGGTAATTAAAAGGCATACTAGAAGTCCCAGAACTACATCTGCCCCACCCAGGGGCCTGCTTCCCTGGTGGGGTCTTGGGGAGTAGGTACCGCAGTTCAACTTGCTGGACGTTTGGTTTTGTTTCGGAGTTTTGCTTACCATAGTTCATTCTTTGCGGTTATAAGAGAGAAACTGAGACCTACATTAACATGCTAATTACTCCTTGGCAATTAAATTAACTTTAATTGTCAGAAAACAAAAGTTATCTCCCTGAAATGCATTTCCCTTGTTGCTTTAGCTGCTAGCACTTAAAAGTAAATCAGCATCTATTCAAAGAGCATCTATCTGAGGGTCCTAGTAAAAAGCTACATGATCCTCTTCGTTTAGAAAAATGGTAAGATTACCAAAAAAAAAAAAAAAAAGGAAAAATAATACGATTAAGAATTGTACTACATGCTCAGCTGGCACTGCCTTGCTGCTGCTTCTTTTTTTTTTTTTTTTTTTTTTTAACACAGAGTTTCATTCTTGTCACCCAGGCTGGAGTGCAGTGGTGCAATCTCAGCCTTCCTAGTAGCTGGGATTACAGGCTCCCACCACCACACCCAGCTAATTTTTGTATTTTTAGTAGAGATGGGATTTCACCATATTGGCCAGGCTGGTCTCAAACTCCTGACCTCAGGAGATCCACCTGCTTCAGCCTCCCAAAGTGCTGGGATTACAGGCATGAGTCATCTCACCCGGCCAGCTTCTTATATTCATTACCTCTCATTTAATCCTCAAATAATGCTGTAGAGTAGGTACTTCTGTTATGCCATTTAATTGATAAGGAAATGGAGGCACAGAGAAGTTAAGAACCTTGCCAAAGTCACACAGTTCATTTGTGGCTGAGATGGGACTCCAAGTCAGGTCTTCAGTGCCCAGTTCTTAACCATCATGCCATCTGTCTATTGGGAGGTCTCTAGTCCCATGTATTGTTAAATGCATTATTTTGTACCATGCATTAGACTAGGGGCTGGAAAACTATGGCTACATGCCACATTTAGCTGTCTGCCTGTTTTTGTAAATAAAGTTTTATTGGAACACAGTCACATTCATTTACATATTGCCTATGTCTGATTTCACGCCACAACAACAAAGTCGAGTAGTTGTGCCAGACTGGCTGGCCTGCAAAGCCTAAAATAGTCACTATCCCGCCCTGTTCAGAAAAAGGTTGTCAATTTCTACCTTAGATCATTGGTTCTCAAGTTTGTCTGTATTTTGGAGTCACCTGGGAAATTTTAAAAATACCTATGCCTCGGCTCTGCCTCAAGTGATTCTGATTAAACTGATATGGAGTGCAGCCTGGGCACTGGAATTGTTAAAAAAAAACTCCCCAGGGACCAGGGTATTCCAATGACAGCCAAGTTTAAGAACCACTGCCTTGGAGTGTAAGGGACTTAAACACCCTTGCAGTAATTACAGAAGTTCAGTTTACACATAGGAACACTTTATATGGCACTTAAGCATAACTCTGCCATCCATAGAGGACCTCCTGCCCCTCAAAATCATATTAAATCTAGCCCACAGCCCAATTCCAGATTACTATGAAGGTCCAGCCCCTCCCCACCATTTCAGAGTCCACTTGATTGGTGCCCAGGCTTCTCCCTCCTCATCCTCTCCCCACCTACTTGACTTCCTGCTTCTTCCCTCAGAACCCAGCCCCAGGTCCAATTTCCACAAAACTCCACTCTTTCAAGCATTTCCAGAAATTACCTGAGTGTGATGCTGCTGATGGGGAGCGGGTGCCGTCGGGAGTCACGCGACAGAACCCTGGCTATGTGCTTCTCGCTGGCTCCATCCGCTTTCCGCTCTCCCACTTCCGCCCACTCACTTCCTGAGCATCAGAGAAACCCTTCCCCTCCTCCGTGGCTCCTGTGCGGCCCTGGAGACCAAGCACCTTTTTGTGCCGTAGTTGTCTTGTCTGTGCTCCTCCACAAAGATAGGTCATCCCTACAAAACACACCCACGCTAACCGCTGTGAAAATAAACATTTCTCAGCATCGTTCGTAGAGCAAAGTGCTTGATGACATAAGATAGGAACCAACAGATACCGTTTGCCCCATTTTTTAGGTGAGGAAATGGCAACCTGGAAATTTTCAGAGACTTGCCCAAAGTCAGTCCTAGCCATCCAGGTTAGGCAGCTGGCCACACACGCTGCCAGGGGAAGCACAAAGATCCCAACCTTAGGCTGTTCCGGTCTCCAGGCTTTGGCCAGCCAGCCACATGCCATCTCTGTCAACCCACTCTCCCTCGCTCCCGCTTCCCGGGTTCTGTGAATGTGTGGCTCTCAGTAGGCTCCGGTGTCCTCCTGGGATGTGACACATTGGCACATCTCCACCTGCCCCAGTCAAGCCTTCCCTTTGAAATCCTCCCACCCTTGACTCCATTCAGCAGCATTTCCTTTTCTTTTTGGAGAGACAGGGCCTCATCCTGTCACCCAGGCTGGAGTGCAGTGGCGAGCGCACCACCGCACTAGGCCACAGTCAGCAGCATTTTAAAGTAGAGATATTCTGACCACACCCTTATCCCTACACTACTGACAAGGATCAACCCGGCCTCTTCTGGGAGAGAGAGGTGGGCATCATTTCCATAACAATAACGTATTGAGTCCCTGTTGCACCACTTAGAGACTTTCATGAGGAGCACATCAAACACAGCTTCTGCTGTCATGTAAAGAGAGGCTGTGCATTATTTAAGACGAAAGACTACACGTTCAGATCCGAGCTCTACTTACCAGCTGTGACTACTCTGTGCCTTAATTGTCCCATCAGTAAAATGGGGATAATGAACATACGTATAGTACCCTCATAGGATTGGTGTGAGAAGTCAATGTACATGAAGTGCTTAGACAGTGCCTTGCACAGAGGAAGGTGCTATGTAAATATTTGCTATCATTCTGGAGCTCACAGCCCTATTGGGGAAGCAAATCTGAAACAAATCATTAACGTTCGCAAATCTGGCCATGTATTAGAATTCCTCGTGGAGTTGTTGCAAACAGACTGTTGGACCCCTCCCCGCACTTAATAACTCAGACTCTCTAGGATAACACCCGGGAATCTGTATTTGTGAAATGCTCTCTGGGGCCATTCTGATTAGGCTGGTCTAAATGAAAGCTGCTCTTCTAATGCAAATGGTCCTCCCTGTAGAACTGAGAGGACAGAAAGTCACGCAACTCAGCACAGCTAAATCAATGGGTGCTGGCTGGATGCTGGAAGTTGAGCTAGGAGTTGGCTACAACTCCCCTTCCTTCGGCATCAGCTCTCCTTCCTTCAGCATCGGCCAAAGGCAGTCCACACAGTCTGGATAGGTGAAATCTGTCTCCTTTAAGAATGAATCAATAGAGGGGGGAAAACATCCTAGGACTCCTGAAAAGTGCTACAGCCACAGAGAAATGGAACACTACAAGAAAGCCTCAGGAGAAACGACTTGCTCTGAAAGTTACTTTCCCCATTAAGCAGAAGGAAACTGTTAGGAACCATCTATAGGGTATCTCGGAAGATGTGGCCTCTGTGGAATAGGACCAAGGAGCTTCAGGTGACAATCTCAGACTCCAGGACAGCAGGCTGAGATGAAAAGGGTAGGCTGAGACAATAAAAGCCTGCAGGAAAGCTGAAATGCAGTTGCAAAGATGAAATCCACCTCTGAGGCACTAAAGACAGGGCCGACCAAGCAGCAAATCAAATTATGAAGGGTGTGGTGAGATGAATACTGTCCCCCACCCCCCTACCAAAATTTATGTCTACTAGAACCTCGGGATGTGATCATATTTGAAAATAGGATCTTTGCAGATTTAATTTGTTAAATTAAGATGAGGCCATACTGAATGAGGTGAGTTCCAAGCCTAAAGACTGGCGTCCTGTTAGGAAGAGGAGAGGATACAGAGACACACACAGAGAGGAGAAAGCCACGTGGCAATGGAGGCAGAGATTAGAGTGATGCAGCTACAAGTTGAGGAACACCAAGGACTTTCAAGAGCCACCAGGAGCTAGAAGAGGCAAAAATGATGCTCCCCAGAGGCTTCAAAGAGGCCATGGCCCTGCCAGCACCTTGAGTTCAGACTTGTGACCACCTGAACTAAATTTCTGTTGTTTGAAGCCACCCAGTCTGTAGTAATTTGTTACAGCAGCCCTAGAAAACTAATGAAGATTTCTAGGTCACAATTCCAGTTAAAAAGGAGAAAAAAAAATGGAATAAAAATGTTAAATTAATAGCCACAGAGGAGACAGAGAAAAGATCTCAATGATTAGGCTGTCTGATCAAGCAGACAGGCCCCAAGTGGGTTTCCCTAGAGATGAGAGAAAGGATTAAAAACAAGCCCCCTGTTAGGCCTTTTGTGTCTGTAAATGGACTGTTGTAACAAAATATAAAAGAAATGAAGGGGCAAAATATTAACCTATTAGTACAAAGTTTTACAAAGAAACCAGCACAAATCATACAGGCTGGTATATAATAGAAGAAAACTTCCCAGACCTCTGAAGTTATACTTTCCCGCATTAAACCAAACTGGGACACCACTGAGGCCTGCCTGGGTACCCAGCTACAAGGATGACGCCTCAGGATTCCACCTCTGCCACAGGCTCACCACATTCCTGCTCACATTCTAGGCTTCAGCTACAGTGAATTACTCCAAGTTACCCAACCATGTTCCTTCATGCTCTTTCAGTTATCCTTACACCCTTTCCCAGAACTGGAATCACTTCCCCATCTCTCCTCTGTCCTGCCACAACCCCTGCTCACCCCCTCACATCCTGAGACCACCACTCACCCTCCAGGTCAAGCACCTTGGCCTCCACAAAGCCTTCACCAAGGCTGCCCCTTCCTTTCCTTGTGCCCACTAGACCCTGGACACATTCCTATGATCCCATTTCTCACGCTGCGTTGTCATTTATATTTTTACATCTCTATTTGGCCTTCTAAACTGGAAGTTTCCAGAAGACAAGACTGCTGCCTTTTCCTGTCCTTGTTTCCGCTGCTTCCTGCACAGTACTCAGCCCTGTTTTACCCTTTAGGGATAAATTAGTGCTGTACCTAAGGCTAGCTAAATCTGCAAGTGTCAAACAAAAATATTTGGGACATGAAAAAAAATAATAGCTCCAACTATAGAAAAAAGAGAGCAAATTTAAAATTAGTGTTTGTCCATTAACATTAACATCAAATTATTTTCATTAACTATTCACTTTAGTGTTTGTAAGAATGTCATTACAATTGAAAACAAATCATAGGGTAGGTTTTCTCTCTGCAAGAATTCCTCATATGCATAATGACTGATGAGAAGTCATAGATAATCACAATGAATTACTTAAATACACATCATTTTAAAAGTAAAATGAGGGGGCAATGGGGAGATGTTGGTCAAAGGACACAAATTAGACAGGAAAATAAGTTCAAGAGATCTATTGTGCAGTCTGATGATTATAGTTAATAACAATGTATTGTGTACTTGAAAATTGCTACAAGAGTAGATTTTAAATGTTCTCACCACAAAAAAATGATAAGTATGTGAGGTAATGCATATGTTAATTAGCTTGATTTAGCCATTCCACAGTGCATTCGTATTTCAAAGCATCACGTTGTACACCATAAATATATGTCATTTTTATTTGTTGTTTTGTGAAAGGGCCATGTATACAAAGTGATCCCAAAATGCGAAAGGAGCTGAAAAACTAAAGAACAAGGCAGACTAATCCAGTTTGCCTTTAGAGGGTGATTTACTGGGGAACTTACAGACAGAAGTGTGGTCTTGGATGGCCATAAGACAGATCTCTACATTGTTATCCCCAGCGACCCAGGGCTTATATACCACAGGGAAAAGATACACATGATCTATAAGGAATGTGCAGGACAATTAAAGTTGACCTTCTAGGAAAGGACAAAAATGCTGTGTATATCATAACCTTGAATTTGTGTGATAATATCAAGGCCGTCTTGACCTAAAGGCAGGATTTATGGCAAGTGTATGCTCTTACAGAGGAACAGGAGATAAAGTGGGAATCAGAGGCATTCCCAGACCTGGGGTTAATCGGAAGTGAACATGGCAGATTAGCATCTAAGATGGAGTTACTTTAGCCTCCATTTGTCAATTGAAAAAAAATTAAAATTAAAATAAAGGTAAAACCATCTTAAAGGCTTTCAAAATTTCCAAAAGAGCATGGCTAATGTGTGATGGCAGTGTCTTTCAATGCGTTTGATATGGTGAGTGCTGCGAGGTTCTAAGGCAGGAGAGCCTGCGGCTTGAGGATCTTAAAGGGTTCTGACAGTTCTGGCACCTAATAAAGATTCAATAGGTGGACGTTGAGTGAATAAATAAACACAACCTTTTTTTCCCTTCAGAACAAACAGCAGCCCCTGGGGTACCATCCATACAAAGAGAGTGTATGCCTAGCCCGGTGGGCTGTGGAAGACCAAGTGCCCCTCATGGTGTCTGGAGAGAATCTTCTCTCTGCTGTCCGTGTTTCCATTTCTAGGACCATCAACTAGGGTCATGCTCTGGGCCTCCTACCAACCCTTTGTTCACTCTGAATTCTGATGAGGGGAAGGGGAAGTGGACATTCCCAGTTCAGCACCTCCTTTCTTTCTTCTTAGAGACCCAGATTCCTATAGGAAGTATGCATTTGGGGCTGCCCTTCCTTAGGTGTTAAGTTTACCTGGGCAGGCCCTCATGCGGGGAAGCCAGCAGTGGTCTAGCTGTGCCCATGAGTAGTGGGTGGGACTTCCTGACGAAGGGCTCAATGCCTCCCCTGTTTCCATGTTCCACACTTGGAGGGTGTGATTTCCTTACTGGTTCGTTGTGTGTGACGCTGCCCCTCAGATGATCAGCTTAGCTAAGTGATTTGCCTCAGCCTATGAAATATGAAAAAGTATCAGTTCCAGGCTGAGACTTTAAGAGGCAGCACACATTTCTGCTTACCCTTCAAGCACTTCTGCCACAGTCAATGGGAGTAGCATGCACACATATCCCCTGGTCCCAGAATCAGAGACATACAGGGCAGAGGGGAACCCTACCTGCAGCCTGAAGCTGAGCTGCCCTAGTGAATACAGACCAATGAGTAAGAAAAATATTTTTGCGTGTGTCATAAGACACTAAGATTTGGGGGTTATGTGTTATGCAGCGAAAAAACATAACCAAAACATCGTCCAACCTAATGCTTAGAGGTAATATTTGGTCTCTACCTGGTGAACTGAAGCTGGGAAAGAGAGGTGTTATTTAGTAAGGCGCTCAAGTACTAACAACCTGCAACATCACTATGGAAAGGTCTGTGCTTGGGAGACTCTTTGGACTAGATCATCCTCACACCATTTGTATACATCTTAGGGAGATCCTATGTGTATAATGGGGAGCTTCCATATAGTGGGTGGAAATAAGATGATTCCGGAACATAATACTGTTGGCCAAATGGGGATTGGGAAAGGAATTCAAACCATCCTGCTACCTTGTTGAGCCATTTGGAAAAATGGGCCAGAACCAGAGATATTGGAGAGCACTTTCAAAGCTTCTAATTTTCTAAAGTTTTTCTTTCTCACCTTGGAATGTCTTCAAATGCTTGGATGGAGCTGTACTAAAAGTACCCTATTACATGTCTGTTTTTCCTTCTGTGCTGGAAATTCATTGAGGGTAGGGACTGTGTACCTTCTTCATCTGTGTAACCTTGCTCCGAGCTGGATGGATAAATAATGGGAAGGCTCTGACTCTGGAGCATGATGTGGGTACACGTTTCTGGTTTTGTAAGAGATGCCTCCCTGGCCTCAGCTTTCCCAGACTGTTGAAACCGCCTTTGCAAAATTATGACAGGAAGAGAAATCTGACATCGTTGACTCCATCTTGCTTCTGACCTCCAAGCTGTCCTTGGGCATTCCTGGGCAAAGGCCAAACTAACTTTGGGAGGAATTTAGTTTGTAGTTGAAGGATGTAAGCAAGGATGGATAATAGCCCTTCCCCAAACTAAACTGCTTTGTAAAACTAATGTAAGGCTACAAGGTTAGGATAATGAGAGTGGCCTGAATTCTGCTAAGATGTAGGTGTAGTTAAATATCCAGTCATGGTTCCAGTGGTCACAAGGTTTGTAACTTCCCAGATTACTCCTGTAGATAACATCACTATTGTAGAACCTAAGATTGGCTTTCTGAGATGTCTTTTCAGACTTTTGCATGTCTGAAGACCAGGTGACTCCAGCTGGACTTGTGATCATGACTCACCTGGTCTTATGACCCCACCCAGAGGCAGACTCAGTGCACAAGGACCATTTTCCACATCCATATGATGAGTTACCAACCAGTAAGCAGCACCCATTCCGTCTTCCCCGGCCCACCATACTATCCTTGAAAAGGATAACCTCTGAGACTTCGGGGAGACTGATTTTAGTAACGACTTCCATTCTCCCATATGGGCTGGCCTCATGTCAACTAAACTCTTTCTTCACTGCAATGCCATGGTCTCAGTGAATTGGTTTTGTCTGTGCAGTGGGCAGGAAGAACCTGTGTGGTGATTACACTGTCACCATCAAATGAGAAGGCTGACAGGAGCACAGATCCCCAGCTTCCTGCACCTGCCAACTCCACAGGAGCTTTCTAGCTAAACAGATCAAGTTGAGCCTCTGAGGACCATGTCGACATTTCCCTAAAATGGTGAGGCATAGTGATGTGAAATGAATTGTTCTTCAGGGGAGACACCCTGTTGGTGGTCACCGAAGCAGTGTTTCCACAGCTGGGTTATGCACTTTTTCAAGGGCAAAAGAGGCATCAGGGCAAGTGACTATATTCTTGGGAATTTTATCTGTATCCTCACTAGCCCTGTGACTTTGGACATAAAACATAATCTCCTGGAGCCCTCATTTTCTCATTTCTTCCCTCATTTTCTCATTTCCTAAGTGGTCATTGTGCCGCCGGCCTCAGGGTTCTTAAATACATGTAATAGATGCAAAATGCCTAGCCTGTAGTAGGCGCTCCTTAGAACCAAGGGTCTTAAAAAAAATGTTTTGGCAACAGCTGGACTTTTAGCTGAATGGGCTTTTTATAATGTCTTTGGCCCATAAGCGTCAAAGGTAGCACTATTTTGTTTCGGTACATCTTGGATTTGCCTCATTTGAGGAAATGTGAAACAGAGAAATGCTAACATCTGTCTATCTTAAGGACTTTTCAGAGCATGGCACATCTTTCAGTCGCATATGTGTTAGTTTGGCAAACTGGAAATGAAGTGTTAGCTTTGAACCTGGGTCCCAACTGGCGCTGACCCCATTCTTGCCCTTCTAGCCTTCTTGACTACCGGGGTGCTTCCCAAGTGGCCTGGGCCCTGGCCACGGTTCTTTCCCTGATGGACCACCTCTCTGGGCTGGCAGGTCACCCTTCTCTTCATCACAAATAACACATCCTATACCTACCCTGTCTTCAAAGTGGTGCAAATATCACCTCCTACAGGAAGTCTTCTTTTCAGCCCCAGCATATTTGTTCTCTCTCCCATTCCTGCTGCAGTGCAGGGAGCTTTGGAGTTAGCACTGGGTTTACAATATGAACTCACCTCTTCCCAGCTCTGTGACCTGAAGCAAATGGCCTAACCTCTCTGTACAGACATTTCCTCATGTAAAAATAGAATAAATCACTTAATTTGTAGAGCCGTTGTGAAGACTACATGACACAGATCCTTTTTTTTTTTTTTTGAGACAGAGGCTCACTCTTTCAGCTAGGCTGGAGTGCAATGGCTTGATCTTGGCTCACTGCAACCTCCACCTCCCAGGTTCAAGTGATTCTTCCGTCTCAGTCTCTCAAGTACCCAGGATTGCAGGTACACACACCACGCCGACTAGTTTTTGCATTCTTTAGTAGAAACTTGGTTTTCTATTAAAACTGGTTTTGCCATGTTGGCCAGGCTGTTCTTGAACTCCTGAGCTCAGGTGATCCATCTGCCTCAGCCTCCCAAAGTGCTGGGATTATAGGCATGAGGCACCATGCCTGGCCTTCTTTCTTCTTCCTTCCATTGGCCAGTATCACTGCATTCTCTGTCTTAGCTTGAATGCTCAGGTCTTTTGCAACAAGCTTGTAGCTTCTCATTCATTCATGAATTCATTCATTAATTCTTTCAAAAATATTCATTGAATACCTGTGTGCCAGGCACTGTCCCAGGCATCTGGATACGCATGTGAATGAAGTAGTCAGAGACCCCCATCCTCACAGGACTTAACTTCAAGCTGGGAAGACAGAAAATAAACAATAACAAATTGCATTTTTTGTGTGTGTTAGAAGATGTTAAGGGGCTATGAAAAAAGGGGGAGGAGGAGAGGGGAGATTAGAAGTGTTGGGGGAAAACCAGGCTGCAGCAGTAAACAGGTGGCCAGGGAAACCTCATGAAGAAGGCAAGATTTAAGCACAAACTTGAAGTAAATGAGTACATTTCATCCATTTATTGAATAAATGAATGAAGCAAGAAATAACTACATTTTATTTATTTTTAAGGTAAAATAGCTCAACAGCAAGAACTTGAAACTGTAAGATTTCATGCCAGCCATGGTGGCTCACGCCTGTAATCCCAGGAATTTGGGAAGCCAAGGCGGGTGGACCACTTGAGGTCAGGAGTTCAAGACCAGCCTGGTCAAGAAGGCTAAACCCCGTCTCTACTAAAAATACAAAAATTAGCCGGGTGTCGTGGTGCATACCTATATTCCCAGCTACTCGGGAGGCGGAGGCATGAGAATTGCTTGAACTGGAGAGGCAGAGGTTGCAGTGAGCCTAGATCGCACCACTGCACTCCAGCCTAGGTGACAGAGTGAGACTCTATCTCAAAAAAATAAAGGAACTATAAGATTTCTACCAAACCCAGATCATATCCCATTAATAGAGGCAAGGAAAATCCTGAAAGTAATTGGTCCTAAAAGTCACATGACTTTTATAAAGAGTGACATCCTGCCAAGGGGAAAGGGGAGGACTGAATCAACAGGGGAAGTTTTAATTGACTTCTTTGTGTAAATAATATTTACAAATTGCATCTGACAAGAGAAGTCTGTTTGTATAGTGAATAACTCCTCCTGCGAATTCTCAAATGAGTTTGCCAGTTCTGATCTGCATTGTGTGGGCGGCACTCAGGAAGACTCAGAACTGAGAGACTGGCTGGGATTTTAAAAGTGCTCCTCCTTAAATGGGCATTGGATGGCAGATAAAGAGGCTTTACTTATGTGATGGCTGTGTCCCAGGTGACCTGCCCAATGGCCACCTGCATGACTGTAGAAAGAACCATTGACACGGCAGAAAGAACTCATAGGTCAGTCTTCACATGGTCTTCCAGCAACCCCAGGAGGTGAAAGAGGTGAAGTCTTCACTCTCACTTCACAGAAGAAGGAGTGGAAGCTCAGAGAGGGCCAGTGATGCTCCAGAGTCACACAGCTACTGCCCAGCAGGACTCAGCCCCAGACTCAGGTCGTCCAATGCCCATTCAGGTTCTGGTCCACTCCAGGCAGGTGGACTGCTGACCAGGGAGGAAGACAAGATAGAGACAAGGACCCACCAGCTCATTCTGCTTCCCAAGCAGGGGAATGGGTATTCACGGACTGCCACAGAACATCACCACCTTGTTCAGCTCCAAAGTGCTATGTGGAGTGTGGCCACTGAAGTCCCCATGAAAACCAGCCCATCTCATGTGCCAAATGTGCAAAAAGGGGCAGGGAGGGTCTTGAACTGTCAACCTTGTAGCATAAAGTTTTTTAGCAGGATAAGCAATACTTCTTGACCAGTTCATCTCTACAAATCTGGAGGGGCCAGACATCGATGCAGATAAAATTGTACAGCAACCATTCTTTCCTAGGTCTCAACCTCACCTGGAAAACATCCCCTGGACATTACTAAAGCATCTTTTGACCTGAAAGGTTATCACTCCTTTCTCTCTCTCTCTTTCTTTCTTTTTCTTTCTTCTTTCTTTCTTTCTTTCTTCTTTCTTTCTTCCTTTCTCTTTCTTTCTCTCTCTCTCCTTTCTTTCTCTCTCTCTCTTTCTTTCTTTCTCTTTCTTTCTTTCTTTCTTGACAAGGTCTTGCTCTGTCACCCAGGGTACATAGAGGTCAATGACACGATCTTGGCTTACTATAGCCTTAACCATCCAGGCTCAAGCCATCTTACCATCTCAGCCTCCCGAGTAGCTGAGACTATAGGCACACAACACCATATCTGGTTAATTGTTTTTGTGTGTGTGTGTGTGTGTGCTTTTTTAAAAAATTTTTTGTAAAGATGAGGTCTTCCTATGTTACACAGATTGGTCTCAAACTCCTGGCCTCAAGCCATCCTTCCACCGTGGCCTCTCAAAGTGTTGGGATTACAGGCATTAGCCACCATGCCCAGCCTCTTACTCCTTTCTTGATGGGATTTTATGTTTAATTTGTTTCTTCATTGATTCATTCATTCATTCGTAAGTAGATAATTAGATAACTAGATCCTGGTCCTGCCCTCAGGAACCATGGCAATGTTTGCAGTACTAGGAGGTGATAAACACTGAGAATTAAAGGAGCCAGAAGAGGGGTACCTCGCTGTATTCGGGGTAAAGTGGGAGGTGAAGGAAGGCTTCCTGGAAGAGGTGGAGCCTGGGCTAAGCCTTGAAGGATAGGGGAAGTTATCCGGGTAAGACATGGAGGGGAGAAAGGTAAGAGTGAGAGCAGGTCATCCGAGGCCGATAGACCAGAGAACGCCATGGAAGATCTGGGAGCATGGTGTTTATACTGGTGGAGCAGGAGGTTCTGAGCCATCCCAGATGGATGGAACCAAGAAATAAAAGCAGAGAGAGAGAGACAGGACCTTGGGAACCAGACTGAAGGAGTTTGGAGTTGATCTCTAAGAACAGCAGAGACAGCCAGTGGAGAGCATTAAGTAGGGAAGAGACGGGGTCAGATTCGTGTGTTGGGAAGACCAGTCTGGCATCTACAGGGAGAAGAGACTGGAATCCAGAGAAGTAGGCAGGAAGGATTGGCAGGATTTTTCTCTCTCCCAGCTCAACCTCACAAGGTTGGTTTCCACCAACCCTTCCATGCCAAGCAGCCCTGGTGCCCTCAGTGAGATCTGGAGCCCAGACATCTTGGGATTCTGGGCTGCAGGACTCATATGGAATCTTTACCAGATCAGCTCTCTGCTGCCCCCCACTGTCTCCAAGAGGCCCTTTGGTCATTGCAGGCTTTTTCTAAACCTCTTAGAATCTAGCATAGGGGTAGCAAACTTTTTCTATAAAAGATGAAGTAGTGCAATATTGGACTTTGCAGAATATACGGTCCCTGTTGCAACTACTCTACATTACAACGGGAAGGCAGCCACAGACAAAATAGAAACAAATGAGTGTGGCTGTGTCCCAATAAAACTTTATTTAGGGACATTAAAATTTGAATTGCACATAACTTTCACAAGTCACAAAACATTCTTCTTTTGTTGCTTTTTTAAACATTTAAAATGTAAAACAGTCAGAAACAACAACAAAAAACAAATAACTCAATTTAAAAATGGGCTAAGGACTTGAAGAGACGTTTCTCCAAAGATGATATACAAATGGCAAACAAGCACATGAAAAAGATGCTCAACCCCTCTCATCATGAGAGACATCAAAACTAAAGTCACAATGAAATGTCATCTCACCCTTATTGGAATGGCAACTGTCAAAACACAAAGTAACGCATATGGACAAGGATATGGAGAAACTGGAACCCTTATGCATTGTTGGTGGGGATGTGAAATGGTGCAGCTGCTATGGAAAACAGTTTGGCAGTTCCTCAAAAAATTCAAAATAGAATTACCATAGATCCAGCAATTCTACTTCTGAATATATACCCCAAAGAATTGCAAACCAGATCTCAAAGAGATCTTTGTCGACCCATGTTCTTAGCTGCACTATTCACAGTAGCCAAGAGGTGGAAGCGACCCAGATGTCCATCAATGGATTAGTGGATCAACAGTGTGCTATGTACATACAGTGCTATTCAGCCTTAAAAATGAACAAAAGTCTGACATTTGCTATACCATGTGAATGAACCTTGAGGATATTATGCTAAGTGATATAAGTTAGTCACAAAAAAAGACAAATACTGTATGATTCTACTTACCTGAGGTACTTGGAGCAGTCAAATTCATAGACACAGGAAGAATGGTGATGGCCAGGGCTTGGGGGAGGGGGAAATAGGGAGTTGTTTCATGGGTATAGAGCTTAAGTTTTGCAAAATAAAAAAGTTCTAGAGATTAGTCTTACAACAATGTGAATATACTTAACACTACTGAACTGTACACTTAAAAACGGTTAAGGTAGTACATCTTATGTTATCTATACTTTACCACGATTTTTTTTTCTTTTGAGACAGAGTCTTGCTGTGTCACCCAGGCTGGAGTGAAGTGGTGTGATCTCGGCTCACTGCAACCTCCGCTTCCCGGGTTCAAGCGATTCTTCTGCCTCAGCCTCCCGAGTAACTGGGACTATAGGCACATGCCACCACACCTGGCTAATTTTTGTATTTTTAGTAGAGATGGGGTTTCACCATATTGACCAGGCTGATCTGGAACTCCTGACCTCGTGATCCGCCTTCCTTGGCCTCCCAAAGTGCTGGGATTACAGGCATGAGCCACCGCACCAGGCCCACACAATGTTTTTTAAATGTAGAAACCATTCCAAGCTGGGACAGTATACAAAAGCAGGTGGCAGGCTAGACTTATTTGTTAGTCCATAGTTTGCTGTCTCCTACTCTGGCAGAACAAAATCCATGGAATTCCAGAACCCTTCCTTAAAACCTCACAGCACCCCTTCTGAAGTTCTCAGAACCAGTGGCATTTTCCAATTTCCTCACAGGGCTTGGGAAGATACCTTTTGCTGATCTTAATGAAATCTGACTTTTGAACTCCAAATCAAGATTAAGTGAATGGAAGCAACAGAGTCTGACCCATACTATGAGTTGGTCCCAGATCTGTTTCTATCTTTCTCCTCCTAGCATGAGTGACAGGCACCGTAAATCCTCTACAGATGCAGCCTCCAGAGGATTCAAGCCTCCCTGTGATTGGGAAGTACATTGTCAAGTTCACACCTGATTGGTTTGTCACATAACATTCTAACTTCAGTTCTTCATTTAACACATTTACTGAGCATCCAGTCCCTGAACCAGACCTTGGGGTACAGCAATGAAGAGGACATGGCCCATCTCCCAGGAGCTCACAGCCTCATGAGCATTCACGTGGGTGTGTCGGGGAAACTGTCCTAGGGACCTGGGACAGTAACTTGTTGAGCTAGAGGGCTTTGAAACCCACCCAACTCTACCATCCACTGTCACATACCCTTCCTTTTCTTTTGGCCTAAATTTTTGAAAGAATTTGGTCACCACTCAGCACCCTGGGACAGAGAGGAGATAAACATCCATGTCGCACAGCTCAAAAAGTTACTGCTGGGGCCCAGGCTGGTGTGGCAGGCCAGGCTTCCCGTGCTCCAAACCTGTTTTCTTATCCTTCCGGCACACAGCTAGTCTACGTTTCCCAGATGCCTTGCGTTAGGGGTGACCACGTTCTGAAATGTGGTCCATAAACTCTCCCATCGATGGTCCTGCATGAGCTCCCCCTTTGCCCTGGAACCGGGGGTTAGAGTTGGCCGGCCACACACAGGAAGGAAGGATCCGGGTTCCCAAAACAGTGCATGGAGAAGAGATATCAATTGATCAAAAATACCTGTCTTGGCATTTTGTAGACTAAGAGTAAATTTTAATTTTGCCAAGCTACTGAGATTTGGAAATTCGTCTGTAATGCGGCTAGCATCACTGAGAGATATGCTGATGTGTGATATACAGAGTGAAGACAAACACACATCTGACTTTTAGGCTCTATGAAAAAGACTGGCACAGAATAGAGGGGGGTGAGAGAGTGAGTGTAGACAGCAGGTGCCAGACAGTGGCAAGCTGTATCCCAACCCAGATTTGCACTCAGATCTTGGATCCACCAAGTGGCCCAAGACAAGTGCTTCACTTTTATGATCCTCAGTCAAGCAGGCAACTGACTCCTGACCTTGCAGGGCTTTGAGTGGATTTGAGATCATGAGTATAGGAGGCCTGGCATGGTGCTGGCCCAGAGAGTGAGCTTAGTGTAGCAATGACTCCTGAGGCTAGTACAGTCACTTTCTAAGGGTGGGAATAGGCTGTGTTTCAGAGTAAGGTTTGTCAAAATAATCTTCCATTCTGTATGCATCGTCTTGTCTTTGTAAATGGAGGCTGAGCTTTAGCTGTGCGGATGGACCAGCAGATGGTCATAGAGAGGCTTCCTGAAAAATCCCTCCACCCCTCAACTACATGACTTTGCCTTCTCTAGTAGTTATTCCCTTTTGATAAATGCATCTACAAGAAGAGTCTCCATTTTTACTGCCTTCTTAGGCCTCCAAAGCTCTGTTTTCTACACTGAGATTTTCCTGGGCTTTTGGGCAGCCTCTGTTACCACAGTACCTCTGGGGTGTTTCTTTTTTTGTTGTTTTTTGTTTGTTTGTTTTTTGAGATGGAGTCTTGTGTTGTTGCCCAGGCTGGAGTGCAGTGGTGTGATTTCGGCTCACTGCAACCTCTGCTTCCTGGGTTCAAGCGATTCTCTTGCCCCAGCCTCCCGAGTAGCTGGGATTACAGGTGCATGCCACAATGCCCAGCTAATTTTTGTATTTTAAGTAGAGACGGGGTTTCTCCATGTTGGCCAGGCTGGTCTCAAACTCCCGACCTCAGGTAATCCACCCACCTTGGCATCACAAAGTGCTGGGATTACAGGCGTGAGCCACACACCCGGCCACTCTGGGGTGTTTCTGTTGGAGGTGGAACCATCAAGCTGTGTGGTATATGTCATTATGCAACATTGCTCCATGGCCTTGTGCCAAAAGGTGCCACTACATTTTGCTAACCCAATCTGAGTCACAGGACAGTGAAGTGAGGGGCAGGAGACAAGCATGCACTCCAGTCGGCGATGTGCCTCAGTGGGTCCTCTCTTGGCTCTTCCTGATATGAGGTGCCAGCTGCAGAGTCTTCCTGCCCATGCTCTGGCTTGTACAGGGCAAGAATAAGAGGAAAATGGGAAGGGAGTAATCTCCCTACCCCAGGAGTTATCTAAGAAGGAAGGAAAAAAAGGCACCAGCTCAGCACGTAGACCTGTGACCTCATTCAACCCTCATTCTGAGCAGGTCCTGTTAGCTGTGGGGTAGGGAAGCATTCTGGCCTGGATCCTGAGTCCCCAGATCCCTGGCCTGCCCCTCCACACACACAGAGGCACAGGGAGGCACAAGCAGGAGGATAAGACCAGGCCAGATTGCTCTACGACAGCTGTCGGGCTCTGGCCACAGGTCCATGGCTTCTTGGCCTGAGGGCTGGACTAGGCGAAGGGTGTGAGTCAGAAGGATTCCTGCTCTCCACAAGGGACAGGTGCACATGCTTGTCCCCACCTCCACCAGCAGGCCTCGCCTTCCTTCCATATTAACTCTGTGTGTGGTGTGTGTGGAATTGTGTGTGTGATGTGTCTACTGGGTAGTGTGTGTGTGTGGCGTGTATGTTGTGCATGTGATATGCCTAATGTGTGGTGTGTCTGGTGTACAATATGTGTGGGTTTTGTCCCAGGACCCTTTGGCCACATCAGTGAAAGGGAGAAAAAAAGGGGCAGGGGGGAAGGCTAAGGTAGGGGGGTGGACCATTTGAGCCCAGGAGGTGAGGCTGCAATGAGCCTTATCATGCCACTGCACTCCAGCCTGGGCAACAGAGCCAGACCCTGTCTTCAAAAAGAAAAAAACAATGGCCAAGAGAGCACAAAAACCAAAAAACATCTGCATAAACGAGCGAGTCCACCAACAGAGCAGATCAGGAAAGAGTAGATGCTCACAATGGATCCACAAGTCCCGCCGACCTCCTGCCTCTGCTCACTGCCATGCAGGCTCCTGTGTGTCCTCCTTACCTGCATGAAAACTGCTCCATGGTGGTGAAATGGGCGGGGGGGGGCGGGAACTGGATTCCCTCAGTGGCTGGTTAATGCCACTGACAGCAACACTGTCTTCTTGTGAGACAAGCAACCTGAACTCCAGAAGGTCAAGTGCCTGGGCCACGTGGCACAGCTACACATGGGGCAGGGCTGGAGTTCACACTGAGAGCTGTTGAACTCTGCTGCACCCTCACTGTAGCACCTGGACCACTCCACTGCAGGCCTCTCCCACCTGACTTCCACCTCTTCTCCTTCCTGATGCTTTCTGAAGGACCCCGACCTCCCAGAGGCTCTGATCCATGAACCCTTCCACTTTTTACTACATGATAGTGAAAGATAAAAGAAGTAACTGCTGCATTAGTTCTTAATACTGAGTAATGAGTGTTTCAAACTTACCAGGTTAAAACAGCCAGCATTTATGGCCTCACAGTTTCTGAGAGTCTGGTACCCAAGGTTGGCATAGCTGGGCATCTCTGGCTCAGAGCCTCCCAGGAGGTTGCGTCAGGCTGTCAGCAGAGGCTGCTGTCATCTGAAGGCTCAACTGGGGCTGCAGGACCCACTTCCAAGATGGCTCCCTCACATGGCTTCTGGCAGGAGGCCTCGGTTCCTCACTCGCTGTTGGCAGAAGTCCTCTTAGTTCTTTGCCACATGGGCTCTCCATGGGGCTGCCTGCACATCCTCACGACGTGGCAGCTTTCTGGGTGAGTGATCTAAGAGCAAGAGCAAGGAGAAAGCTACATTACCTTCCCTAACCAAGTCTCTGAAGTGACACAGATCCACATCCATTGTTGTTGCAGTTCATTTTTTCAATCTGTTAGGAGCCAGTCACTAAATCCGGTTAACGCTCAGGGAGAGGGGATAACGCTCCACTCTTCAGAAGAGGAATATCAAAAAACTTGTAGACTTTTTTTTAAAGGATAGAGATGGGGTCTCACTATGTTGCCCAAGCTGATCTCAAACTCCTGCACTCAAGCCATCCTCCTGCCTCAGCCTCCCAAAGTGCTGTGATTATAGGTGTGAGCCAAGGCACCCAGCCTGGACATTTTTTTTAAACCACTACAACTTTTCTACTTAGCCCACTTAGATTCTGTAATCAATCATCACCCTTACTCCTTTACATATAGCCTCAATTTTCTCACCACTCTGTGAATCCAACCACTCACATATCCCTCACCTGCATCTGAGCAGCTGAACACAGCTGGGGAAAAACTGACTTCATTTTAAACTCATAGCCACCAGTCTCAAACGGAGCCTGGCAATCCAACCAACTCACTGGGAGCTTACAGCCACTACTCAAAGGGATTGCCCACCTTCTCTCCTCAACTCAACCTGCCCCACTCCCAGACAGGGACTTCCTTACCTTCTCCTTTTAAAGATTGTCATCCTATACAACTCAGTGCCCGTTTCTCCCACCTTTGCTCTTGTTGCCATAGATGTGTCCCAGAACCAGGGCTGTCGCTTCCTCTTGTCCCTGAAGCCCCTCTCAGACTTCTCTCCTGCAATTATTCCCTCTCTTCCCTAAACCTTCATTTTTTCCCTCTTTCTACCAGGTCTTTCCAATCAGCACATACACACACACACACACACACACACACACACACACAGTCACAGAGTTCTGGTATCTTCTATCTGAAAACCAACAAACAAAGCCATCTCCCTTGGCTCGTCATGTCCCTGTAGCTCCCAACTCATCTTTGCTTCCCTCCATGAGAAACCTTCTTGAATGAGGTGTTTTTCTTGTTTTGTTTTGTTTTGTTTTGCCTTTTGTGTGTCTGTGTGTTTTGTTTTTGTTTTGTTTTGTTTTTTGAGATAGAGTTTCACTCTTGTTGCCCAGGCTAGAGTGCAATGGCACGATCTCGACTCACTGCAACCTCTGCCTCCTGGGTTCAAGAGGTTTTCCTGCCTCCTGGGTTCAAGCGGTTCCCCTGCCTCAGCCTCCCGAGTAGCTGGGATTACAGGTGCCCACCACCACACCCAGCTAATCTTTGTATTTTTAGTAGAGACAGGGTTTCGCCATGTTGGCCAGACTGGTCTCAAACTCCTGACCTGAGATGATCCACCCGCCTCGGCCTCCCAAAGTGCTGGGATTATAGGCATGAGCCACCGTGCCTGGCCTCTCAAATGAGTTTCTATGGCCCCTGCTTCTCCTTCCTCTTGTCACATGCTCTTTCTGGCTCACTCCAATCAATCCTCTGTCCTCCACTCCCCTGAGACTGCTCTCATGCGAGCACTTTTGGCCTTTGTGTCACCCAATCAAATGGGCATATCTGTTCTCATCTTCCTCTACCTCTCTGCTGGGGCCACATGGTTGAATCTTCCTTGTAAAATGCATTCTCCTCTTAGCTTTTATGCCCTAGCAGCTGATTTTCCTACTACTCCACTGCCTGCATTTTAGAGTAGGCAGATTTAGGCTCATTACATGCCAATGACTCCAAATGAATGTTACCAGCCCTGACTTGGCATCTCCACTGGGGTGTCCAACAGACTTCTCAAACTGATCACTTGAGTCCTCAGTCCCAACATGTGTGCACATGCACACACACACACACACACACACACACAAAACCAGCTCTTTCCCAAATCTTTTCCACATTGTTAAGCGGCACCATCACCTACCCAATTATTTAAGTCAAAGCTGGAAGAGCTGTGCTTACTTCCTCTCTTCTCTCTGCCACACCTGTCACATGGACTCACTTAGCAAATCTTGCTAATTCCATCTCCAAAATCATCCCAAAACCACCTCTTTCTCTCCGTCTCCACAACTCCTACTGTTGTTCAAGTGGCCATCTCCATTCCCTAGACCACTGCTGTGTCCTGCTCACTGCGTGCCCTACCTCCTCTCTGGCCGTTATCACCCATGTCCCAGCAGCCAGAGTGGTCTTGTTAACACAGGAATCAACTCATACTGCTATTGGGGATAAAAGCCTCCCTGCTGTTTCTCTCCCTCCCATCACACTTGGAAGGAAAGCTCAGCTGCTTACCCCAACCCAGGAGGCCAGAGTGATCTGGTTCTGCCCCTCTGGCCACATCTCTCCCAACCCCAGTTGCATTTCTGTTCCCTCATTTCTGTCTTGGTGACTTTGCATCGTTTCCTCTGCTAGGAATGCTCTGCTTCCCACTCTGCCCTTGACTCACTCCTTCTCATCCTCCTGATCTCAGTTTAAATGCCACTTCCTCGGACAGCCTCCTGACCACCCTAAGTTCACCTCCCCCCCACCCACACACACGTGCACATGTGCATCTCTCTAGCTCTAGTTTTCGTGGCGTTGTTTGTTGCTTTACTAATCTGTTAACTCCATGGGATCAGAACAGTCGCTGGCACATACTAGGTGCTCAAAACAACACACTGAATGAGTGAATGTGCAATAAATGTTTGTGGGTAAATATGCAGAATGTATATTATTATTCCTAAATTACCAGACAGTGGGGTAGTTTTAAAATACGTCCACAAATTATCTGATATTTCTCCTTTCAAAAGATGTAGCCTATTGTCCTCCTCTTGCTTGCAGTCTGGACTTAGTGACTCACTTCTACTGAACAAAATGTGGCAGAAATAATGTTTTAGGACCTTTAAGTCTAGGCAATAAAAAGGATGGCTTCTGCCATGTTCTCTCTGTCTGTCTGTCTCTCTGTCTCTCTCTGCTCTGGGAGAAGGCACCTGCCATGCTGTGAGAACACTCAAGCATCCTGAGGCCCACATAAAGAAAGACTGGAAATTTTCACCAATATTCAGTGCCAACTTGCCAGTCATTTGAGCAATTTTGCCACTTTGGAAGAGGACGCTCCAGCCCCAGTCAAGCCTTCAGAAAACCACAGCCCCAGCCAAGCCTTCAGAAAACCACAGCCCCAGCCGCAATTTTGACTGTAACTTCATGAGACATTGCCAAGCACTTTAAAATTTCTGACTCACAGAAACTGTCAGTGATAGTAAGTGTTTATTTTTAAGTCACTAAATTTTAGGATAATTTGTTACACACCAATAGCTAACAAATACAGTAGAAACACAAAGGAGTATACAGCATGATTCCTGTGCAGAAAGTCCATGGAGGAAGGAAATGAAGCAAGTCAGACACAAATTCTTATTCTCATTTTGAGTCCTGGACTTCACTACTTCTTCTTCAACGTGCTTCGTGATGTATACTAGAACTTCCTAGGAATCAAAATCAAGCTGACAGGTCTATGATTGGAGAAATATCCTTTTTTTTTCTTTTTCAAAAAGTGGACTCCTCTTTTCTCAAATACATTTCAGCAGTAGCAGCATCACTGGCAATTTCCTTCAGCTCTCAGGATAATATTCATTTAGGACAAGAGACTCAAATTCTTTAAAACTGCAACATGCTCTTTTATAGTTTCCATCCTCAACTTACTTCTAGATGATCTATGATACGGTTTGGTTCTGTGTCCCTACCCAAATCTCATCTCAAATTGTAACCACCACGTGTCAAGGGAGGGACCTGGTGGAAGGTGACTAGATCGTGGGGGTGGTTTGCTCTCTCTTCCCTGCCACCATATAAAACGTGCCTTGCTTGCCCTTCACCTTCTGCCATGATTGTAAGTTTCCTGAGGCCTCCCCAGCCATGCAGAACTGTGAGTCAATTAAATCTCTTCCCCTTATAAATTACCCAGTCTCACGCAGTTCTTTATAGCAGTGTGGAAATGGAGTAATATATTCTCCAAGATCCTTTGACAGCTCCTTCTAAAATTCTACTGATCTCGATTCAAGGTGCTCAGAGTATAAAGTGGAGAAACTAGAACATTCTGCGTTTTCACCTGTGTCACTGACTGGTGCAAGTCACTCTCCCCAACCCATCCTGCCATATGCACACATGGACATGCACATACGTATGTGCACACGGGTACACACATGCACACATGCACTGCATTATTGTGACGGCCACACAAGATAACACACATAAAGAGCTTAATGCAGGACTGCTAAAGAGGAGTTGCTGTAGATAAATTATTATTCTAAGAAAATGCATTGGCTTGTCACCCACATAGACTTGTTTAGGAAATCATCTAAGAGAGAATTAATAAAATCCAAGCAGTTGGGAAACTTTAAGCAAAGATAGACTAGGGAGGACAGGGATAGGAAGTGACACATGGTGAACATCTAGGCTGTGCCCAGCATTCTACATACATTTCTTCATTTACTCCCAACACAGGTGGGTGTTACAGCCCCACTATACACATGGGGAGACCAAGACTCAGGTCAGAGGCAGAGCCAGCATCCAAGCCACATATACCCTGGATTTTTTTCTTTAACATGCAAGTATTTGTTGCTACATATATGTTGAAAGAACAGACAAGAATAACTGAGATTTCATTGATTCCTTGTGGTTTGGGAACAACTGCGAGCTCTGGCCCCTGAGGTGGTGTGACTATGAGGAGAGAACGTGCATGGATGGTGGTTGATTGTGCCCTGGCCTGGTACCAAGGTCACAGCAACACGGAAATTCACTTTTAGATCATTCCTTCCAGCCTCTACTGCTTTCCTGGCCTCAGCATGAGGGCTGGCATGGTGGAGTCACTGAGATGGTCTGCAACGCAGGCCCTGGGTCTGTCTGCAGGAGAGAGACAGTGGCTTGGAGCTTCATCGCTTCCCATTCCCATCACTTTTTAGTGTGTGACCTTGATGAGTTACTTAGTGCCCTTGACCTTGTGAGGCAGGATGGTACTTCAGAGAGTACTGGGTTTCTTGCAGATTCAGTGAGATGTGTATGTGGCATGCCTGGCATATAATAGAGACCACAGCATAGGGCAGCGAAATGAAAATGTCCTGAGCTTTGATCTGGTTTCCGACTTTGACTTTGCACAAGTCAACCTCCCTGCTCCCCACGTCCATATACACACCCGACAGACACACACACATACACACATTCACACACAGATACACTCACGCCACATATATACACACAGAGATGCACACATACACACACGTGCACATATACTCATACCCTCCACATACAGAGGCACACATACACACAAGCATACATACACACATATACTCACACACCCCACATATACACACAGAGACACTTACACACATACAGGCATGTGCACACACACTCACACATGTACATGTATACACATACACACATATGGATATACACACATACACATTCAAGTATTTATACTGACACATACACATATGCTCGTGCATACATACTAACACACACATGCATGTACACACATACACATACAGAGACAGTCACACACATATATGCATACTCTCATCTCACTGCCACTAATGCCCTATGAGGACTTATACCAGCACCATCCAATTAAAATACATGCTACACATCATTTAAGTTTTTCTAGCACCCACATTAAAAAAGGAAAGAGAAATAGGTGAGGTTTATTTTAATAATATATTGTGTTTAACCCAATATATCTAAAATATTATCATTCTAACATGTAATATTTTAAAAATATGAATAAGATGCCATATGCTCTTTTTTTTGTACTCAGATCTTTGAAATTCAGTGTGCATTTTCCACTCACAGCATATCTCACTTCAGATTGGCCACGTTTCCAGTGCTCACTCGCCACATGTGGCTCCTGGCAGCTCTGCATCAGACTGTGTCTTTCCCTCCCCGAGCTTTGGTTCCTCCGACCACGCAGTGATTGGGAACCACGTGATCCCCTGACCGCCCCAGCTCGCCCTCCAGCTGCAGCCACCTCACCACTTTGCCGGCTCCTGCCTGATTAGCAGGGAGTCCCCACTGTCGGCAGAGAGAATAACGCACAGCGGTTGCTGGGAATTAATGAAGCAGAGCCGCACCAGGCTATAAAAATATCGTTAGGCAGCCCTCCAGCCACGGGGTTAACCAGGGAAGCGCTGAGCGCGGGCATTGGGGAGATAATCGGCCGATAATTGCGGCAGAAGTGAAGGGACTGCTTTGAAAGCTGACAGCACCAGGAACAGCCCCTGGAGGCTGCGGGTCCCCTGAGGAGGGCCACAGGAGACAGGGATTACTCCTCTAACTTTGGTTTTAAAAGGGTAAGAAGAAACACTCCACCAATGGCCAATAAACATTGACAGAGCAGGAGCACCTTCATCTCAGACAAACACCACCAAACACCACCACGTTAAGTTCCAGCTCCCTTTATAGCCTCATGCATTTTAAGGAAGTAACTTCTTCTAACTACAAGCAGCCAGAAAGAGCAGACAGTAAAACACAAATAAAACAGCCAGGGCACAAAGGAAGGTGGGGAGAAAGTCTCTTGGGTAACTACAACACTTCACCCCCATACAATGGGCCCCAGTAAAACAGTGGGCCTTACTTAATAAGCACATTCCTTTCCCTTCAGGTGCATTAAAATAGGGAAGCTAAAAGCAAACTCGGCGGGGGGGTATGCCTGAAGCTGCAAAAAAAAAATGTATAGAAACAGACACACAACTCTCCCTCCCAAATAAGCACAAGAAAACACACAAGCAGTCCAAGCCTCTAATAAACCCTCCCACCCTAAATCCTTGAAAACTGTTAGTCTGGGCCAGGCACAGTGGCTTATGCCTGTAATCCCAGCACTTTGGGAGGCCGAGGCAGGCAGATCACGAGGTCAGGAGATCGAGACCATCCTGGCTAACATGGTGAAACCCCGTCTCTACTAAAAATACAAAAAAAAAAAAAAATTAGCCGGGCGTGGTTGTGGGCGCCTGCAGTCCCAGCCACTCGGGAGGCTGAGGCAGGAGAATGGCATGAACCCAGGAGGCAGAGGTTGCAGTGAGCCGAGATCATGCCGCTGCACTCCAGTCTGGGCGACAGAGCGAGACTCCATCTCAAAACAAAACAAAAAACAAAACAAAAAAACTCCTAGTCTGTAAAAACGTGGGCCTCTAACCTAACTCAGCCAAAGGCTCCTCTCAAGTTTGTTTTCTCTAAAATAAACCTGTCTTAACTGGCAAGCCACCTTTCGTATTTCTTTCCTCCTTAATTCTTACAAACATGAAAACAGGATTCAGTTCTGCAATAGTTAAAGAAATGCAAATTGAGCCTCAGCAATGCTTATGTGTTTTCACATAGCAAGCTGGCAAAAATGTTTTAGAATGCTAATACCCGGTATGGGTGAGGATGTAGTGAAATGAACAGTCTCATATATTGCCAGTAGGGATATGTGGATACAGCCTTTCCAAAAAGTGACTGGCAGTATGTATTCAGTGTTTTCTAAATATGCAGAAATCCTTGCCCTCTTTCCTGGAGTCTATCCTTAGGAAATCATGAAAGAGGCTCTATCATTTAGCCTGTGCTATGAAATACACCATCCTAAAACTTAAGGGCCTAAGCACTACATTTATCTCACAATTCTCTGAATTGGCTGGGCAGTTCCTCTGGTCTTGGTGGCTTGACTAATCTTTCTTACACATCTGCAGTCAGCTGAAGGCTCGGATGGTGACTGCATGACCGAGAACAGTGAGGCAGCCAGGAGAAAGAGCCTCACAGACCTCTACGACATGGAGTTTAACTCACCAGGGACCCAGCTGCCATGCCCTGAAATCCATCAACATGTTTCCACTGAGGCCTCGTTGCCCGTGGGCCACTCCCTTACCAAGGCCCCCACAGCATGGACACTAAGGCAAACCCTCTCTCTGAGAGACACGGGACACCTCTGACAGCCAGCTTCAGCTTGGGGACTCCCCGATGGCTTTGCCAAGCCTTCCTTAGTTTGTGCAGCAGTCTAGAACAATTCTTCCCAACCTTCTTTCTGTCTCCCCTCCTTAAAGGGCCAGACTTGCATGGCCGTCTGACAGCTCACCCAGCCTTTTCCTGCCTCTGCTCCATTTTCTCTCACACAGGCATTTCCCCTAATGCAATCCTTGCACATACTTAATTCTGCCATAGGTCCTGCTTTTTGGAAGACCCAGACAAACACAGAAAACCCAACTCACGTGTCTGGTAGCTGCCTGGCTGTTTGCCATGGTTCTCTCCCACTTGGCCTTTCATCCACTCAAGGCTAGCTCAGCGCATTCTTCCGGTGATCTCAAGGAACACCACAGCTACAACTTCTCAAGTTGCATTTTCTATGTCCCTTTGGCCATGCCCAGAATCAGTGTGGTGGAAACAGATGCCAGGACTGGGTACAAGATTATGGCCGTGTTTGCAGGCAGCACCACAGAGACATCCAGAGATGAGTCTGCAAGGGCATCTAGTGTGCCATTCATTTACTCATCCAACATACGGGTACTGAACACCCACTACGGGCTGGGCATCATCTAAGATGCTGGGAATTTAGTTGTGACCAAACTGGCAGGCTCTGCATCCCCCTGGAAACTGTATTCTAGTGCAGAGGGACACGTGTATGAACAAGCAAGCAAACAAGCCAGAAAAAATATCAGAGAGTGATAATCATTATTCAGAGAATGCAGGGAATCAAAGTGTGGTGACGTGATGGTAAACGAGGGGAAGGAGCAGGCCATGCAGGCAATCCAGGCAAGAGAACAGATTAGCCAAGGCCCAGAGGCAGGAAAGAGCACAACAGGCCGGAGGAAGAAAAGGAAGACTGTCATGAGGCTCAGCCCCAGGAGGTGGGAGAGGAGGAGCATGTGACGAGGGCACCAAGGTAAGCCAGGCTGGGATGACAAAGGCCTTCATATGCCGGGGAACAGGCTGGACAAATGATGAGAAACCACTGGAAGGGGTGTGTATTATTCTCACACTGCTATGAAGAAATACCCAAGACTGAATAATTTATAAAGAAAAGAGGTTTAATGGACTCACAGTTCCGCATGGCAGGGGAGGCCTCAGAAACACAATCATGGCAGAAGGGGAAGCAAACATGATCTTCACATGATGGAGGAAGAGAGAATAGCCGAGTAAAGGGGGGAAAGCCCCTTATAAAACCAGTAGATCTCATGAGAACTCACTCACTATCCCAAGAACAGCATGGAGGAAACCACCCCATGATTAACTTAGCTCCCACCCGGTTCCTCCCATGACATATGGGGATTATGGGAACCATAATTCAAGATGAGATTTGGGTGGGGACACAGCCAAACCGTATCAGTGTGTAATGGGGGCAGGGGACATGATCTAAATTATGTTTTTAGAAGATCACTCTAGATGCTGGGTGGAGAGGGGAGGATAGAGCAAGCGTGGAGGCAGGCAGAGCAGTGAGGAGGCAGCTGCAGCCATTCAGTGAGACCAGATAAGAGCTTCGACACAGAGCTGGGGGAGGAAACTGAGAGAAGTTGGTTGCTTGGGGATACATTTTGAAGGCAAGAGTTGATAAGGTCCTTGGATGTGAGAGGTGGGTGAGGGAAAGGGAGGAATCAAGGCAAAGTCCTAGGTCTGGGGGCTTCATGGTTCCAGCGGGGAGGATGAAGAAGGAGCTGGTCTCGAGGTGGCAGCTGGAATGGAACGTTCTGTCAGGCACTTGTGGAATTTGAGTATTGTTAGGCTCCCAGGTGCAGCTGTCACTTATTCTGTTGAGTGTACATGTCCACAGTTCCAAAGAGGGGGCAAAACAGGAGATAGAGACTGAGGGACTCTTGGTGCATGGTGGGGATATGATACCATGGATGAGATGGACTCAACAGGAGAGTGTCACCAAGGGAAGCAGGACTCAGCACCAAGGGACTCCCCCACTGGGAGTCAAGCAGCAAAGGAGAAGCCATCCAAGGTGGGCAAAAGGATTCAACAGTGAGGGGATGATCCAGGAAAGCGTAGAAGCCAAGGAGAGAAAGAAATTCCAGAATCAAGGGTGTGCACATGTGGGCCCAATTCTGCTAAGGCATGAACATCATGAAGACAGAGGAACGAGGACTGGCTTTGGCAACTCAGGGATTGCTGCTGCCCTTGTCTAGTGCAGGCTCAGAGGAATGGTGGTGACTGGAGACAGATGGGAACTGGCTAAGATAGGAACCCTGCAGGTGGACGTGGCAACTATAGGCCACCCAGAAGCACTGTTATGAGGGTAGCAGAGAAGTGAGACCCTGGCTGAAGGGGGAGGCAGTGTCACAGGAGGATTTCTTTGATTTTCTTTTTTTGTAATACCAGAGCAGGTTTCTAACCTGATGGGATTGACCGGCTGAGATGGAGAAGGCGATTATTCATGAGGTGCAGGAGTGCACTTGAAAGAGGCCCTTGGAATTGTCTGTGGAACAGGATGCAGAGCATGAGCCCAGCGCTTGGCCCCTGATGGAGCAGGAAGGGCCGTCGTAGTCATATGCAGTAAGACGACGGCATGGGCACACTCGGCAGGGGCTACTGCATTTCTCACCCTGCCTGAGAATCCTGTTTCACATGTTCCATCCACGAGACTGGAACTTATAAACTGGTGGGCACGTGTCATCCCATTCCCAGCAGCCAGCCCAGCACAGGGCACACTGCACCTGCTCAAAGGATGTTTGCAGAATAAGCAATTTTCAAATCAATTTCCAATGTCAATGTTCAAAGGTAGGGGAATTTTGCTGTACAAATAAACAATATTGGAGATATAGGTGGTTCTATTTTTTTGCAGGGCCTTCTTCATCACTAACATCTGCCTGTGAAAGTGCTTCCAGGCCCATAGCCAGTACCACCTCTTCCAGGAATTTTTTATTTTTCCTGCTTCAGGGGCCAGCTCCTGTTCTCACACCTGCACCAGAATGTATTTAAATATCTCCTCTGGCAACTCTTCCATTTGGCCTGGATTAGACTTGCTGTGTTTTCTCTTGATGGGGTCCTAACCTAATGTTTGTGAATGAATGAACAGTGGGGCCCCTAAGGATGGAGTCATATCCTGTTGCTTAGTAGACCTCAATACATCTTCGCTGAATTGAGTTGGATATCTAAGACTTGGCATGGAGTCTTCCTTCTTTCTTCTTCCACAGAGCTTGAAACTATACACATGCTCTGCAAAAAGAGAAGGAGGCTTAATCACCAGCTCTATGCAAACATCAAAGAGATGGGTTCTCAATTTTCAGTGTATATCTAACGGGGAAGTTAAGTTAAACAAGGCCCTGCTATAAACCCAGCCAACAAAGGCAGGCGTTCCTCTCTCATCATGCCTCAAGGTGCTTCGAGACAGGGTCAACCTGAAAGTCTGCTGTTCCTTCTTGTATCCCCCTCACCTGGCACACAGCCTGACCCAGAGTAGGTCTTCCAAGTATTTGCAGAAGTGTTGAATCCCAGAGCCTGAATGTGGTATTTCCGCCATTGTATTCCTTGCATATTAAGTAATCGATGTTTACTGAAAGATATGCTTGAAAAGGACATTTTAAAGGCCTGACGTGAACTCAACTGTGTACCGAAGTGCAAGGCAAAAAACAGCTTGGTTAGGACTGACAAGCTGACTCGGCTGATTTAAGAGAACTTCATGTGGACAGAGATTAGATCAGTTCCATGTGGTTCCAGAAGGGAGAGGCAGGACCCAAGGACAGGGAGAGAACTTACTCAAAGGCAGATTGTGGCTCAGACCTGGGATGAACTCTTTAACAATCAAAGCTTTTCAAGATGGAGCAGGAAGTCCTTACAGAGGAGCATCCTCTCTTTGGCCCTCCAGCAGAGCTTCCAAAAAGTGACTCCATGAGTCTTTTTGGCTTTGGAGAGAAAAGGTAGACACCTATGAGGGTCAGCAAGTACAGTCCCTGTGCTGAGGGGACCTGAGGCCTCCTCCTGTGTGTATCCTCATCGTTATCAGGCTTTAAGGGAGCATCTGTGGAATTCCCTCTGTGACATCAACACGCTTTAATAAACTTCATGATATCCTCAAGCTTTTTTTTTTTTTACTTCTTTTTAATTTTCTTATTGAGACAAGGTCTCTCACTCTGTCACCCAGGCTGGAGTGCAGTGGCATAATCATAGCTCACTGCAGCCTCGAACTCCTGGGCTCAAGCTATCCTCTTGCCTCAGCCTCCCTAGTAGCTAGGACTACAGGCACATGCCACCATGCCTGGCTATTTATTTTTATTTTTAGTAGAGATGAGGTCTTACTATATTGCCCATGCTGCTTTTGAACGCCTAAGCTTAAGTGACCCTCTTGCCTCGCCTCAGCCTCCCAAAATGCTGAGATTGAAAGTGTGAGCCACTGCATCTGGCCCTCTTGCACTTCTTTTTTTATTATTATTATACTTTAAGTTCTGGGATACATGTGCAGAACGTGCAGGTTCGTTACACAGGTATACACCTGCCATGGTGGTTTGCTGTACCCATCAACCTGTCATCTACATTAGGTATTTCTCCTAATGCTATCCTTCCCCTAGCCCCCCACCCCTGACAGGCCCCAGTGTGTGATGTTCCCCTCCCTGTGTCCATGTGTTCTCATTGTTCAGCTCCCACTTATGAGTGAGAACATGTGGTGTTTGGTTTTCTGTTCCTGTGGTAGTTTGCTGAAACTGATGGTTTCCAGCTTCATCCATGTCCCTGCAAAGGACAAGAACTCATCCTTTTTTATGGCTGCATAGTATTCCATAGTGTATATGTGCCACATTTTCTTTATCCAGTCTATCATTGTTGGGCATTTCTCATTAGGGTTGGTTCCAAGTCTTTGCTCCTGTGAATAGTGCTGCAATAAACATACGTGTGCATGTGTCTTTATAGTAGAATGATTTATAATCCTTTGGGTATATACCCAGTAATGGGATGGCTGGGTCAAATGGTATTTCTGGTTCTACAACCTTGAGGAATCACCACACTGTCTTCCACAATAATTGAACTAATTTACACTCCCATCAACAGTGTAAAAGTGTTCCTATTTCTCCACATCCTCTCCAGCATCTGTTGTTTCCTGACTTTTTAATGATTGCCATTCTAACTGGCGTGAGATGGTATCTCATTGTGGTTTTGATTTACATTTCTCTAATGACCAGTGATGATGTTTTCTGGCCGCCATAAATGTCTTCTTTTGAGAAGTGTCTCCTGAAGAAGGAGGCCTGCAGAGCGTGAGTGGTGGGAAGTTCAGTATAGGGATGAAGATGATGCCTGTGTCAGGATTCAAGCTGATGGCTTGATCTCCTTTCGTCTGCCTCTCGTTTCCTATTTCTCAGCTGGGTCTGAAGGCAGGAGAGGAAAGCAGAGTATTATCATTTAGTAGCCCCTGGCCCTGAAAAGTAGAAATCACAGATGTTTCCCTACTGTGTTACAACTGTTACAGATATCCCAAAATATCATGTACATTGATCTCTAGTTTGAAATTACGCTAGTTGTTAGATTAGATCTGGTTGTTTAGTGTGTAAGAAGCACAAAGGGGCCAGGCATGGTGGCTTATACCTACAACCTCAGCTCTTTGGGAGGCTAAGGTGGGAGGATGGCTTGAGGCCAGGAGTTTGAGATTAGCCTGGGAAACATAGCAAGACCTTGTCTCTACAAAAACTTTTTAAAAAATATTAGCTGCATATGGTGGTACATGCCTGCAGTCTCAGCTACTTGAGAGGCTGAGGTGGAAGGATCACTTAAGTTCAGGAGGTCAAGGCTGCAATGAGCCATGATTGTGCCACTGCACTCCAGCTTGGGTGACAGAGTGAGACCCTGTCAAGAAAGAGGGAGGGAGGAAGGAAGGAAGGAAGGAAGGAATGAAAGAAGGAAGGAAAGGAAGGAGGGAGGGAGGGAGGGGAAGAAAAGAAGCATATAGTAGTAAGTATGTTACATATTTTTGTATTTTGATAACTTTATTTTGATATAATTGGTTTCTTTTTTAATTCAATACATTTTGCATTATGCAGGTAAAACTCTGATTCTGAAAAGAGACTATAGGCTTCACTGGATTGCCCTGAGGGCCCATGGGACAAGAACCCCAGGTTTAGATCAGGTTAGTTTACTTAACAGAGAAACCCAGAAAGAGTTTAAGAAAGCAACTATAATGTTTAAAGTCATGAAAAGGCACAAGGTACTGCCTATATGCTAATATTTCTTTAAACCTTTTATTGTTTTCATATTTATAAGGAGCAATTAGATACTATCTAATTACTACCAGCAATTAATTAGGTACATCTAATCAATACCAATAAATGTTTCCCTGTTCACGTGTTTCTAGAAAGCCTAGGGAGATAGGATTCCAACAAATCCTCACACACAGTGATGCTGGGAAAGGTTTAACTGGCTCTTCCAAGGGAAGAGCCTACATTTGTCATGTTTACCAATTGCCATGGTGTAAGTGCTCCCACTATAGTGGATTTCAGACTACCAACCAACATGACAACCACTGCACACAGAGTTGGAAAGAGGTGTGCAGCAGCACAGTATTGTACAGTATAGTATTTCCACCATTTAGATACAATCGATGTAAATAACTCCAAAAGCACAGGTAATAGTGACATAAAATACAATGACTAGGAAGTGAGGTATTTTGAATATATATTACTTTGGAGTACAGTGGTACAACCACAGCTCACTACAGCCTCAGCTTCCCAGGCTCAAGCAATCCTCCTGCCTTGGCCTCCCAAAGTGCTGGGATTACGGGTGTGAGCCACCATGCCTGGCCTATATAACTTTGCTTTTAAAATAATCTATTTAATTGTAAATTTAAGTAATACATTTTTCATAATGACCATTTTAACAACAAGCTTGCAAAATACCTCATCATGTAACCATCAGCTCTCACAAGCTGGTTGGGGCGGCTCCAACGCACCACTGTTAGAAACCTTTTCTACCCTACTGAGAGTGGCAACACCTGGGAAAAATTCAGAAGGTGAATTCAGCTGTGAGACAAATCCAAACAGATAACATCTGCTTCTAGCATGCGGCTGACTGGGGAGAGCCCAAGGGTAAATGGGGAGCAGGAGGCCGATGCCCCCACTGCTTCCAAGGGTTTGTTACCAGCACCCTCCCGTAATTCAGATCATCCCACCCCCATCATGGGGGCTCAGCACTATAGCCAGGGAGGCCTCAAAGGTCTGACTGTACCTGAGTCAATTCTTGTGCAGACATTAGTCGCCCTGGGGATGGGTCTTCTGAACTGACAGCCACTTGGTGGGATGCTCAGAGAGCCTAAAAGTCCAGTTTCCCTGCCCCTCACCCCACCAAAGTTCATCCCTCTCCTGCCCACATGATCATCAAAGTGTTGCTTTCTGTTCACGTCCAGAAACTCCGGGAAGCGGGGACCTTGTGCTCCTTGCCTGACTCCTGAATGTTCAGGGCCCTCTGTGTTCTGCCCCCGGCTGCTTCTCCTGTTATGACCCACAGTTCTCCTCACTCAGTAACTCGGTCGTCCTTTGTGTGCTGATGTCAGCCAGATTCCCCCTTCCTGGGTTCTCTGATGCCCACCTCCCTGCCACGCAGCTCCACTTGAGTGCCCTGCAGGTGTGTCCCAGATGGAGCTCACCACCTGGAGCTCACCGCCCCTCCACATCCCCCTCCAGCCCCCAGGAAGGGCGCCAGCTGCCCTGAGGCTCAGCCAGAAATCACACCCTCACCCCACCCTGTCCCCTCTCATCCTCACACCTCATCCTCTTCCTGGTCTGTCCTCGTCCTCCCCTGTCTTCATCCTCATCCCCTCCCCAGCTATACCTTTTTCTCCTTGACCTGCCCTCGGTGCCTCAGCCACTCACTGCACCCAGGCCTGGACCTCCAGGGCACCCTGCCAGGTCATCCCACCCCCTATCACGGGTGTTCAGCACTGCAGCCAGGGAGGCTCCTTCATTCCCTTTTCTCACACCCTGGCTCCGTCCCTCCCCACTCCCGCCCTCACCACCCGTAGCCTTTACACTCTGCTCGCTCATTCCACCTTCCAGAGGCTCTTCCCTCCACTCACCACCTCTTGCCTCCAGTCTCCTGGCCATCTCTTGCTCATCCTTTATGGCTTCCACTCCTGCCATCTTCTCCAGGCAGCCTTCTGTGATCCGTCAATCTGGGTTAGGAGCTCTTTCTCCATGTTTCCATATCACCCGGCCTGAGCAGCACCCAGGGGACTATATATCATAATTGCCCACTTTTTTTCTCTGCACCCTCCCCTAGACCATTAGTTCTGGCAGGCCAGGGACTTTATCATGTTCATATGGGATCCTCATGCCTTGTACAGTGCCTGGCGGCTATTAGGTGCTCATCAAATCCTTGTTGATAGAAGTTGAGTTTTGCTAATGGTAAGAGGCAGAATCTTCACAGTTCTTTATCCTTGGCACCATGTCAGTCACTTCATAAATAAAAACTCATCGAGGGCCAGGCGCAGTGGCTCACGCCTCTAATCCCAGCACTTTGGGAGGCCAGGGTGGGCGGATCACGAGGTCAGGAGATCGAGACCATCCTGGCTAACACGGTGAAACCCTGTCTGTACTAAAAATACAAAAAATTAGCTGGGCATGGTGGCGGGTGCCTATAGTCCCAGCTACTTGGGAGGCTGAGGCAGGAGAATTGCTTGAACCTGGGAAGGTGGAGGTTGAAGTGAGTGGAGATCGCGCCACTGCACTCCAGCGTGGAAGACAGAGTGAGACTTGGTCTCAAAAAAAAAAAAAAAAGAAAAGAAAAGAAAAGAAAACTCATCGAGCTCTCTCACAACAGCCCCATGAGAGAGGCACAAGTCTTATTCCCACTTTACAGATGAGAAGACAGAGGCATGGAAAAATTAAGTGATTCACACAGGTTCACAGGGTTGTTAGTGGCACAGCTGGGATGTGAGTTGCAGCAGCCTGACTCCACAGTCTGTGCTGATCATAACCACTGTGCTGCCCAGCCACGTGGGGAGTGGGGAGAACACGAAGGCTGGGGTGCTTGTCAACTGAGGGGACAGCCCCCAGGGAGGAGGGAGCAGAGCCTACATCAAAATGAGGGCAGGCCAGGAGTTCCAGGCTGCAGTGAGCTGTAATCGCACCACTGCACTCCAGCCTGGGTGACAGAGCAAGACCTTGTCTTTTTTTTTTTTTAAAAAAAAAGGGGGTGAGGGTGGGAATGATAACAACTGACATGTGACATATACATGTTCCTTCCACAACACGTGGGGATTATGGAAACTACAATTCAAGATGAGATTTGGATGGGGACACAGCCAAACTGTATCATGTAGTTAATAACCATCTTATAGGCAGATATTTGGAGAGTATGTAAATATCTCGTTTCTCATCAAACTGTCACCCCCTCATTTTTATCTGCCATTGGTAAGTCTTACCAGCATCCATTGTAACTACGATGGTTGTCAAATGGTGAGATGCAGTGTAATTAGTTTTCTGTTGTGGCTATAAAAAGTTAGCACACGTTTATTGGCCTAAAACAGGAAAAACGTATTATCTTACAGTTCTGGAGGTCAGAGTCCCAAAACAAGTCTCACTGGGTTATAATCAAAGTTTCTGCAGGGCTGTGTTCCTTCTGGGGCTCTAGGAAAGAACCCATCTCCTTGTCTTTTCTGGTTCTAGGGTTGGTCCTCCTTCCTCAGCCTGTGACCACATCCCTCATCCTTCTGAACAGTGATTCCATCACTGCACAGCCTTCCCTCACTCTGACCCTCCTATCTCCCTTTTTTGTGGACTTTGGTGATTATGCTGGGCCCTCCCAGATAATCCAGGATCATCTTTCCCTCTCAAGATTCTTAGTTTAATCACATCTGCCAAGATCCTTCTGCCACAGAAAGTAACATATTCATAGGTTCCAGATATTAGGAGGTGGACATCTTTGCAGGCTGGGGGTGGCATTATTCTGCCTACCACATACAGTAATTTCTTAAAAGAGTGCTTCGCTATTTTCTATGGTTCACCCACACTCTGCAAGCATTGATGTGTTCAAGAAGGAATGACTGCAACCACCCAGTGACTGTAAGATGCATTCCAGTCTCGGAGATGTTAAAATGTGATGATAAGCGCCTCACCCACATAATGAGGACATGATGGAGATTCCTCCCATTGATGTCTTTCGTGCCATGGGTTGCTCACCCTTCAGCAAGGTGTCTGAGCACCTCCTGGGCATCAGTGATTGCACTATATCTTGGGTGTGCAGAGATGAGACACACAGCTTCTACTCTTGAGGGGGTTCTATCTTTCAGTGAGAGAGACAGAAGAAAGTCAAAGAAGTGATTTAGCATAGAGAAGAGAAGTGGGAAGAATGAAAATTTAATTTACTTATTAAGCCGGGGTGAGGGATTGCTTGGCTGGGAGGGGCTCTGCAAATGTCCATCCAGGCAGGTGGGCAGAGTCAGAGTAGTCCCAGAGAGGCCAGGTTTCAACCCAGCAGTCTGGCTGCAGATCCTCAGGTGTAACCCCTACCAAACGGTCTTCCTGTTTGGTGAAGCTGATGTGGAGGAGATTCTTGCAAATGTAAAGTGACCTTGCTGGGCGTGGTGGCTCAAACCTGTAATCTCAGCACTTTGGGAGGCCAAGGTGGGTGGATCACCTGAGGTCAGGAGTTTAAGACTAGCCTGGCCAACCAACATGGTGAAACCTTGTCTCTATTAAAAATACAAAAATTAGCTGGGCATGGTGGCGCATGTCTGTACTCCCAGCTATTTGGGAGGCTTCATTTTAGATCCAAGCCAAGAGGCTCATTGTGTGGGCTGATATGGTTTGGCTGTGTCCCCACTCAAATCTCAATTTGAATCGTAGCTCCCAGAATTCCTACGTATTATGGGAGGGACCCAGGGGGAGGTAATTGAATCATGGGGGCTGGTCTTTCCCCCGTTATTCTCATGATAGTGAATAAGTCTCATGAGATCTGATGGGTTTATCAGGGGTTTCCACTTTTGCTTCTTCCTCATTTTTTTTCGGCCTCCCACCATGATTTGGAGGCCTCCCCAGCCATGCAGAAACCATTAGTCCAATTAAACCTCTTTTTCTTCCCAGTCTTGAGTATGTCTCTATCAGCAGCATGAAAATGAACTAATACAGTAAATTGTACCAGCAGAGCGGGGCATTGCTGAAAAGATACACGAAAATGTGGAAGCAATTTTGGAACTGGGTAACAGGCAGAGGTTGGAATCATTTGGAGGGCTCAGAATAGGACAGGTAAATGTGGGAAAATTTGAAACTTCCTAGAGACTTGTTGAATTGCTTAGACAAAAATGCTGATAGTGATATGAACAATAAGGTCCAGGCTCAGGTGGTCTCAGATGGAGATGAGGAACTTTTTGGGAACTGGAGCAAAGGTGACTCTTGTTACGTTTTAGCAAACAGACTGGTGGCATTTTGCTCCTGCCCTAGAGATTTGTGGAACTTTGAACTTGAGACAGATGATTAAGGGTATCTGACAGAAGACATTTCTAAGCAGCGAAGCATTCAAGAGGTGACTTGGGTGCTGTTAAAGGCATTCAATTTTATAAGGGAAGCAGAGCATAAGAGTTTGGAAAATTTGCAGCCTGACAATGTGATAGAAAAGAAAAACCCATTTTCTGAGGAGAAATTCAAGCCAGTTGCAGAAATTTGCATAAGTAATGAGGAGCTGAATGTTAATCCCCAAGACAATGGGGAAAATGTCTCCAGGGCATGTCAGAGGTCTTTATGGCAGCACCTCCCATCACAGACTCGGAGGCCCAAGAGGAAAAAGTGGTTTCATGGGCTGGGCCCAGGGTCCCCGTGCTGTTTGCAGCTTAGGGACTTAGTGCCCTGTGTTGCAGCCACTCCAGCCATGGCTGAGAGGGGCCAATGTAGAGCTCAGGCTGTGGCTTCAGAGGGTGGAAGCCCCAAGCCTTGGAAGCTTCCATGTGGCGTTGAGCCTGCTGGTGCACAGAAGTCAAGAATTGAGGTTTGGGAACCTCTGTCTAGGTTTCAGAAGATCCATAGAAACACTTGGATGCCCAGGCAAAAGTTTGCTGCAGGGGTGGGGCCCTCGTGGAGAACTTCTGCTAGGGCAGTGCAGAAGGGAAATGTGGGGTTGGAGTCCCCACACAGGGTCCCTACTGGGGCACTGCACAGTGGAGCTGTGAGAAAAAGGCCACTGTCCTCCAGACCCCAGAATGGTAGATCCATCAACAGCTTGCATCATGCACCTGGAAAAGCCACAGACACTCAACACCAGGTAGTGAAAGCAGCCAGTACGGAGGCTATACCCTGTAAAGCCACAGGGGCAGAGCTGCCCAAGACTATGGGAACCCACCTCTTGCATCAGCATGACCTAGATATGAGACCTGGAGTCAAAGGAGATCATTTTAGAGTTTTAAAATTGGACTGCCCTGCTGGATTTCAAACTTGCATGGCCCTGTAACCCCTTTGTTTTGGCCAATTGCTCCCATTTGGAATGGGTGTATTTACCCAATACCTGTACCCCCATTGTATCTAGGAAGTAACTAGCTTGCTTTTGATTTTACAGGCTCACAGGCAGAAGGAACTTGCCTTGTCTCAGATGAGACTTTGGACTGTGGACTTTCGGGTTAATGCTGAAATGAGTTAAAACTTTGGGGGACTGTTGGGAAGGTGTGATTGGTTTTGAAATGTGAGGAGATGAGATTTGGATGGGCCAGGGACAGGATGATATGGTTTGGCTGTGTGTCCCCCCTCCCCAAATCTCAACTTGAATTGTATCTCCCAGAATTCCCATATGTTGTGGGAGGGACCCAGGGGGAGGTAATTGAATCATGGGGGCTGATCTTCCCCGTGTTATTCTCATGATAGTGAACATGTCTCACGAGATCTGAGGGTTTCTCAGTGGTCTCCTCTTTTGCTTCTTCCTCATTTTTCTCTTGCTGCTCCCATGTAAGAAGTGCCTTTCACCTCCTGCCATGATTCTGAGGCCTCTCCAGTCACATGGAACTGTAAGTCCAATTAAATTTATTTTTGTTCCCAGTTTTGGGCATGTCTTTATCAGCAGCATGAAAAATGAACTAATACAGGGTGTGATGGTCAATACTGAGTGTCCACTTGATTGGATTGAAGGATACAAAGTATTAATCCTGGGTGTGTCTGTGAGAATCTTGCCAAAAAAGACTAACATTTGAGTCAGTGGGCTGGGGAGGGCAGATCCACCCTTAACCTGGTGGGCACAATGTAATCAGCTACTGGCAGATATAAAGCAGGCAGAAAAATATGAAAAGGAGAGACTAGTCTAGCCTCTCAGCCTGAATCTTTCTCCCTTGCTGAATGCTTCCTGCCCTCGAACATTGGACTCCAAGTTCTTCAGCTTTGGGACTCAGGCTGGTTCTCCTTGCTCCTCAGCTTGCAGACATCCTATTGTGGGACCTTGTGATCATGTAAGTTAATACTTAATAAACTCCCATATATATATATATGTATGTATTTTATATATATGTGTGTGTGTGTGTGTGTTCTGTCTCTCTAGAGAACCCTGACTAACACACAAGGCTTCCCTCCTGGAGCAAGGACTCCACTCCAGAATGCAAACACAGCTTTGAACTTTTGAAAGGAAAGTACAGCCTGGTATAAAAATTCTTCTAAAGACCAGTTTCCTCTGGACACCCCATCACACTTGTTGAGTGTGTAGTGTGTATCAGGCACTTGCCGGGCAATGCAGAAATGATGATATCAAGAGGTCTGGTTATTCATGTTGGCATGGTACATCACATGGTGACTTCATTAACCCTCATAGCACCCCTGTGGCTCATGTCATATTCCCACCCCATTTTACAGATGGCTTGGTGGCTGGGCTGTGGGCCCCTTGGCTCAAATTCCAGGCTGCTTTCTCTCCTTTCTCCTCTTGAACATTCTGGGAAGTTTTACAATCCATTCCTACTATGAGGAGCAGTGAGGAAAGCTGAGATTGGAATATAATATATATACATATTCACTCACTCCTCCCAAATTTCAAGGGCCCACTGTGTGCCAGCTTCCATGCCATGCATTTAGGGCATCAAAGCAGATAAAACATCTCTTGCCTTTGCTGAGCTCAAAGTGAGAAGTCAGACAGTTGAGGGGAGGCCTCAGAGTGGGCACGGTTAGGGGTGGGGTGACATGATGGGTTGTGAAGTGACTAGTCTAAATAAAGACCCAGGGGCCAAGTGCATACCAGAGGCACCACCCAAGGGCAGAGTGAACCGAGAGCCTTTGTCTTAATTGTCTCTGAAGTTCATCGCTGAGACTGCACTTGGGTGCTTTTCAATGGACATCTGCTTTCATGAAGATGCCTCAGAGTGGAATGAGGAGGTCACAGTGGGGTGCAGCCTGCTGCTCATAGAGGCCCAAGACCACCTGCCCAAATGAAAGTCTCCAATGATCAGTGAACAAGCTCCAGACTGAGGGTCATTGCGTCCACCCCCCAAGTCCTTTAGTAGGCATCAGGCTTTCTCCGAGAGGAGGTGTGCAGATGTCCTCTTCTCTCCTTACACGGCTAAGGTCCAGGGACTGGAGGCTGGTCCCATTAGAATTCCACCTGGAGCCTGCTGCAGGGATGCTGAATGCAGGCATTTAAAATCTGTGGGTGCAGGAATTGCTGGCTGTTCTCCCAAGGCAATCTAAATGTCAGTAGATTGAAGTCCTCAAGTGTTCTAGTCTGCTAACAAGGGACTAAATCACCTCTGAGAAACCAATTATGGTTCTGTAATAGCATCCCCAGGACTGAACCCCATGTCAAATCCACCCACACATAGCCAAACAGAGTTTGACACCTGATCCATTCCCGGAGTCATTGAACAAACATTGGTGGAGTGCCCCTCACAGGCCGAGCGAGGTGTGGGCTCCCAGGCAGCGTGCTGGATAAGACCAAAGGGGGTTGGTACAAACCAGAAATGGCTTTATTTTCCCCAAACACTCTTTTGAATGTCCTTGTTCCTTTCCCAAAGGTCTCTCAGCAAACCCCACAGCTTTCCAATCACTTTCTGTTATTATAAAGTCCAATAAATTGGGCTCAGCCCAATTTAAAATTTCGCTGTCATGTGTAGTCTACTTCTCATTTACGCCCAAGATACTTCGAGTAGGGCAGGGCATGGTCTGCTCCATCAACTCCAGAGGATAAATCCAGGAGCATTCTGGTCCCTCCAGAACTAGCACCAGTCTTAGAGCAAGAAGCCCAGCCTTGGAACTTACCAGCTGTGTTACTTTGTGGAAGTAACTCAGCCTCTCGGATCTTCAACCCCCTCTTCTGTAAAAGAGGGAAAGTATTATTTCCTCTTTCCCCACCCTGGAGCTATGGGGACGCCAAAGTTGATAAATGGAAGGGACCTGGTGGGAGGTAATTGAATCATGGGGGACTGTTACCCCCATGCTGCTGTTCTCATGATAGTGAGTGAGTCCTCACAAGATCTGATGGTTTTCTCAAGGGCTTCTCTCCCTTTGGCTCAGCACTTCTCTTTGATGACGACATGTGAAGAAGAATGTGTTTGCTTCTCCTTCTGCCATGATTGCAAGTTTCCTGAGTCCTCCCCAGCCATGCTGAACTGTGAGTCAATTAAATATCTTTCCTTTATAATTTACCCAGTCTCAGGTATGACTTTAGTAGCAGCATGAGAACAAGACTAATACGCTACAAAAGGAAAAACTGTTACGTGACAGCAGTGAAATCTGGCAGATACCACCTTAGCCAAGTGATCAAAATTAGCTTCCCCTAAATGGGACAAATTGACATCAAGTGTCTCTTGACATAATAAGCTGAGAAGGCCATATACTTACCTTTGTGGTAACTGTGCCCCCAAAAATGCAAAACCTGAATCTACTCATAAAGAAATACCAGACAAATCTGAACTGAGAGACTTCATACAAAATGACTTATCTGTACTCTTGAAAAATATCAAGATTGTGAAAGACAAAAGAAGTCTGAGGAGCTGTTCCTGATTAAAAGAACCTGAAGAGACACAACAACTAAATGTAATGTATGATCCTGGATTGAATTCTGGACCAGAAAAAAATATATATGCATATTTATTTATTTATAATAATTAACATATAAATATTATATTTTAATGAATATATGTATTATATTATTATTTATTGTAATAGACATTATTGATAAAATGGTGAAATCTGAATAAAATCTGTAGGTTATATAATAGTATTGTATCAATGTTGATTTCTTGGTTTTAATCATTGTTCTATGGTTAGATTAGAAAATGTCCTTTTTTTTGGAGACAGAGTCTCTCTCTATCCCCAAGGCTGGAGTGCAGTGGCGTGATCTCGGCTCACTGCAACCTGTGCCTCCCAGGTTCAAGCAATTCTCATGCCTCAGCTTCCCGAGTAGCTGGGATTACAGGCGCCTGCCACCACACCTGGCTAATTTTTTAATATTTTTAGTAGAGACAGGGTTTTGCCATGTTGGTGAGGCTAGTCTTGAACTCCTGACCTCAGGTGATCTGCCCACCTCAGCCTCCCAAAGTGCTGGGATTACAGGCATGAGCCACTGTGTGCCTTTTTTTTGAAATCATGCTGAAGTATTCAGGAATAAAGGGACATCATGTCTGCAGCTTACTCTGAACTGATTCAGAAAATAACAATGTACATGGACACATACATGCACACATACACACACAGAAAATGAGAAGGTGATATAATCAGATAAAAAATGTGGGAATTTGCTGAAGGGTATAAAGGAAATTTTTGTACTATTCTGGCAATTTTTCTCTAAATTTGAAATTGTTCCAAAATATAAAGTTTTTTTTTTTTTAAATATTGCATTGCCAACACACTTGATCACACAGAGGATATCTATAACTCTGAGTTGGGAAGTTATTTAAAAGAAGTAGGGTTTCTCGGCCAGGCGCGGTGGCTCAAGCCTGTAATCCCAGCACTTTGGGAGGCCGAGGCGGGTGGATCACGGGGTCAGGAGATCGAGACCATCCTGGTTAACATGGTGAAAACCCGTCTCTACTAAAAATACAAAAAATTAGCCGGGCGTGGTGGTGGGCGCCTGTAGTCCCAGCTACTCGGGAGACTGAGGCAGGAGAATGGCGTGAACCCGGGAGGCGGAGCTTGCAGTGAGCCGAGATAGCGCCACTGCACTCCAGCCAGGGCGACAGAGAGAGACACCTTCTCAAAAAAAAAAGAAGAAGAAGTAGGGTTTCTCTGTTGAGATAATCATATGATTAAAAACAATATTGAAAAAAAGAAGTAGGGTTTGAATGTGAAGATATTTTTAAAATAATTTACCAATTTATTTCACTCATATTTTCTTTTCTATATATGCAAAAGCACAATAAATAACCAAAGTCTATGTCTAACTGAGTTTAAAAGAGCTCTTTATAATGAGTTTACAACAAAAATTCTAAATGCGAAGGAAATACTGTATTATAGTTTAATAGTTAGCTGTTTTTCTTTCTTTGTGGTACATAAAATAGTGATGCATCCTTGAATTATAAAAACAAAAAAAAGTACATAAATATTTTTAACTCTGACTTTGCCACTGATTAAAATGTGTGACCCTGGGCAAGTCCTGTGAACACGTTTTCCCCATTAGTAAGACTGGATGACAGTAATGTGCAGAGCTGTTGGTGTTATCAACCCCCAAATTTTAGGTTCATGTACCTGATATACAGCAAGCCAAACACTGACACATCAGCACTTAGAAGCAGAGAAAGGTTTATTTGATTTGGCTAAAGCAAGAAGGCAGGAGGAGCAGCCTCTCAAATCCAATCTGCCTTTTAACATAACTGGGGGGTTTTATGAGCAAAGTAGGTATGCAGGAGATGGGTTGCCCCAATAATCAAAGCTGTTTGAGTTCCTCGGCCCAAACAAACTCCTAGATGCTATCAAGGAGGTCTGCATGACCTAAGGATCATTGTTCTTTGAAAGAAAAACAGTTCATCAATCTTGCAGGCAGCCCTGGGGGTTAGGATAGGAAGTTAATCAATTACTAGTGACTTCCCTTGTGCAAGCAAGCATGCATGCAGGAAGAAAAGGACAAGGAAATAAGTAAAAGTGAACATCTTATGATCTTTATAATAAAGGCTCAATTCCATTGGGAGGATTAAAACATCATCGTAACAATAATGCCAGTAACAACGACATTTAAGCCAGTGTGTCTACTTGTCAGGCACTGCACTATCAAATACCAGCAGCGAGTCTGGCACAAAATAGATGCTCAATAAATGGTAGCTATTGAATTAGGGCCACACATTTAATTGATATTATCATCAAGATGTTCAAGGAAAAAAATATTATTACTTATTTAACGTGGAACAAGTCTAGTCTTTCTCTTGAGCTCCCACCTGCTGGTTAGGAGGCAACAATGTTATTTGGATCCTGTTTAGAGTATTCTCAGATCTGAGCCCTCAAATTGTATCAGTCTTACTTATGCACCTGTCCTGTTGGCCGTCCTTGTGCTGCCCCTGACACCGGCCTGCTCCCTAAGGCGATGTGGGGAGAGCAGCATATACATTCCAAAGTGCTGTAAGGATAGAGATTCTGGCCGGTCCCTGTGAGGCAGGAGAATAGGGCCTGGAGGCCATGAACATAAATAAGGCTGATCCACACTGACTTCCTAGAAGAAAATCAAATGGAATAGGAATGGCTTTGTAACCTCACTTCATCGTCTCCATTTACACCATTTACACTTTGTAACTTCACATTCATCCTCTCCATTTACATAAACCGCATACACAGTGACAACCTCTCCATTTACATAGACCACACACGCCAAGTGACTTCCGCTGCTTTTACACTTTGTAACTTCATATTCGTCCTCTCCATTTACATAAACCGCACACACCAAATAATATCCTCTCCATTTACATATTCTGGGCACATTCTGAGTAAATGACTTTGTAACTTATCTTCATTGTCTTCATTTACACAGAACATATACCAAGTAACCAGTGGAAAACGTCTGGAGTATTGAAACCCCAGAAAATTCTGTAACCGGGGCTCATGAGCCCCTATGTCCCGGCCTGCTCCCACACTGTGGAGTGTACTTTCATTTTCAATAAATCTGTGCTTTTGCTTTCCTCACTTTGTGAGTTTTGTCCAATTATTTGTTCAAGACGCCAAGAACCTGGACACCTTCCACCAGTAACACCTGGATGTGCCCCTGGCATGCATGGGTCCCCACAGTCACCTCTCCCCCTGGAGCCCCTGGGGGCCAGGGTAACTCTCGGTCTGATCTTGGGGCTTGTTAGAGGTGCAGGATCCCTCCTGGATTGCCATTGCTGTCACCTCCAGCCAGCCCGTTGGCCCGAGTGCCACCTTCCCTTGCCCAGGGCAGGCCCTTGGGCAGTTCATTCAGCCTCTGTGCCACTCAGGAGAAAGCGAAAACTTAAGGTTCCTCAGCTGACCCTCCTGGTACCTTTCCGAAGGTGGGCTCCAGGGCCAGAGGCAGCAGCCCCTTCCTTGCCATGAATATCCTCATGGTTCCAACACCCTATCTTCCAGCCTTGGGCCCAGGAAGAAAAATCAGAAAACAAGCTTCTGCCTCACTGGCCTTCCAATCTCTAGCACCTCCTCCTTTCTCTCCCATGACTCTCCAGGTTCCCATGGTGCTGGCTGCTCTCCCAAAGCCTCCCTGACTCCACTCTCAATGGTGGCCTGGCCTTCCCCAAGCTGACCATGGGGATCCCTAAGAGCCTCTAGGCTTTGCCCTTGATATGCTGACGGAGGAGATAAAGGAATCCCAGCACTTCTCTTCTCAAAGCTTTCAAAACCAGGTCTCACACAGCCTCTCCTGCCTTGGGGCAATAAGCCTTCTGGCTCCCCTGGAGGGAGCAGGTGCAAGAAAACTGAATTCAAAGCAAGAAGTGAAAATGCAGTGATTTAAATTTACAGAAAGATTCTCGTTCATACGTTATTATGATAATCATGGCCCTGGGAATCCGGGTGAAGTCTCCAGAGCTTCAATACACACTTCAGGCAGAGCATTTGCAAATTCATGGTCTTAAATCCCTAGGACAGAAAGATGTGAAGGAAAGCCAGGGAAGCAGAAGTCCTTAGGAGACCTGGGTCCTGAACTCTCCAGAGCTCATGGATCTTCTTGGATAATGAAATTCAGGGGTTGGAAGAGGCTATTTCTAAGGGAGGGCTTTCAACTCGGAGATTCTCTGGCCAAAGGTTCTAATTCCATGTACTTCCAATTTTTGATTAACGCCGCCAAATACAATCACAATTTTAAAATTCAGGGTACTTAAGGAGTTTAGGATCCTAGGTTCTACCAGAGTAGCCCTTTGCAGGGATGTAGAATGGCTGCATCCATCTGCCCAGGAGAAAGAGGGATGGGTACTGGGGAGGGTTCATTAGCAGGAAACTTTCCACGGCAGATGAACATGAGGACAGAGCCCAGCTGAAGGGAACCAACAGGGAGTAGGAAAATCCAGAGCAAGATGGCAGATGTGAGGAACCAAGGGGGGTCAGTCCGGAGAATCTCATCAGCAAGTACAGAACCAGTTTTTGTCCCTTCCCATGCTCAGCAAGCCAGGAGAACGTTGATCTGCTACAATAGCTGCCTACAGGATTTTCTGCCTCAATTCCTGACCCCTCCAATCACTTCCCCACCCTATAGCCAGAGAACCCACCACCTTTTGGGATCTTCTCATTGATCAGGATAAAGACCATGGCTGGCAAGGCCTTGCATGGTCAAGGCCCAGCGGTTCTCAACCCTGACTGCATATAGGAATCATGCTGGCCCAATCCTAAGGGATTCTGATTCAGTTAGTCTGGGATGAGGTCTGAGCATCAGTATATATATAATATACTAACATATATTTATATATACTGGTATATATATAATATACTAACATATATTTATATATACTGGTATATATAATATACTAACATATATTTATATATACTGGTATATATATAATATACTAACATATATTTATATATACTGGTATATATATAATATACTAACATATATTTATATATGCTGATATACATATACATGTATACTGATATATTTTATCAGTATATATTTTTATATTATATATTTTTATATAATATACAAATACATATCAATAAAAATATATAAATATATCTATATATTATTTATATATTTATATGTTTATATATACTGATATATTAAATATATATTTATACTGATATATATTTATATCAGTATAAACATATTAAATATATATTATATATAAATATAGATAAACTACATGTTTATATATATTTAATCTCCAGGTGATTCTAATTCACACTAAGGATTGAGAGCCCCCTGCTTTGACCCTGCAAACTTCAACTTTATCTCATGACAGTCCCCCTCTCAATTTCTTTGTGGCACAGCAACATTGCCACTTTGCCCCAGTCTTTTTTTTTTTTTTTTTTTTTTTTGAGATGGAGTCTCTCTCTGTTGCCCAGGCTGGAGTGCAGTGGTGCCATCTCGGCTCACTGCAAGCTCTGCCTCCCAGGTTCACGCCATTCTCCTGCCTCAGCATCCTGAGTAGCCGAGACTACAGGCGCCTGCCACCACACCTGGCTAATTTTGTTTTTGTATTTTTAGTACAGACGGGGTTTCACCGTGTTAGCCAGGATGGTCTCCATCTCCTGACCTCGCGATCCGTCCACCTCGGCCTCCCAAAGTGCTGGGATTACAGGAGTGAGGCACCGTGCTCGGCCTGCCCCAGTACTTCTAATATGTCAGTCTGCCTTTCCCTTGGGCCATTACACTTGTTTATCTCCTATGCCCGGAAAGCCTAGTCATTTCTCAGACCTTGACTCAAATACCCCTTCTGGAGGGAAGCCTTCCCTGGCCTGCTGGACTAGACAATGTTATCCTCTTACACGCTGTATCCTCCAGGGTCCAGTTAGGAAAACAGAGGCCACTTTAGGTGTTTCAAGTAGAAAGAATTTAAATCCTAGAAGTTGGTTACACGGATGAGGAAAACGGTGAGAAGCCCAATGGGATGGTGTAGCAATGACAGTGAACTGCTGCCACCCCTGATGCTGGAAGGATAATAGACGTTTGCCAGGAGCTAGAAGCTGGGGCAGCCTGGTAGGAGCTAGAATACAATGAGAGCTGCCCGCTGGGGGACGGAACCACAGAGGGAGGGTCTCTCTGACGAGACACAGAGCCAAGGAAGAGATACAGCCATTGCAGGAGATGCCAACAAAAGCAGAGAGAGAGAAAGAAAGAAGCAGAAAAGGAAAGAAGGAGAGAAGGAAGGTTTCTTCCTTCCTCCCACCTTTGAGTCTCCCACTAGTGCTTCCCATTAGCCCAAACTACCAAGAACCCAGATGGCAAAGGAGCCCGGGACATCTAATTCTACGTGATACCGAGCAAAGCCGATGTTCCATCTGGCTGCGTCCGTTGCAGTAGGTAGTCAGGCAGACATAAGCAGGGCAGGAGACGGCTCCTCCCGACCAGGAATGTCAGGTGACCGTCAGGTCATGGTCAGGTGGTCATTAACTGTGTCTCTAAAATAATAATTGGTTACAGCCAGCACCAGGGAAAGGAGGGCTCCCAACAGATAGAAACACCTGAAACTGATGATCAGCAGCTTCCCAATAAGATCTCAGGAGCTGGACGCGTGGGCTCAAGTATCAACACTGAGAGACAAAATGGTGGAGTTTAACTGCTATGTGACCTTCCTTAGAAACCTTCAGCTGGTTAAGGGAAGGCTGCCTCAAGTGAGCATGCGCACAACTCCAGTAAACACACTGCGCATGTTCCCGTCCCAAGTGCTGGCGGACCACGCATGCAGAGAACCCACCCCAGGGGAGAATCAGCAGAGAAGAGACGTAGACCCCACAAGCATGCCAACACATGAAACCCCAAGTCAAGAGTCAAACCATGCACTTGAATCAAGTCACCTACTTGGCCCTCTTTCAAGTGTATTTTACTTTCTTTCATTCCTGCTCTAAAACCTTTATTTTTATTATTTTGATTTTATTGATTTATTGAGATGGAGTCTCCCTCTGTCGCCCAGGCTGGAGGGCAGTGGTGCAATCTCTGCTCACTGCAGCCTCCACCTCCTGTGTTCAAGCGATTCTCCTGCCTCAGCCTCCTGAGTAGCTGGGATTATAGGTGCCTACCACCACGCCCAGCTAATTTTTGTATTTTTAATAGAGACGGGGTTTCACCATGTTGGCCATGGTTGGCCAGGCTGGTCTGGAGCTCCTGACCTAAAGTGATCCGCCCACCTCAGCCTCCCCTAGGATTTCAGGTGTGAGCCACCTGGCCCAGTGCTTGGCCTGCTCTAAAACTTTTAAATAAACTTTCACGCCTGCTCTAAAACTTGCCTCAGTCTCTCACTCTGCCTTATGCCCCTCGACCGAATTCTTTCTTCTGAGGAGGCGAGAATTGAGGTTGCTGCTGACCCGTATGGATTTACTGCTACTGACACATCAAACCACCCCAAAACTGAGTTGCTTAAAACAATTTATGATTATCACTCACGGTTCCGTGGGTTGATGTGGCTCAGCTAGGAAGTAAGTTCTCACTTGGGCACTCTCACATGGTTTCAGTCATATGGCGGCCGAGGTGCAGTCACCTGAAGGCTCAACTGGGCCTGCTGTCCAAGTTGGTGCAGACACAATGCTGTCAGTTGACACTGGCTGTCAGCTGGAAGCTCAGCTGGAGCTGTAGGAACCGAAAGTCCCACACATGGCCTTTGTGTGGGCTTGGGGCTGTCTCATAGCATGGTGGTTGGATTCCCAAAGGGTATATACCAAGAGCAAACTTTGCAGGAGACTCAGGTGGCAGCTATAAAGCTTCTTAGACCTAGCCTTGGATATCATCTCTTGTATCTATTGGTCAAAGCACAAATTGGATTCAAGGAGTTAGAAGAAGAGACTTCACTTCTCGATGGGAAAGTAGCATGTGTATACAGGTAAAATAATTAATAGTGGTTATCTTTGGAGGCAAGCTAGCATCATCCAGCCTCTAGCCACTATGTACATTCTTTTCACATGCAAAATTGACTCACTGCCTCCTAAGACATCCAGACTTTCAGTCCACAATGGCATCAGGTTCAGGCTTAAGGTCCAGGACCTCATCATAGAGATCAAGTGCAGGTGTGGATGAGGCTCTTCAGGTACAGCTTCTCAAGTGCTGTTCCTCTCAATCTAAAAACATGAAAATGAAAGAGACAATTAAGTCTCCCCTGATGTACCACTGCTAGTACACAATGGAGAGAGAGTAAAAGGATAAATAAAATGGCATTCCCATCTAAGGGGTATAGTGGGGAATGAGCGGTACATACATAGGTGTCCCCAGTCCATAACAAGTCTGAATGAAATGCAGCTGGGCACCCATCACCAGTGCCTTGACTAAAGCCCATGGGCCATGCTGGAAGCACCAGTGTGAACAGCACAATAGAATAAGGGATTATAAAATAAAACAAAGACCAAAAAATGAGAAAGGGGCTGTCTCTTGAGGAAGACCTCCCAGAAACTAACATGACATTTTGGCTCAGATCCCACTGGGTGAGACGTAGGCACATGGCCTCACATAGCTACAAGGGAGCTGAGGAATGGAGTCTTTATTCTGGACTGCCCTCTGCCTGGCAAAAACCTATTACACAAAAAGGGAGAGGAAGAATGTTGAGGGACTTCACCACAAAGAGGTTAAATAATTCACCTAAGGCTCCAGAGGCAAAAAGTGCCAGAGCTTGGATTTGAATCCAAGCAGTCTGGCTGAAGAGTCTCCCCTCTGAGCCATTCCTTTCTGCTAGGGTTGGCAATCTATGGTCTGTGGGCCAAATTCAACACACTGAGTGTTTTTGTAAATACTTATTTGAACACAGCCATGCCCATTTTTTTACATATTGGCTATGGCTATTTTTGCACTATACAAGCAAAGTTGAGGCTGGGCACAGTGGCTCACGCCTGTAATCCCAGCACTTTGGGAGGCCAAGGTGGGAATAGCACTTGAGCTCAGGAGTTTGAGACCAGCCTAGACAACATAGCGAAACCCCATCTCTACTAAAAATACAAAAATTAGTCAGGCGTGGTGGCACATGCCTATAATCCCAGCTACTTGGGTGGCTGAGGCAGAAGAGTTGCTTGAACCTGGGAGGCAGAGGCTGCAGTAAGCTGAGATCACGCCACTGCACTCCAGCCTGGGTGAGAGAGTGAGACTCTGTCTCCAAAAAAAAAAAAAAGAAAAAGAAAAAAGAAAAGAAAAAGAATGTTGAGTAGTTGCAATAGAGAACGTATGGCCAGCAAAGCTGAACATATTTAGGCTTTTATGCTTTACAGAAAAAGCTTCCAACTCCTGTACCATACTGACTACATTAGAGGAGATAAAATATGTAAAATGATTGGCACAGTTTCTGACCCAGAACAAATACTCAAAAAATACTATTCATGTTGCTGTTGTTATATAACTGATAATATTGGCATTGGCATAAGAATCAGCACCAGCATCAGATCAGCATCACTATCAGCATCTCACCAGACTGCCTTTCAAAGGAGAAGCAGAAATCCCACTGCCAGGGTGAGGCTGATGGAGAGATGAGCAAATCCTCCCAGAGTCCTCAGCAAATTCTTTTCCCTTTGCCAGGTGCCAGCAGAGAGGTGAGGTTGGTGACCACTGGCTCTCAGAAGGTGAAAGCGGAAGCATCTCCTGCCAAATGGCACCCATGTTTTGCAGGGCTGAGGACAGGCTGATATTGAAGCTATTTTTCAATGCCTTGAATGTGTGTAGGTGAGCATAAATTAGAAAGAGAATCTGTTGGCAAAATGATTCTAAAGTTCATCAGGAAGAGGAAGCTGGAAAGATAACCAAGAAAAGTTAGAAAAAAGAAATGAAGCCTGGGTGTGGTGGCTCATGCCTGTAATCCTGGCACTTTGGAAGGCCGAGGCGGGCAGATCACTTGAGGTCAGGAGGGCAAGACCAGCCTGGCCAACACGGCAAAACCCTGTCTCTACTAAAAATACAAAAATTAGCCTGGTGTGGTGGCGCGCACCTGTAATCCCAGCAGTTTGGGAGGCCAAAGTGGGCGGATCACTTGAGGTCAGGAGTGCAAGACCAGCCTGGTCAACATGGTGATACCCTGTCTCCACTAAAAATACAAAAATTAGCCAGATGTGGTGGCAGATGCGTGTAATCCCGGCTACCAGTTACTTGGGAGGCTGAGGCAGGAGAATGGCTTGAACACGGGAGGTTGCAGTGAGCTGAGATCGTGCCACTTCACTCCAGCCTGGGCAACACAGCAAGACTCCATCTCAAAAGCAAACAAACTAACAAAAACAAAAAATAAATGAAAAACATGAAAGATGAAAGATACTCTGCCAGGATTTTTAGATTATGGTATCTCATTTAATCGTCACAGTAACTCCATCAGGGAGAGACTGTCATTAAGCCCACTTTAGAGATGGGAAGGCAGAGATTCGGAGATGACAAAGAATCTCCAAGGATTATAGATTTAGGTACATCTATATACATATACCTATACCTATGCCTACACCTAAATCTATGCCCATAGCTGTACCTAGATAAATGGTTTGAGAATGCATTTGATTGCAGGTGTTTTTTTCAATCAGATCCTAGATCTCTGCCTTCCACCTGATGCCTTCGGAAATGCTGGTCCCCTGGGAAATGCCATGAATGTAGTTAGTGTGATTATCTCAGATTGCTAAGAAAACCCACCATACTGCCGGCACACTGTGATCTCTGTCTATCAATAATGGTTGATTTGAAGACACCTGTATTTTTTGGGAAATGTTGATATTTAACAAATAACCCCCAGCCCCCTAAATGTTGATATTTAGAAAATAATTCCCCAAAATTGTTTATACACATACAGTGAGAGAGAGAGAGGAGAGAGAAGAGAGAGAGAGAAAGGTTGTTTAATGCCCAGGATCAAGAAGGCCTGCATATATTCAGCAAGAAGCTTTATCATCCCGAACCCGAGGCTGAGCCATGATTAGTAAATTCTAAGCCTCTTCTTCTCCCTGCTATTTATTACTAGGGCTTAGAGAATCTCAAACTGTCGGGTCAGTTATGTGATCCAAATGACAGGACTGATGAAAGACTCCTACAACCTGTATGCTAATTAAAATCTATTTCACACACCAGTGGTGATTAGAAACTGCAAGGGCTTCCAAGCCCCTCTCACATGACTAGATTTGATGAATAATTCCTGATAGTGGATAATAGCACTTGGCCCCCACAGTCTGCATACTAGATGGGTTTCATGTCAACTTAAAAAAAGATGCCAGGGTTTATCTCTCAGACTTTCTCTCCCCACTCCCCACTGTGACCACACAAATGGAAACACCACTCCATTGCATGTACATTTGTACAGTGTTGGTGATCTCTGTCATTAGGCCAAGGAACCCTAGGCAATAGAAAAGAGTGAAACCCACCCATGACTGGCCCAGGGAATGCCAGCTCCCAGGCCACGGTGCAGAAAGTTGGACTTCATACTTAGCTTCTGCTTCTCCCTTATCTCAACATCTCCAATTCTATCTTTTAATTATGTCTCACACCCTTTGTCTTCACCACCACTGTCATCATTAAAGGTGATGAAAAACACTGAAATAACTTAAATGCATGGCAGAGTAGGAAAAGTAGAATAAGTAACATCTTAGGTATTCAATTTGCTTGATATCTCCGATGTGCTAAGTACATTATATATAAGCTCTCTTTTCATTCTTTTCACAACTCTATAGGCAGAAAGATATTACCACCATATTACAGATGCTGAAACTGAGCCTCAGAGATGTGAAATAACAGTTCCATGGTCCCCAGGGCTAGAATCAAAACTTAAATCTGAGTTTTCTATTCAAAGTCCCATATTTGGATTCAATCCAATAAGTATTTTTGAGCATCCACTGTGTGCTAAATATTCTCCGGTACTGGGAAAACAGCAATGAACAACAACAAAATGGTTTGTCCAACTTTCACCTCTGTGTAGAATGCAGTGGGTCACAGCAGCCTGAGTTCCTGCTGTAACAATTAGGAAAAAAATGGAAAAGTTACCAAAATTATACTCTCTAGACATTGAAAAGCTGTGGAATCAACAAAGGACAAGATGAGCTAACGTTCATAGAATTGAGGAAACAGAAAAACTTTGAATCCAGGAGGGCCATGTTCAAAGACCAGATATAAACCAGAGGTGGACTGAACCCACATAAGGTCCACCCCAGCCATGATCCAGCCCAGTTGCTGGGGAAGGAGGAAAACTCTCTGGTGGAAAATAGCATCATCTATAGCCTTTATGGATCTCTTACACCAAACAGTCATCATACAATTTTTTAAAAAATGTGACCTTCAAAGAAGAAGAAAAAGTAACCAGAAGGAAAAATGGACAATAGAGGCAGACCCAGTGATGCCTTACATTCTGAAGTTAGTCAAGAGGGATGTTGAAGTACTGATTATGAATACATTAAAAATAGAAGAAATTATGCACAAAAGATGAAAATGGAGAATTTAAATCAATAATTTGCAATTTATGAAAAAAGTGGCCGGGCGCCTGTAATCTCAGCACTTTGGGAGCCTGAGGCAGGCGGATCACCTGAGGTTGGGAGTTCGAGACCAGCCTGACCAACATGGAGAAACCCTGTCTCTACTAAAAATACAAAATTAGCTGGGCACAGTGGTGCATGCCTGTAATCTTAGCTACTCGGGAGGCTGAGGCCGGAGAATTGCTTGAACCCGGGAGGCAAAGGTTGCAGTGAGCCGAGATTGCGCCATTGCACTCCAGCCTGGGCAACAAGAGGGAAACTCCGTCTCGAAAAAGAAAAAAGAAGAAAAAGAAAAAGAAAAAAGCAAATAGCGTTGTGGACCTGAAAAACATAATATATAAAACTGAGGACTCATTAGATGGGTTTAATAGCAGCATGCACACAGCTAAATACAGAATTAATAAACTTGAAGATAGGTCAATAGAAAATATCCAAACTGAAGCATGCAGAAAACAAAAAGAAAGAACAGAACAGAGTAAAAGTGACATGCAGGACATGAAAAAATGGCCTAGCATTGTGTAACTAGAGTCCCATAAAACAGGTGAGAGATCGGGGCAGACCTAGTATTTGGAGAGATAATGGCTGAGAATTTTCCAAAACTGATGAAAGAGATCCACCCACAGGTTCACAAAGTTCTATGAGCTCCAGTGGAGCCTTGGGCTCTTGGCCCACAGCTGCCCATGTACCTATTCTTTCTTAGGTGACTGGTTGACTGGTTTTCTAGTTGGCTCCTGCCAGCTTTGTCTTTAGATTTTAATCACTTAACAAACACCACCGAGCCTTTTTTTTTTTTTAGACAGAGTCTTGCTCTGTCGCCCAGGCTGGAGTGCAGTGGTATAGTGGTGTGATCTCAGCTCACTACAACCTCCACCTCCCGGGTTCAAGCAATTCTCCTACCCCAGCCTCCCTAGCAGCTGGGATTACAGGCATGTGCCACCACACCCAGCTAATTTTTGTATTTTAGTAGAGACGGGGTTTTGCCATGTTGGCCAGCCAGGCTGGTCTCAAACTCTTGACCTTGGGTGATCTGCCCACCTCGGCCTTACAAAGTGCTGGGATTACAGGTGTGAGCCACCCCGCCTGGCCCCACCGAGGCTTTTGTAGGCCTGGCACTATGCTGGGTGGAGGACACAGCCAATCAGACTGGCCACTGCCCTTGGAAGCTGCCTAGTTCCTGGTGGACGGCGGTAGGCCGTGCAGAGCCAGAGCTGGACTCCCAATTCGCTGGTTTCCAATGCAGTGCCCTTCTAGGGCCCATGAAAGTATGTTAAGATGCGCTGGGGAACACTCACCAAGGCACCAGGTCAGAAGTGAGAAAAATAAGGTCTTCTTTGCTATGATCCTTGGACTCCCACAGCCTTGAGACAATATGAGCCAGAGTAGTGTTGGGCCTGGAGCGCCCCCTCCAGTTTTGTTGCTGAAAATGCAGCCCCCATTCCATGTCCACAAGAGACGGTGTCTCCCACTCTGCTCTGTGGTCAAGGCGGATTTGGCTGCTATTAATGTCCCTGGTGTGAAACAGGTTCCTCTTACAACATCCCCACAGTCAAAAGAGAGTGTCCTCCCTTACCCCAACCCAGGGGGTTCCAGCCTTTCTCCTTCCCGTTTCCTCTTGTGTCCAAGTCCTTTCCACTCATCCCATGTGTCCTTCCGGTTTCACCTGAAGCATAACTTCCTCCTGGAAGCCTTACTTGACCACCCCACACCCAGGTCTCCTTTAATGGAAACAGCCTCCCTCTCCTTCAGTGCCCTTCTGTCATCAATGGGATGGTCTGATTAAGGCCTGGCTCCCACTAGCTACCTGTGCACAGCAGCCATGCCCAGTTTAGTTCTCTGTTGTGTGCCTGATGTCTTGCACAGTGCCTGGCATAAAGTATATATTGTATATAAAAGTGCTTTGATGAATGAACAAATGGAGGGATGGATGGGTGAATGAAGACACCTAGACCCATACTAGACAGGCAGGGTTGTTGAGCAAAGGTGCCCGGGAATCCCTCTTCCATATTTCCTGATATAGCAACACCAATTACAGGCCCCGGGTTAAACAATAGCAGTTCCTGGCCATTTAACAAACACTCCAGCTCTGTGTTAGGAGTTACCATTGAGGGCTTGGGGATAGGGTGGGGGCCAATGTGTTTTCTAGAAAACTTCTTATAAACAATTGATATCAATTTCTCAACAATTGTTCCCACTTAATGATGATGATGATGATATAAGATAATATTTATTCAGAGCTTCCAATGCACCAGGTTCTGTTCTGGACATGTTACATGCATTTTTTTTTTCTTTAAAACTCACAAATACCCCCTTAGGTATTACTCTTATTTATTTATTTATTTTTGAGATGGAGTCTTGCTCTGTTGCCCAGGCTGGAGTACAGTGGCATGATCTCAGCTCACTGCAACCTCCCCCTCCCAGGTTCAAACGATTCTCCTGCCTCAGCCTCCTAAATAGCTGGGATTACAGATGCACGCCACAACACCTGGCTAATTTTTTTTTTTTTTTTTGAGACAGAGTCTCACTCTGTTGCCCAGGCTGGAGTCCAGTGGTGCGATCTCGGCTCACTGCAAGCTCCACCTCCCGGGTTCTGCCATTCTCCTGCCTCAGCCTCCCAAGTAGCTAGGACTACAGGTGCCCGCCACCACGCCTGGCTAATTTTTTTGTATTTTTAGTAGAGATGAGGTTTCACCATGTTGGCCAGAATGGTGTCCATCTCCTGACCTCGTGATCCGCCCATATCCCAAAGTGCTGGGATTACAGGCGTGAGCCACCGCACCTGGCCACACCTGGCTAATTATTTAAAATTTTTAGTTGAGATGGGTTTTCACCATGTTGGCCAGGCTGGTCTCGAACTCCTGATCTCATGTGATCCGCCCACCTCAGCCTCCCAAAGTGCTGGGATTAGAGTTGTGAACCACTGCACTTGGCCTACTCTTTTATTTATTTATTATTATTATTAGAGACAACGTCATATTATGTGGCCCAGGGTGGTCTTAAACTCCTGAGCTCAAGCGATCCACCCTCCTCAGCCTCCCAAAGTGTCAGGATTACAGATATGAGGCACTGTGCCCAATCAGGTGTTACTCTTCTCCCCTCTGACAGGTGAAAAGGCCTGTGGAGTAGAAGGGAGGGGCAGGTTTGCCCAGAGTCTCACAGTAAGAGACAAGCACCATACCGGGTACTGCCTGATCCCAAACCCACAGCGAGGGGAACCCGAGACACTCGATCCCCATGGCGGCACAGAAGTGAGCGCAGACTCTGGGGCTCAGACCGCACCCCCACATGCAGTTTTTTGTGACGCCAGTAACACCATCATCACTCTGACCCCACAAATGCAGCATAACCCAACAGAAGCTGGTTAGCAAGACTGTTCTCAGCAAGCCACTCCCAGCAGGGACACAGCCCCAGCTGGCTACTTTTCTCCCCAAAGGCCCTGTTTTGGGGCATTGACTCATTGACTTTGCAAACTGCCAAGGAGGAAGGCAGCCAGCCAGCATCCTTGTCTTTATTTTCCCTGACACCCGGGCCTCTGAATCCTACACATTTACCAACAGCTCTGAGGGTGTCTGGGCCAGGCCTTTGCAGCTGCCAGTGGATTTCCACGGGCATTTGGAAGGACTGGGAGGGTCTACCCCCACCACTCCCTGCCCGTGAGATATCCTGGGCACCTTCTCAGCAAAGCTCAGCCTCACCGGTGTCCTTTCTGCGGACATGGCAGCGTGGGGAGAACTAACAGCAAGTGTGCAGCCACCGGCAGTTCTCGGCCCCATTGGGTTGGAACTAGCTCAAGGACCTTAGACAAGGCACTTCTTTTTCTAAGCTTACGTTTTTAAAATTGGCCTATTATTAAGAACTGAGTCACCAAATAAAAGTGATTTGCTGTGATTTTCTTTTTATTCGTTCACTCACTCATTCAGTATTTACTGTGTACCTATGCTAGGCTTCACGCTCAGTTTGTTACCAGTAGGGATTTTTTTGTTGTTGTTTGTTTGTTTGTTTTGAGATGGAGTCTTGCTCTGTCGCCCAGGCTGGAGTGCAATGGCGCGATCTCAGCTCACAGCAACCTCTGCCTCTGGGTTCAAGCAATTCTTCTACCTCAGCCTCCCAAGTATCTGGGATTACAGGCACCCACCATCCGGCTAATTTTTGTATTTTTAGTAGAGACGAGGTTTCACCATGTTGGCCAGGGTGGTCTTGAACTCCTGACCTCAGGTGATCCACCCGCCTCGGCCTCCTAAAGTGCTGGGTTACAGCCGTGAGCCACCGTGCCTGGCCCAGTAAAGGATCTTTACTGCAAGTTGTCCAGGTTCTTGGCATTTTGAGCAAAGAATTGGACAAAATGCACAGCAAAGCAAGGAAAGAATGAAGACATGAAAGCAGAGATTTATTGAAAATGAAAGTACACTCCACAGGGTGGGAGTGACCAAAGCAGCAGCTCAAGGGCCCTGTTACAGAATCTTCTGAGGTCCAAGTACCCACCTGCTGGAGGTTTCCCACTGGCCACTTGGTGTTCAACCCATGCAAATGAAGTGGCAGCCCGTGGTCAGTCCGATTGTTGCAGAAAGTGCTGACAGGGCTGGGCTTGATGTGTTACGTCCTTGGTCCTCACAACAGGTATTGTGAGTGTGTCTGTACCATGACGAAGCCTGGGGCTCTGACGCCATGTGTACTTTGCCTATGATCACTCAGCTAATAGGCGGAGTGCAGGACTGGAACCCAGGCTCGCTGCTTCTAAGCCATTCTCCTAACCATTGTGCAATGGTGCTTTCCTAGAGCCCTTACAATCCGGTAGTGTTAACAACACTCATACAGCTAAGCCTGATGTCGGGCTGGTCATACAGAGTGAGTAGGATTTCAGAAGAGGGAGGCAGCAGGTTTTGTCTAGATGGACCAGGGAAGACTTGGAGGAAGACAGTGCAGTGAGCTTGATTTTACAGCAGAGCAAAGCTTCCACCTTCCCCCTCCACTCCTACTGCTTTGGCTATGCCGAGTCCCTCTGGGAATTTTCATTCTAGTGGAGGCGACAAGTGACCTCCCAAGGGCTGAGATAGTGAAGGGATGGGGAACCAGGAGACACGTGTCAGGATAGGGAGATGTGACCTACACTAGGGGGTCAGGCAGACCTCCCCGGAGACAGGTGTTTTCAGCTAAGCCCCATGGGATGAGTACTTTTATCTGGATCAGAGAAGGTTCAAAGAGAGGAAATGAGCTCCCGAAGAGGACAGCATTTTTTAGACCCAAGGGATGAGAGAGCCTGGAGCCTGCAGGAGAATGAAAGCAGCTGAATGTGAGGGAGCACAGACAGCCAAAGGAGACATTACCAGAGTGGGGCCGGAGCCATGGAGCCTCAGCAGCTACTGCCGGGGTCATCCTGGGCTTTCTGGCACAAAGGGAACCACTGCGTAGTTGAATCCAGGATGAGTTACAGGTGTGTGGTTTCTTAAGCATGGCTAATGGACAGGTGGGGCTAGTTAGGCAATACGGAGTACGGCAAGGGGTTGGTGTGGAGAGAAGAAATGCAATTCAAGAGATATTTGGGGGCAGATACCAACAGGACTTGTTTGGATTGAAAGAAGGAGGCAAATGGGCTTCCCAGGTATCTGGCTGGGGCAACCAATTTGACAGTAGCTTTCGACAATGAACTACTTGGAAATTGCAATTCGTGTGCGGCATGTCACATTTTCCAGCACAACATCATGTGTATTCTTAGAGTCTTCAGTCACATGGGAGACGAAGGTGCTATCGAAGGACCCTGACAGACAGTGCAGGGATAGCCTGTCTTGAATATGGCAGAGTCAAACCTCCAAGCTCTTGGGGAGTCCTTAAACAACTGAGATTACCTTCTTTGATGACCTTCCGCGGCCCAAGGGGAGGATACTTTGAATGCCACCTGCTCCGCATCCCAACTGAGGAAAGGAGAACAAAGTTGGCTACCCCCAGCTGTCTGGGATTTTTCAATTTTTGCCTTTTTCCCTCTCTCTTCTGTCTCCTATATAAATCCTACCTATGTAGAAGTCAATCTATCATTTGTTTCCCTCATAGATGAGCAAATTAATTGGCTTATTATATTACCTATGTCTTTTATTTATTCTTTGATAGGAGGCACTATTATTATCTCCTTTTTACAGATGAGGAAACTGAGTCTCCGAGAGCTCGAGTGGTTTGTCCAAGGTAAATGGGAGCCAGGTTCTGATTCTGGTCTTCAGTGCCCAAATTCCTGCCCCTCTCTCTAGGACAGCGCGTAGCCCTATTCTGGCCTATTAAAGGGGGCATTTCCAGGGAGAAAAAAATGGACGTGGACACACTCGACATTTCTGATGTGATTGTGTTGTCTGGAGCCCAAATGCTCTCCCTCGGGCCCTTGAAATGATGGGAGGGATGCAAGGCCAGAGAAAATGGAATGTACGGGACTCGGGTTCTACCTGGGGACATAAAGAAATCTCCCTGATTTGTTTTTCACATGGAGAATTTACTTAGAGAAGGTCGAGAGTGCAGAACGCGGCTCCGCGTGGTGGCGAAGCATAAGAAGTGCACCTGCAGGCAGAAGGGAGCCAGATGGAGGCCACCTGCAATAACTGGGCTCATTCCCGGAGAAGCAGCGCCATCTGCTGGTTTCTCATGATATGACTGTGTCAGACCAGAACAAAAGCATTTGGAACAGGCCACCTCAAAGAAATGCTAGCCTGATAGTTTACTGTTTGGAGTAAAATTTCAGACTATGCAAGGATTTGATCCACTTAGCATTGAAAACAAAACCAAAAGCAACCTGCTGTGGTCTGAATGTTTGTGTCTGCCCTAAATTCCTATGTTGAAATCCTAACTAACCCCAAGGGTGATGGTACTAGAAGATGGGGCCTACAGGAGGTGATCAGGTCATAACGGTGCAATCCTCAGCAGAGGGATTAGTGCCCTTATAAAAGGGACCACAAAGAGACCCTAACCCCTGCTACCACGCGAGGACATAGCAAGAAGCCGCTAGCTATGAGAAAGTGGGTCCTCACTAAACACCAAATCAGCCGGGGCCTTGATCTTGGACTTCCCAGCCTCCCGAACTGTGAGAAATATATATATACGTATATATATATATATATATATATTTTTTTTTTTTTTTGAGACAGAGTCTTGCTCTGTTGCCCAGGCTGGAGTGCAGTGGCACAATAGTGGCCCATTGCAACCTCCACCTCCTGGGCTCAAACAATCCCTTCACCTCAGCCTTCCAAGAAGCTGGGACTACAGGCATGCACCACCACACCCGGATAATTTTTGTATTTTTTGTAGAAACAGGTTTTTGCCATGTTGTCCAGGCTAGTCTTGAACTCCTGGCTTCGAGCAATCTGCCTGCCTCAACCTCCCAAAGTGTTGGGATTACAAGCATGAGCTACCACACCCGGCCAAAATTTCTGTTGTTTTAAAGCCACCCAGCTTACAGTATTTTGTTATGGCATCCTAAACAGTCTAAGGAATGAGCTTTTGTTAATTATTCAATAAATAGTGTTAAGCCCTTAGAAAACTAAGACAGACATAGTTTCTGCCCTTTTGGAAGTTGCATTCTGGCAAAAGGTAAACATGCTGTACCATCTCTTTCACACACACACAAACACACACACGTAGTTATATACATACATGCCTGTGTACATACATGCATTTGTATACAAGCTCGTTTTAGGTATTGGTAAATGTCATGAAGAAGGAAGAAGAATAAAAGATGATACTGGGTCGGGCGTGGTGGCTCACACCTGTAATCCCAGCACTTTGGGAGGCCGAGGTGGGCAGATCATGAGGTCAGGAGATCAAGAACATCCTGGCCAACATGGTGAAACCCCATCTCTACTAAAAATACAAAAAAAAAAAAAATTAGCTGGGCGTGGTGGCAGGTGCCTGTAGTCCCAGCTACTCAGGAGGCTGAGGCCAGGGAATGGAGTGAACCTGGAAAGCAGAGCTTGCAGTGAGCTGAGATCGCGCCACTGCACTCCAGCCTGGGTGACAGAACGAGACTCCGTCTCAAAAAAAAAAAAAAAAAAAAAAAAAAAGATGATACTGACTGGGGTTCTGGTGGAATAAGCTGGGGTTTGCTCTCCAGCCAGGACAATAGAAAAGACCTCTTTGAATTAAGATCTGAATCATGAGAAGAAGGTAGCTGTGTAGGAAAGAAGAATTTCCAAAGAGAAGGAACAAGAGCAGAGGCTGGGTCCAAGCCTGACAGCATGAGAAAGAAGCCACGGGGGCTGGGGCACAGCCAGTGCATGGCCCAGCTGAGTTCTGTAAGCAAAAGGCCTGCATCAGCAAGATTCGCGTTTCCCGAGACTATCTCTTGAAAAGAGCAGGTGCTTATCGTTTAATCTTTCCACATTCTTACATAACTGGGCACTCTTTCAATTACTTTAGTTTAAATAACTACAGTCTTTCTGGGGAAGCCACATTAGCCTGAAATGACCTCAAGGTGAGCTGTTTGGCCAAACACGTTTAAACCAGATACAACTAGTAATCCCAGCTGGAATGTTGAACGACATTGTAAATAAGCCTTTTTAAAAGTATAGAATTTCAGCAGGGCGCGGTGGCTCATTCCTATAATCCCAGCACTTCGGGAGGCCCAGGCGGGCAGATCACAAGGTCAGAAGTTCGAGACCAGCCTGACCAACATGGTGAAACCCCGTCTCTACTAAAATTACAAAAATTAGCCGGGCATGGTGGTGCATGCCTGTAATCCCAGCTACTCAGGAGGCTGAGGCAAAAGAATCACTTGAATCCGCGAGGTGGAGGTTGCAGTGAGCTGAGATAGCACCATTGCACTCTAGCCTGGGCGACAGAGCGAGACTCTGTCTCAAAAAAAAATATATATATATATATATATACACACACACACACGTATATATTTTTATATACACATATGTATATATTTTTATATTTATATATACATATATGTATATACTTTTATATTTATATATAATTTCAACTTTTATTTTAGATTGGGAGGGTACATGTGCAGGTTTGTTACATGGATATATTGAATGACACTGAGGTTTGAGGTAGGAATGATCCCATCACTGAGCATAGTACCCAATAGGTAGTTTTTCAGCCTTTTCCCCACTCCCTCTCTCCCCGCTTCTAGTAGTCCCCAGTGTCTACTGTTTCCATGTTTACATCCACTTGTACCCAATGTTTAGTTTCCATTTGTGAGGACATGTGGTATATGGTTTTCTGTTTCTGCATTAATTCACTTAGTATAATGGCCTCCAGCTGCATCCAGGTTGCTGCAAAGGATATTATCTCATTCTTTTTTATGACTGCATAGTAGTCCATGGTGTATATATACCACATTTTCTTTATACCATCCACCACTGATGGGCACCTAGGTTGATTCCATATCTCTGCTATCGTGAATAGCGCTGTGATGAACATACAAGTGCGTGTGTCTTTTTGGCACAATGATTTATTTTCCTTTGGATATATGCCCAGTAATGGGATTGCTAGGTGGAATGGTAGTTCTGTTTTAAATGCTCTGAGAAATCTCCAAACTGTTTTCCACAGTGGCTGAACTAATTTGCATTCCCACCAAACAATGTAAACTAATTTACATCCCCACCAATAAGGGTTTCCTTTTCTCTGCAGCCTGGCCAGTATCTGTTGTTTTTTGACTTTTTAATAATAGTCGTTCTGGCTGGTGTGAGATGATAGCTCATTGCAGTTTTGATTTGCATTTCTCTGATGATTAGTGAAGTTGAGCATTCTTTCACATGGTAAACAAGCCTTTTAAAGATCACTTTAAAAAGCAAATTGATGGGTAGTTACATCATAGAGACCATGGTTAAACACCTACAGGAAAAAAAAATTCAGTGTCCTAATGTGCTTAAGATAAAATGCTCATGGAAGTGGTCATACATGGATTCAAAACTGCTCCAGCTCAGAAAACTTAAATAAAAGTAAAGGTAGTCTGAGTGTAGTGGTTCACGCCTGTAATCTCAGCACTTTGAGAGGCCAAGGCGGGTGGGTCGCTTGAGCTCAGGAGCAGCCTGGACAGCCGAGACTAGCCTGGGCAGCATGACAATACCCTGTCTCTACCAAAAATACAAAAAATTACCCGGGTGTGGTTGTGTGCACCTGTAATCCCAGCTACTCGGGAGGCTGAGGCGGGAGGGTCGCTTGACCCCAGAAGGCAGAGGTTGCAGTGAGCAGCGATCATGCCACTGCACCCCAGCCTGGGCAACAGAGCAAGACTCAAAAAAAAAAAAAAAAAAAAAAAAAGTCAAGGAAAGGCACTCTTGAAGTTGATTCCCATGCTGTGGTGTGTGGACCAGCAGCAGTAGCGGAGACACCTGGGAGCTTGTTAGACATGCGCGGTAGGAATCTGCATTTCAATTAGATCCCTAGGTGAGTCATGTGCACAATCACGTTTGAGAAGCGCTGCTCTTGGGAACTTGTGGCAGAGCTCAAAAAGTGCTCCAGTCATGACAGAGATTGATGCTGAAAATTCTGGCAGAGCATTTTAGTAGCTGTTTCATAAGCTGAGAAAAAAAGCAACATTTGTAAATAAATATATTACTTGATGATATATTACATGTAGCTAAATTAATAGATTCTGGGCTCTAGGGCCAAGTGCCTGGCCTTATATTTTCTAGTTCTTCCACTTTTTCAGCTGTGTGTCCCTGGTCAAGTTACACATCTTCTCTGTTCCTCAATGCTCTCATTGGTAAAATGTTAAGCATGTGTTAAAAACACATTTAACATAGTTGGTGTACCATATATTTAATATAGTTGACATGTCATCCACATCCATAAAGGTTTTTATATTTAAACTATCAAAACATTTTCAAAAGTCCTCCCATCGGGAAAAAATGGGAAACAGTGTTTTGCCTTATACTTAGAAACACAAAAAGTGGTTCCATTAGAGTTGGAGTTCAACTAGTTAGTATAAGTTCATTTCAGCTCTTAGTTCTTAGCTGGGTTCAGCCCAAGCTCCTGCTTTAAATCAGTATTTCTAGTGGCCAACTCTGCTAACATTAGTAAACACTTGGGTAAAGTCTTCGAATGTAAATATTAAATAAACAGGCCCAGTGCGTTGGCTCATGCCTGTAATCCTGACACTTTGGGAGGCCAAGATGTGCAGATCACTTGAGGTCAGAAGTTTGAGATCAGCCTGGCCAACATGGGGAAACCCCATCTCTACTAAAAATACAAAACTTAGCCAGGCTTGGTGGCACCTGCACGTAATCCCAGCCACTTGGGAGGCTTAGGCAGGAGAATCACTTGAACCTGGGAGACAGAGGTTGCAGTGAGCCAAGATTGTACCACTGCACTCTAGCCTGGGGGACAGAGTGAAATGGTGTCTCAAAAATAAATAAATGAAAATCCAGATGTCTTTGAAAGGCAGAGAAGAGAAGCAATTCGCTCAATGTCCTGCTACAAAACAATCCCTCCACAGTCTCCCTACTGTGTGTGGTTGAGGGTTGGGGTTACCACGTGGCACAGAGGTCAGGCATCTTTCCCAAGGACACTGGCCAAGGGAGGAGGCTGAAGCCTAGGCAAGAAATCCCTGCTGAGAAATGCTCAGGTAGGTGGAAGAGAGGAGTTAGAAGTGTCTCTCTTAGCTTGGACCTTTAAAGGAGTAGAGATCCAGGTGTGAGCTTCTGGGGGTGGGAGTGAGGGGTCTGAGCTAGGAAACAAGTCCAACAAGTGGGCAGCAAGTCCAAGCTGAGTGAACCGTGTCTTTTAAGCCCATTTCTCTACTCTGTTTCTCCATGGTCATTCCTGAGTCTTTAGAAAAGACTTTGCCTACATGTTCCAGTCTTGACCAGCTATGCCACCAGGCACAATGGGAAAGTTCATGGGTCCAAGGGTCATGAAGTCTGCCTAGTAGTGGTAGATTCATAAGAAGTTACCAAGAAATGATCCCTTGGGGGTTCCAAGCCCAGCCACCTGGAGATTCTCCCCCTGTGCTGGGGGTTCCCAAGACCACCGCAGACTTCATGATTCCCTAGAAGGATGCACAGGACTCAGAACAGCTGCTATCTGGTTTAGTAGAGTGAAAGGATACAGATTTTTTTTTTTAAGCAATGGTAAATGGTGCATAGGGTGGAGTCCAGGAGAGACCAGGCACGAGCTTCCAGATGTGCTTCCCGATGGAGTCAGACAGCGTGCGTTTCTTCCAGCAGCAATGTATGATGACACACTCAAAGTGTTGACAGCCATGGAAGCTCACCCAAGAGAGAGATGTGAGACTGAGCCTTGGTATCCAAGGGTGTTACTGGAGCGCCCACGTGACTGACTTAGGCCCCAGAGTTCACTTCTGACCCTTATTTTATTTTATTATTTTGTTTTGTTTTATTTTTTGAGACAGAGTCTCGCTCCGTCGCCCAGGCTGGAGTGCAGGTGTGCGATCTCAGCTCACTGTAGCCTCCACCTCTTGGGTTCAAGCGATTCTTGCGCCTCAGCTTCCCAAATAGCTGGGATTACAGACAGGCTCCACCACACCCGCCTAATTTTTGTATTTTTAGTGAAGATGGGATTTCACCATGTTGGCCAGGCTGGTCTTGAACTTCTGACCTCAAGTGATCCACACGCCTTGGTCTCCCAAAGTGCAGGGATTACTCAGTTTCTAGCCCCTCAGAGGTCAAACTGACCCAATGGGGCCTAGGGCCTTGGCCACACAAAAGCACTCTTTCCTAGGCAGGGTATTCCCAGGTCTGCTGGGTTATCTCCCAGAAGGAGGTACAAAGCCAGTTCTTTGAAAGGGCCAGGGTTTGGGGAACTCACAGCTTGTTCAGTTAGCCCTTTACTGCCTAATCCCCAATGCCTCACTCTGAGGCTCCCACTGTGACTTCATGAAGGAAGGGGGCAGACTCCTTTACAGAAGCCCACACCACTGGTTTGTGGAGGCAGGAGGAGAAAAGAGACTGGTTAGCGTGATTGACACCAAATCCAACGCCCCAGTCCCAGTGTCCCTCAGGCTGCTGAATCCTGCAGATGCTTACATCCAAGCTGAACCCACCTGCCTGTAGATACAAATAGCCAGTCCTGTGGCTGTCCACTTCTCTTTCCAGAGCCCCCAGGCAGCCACCCTAGTGGTGAAGCTTGTTCTTGGCACAGACCCACCAAAAGCACACACACCCAGAGACAGAACCAAAAGGAAGCCCACAGCTCAACCCAGAATGCCCCAAGCCAGTGATCTCCCACCCCTCTGTGGGTTCCTCTCAAACGGTCTTAAATCTCATTGAGCTGTTCCTCAAATACTCTCCCATGCAATGGCAAGAGAGACCCCAAGGTAGAAGCAACAGAGTGAGACCCTGTCTCAAAAAACAAAACAGAACAAAACAAAAAAAGAAAGGAAGAGAAAGGAAAATGAAATATGGAAGGAAACAGAAGAAACTGCTTAAGAAATGGAAATTTGTTTCCTATAGAGAGCAGGACCCATAGATCAAAAGGCAGGAGAGTGCTGTTTTTCATTATTATTGTAGTTTTTAAAGTATCATTTGACTAATTATATGCATGCATTGTTTTATTAAAAATGAGGTTAAAATTTCAAATGAATGGGATACTAAAAGCTTATACCCTATTTGACCATGTTTCTGATAACCACAGGGAACAAAAGGACAACTGTGACCAAGGAAAAGGCTGGGGGGTGGGGGGCAGAGGAAGGTGGGGGCAGCAGCAAGGGCTAGCAGAGGGACACCGCCAGGAAGTGAGAACTTGGGGCAACAGGTGGCCCTGAGTATGGGTAGAAATATCTGACCCCACCCAGGGCTGTGACCGAGGTCGGACGGAAGCGCAGGGAAAGACCAGCAGCCCGTGGGAGCTCGCTTGTAAAGCACTTTGTTTACTTCCTGCTGTCTGGAATTTCACAGAGTGAAGTCCAGCGGGACCTCTGGCCTGGCCACCTGTCCGCACAACACACGGGGCCCAGGAGGCTTTCCCTGGCATCATTTGCAAGGAGGCATCATTTGCATTCACCTGCCATTTGTCTGACCTCAGAGGTGGGACCCTCTGCTTCCTTCACATACTTGATAGCGGATGGCCAGGGGCAACTTCCAAAATCCCTGGCCTCCCTGGCTCTTTCAATAGGAAACTGAAGCTCAAATTCAGTTCTTCTCAGGGCTGCAGGGCGAACACTCTGGACACCACAGCCAGAGCTGCACTAAGCGGCTGCACTCACTGAGCCGGGCCTCCGAAGGGTGCTATAATATGGATCTGATCGCAGCTCAAATTCCACCAGGTAGTGACCTTGGACAAGTGACCTGACCCCTCCCAGTCTCTGTGTCATCATCTAAAAGGAAGAGAGAATATCCCACATTGCAGATCTTTGGTGAGGAGCAAATTACGGATCTAAATGCTCAATAATTGTTTGACCGTTCCCCCTGTCTGCTCATAACAAGTAAGCGTCCACCATAAAATCCAGGCAGCCAGGTGTATTAGTCTCTCATTATGAGCCATGTTCTCGACAGGGTGCTGTCATCTAAGCTTGTAACACGCCTGAGGTCAGTGGCATCTGCTATTTGCCCGCTTAAGCAGGAAGGGAGGTTACTAAGTCGTCTGAGGTCAGCAGCACACCCAGTAAGTGCTGGGATGCAAATCCAGGGAGGGTGACTTGAGTCCCGGCTCTTAGCTACTGTGGTGTTGCGAGGCTGTAACCTGTAATAGCCTAACATTTCTTGTGACTAATCCAAATGGAATGAAGAAAGGAAATTCTTCACTCTTTTCTAAATATATTTTTTGGGGGCACTCTGTATGCTGGCCAGAGGGGATTTGAATAAAGCCAAGTAAAAGGCAGTTAGGTCCTAGGGTGATGAACAAAGAACAGGGCTGTAGAGTGGATTAAAGGGTCTGTTCCGTCTGGGGTCAGGGAAGGCTTTCTGGGAGAGGAGAGACTTCACTGTGACACAACCAGGCGCCCCAGGAGGTTCACAAGGAGGGGAATAACATGGCTATTCTGGCTGAATCTGGGATAGGAATCTTTGAGGTGAGGTGCACCTTCAGTGGCATCTCTGCCCTCAGGGAGACTCTGCCCTCAGCTCACCTGCACTGGGCTCCCAGGGCAACCGCCAAGAAAACAATGCTGCCCTTACGCAAAATGCCCACATAGCTTTCAGACCTAAAGTGATGCTACTCTCAGGAAATAAGACAGGAATGTGGCTTTCCAAGAGTCCACCTGGTCACCCCATGCGTCTCCGTAAGCCCCTGGACCTTAAAATGGCTTTTCTCTTCACCATTCCTCTGCTTTGCTTCATAGTAGCTATTATATGGTTCTCAGGCACAATTTAAAGCTGTTTTTTAGATTTACTAAACAATTCTTAAGTGGAATGTTAAATTTTTAAAACAATCAGTGTTTTGTGTGGCCATCCCCTAATATATTTTTTCCTGTTGGTGACTCTCAGGAACCAACATGAAAGCTTTCTCACCTCACACTTAAATTTGTTTCTGCCGGGCACAGTGGCTCATGCCTGTAATCTTAACACTTTGGGAGGCCAGAGTGGGAGGATCGCTTGAGCCAGGAGTTCAAGACCAGCTTGGACAACATAGAGAGACCCTGTCTCTAAAAAACAAAAAATAAAAAAATTAGCCAGGTGTTGTGGTGCACATCTGAAGTCTCAGCTATTCAGGAGGCTGAGTGGGAAGGATCACTGGAGCCCGGGAGGTCAAGGCTGCAGTGAGCCACAATCAGGCCACTGCACTCCAGCATGGGCAACAGAGCAAGACTCTTTTTCAATCAATCAATCAATCAATCAATCTGTACCAATGAAACCTTGCTGACACAAGTCATTCCTCTACCCTTAGCACTGTCCCTCCTGTCACAAACAAGGGACCTGATTTCTCAAAATATAATTTATGTCAAAATATCTAGGTAAACCTAACAAATGTAACAAGAATTCTCTCTTAAGCTGGCTGCTATGGCTTGAAAAGTTAAAGGAAAGCTTCAGTTCCCAGATTCTACACAAGTGAATTAAATAGTGCCAACAAAATGAAACCCAACTTAAAAGTTATCTTCTGTCCTAAGATATCTCTAAAACTCATAGCTTAAATGAAGCATAATGACATTTATGTAACTATCAATCCACGACAAAAATAAAAACTACCTGAAATCATAAAATGTTTAATCTTCTAAAATAACTTGATTTCTAAGGGTCTAATCACACAGACCCTGAAGCTATGACAAATATCCAATATAATCACACTAATACAAGCCTAATGGACTGTACTGAAAACCCGAGAAGCAGTCTTTGCATTTTAAATAGGTGCATGATACTACTGTTTGCACAAGGAACCTCCGTGTCTCTGCTCTAATTCTCACAGTGAATTCTAATTATGCAGACCATCAAAATTATTCAGACTTACACTAGATAGCATCTTCAATTTTCTACTTCGTAGAGATTTGTTAGGCATATAGAAAAAATTATTAATTAACTCTGAGAAAGAACACTTATATTTCTCGTAGATCCCAGTGATTCCTTCAACTTATAAGTTCCCTAGTGACTTTGATATGATCTCACTAAGACTCATAAGCATGAGTCAAATTATTCACTTGGCAGCCTTTTCCTAGCTCCAATCATATTCTAGAGAGGTTTCTTACATTGATGCTTCCCATCAATAAGTTTCTCATCATTTCACTTTTCAGATGAAACCTAAGGGCACACAGGCAGATTTAAGGAAAAGCCAAAAGAAGCAAAATTGTGAAAACGTACCGCACTCCTCACTAGATATGATGGCAAGGGACAATTTTGCAGACCCGGCCTCTGGTCCATGGCCTATATCCATCCAGAGGCAGTATGAAGTGACTTATTCATGGTGACTCTGTCTACAGGGCAGGGTGGATCCTTCTAGTGCTCCTGCTTCCCTCATTTCTAAACCAAATGGCTCAAATGGATGTGTTTTAACCTCCTCTAAGATCCTAAGGTCCCTTAGCTTACAGAAGACATAAAGTATCATGGGGATGTAACACACAATTAATATAATAAACTTTTTCTGAGAATAATCTATTTTTCTTTTCTTTGACACTGAGGTAGGTGACTGCTGAGGAGCAGTGCTCTAATCTGATGGGGCAGTCCCCAGCGCAGGGGTGCGGGGCTACAGCTTTCCTTCCCCTTTCCAAAACCTCTGGGAAGGGGAGCAGGGGCAACTCCATCCAGTTCTAGCCTGACCTCATGGAGGAAGTCTGTTTTCAGAGTATTCTCGAGAGGAACTCAAGGAGATTAAGCAACGAAGAACATGCCTCTGTAATGGCTCTGGGGAAAAGAGCCATCTTGTCCTTTTTGCCCTTATTATGAGAAAATGCATCCTTCTTCCCACCTCTGCCACTGTAAAGATATGTTTCTAGACAAGTGCTCTTTTTAAGTCCCTGGAGATGAACAAAGCCTCCACGCCGCACCAGGTGGGCTTCCCTCCCATGGGCCACTGCACAGCCCCAGGCTCCACCAGGCCCCAGTCTCGGGATGCAGAAATCATGGAAAAGTCTTCCATGCTCATGGGTTGAAAGAATCAATATTGTGAAAATGGCCATACTGCCCAAGGTAATTTATAGATTCAGTGCCATCCCCATCAAGCTACCAATGACTTTCTTCACAGAATTGGAAAAAACTACTTTAAAGTTCATATGGAACCAAAAAAGAGCCTGCATCGCCAAGTCAATCCTAAGCCAAAAGAACAAAGCTGGAGGCATCACGCTACCTGACTTCAAACTATACTACAAGGCTACAGTAACCAAAACAGCATGGTACTGGTACCACAACAGACATAGATCAATGGAACAGAACAGAGCCCTCAGAAATGATGCCGCATATCTACAACTATTTGATCTTTGACAAACCTGACAAAAACAAGAAATGGGGAAAGGATTCCCTATTTAATAATTGGTGCTGGGAAAACTGGCTAGCCATATGTAGAAAGCTGAAACTGGATCCCTTCCTTATACCTTATACAAAAATTAATTCAAGATGGATTAAAGACTTAAATGTTAGACCTAAAACCATTAAAATCCTACAAGAAAACCTAGGCAATACCATTCAGGACATAGGCGTGGGCAAGGACTTCATGTCTAAAATACCAAAAGCAATGGCAACGAAAGCCAAAATTGACAAATGGGATCTAATTAAGAGCTTCTGCACAGCAAAAGAAACTACCATCAGAGTGAACAGGCAACCTACAGAATGGGAGAAAATTTTTGCAACCTACTCATCTGACAAAGGGCTAATATCCAGAATCTACAATGAACTCAAACAAATTTACAAGAAAAAAATAAACAACCCCATCAAAAAGTGGGCAAAGGTCATGAACAGACACTTCTCAAAAGAAGACATTTATGCAGCCAAAAAACACATGAAGAAATGCTCATCATCACTGGCCATCAGAGAAATGCAAATCAAAACCACAGTGACATACCATCTCACACCAGTTAGAATGGCCATCATTAAAAAATCAGGAAACAACAGGTGCTGGAGAGGATGTGCAGAAATAGGAACACTTTTACACTGTTGGTGGGACTGTAAACTAGTTCAACCATTGTGGAAGTCAGTGTGGCGATTCCTCAGGGATCTAGAACTAGAAATACCATTTGACCCAGCCATCCCATTACTGGGTATATACCCAAAGGACTATAAATCATGCTGCTATAAAGACACATGCACACGTATGTTTAGTGCGGCACTATTCACAATAGCAAAGAGTTGGAACCAACCCAAATGTCCAACAATGATAGACTGGATTAAGAAAACGTGGCACATATACACCATGGAATACTATGCAGCCATAAAAAATGATGAGTTCATGTCCTTTGTAGGGACATGGATGAAACTGGAAAACATCATTCTCAGTAAACTATCGCAAGGACAAAAAACCAAACACTGCATGTTCTCACTCATAGGTGGGAATTGAACAATGAGAACTCATGTACACAGGAAGGGGAACATCACACTCCGGGGACTGTTGTGGGGTTGGGGGAGGGGGGAGGGACAGCATTAGGAGATATACCTAATGCTAAATGACGAGTTAATGGGTGCAGGAAATCAACATGGCACATGGATACATACTTAACAAACCTGCACATTGTGCACGTGTACCCTAAAACCTGAAGTATAATAATAAAAAAAAAAAAAAACACACCAGACACTGGGAGAATCTCTGCCACAATTCCAATTATGTCCTCTTTTAGAAAGGCCCCACTTTTTAAGAAGTAAAATACTCATTAAATCCCCTGGCTCGGTGGACTGTTGACACTATCTCCCTATCTAACTGTAGCAGTGTGCCAAGCACAGGGCTCCAGAGATAGGCAGGTGTGGCCGCCTCGTCCGGCCTCACCCACCTCTGCTCCCTTCAGCCCACCCAGGCCTCCAGCTGCACAGTTGAATCACCATCCAAACAGCTGCTTTCCCCAGAAAGTAGACCAGGGCTCGATGGCAATTCTTGTGGCAAATTTAATAGAAGAATATGAGAATCACTCTTACTTCCCACACATAAAACATCGCAGGCACTCCAAATCCTTACAGACATATGCACTTCAGAATCAACTCAGGCATGCACCGCATCCCTGTGCTGGAGTTTATTTTAAAAAACAACGCCCCAGTTATCACAGTTTCTTTTTTTGTCCATCATTTTCCATAACAAAAGAAGCTACACAAAATTTGGGGGGAGATACTGTCTTTGGAGACTGACACATTTGCAGAGGGGTCATGAATAACGATTCCAAAGCTCCTATTTAACTCCTGAATCAGGCAATGAATAAGTGACAATATAAGAATGAATTTTGTTTACAGCAATATCATAATACAGCATTGAATCATTACAGTGCAGTGGTTGTAATTAAGTCCACAATAAAATACTCTTAGCCCAAACACCAGACCAACTAAAATCACCAACTGCTCACGAACCAAAATGATCAGTGCAAGCAGCTGCAGTCTCAACAGTGAAAGCCAAAATGGGTGAGGCTTTTCTGGCAGTGAATCTCCGACATGAACAGCTCCCTCTCTGCTCAGTGAGGACGTGGCCGCCCTCACTTGAAGTCTTGGTCTTTCTTTTCATCTAAAAGGGCAGAGTGGATCCCCAGCTTTTTCAGTTCTTCCACCAGGTCCCCATTCTGGTGCATCTGCAGAAGAATGTCACAGCCCCCTACAAACTCGCCATTGAGGTACACTTGCGGGATGGTGGGCCAGTTGGAATAGTCTTTAATGCCTATGGAGAAAGAACATTTATTTATTATTTAAATGGTAAAAGCTGAACCTTTCATGGCTAAATATGTAATTTTGACCCACTAGTAGCAGACAACCCACTGTCCCTCCCTGGCTTCCCCCAATCTTGAGAACACTGTGCTTGCTACTAAGAGCATAAGTTTTTGTGTCAAAGAGACCAGTGGTTAGGCCCTAACTCTTCCAGTTACAAACAGTCAGCCCTCAGACAAGTCACCTCACCTCTCATCCTGTTTCCACCCTCATCTCACAAGGTTTTTTTTTTGTGTGTGTGAGAATTAGGTAAGTAAGATTATCAGTAAAATACCTGATACACTGCAGACCCCAGATTAATGGCAGAGGACTGGACTGGGTAATGCGAGTCACGTAAGATACATAAGGCCATAATTCTCCATCTACCAGTCAAGCTTCAAGCGAAGCAAAACTTGAAGAAATGTCACAACCAACTTTATTTCCAAATGGATCCATCACGGTAATTCATGGCCAAGTCGGGCAATCCCACCTGTGCGCTTTTCATGACTGTGACTGTCTAGGTAGCTGCAGGCCGTCAGTTACTTCTCCTGGAGATGATGAGTTGTTGAGTTTTTTTTTTTTTTAAATTTTCAACAATTACTTTTACCCAGGGAAAAATCCCTGTCCCACAGCTATGGGTTGTCAGTTCCCATCTATCCAGCCACTGTGATGGGCTCTCTGTGGAGTGGATGATGAGGCTCTGTGCAGAACCTGAAGTGACTGGTAAGTCTAATGAAGGCCCAGAGCTCAGCAAGGTCCCTGAACAGGGCTAGGGGGTGGGGGAGTGAGACCCGCTCTGCTCTTAAGAGCTCAAGCAGCCAAGAAATCAACCAGCACGCATGTGATCAGACCTGCGTGCAAATGGCTCTGAGGACACAGAGGAGATGAGGGACGCTCTGTGACAGCGCAGCTGTGTGACTTCTCTGTTCAATTCTGAGCCACGAGGATGACAACTATAACAAAATGGTAAGAAAGAAATGTGGCTTCAATCTTAAGACATAAAAGATTACTCAACATTCCTCTTCATCAGTCTACTTCCTTTTCTACTTGTATGTTGAGATGACTGTGCTTTCAAAAACATAGTTGGCCACTAAAAAGCCTGTATTGGTCATGTTAAAAATGAAAATGGTCAAAGCATGGCATATAATAACTAACACATATGTGACACTTTTATATTTACATAGATAGATATTTTTAAATGGCCAAAATGAGCATATGGATAAATGAAACAGAAAAGTCAACAGATTGTTCAAGTACAGTACAGTTTACACAAATCAATTTTTATGTAAACAAACTAAAAATATAAAAACTTGCTCTTGATACCCTATAATTTATTATCAAACATTTTCCAAATAAAATTACTGATTTCAGTTATATCACAAGTCCCAATATATAATTATTTTTTTCTTAAAAGTTATTGCCTTGTAAAAAAACTGACTTTGCTCTAAACGACAGCCCTAGAGAAAGCCCCTGAACCAAGGGCTTTATCTTCCTTCTCCAGACTTCACATATTAAGAAAGGGTTACATTGCTCTAGGCCTCCAAAAGGACACCTCTCAGCCACTCTGGGTGCTGGTAAAGAAACATCAGCTAGCTCTTTGGCAGTTGCCAATAAAGGGTAAATTCCATTAATCATCAAAATGTCTTTATAATGCCAAATATCTAGACATACTAGAATACTCTGATTAATTCAAGTTGTTCATCATGGTGATGTTTGATGCTACATCAACAAAAACAACTAGCATAATTTGTGTGTTTTTTACTTTCTTCAAACTCTGTCCTCAAATACAAAGTCTATCAAAACTCACTTTTTACAATGATGCCAATTACAAAACTTTTACCTTTATGATGATTGAGAGCTGGGTGCGAGAATTAAGAAATGTTTAAAGTAAACATGAGCTTCTTTTCATTCTCTTCAACTTTCTTAAATACCTTTTATACAAATGAATCATTTATGTGCATGAACGACCTGTTTTGTTTCAATGAATAATATATTGTGTGGAGCTTTCCATGATAATCAGTTTTTACTGATTTTGGTGGGTGTCGATAATTTCTGAAACACACCAAAAATGGAAATAAGTTTGCTGCCTGAGAACTACCCAAAACTACATGTTTTAACCAAAAAACACACGTTTTTAAAGTAAAATTGCTTTTCATCAATCACTTTTATAGTATCACACTCAATCGAAGCATTGGGCTTGCCTCATTCATTAAACTTTCTGTTGCTGTCAATCATACGTCCTGACTACGAGAGAAGGGGAGACCCCCAGAATCCTTACCACCAAAACTACTAAAACAAGCAGGCTTTCAGACATTCTCAACACCCAACACACACACAGCCACCTGCAAGTGATACTAACTTCTCATGAGCCACCTGCCTGTTCTTGACAGCAGCTGACAGTTTATCAAAATTAAACTTAGCTGCTGCTTTAATTTTTAGATGAATAGGTGTAATAGGCAGCTGGCGTCAAGGCCAAACGTTGGCATCCTTCTTAATGACTATGCTTTTTTCCATTTTTAAGAAAGCTGATTACCAGTTTAAAAATTTAAGGAAACACCCAATTGCTTCCTACAGAGTGAAGTGAGAAACGCCTAAGAATAAAAGACTACTCTTCATAAGTTGAATATTAAAATGAATCCTGCGGACCCACAAGTAACTGTTTAAACATGGTTAATCTCTCTCACACTTTAGTTTTCAAAAACTGCAATATGCAGTGGTAGTTCTTACAAATATCACTTGAAATAACTCAGAATCAGAGAGCTACTCTTGAAAATTAGAAAATCATATCCAAGAATGAATTTTAATGATAATCATTATTTCATATGTGATAGACAGCGGTGATTCCATCTGGGGCAGAAAATGCTGACTGCAAAGTTATATGGCAGAGTAACACTAGGAACTGGGAGTTAGGAGGCTATCTTACAAAGTCAGTTTACACGCATCTAATGCTTCACCAAAAAAACCCATACAAACAAATTTGTATTCCAAAGTATCAACCCAGAAAGAGTATAGAAATGTACTTTAAAATTCCCTTCCAGAACTTTCAAAAGGTATTTTTCAAAATTCATCACATTCACAACACTGGACATTACTCCTGGTTTGGACACTAAATTATAAGAGCAGCATAATCATAGTTTTCTTTCTTTTTATTTTTCCTGGTAGAACTTCACTACAGTAGCTTCAGAATCTGATGTGAGTTCCAATTCTGTCTCTTACCTACGAGACTCTGTGATCTTGGGCAAGTTACACCACCTCTGAGAGTCACAATTTCTTCGTATTCTCTAATTTAGAGAATGGTGTTAAGTTGAGATAAGATGATCTGAGCTGAAAGCATGGAAATCAGTAGACCCTCACTAGAGGAAAAGCAAAGTACGGCGCAGAGTGGGCAAGGCACAGGCTTAAGGGTCAGTAGATCTGGTTTGCTAGCCTGTAAATGTAGCCTCAGACAAATCTGTTAATCTCTTAGCCTCAGTTTCCTCATCTGTAAAATGGGAATATACTGTATGCCTCACAGATTTATTATGAAGATTCCATTATATCTAATGAATGAAATGAATTGAGCTCCTAGCATAGTACCAGGTACAGTGTGTACATTCTCTCCATACCAACATGCTCCACCACCCACCCTTCACGGTAATGCTTTTCTGAGAAAAACAGGCAACAGAAAAAGCATAGGAAAATAATGCAGGAAAAAGTGATTAAGTATACCATAAAGTAATAAAAACACCATTCAGGCCAGGTGCGGTGGCTCACATCTGTAATCCCAGCATTTTGGGAGGCCAAGGCTGGTGCATCACCTGAGGTCAAGAGTTCAAGACCAGCCTGGATAACATGGTGAAACCCTGTCCCTACTAAAAATAAAAAAATTAGCTGGGCATGGTGCCAGGTGCCTGTAATCCCAGCTCCTTGGGAGGCTGAGGCAGAAGAATCGCTTGAACCCGGGAGGCAGGGGTTGCAGTGAGCCGAGATTGCCCACTGCACTTCAGCCTGGGCAGCAGAGTGACACTGTCTCAAAAAAAAAAAAAAAAAAAAAAAAAAACCACCATTTATTGAGTTAAGGATTACTGAGTTTCACACTCTTTAAGCGTTTTACAAAAATAATCTTATTTAATCTTTACAAAAATCTGACAAGGCAGGTACAATTATCCCTACTTTACATAAGATGAAGAAACTAAGGCTCAGAAGGGTTAAGTAACTTACTGAAACTCACAGTGACAGCGTGCAGTGAAACCAGGATTTATATCCAGGCTTCCAGGAGTACAAAAGCCCTGACTCTTAACCACATGCTACCTGAGTCCCTCACCAGGTGGCCTCTACTCTCTAGATGCCATCTGTCACTCCTGCCCGTGAGCTACAAGTGCACTGCACACATATCTGCAATATATGGGACTGTTTTATACCTTTAACATTTACATATACAAATGGTATTACACCATAATTACATGTTTGCAACTTGCTTTTTGACTAAATATTGTATTTTTGAGATTCAGCCATGTTAAATACATCTAGATCTAGTTTATTTTAACTACAGTTTAGCTTTCCATCATATGACTAAAGTTTATTTGTCTGGTCTGCTGCTAATAGACCAAGATCCCTTCCTGTCAGTTTTTCATTATTGCAAGCCACGCTGCAATGAACGCCCCGCACAGGTATCCTAACACAGAAGTCCCCAACCTTTTTGGCACCAGGGACTGGTTTTGTGGAAGACAATTTTTCCATGGACCAGGGAAGGGTGGGGATGGCTTCGGGATGAAACTGTTCCACCTCACATCATCAGGCATTAGTTACATTCTCGTAAGGAATGCACAACCTAGATTCCTCACATGTGCAGTTCACAATAGAGTTTGTGCTCCTATGAGAACCTAATGCCGTCACTGATGTGACAGGAGGCGGAGCTCAGGCAGTAAAGCTTGCTTGCCCACCGCTTACCTCCTGCTGTAAGGCCTGGATCCCTGGCCTGGGGGTTGGGGACCCATGTCCTAACACACACATACAGAAGTCAGTCTCTAGGCCAGGGGCAGATATACTATGGTCTTCAGGCCAAATCCAGTCTACTTCCTATTTTCATAAATAAAGTTTTATTGAAACTCAGCCTGCTCATTCATCTACATATTGCCCATGACTGACTTCAGGCTATATAACAGCAGAGTTGAATAGATGCAACAAAAACCACACAGCCCACAAAGCCTGACGTACTTACTCTCTGGCCCTTTACTAGGGTAAGTTTGCAGATCCCCCTCTCTAGAATATATACCTAGGAGTCACGCAGCTGGGTCTTAGGCTCTGTTCACCAGTAGCTTGACTGGGTACTGATAGTTACTCCTCCAAAGTGTTGGTACCATTTTATACTCCCATCTGCAGCATACATGTGCACCACACAAGCACATACACACAACTTGTTATCCAACTTTTAAGGTTCACCAGCATGACATGTGTTTCACTACTGTCTTCAATTCCCTGATACTGAAAAGGTTGAGCGTATTTTCAAATGCTTAATAAACACTCAACAATAGGATATGGTTATTTATTAAACAAATTATTTGAGTCCCTATTCTGTCACTGTTCCAGATGCAAGGACTACAATGATGATCTAAATCAGCAGCAAATGTTTATAATGCCTTTAAGGCCACAGAGTTTGCAATATAATGATAAATAAAAGCAGTATTTATTTATTAAAATGCTCACTGAAAGCTTGCTTTGCATAAGCGGTACACACAGCGCCACAGGCAGTGGCATAAGACATGTTCCCTCCTCTCTGGAGGGCAAAATACTATGTTTAGACAAGCATGGTCTCGATGTGTTAAAAAAAAAAAACCTGTTAGGAACTAGATCTAAATGTTAATATAATAGTTTCCATGAAATTACAGGTGATTTTCCTTCTTTAAACTTTTCAGTGTTTTCTAAGCTGCTTCCATGAGCATAAGTTCCTTTATTAAGACCAGGATTAGGAAACGATGCTGTCAGTCTACTGGGACCTAATCCTTTTGTGACTGTCTGCTGTGTGCACTCCAGATAAAAAGAGAAGGACAAGAAGGTCTTGAGAAGGCCAGAACACAATGCTGCCTCATAGTCACCTTTGTTCCTTGGGTCACAGTCTCAAGATGTGTCTGCATCACACTCCTGGGAACCCAGTACTCAAAACTAGGAAAGAATGTTTTCCTCCGGTTTAGGCACTTTGTAAAGTTCAGGTCTCCTTGGCATAAGAACCAACAAAAGGCCAGTTTTGCAAGAGCTCCGTTCCTATTACTAGAAATGACCTTGGATCTGGTGTACATACATAGTTTCGGCTGGCAAAAGCAAGCATCAGACAGCCCATTAGTTGCTCTTGGTAAATAAAGCTGTATAGGGAAGAGGGGAAGAGTCTTAATACCCTGGCTGAACTAATCCCCATTTTGGGAACGTACTTTTACCACCCTACCCAGTCCAAATGTTAATACTTACTAATCTTTACTTTTCTAATCAATAAAAGAGGTATGTTATATTCAATATATATGCAATGCGTTTATTAACCAAAATAGCAATCTGATGAAACTCAGTGGTCAAGGAATGTAAGGGTTAAATTCCTGTTGCTGCTGTTTGAAAACTTCAGAAAGTAAGCTCAGAAACCAGACACCAGACGTGGATAAAAGACAGAAAAATAAAATGTTATCAGTACATATTCTTATTTTTGCTCCTACTTTCAGTTTACTAGCTATATTCCAGCATTATCTCATTTCCAGTTATATTAAACAAGAGAAAATAAATTCACAAACCAAAGACCCTCAAAACATTATACTAAGCGAGGTAACAACACAACTTTTTTACTAGTGCCATACTGGCCATTTGCAGGGGACCCCCTGCAAGGTCTCTGTCAAAAGGTTGCAAAATAGTTACTCCTCTTTTAAGCAGAGAAGCTGTCTTTGAAGGAAGACTGCAGGTCCCTCGCCTTGTACATGATAAAACTGAGCCCAGTAACTGGTGGCATTCTAGTTGACCAGGAAGACAAAGGGTCATGAGAATAACACATGGTAATATTACATATACGTGGTAATTTGAACCTGCCCTCTCAACTCCTCAACTTAACATGCTTTCTAGGTCCCGCCCACCACCACTATCACCTAGAGCAAATGGAGGATCAGTTATCACCAAGAGTCTTTAAGGACTAGATAATCTGGGAAAAAATACATTTGAAAACCATAAAGTGCTAATATGAAACCAGCTACCATTTACCAGATGCTTTCTGTGCCAGGTAAGATAACACACACTTTCTGTAATTTTTACTTTGTCTTCCTAACAAAAACTTTGCCAAATTGTCTCATTATCCTCAAATGCAGTTGAGTGACTTAAGTTTTACACCTGATTAGCCACAGAAGAGGATTTCAACCCAAAGCTTTTCCAAACACCAGCCTGTCTCATCATTGTAAGCAATGACTATGATTAGTAATTTCAAATTTAGAATAACAGAGAACCTGGCACCTATTTTTAGCACACACCTGGCACCTCTTTTTAGCTTGGGACATGCAGGGACTCAGTCACTGAAAATCTCTAACTGGGATGCAGGTACCCTAAGCCACTCTCTAGAAGGAACAGGTAGAGCCTTCCCAGTTCTCCACCAACCCTGACCATCCGGACCAAGGAGCAGGCCCTTGTGCCTGGCCTCTTCCTCCTCCCCTACTCAGATAAGACTGGCGAATGCACGTGGGGGACTTGGAAAAGATGTAATTAGCTGCAACCTTCCCTCTCCCGGCCTGATCCATCTGGCCCCTGGTCCCCTGGCCCCCTGGGCTCCAAGGCTGAGCCAGTGAGTTAGCCCGGGGCCCAGGAGCCAGGGCTGCTTCTTTACCCCACAAACCTCTCCAAGCCCTGGCCCACATACATTCAGCCCTGTGCTTGAGTATCTAAAGCCAAATGTCATGACTCTTCCCCGACAACATAGATCCCGACTAAGGCCAGCCGACAGCAGTCCCAACCCTTTGCTTGTAGCAACCACAGAGGATGGTGCTGGACACCCTGAGCCGTGAGCCAAGAGAGATCAGCCTCCGATCTCACTAGCCTCAAAAGCAACCTCAGCCCTCTCCCACCATCAACAGCCCCAGATCTTACCCACGAGCAAGCCAATGGCTTCCAACCTCCCCAAAGTGTCCGTGAAAGTACCTATCTCACAATGGGTCCTTACTATGAGTTTACTAACCATGCAGAGCAGTCAGGCTGCGGGCCACCCTCCTCCGAGTCAGTCATTGACAAGTCGCCCCGAAACGCCTATATTAGCTCGAAGTGAGGATAACTGAACCCTTAGGACTTTACCTACTGCTCAAGTTGGCAACAGTACAGAGCCCCAGATCCTCAAGACCCAGTCAAATCAACCACACCCTCAGCCCAGACTCTACTCCAGGGCAGTACTCCTCGCCCTAACCCGGCTCGAACCTCCAGACAGACCCCGGCGGATGAAGCCCCGCTCCCCAGCCCGGCGCGGCGGAAGCCCTCGGCCTAGTGCGGCCATGCTCCTGGGCCCGGGGCGGAGGGCGCCTGCCCTGCACACTGGCCTGACCTTGTCGGAGCTCGGGGTCGTCCAGCACGTTGTAGGCCGCGTAGTCGCGGACGCCGTGCAGCCGCAGGATCTGCACCACGGCGTTGCTGAAGCCGCACTGGGGCTGCTCCGGCGTCCCCTTGAGGAAGACCACCACCTTGTCCTTCTTCACCAGCGCGTCCAACTGCTCCGCCGAGCCGCCGCCGCCCGCGCCCGAGCCCGCCGCCCGCACGCCCGGACCCCAAAGGCCACCGCCGCCCGCGCCGCGCCCCCAGCGGAGCAGAGCCGCCGCCGCTCGGCCGAGGGACCCGCTCATCTCCGCACGCAAGCCGGAGCCCACGACGGCCCGGGCCCACAGCTGGCCACCCGGAGCCCTCCCCGGCCCGCGGCAGTCCGACCCGCCCCCTGGAGGCCCTCATTGGGCTGGCTCTAAACAGCCCTCGGTGATTGGACAATACTGATCGGTAATTACTCGATTCTACCAATCATGTTGCTCGTCTCGCCCGGCAGCTAGGAGGTGGGCCTTACGCCGGAGCCACATCCTACTGCCTTACTATTGGCCGTCGGCAACCATTTTGTTAGTTAATTGGAGAGAATGGATGTCCATCAGGGTCACGCTTGCAGGGCAACGAGAGGCAAAGCATGAGGGAAGACGACTTTCCTCCCGTGAGCCAATGAGGCCAGTTGGGCTACCCCGAGACAACTGGGAGAGGCGCGGGACTCGCCAGTTCCGCAGAACGCCGGGAAGGGGTCACCTCCTGATGAAGTTTCCGGTTCCGGTGTCAGCGGCGGTTGAATTGCCATGGCAACGCGGTTAGCGCGCGCGTGTGGTGTGGGTCTCTTGGGAGGTAGCGGGGCTAGGCCGGGCCGGTATCCGCCTCTCCCAGCTTAGGTGAGCGTCCCCGGGCGCCTCCGGAGCGCCGCGGCCTAATGCGTTTCGTCGTGGCGGGGAGCTGGAGCCTGATCCGGGTTCCAGCGCTCGGGCCATAGCCTTGGCTCCTGGACTCTCCCTCGGCTCTGCCGCCACGTGGGAGCTGAGGCTCTGGGGCTTCCGCCTCCGGCGCGCGATTATTTCTCTAGAACAGTTTTCATTTTTAAAATTTGTAAAGCGCTTTTGCCTGTGTGGTTTCCTCTGGGTTTCTTTTTTCTTCCTTTTTATAGGGACGGAATTGGCGGCGGGGGACGGGGCGGCGAGGGGTGGGGTGGTGTCTCACTTTGTCGCCCAGGCTGGTCTCGAGCTCCTGGCTTCAAGGGATCCTCCTGCCTCGGCCTCTTAAAGTGCTGGGATTACAGGCGTGAGCCACCGCGCCCGGCCGCCTCTGAGTTTCCAGCCTCGTTGGCCCTCCAGCCTTTTAAGCTGTTGGGTCTAGGATCAGGAAAGGTTTGTTGAATGGGGAACTAAGAAGTGAATTCGTTCATTCGACAAACGTTTCCTGAGCAGCCGCTGGGTGCTAGGCGCGGTGCCAGGGCGGAATGTCCAGGGAGACCTGGTACCCAAAGCTTGGAGCCAGCGTGAGAAATGAGAAGCAGATACAAAGCAGTGTGGGAGTGCAGTGGAGAGAAATCAAGCCTCCTTGGGCCCATTGCTTGCTCTCTTCTCACTTGTACTTACCAGTGCTTGACAATATACGGTATTTACTGGCTTGGTTATTGACTTCCCTACCCGGCACTCAACTTTATTCACTGCTGTATCCTCAGTGCCTAGGACGGTGCTTGGAACGTGGTAAGTGCTCCTATTGGCGGGAAGAATAAATCCGGAAGAGCAGGACCAGTGGACTTGCTACGTAATCTGTAGTCTTGGAGCCGCACAGGGTTGGTGGTACCCTCGAGCACACCAGACTTGCAGAAAAAGCATACTCCAGAGGAAGCTGAGGCATGCCTGCTCGAGAGCCAGCTGTTCCATGTGCAATTTTCCTCTGATAGTTTCTGGTCACTGTTGCCACGGTGATAATGACTGGGCTATGTCGTTATCTATCCGCCAACAGTAAGAGAAGCTTTGCAGTCGAGATATTGTTTAGCAGATGGAGTGTTTTCTGTTGGACACTAAGTACTGCTACAAGTTACTTTTTTTTTTTTTTAAACTTTGAGTATTTTATTACAATGTTGCTGGAGGTGATCTGTTTATGCTTTGGGAGTGTTCAAATTTAAAATCAGAAAATCATGTCAGTGAGTGAGTCTTTCAGATAATCCTTCGGCATGAAACCTGAGCCTAGTAAACTATGAAAGTAAACTCGGGACATTACCTGGAAGTCTCAGTGTCATATTTTCACCCCCCCATCAGTATTATTGGTGCTTGCTCATTTTCTAATGTGGGACCTGAAATTTACCAGGTGCTTAAAGAGTCTTTTTGTTTTTCAGATTCATTGATTCCAGGTAAATCAGAGGAACAAGCAACATGAACAGAAATATGTAGAAAATGCTATTATGCAGAAGCATAATTGTTGTTTCAGAAGTCCAGCATCTGGTGCACTTAATAGAGAATATATTAAACTCTTTCCAAAATAACCTGTTGTTCATGCCTGTGTTGTAAGTGTTTTGTTTGCTTTTAAGTAAATATTGGTGATTTGTTGCCAAAAACCTAAACTGTTTATTGCTGTCAACTTAAATAACGAACAGAGAGAGGCTCCCTAAAAGAAAATGGCATTTATTCAGGAATAGAGCATTGCAATGAGAAAATGCATGCGATAGTTAACCATGTGTATCCTGGGAGATAGAGGAAGACAAAGGTCTCTAAAGGAAAAATGAGGAGGGTTACATAATTGTTTTGAGATAATTATTTTTGACTACAAGGATCAGTAACAAAGGTGACACCAGTCCCAGGTTGGACAGGCAGGTGCTTGGCAGGCATTGCAGAAGTATTTTTTGTGTAAGATTGAGATGGCCTTTGTGCAGGATTGTGGTTTTGCAATCTTTTGTGATCATTCTTGCTATCAGCCATTTATGCTTGTGAAATCTTTATGGCCTTCCCTGTGTCTATTTTGATTCCATCTTTCTCATTGCCCACTCTAAACTGTCTAATTCTGCTTTTGTGTCGACTGAGATTGGGAGAAGAATTTGCAAACTTATATCCTGAGACAGAGCAGTAATGAGTAGTATTGTGTTCCTTACCTAATGTATAATATTGGGCTCAGAAGCAGTTGTCTTTGTTTGTTGAACGTTATATTAAGTTGAGAATGCAGCTGCCATTAAAGATTAAGAGTAATCCTTGAGAAGGAAGAGTACAAAGCCAGTGTTTTGCTAAATCATAGTGAAGTTGCCGTGTTTTTGTAGAATATAAGAACATACAGTGTGTGAAATGCTAAGGATATGGAAAAGCATGTTGGTGTTCTTTCAAGGAGCTATTTTGATAGCATGACCAAGGGCAGGAAATCATGTATCTGAACCAAAGAAATTGAAACAATACATCTAAATTTAAATTTTTAATAAAACAACCCAAAATATAGTGAAATACTTAGCACCAAACATCAGTGATCTTAAGAAGCAAAGAAAACAGTATTCAAAATATTTCGTCCAAAGTATCAGACTTTTGCATATAGTTTGGCATTTTGGTTTTGAGATTCCTCTTTAGTCCTATGATGAAAACATGACAAAATATACATCTTAAATAAACAGTTGTCATCAGTTTGCATCTATGACCAGATGTTTTGGATGTTTTGAGTAAATGGCCTGCCTTAATATGTGATCGCTTCCTGCCCCGTGGACATTAGTGAAGAGGTGAGGGTGGGAAGTACTCAGAAACTTGTGAGAATCCTGGGATTTGAGTCACAGGATTGGTTAAACCCCAAACTAAATAATCATGCCGTGTAAACATGCTGACTCAGGCATCCTAAAAATGTTTTTCTTCCTTGTGTTTATTTATAGATAAGGCTTTACTATATTTGGTAGAACTCCTGTTTTCTATCCACGTCGCCAAAAACAAATTCACCATTGAATTCATAGTGTAAACCTCCACATATCTGAGATAGCTTCTTCCGTTTATCAGCCCCAAATGAAGAACTAGAGTTCAGATTATTGAACTGAAGGTGATGCTTTATCTGAGCACTCCACATGTCAGTGTTTCTGTACCTTTACTTTTTTAAAAAATTATTTTTTAAAACGATGAGGTCTCAGTAGGTTGCCCAGACCGGTCTCCAACACCTGGTCTCGAATAGTCCTCCCGCCTTGCCCTCCCAAAGTGCTAGGGTTACAGGTGTGGGCCGCCGCACTGGCCCTGTTCCTTTTATACTCAGTGCTCCATTCTTGTTTGTTCTTAGAAAATGAGAAGGTATGTTTGCATGAGAACGTGTAGTACAGAAGTGTCTATCTGAGCTGGCCAGAACATTCTGCAAATGTCACATTAAGGGCAAAGTGGCTGCTTGGACTGTACAAGGGGCCGAACCACCACACATTCCTAAGCTAAAATAACATTTGGGACCCAGATTCTATTGACCTGAGCTGGAACCTGAAAGCTTTCTCTGTGATGCACTGAGCTATCATCTAGTAGTTTTAGAGCATCACTGCAACCCTGGAACTAACTGGATTCCCTGACAACACCAAAAATAATGTAATGTGTAAGCAAAATGCAGCCCTCAGAATTTTTCTAGTCCCTGATGTGGAGATAGAAATGCTTGTTGGATTTCGACTACCTCTATCTGACAAGGCAGCTGGTTTATTAATACTTATTTGACCGAGGCTTTGCTCATCACTGCCGCCCACATCTTGGAGACAGGAAGGCACGCCAGCCTCCACTGTGTCACACAAGTCCTGCACCCTTCGCCTGCCCTGAGTCACTGGGTCACTGAAGAGAAAGGGCATGCTGTAGATCTAGTTAGTTCAGTCTAGAATAGACCGTGGGAGATAGGTGAGCATTTATGAAAAGCCCAGATGCCATGACAACCCAGTTTTGTCCTGGAATTTGAGTAGAGGTGTAGTCCTGGGTTCTGGTCCTAAACGTCGCTAAGTACTTGAGTTCTTTTTGATTTTCCTCAGATTTTTCCACATCTATTTTCCCTCTTCTGGATTTTGGAAAAATTCAAATTGATGCCTGCTAAAGGTTGTATATAATTCAAGAATTTATTCATATAAAGGCTGCAGGGTTGTAAGGAATCTGTGTGTACTTTCTCTGCTCCTAAATATTTACCCCCAAATGTTATCATCTTGCATAGATTGTACTTTTTTGTTAAATTTTTGTGTATATACATGAATTCATTCAAACCATACATTAACCCTAGGATAACAGTTCTCAGACATTTTGGTCTCCAAATTATGTTTTTTTCTAATATAATATGTTGATAGACATTAGCACTTGTGTCTCTTAAGTTTTGTTGCCTTCACATGCAATTTCTGTTTTCCTGCTGATTCATGGCATCACCAACAAGTCCTGTAGAAAATCAACTATCCTTGTTATCTTTGCTGGCTCTGCATATATACTAGATACACAGATGATTTTTGTGCTTTGTAAATTAAAATGACAAAAGTTCAATCCAGAGATCTAATAGCTGGACGTGGTGGCTCACACCTGTAATCCCAGCACTTTGGAAGGCCAAGGCGGGCAGATCACCTAAGGTCAGGAGCTCAAGACCAGCATGGCCAACGTGTGAAACCCCATCTCTACTAAAAATACAAAAAATTTGCCAGACGTGGTAGCAGGTGCCTGTAATTCCAGCTGCTTGGGAGACTGAGGCAGGAGAATTGCTGTAACCCAGGAGGCGGAGGTTGCAGTGAGCTGAGATCTCGCCACTTCACTGCACACTCCAGCCTGGGCAACGGAGCGAGACTCCATCTCAAAACAAACAAACACACAGAAAGCCAAAAATCTAATAAAAAAAAAATCTAAGCTCATAGCCTGCTGTTTCTGAAAGCTGTGTTCCTCTTGTCCCCACGCTGCTTTCTCGCATTGAGGGCCAAGCTCCTGGGCTGCATGCCTTGAAAGTCATACACCTGTTGGACTTCATTCTGTTGCGAGCCTTATTTAATAACAAGGACATGGGCCTGAATCACATCTCCTGGAAAGTGGTGTTGAGAATTAAGTGGTAATCATAAAACTTGTTAAGCCTTTTGGTTAAAGGTGATGAAAGAATTGTTTATTTTCCCCAGCAGCCTGTTTAATGGCAGTGTTTTGTAGTACTGTGTGTGTTTTTTTTTTTAACCAGCAGATAGTTTCTATAACTCAAATTATTACATTCCAGAGACCTGAAAAGGTCCCTAGATCGCAGAATAGAAAGAGTAAAGAGCCAGTGCTGTTGTGTATCAAACCTGTTAGGAAGATTTATCTGTTAGCAGAAGTTTATGTCTCCCTCTGATAGTCACTGAGTTTGGAGCCAGAAGAACATTTAGGAAGTTTAATTGTTTTCTTATGAATAATTGCTAAGATGTATTGCCAAGGCCATAAATACACTTTATCATGAGTCAGAATTTCACTTTGTACTTCAGTCTTTGAGCTTTAATAATTTCATGCCTTCAAAATGCAGTCTTGCTATTGTGGGAACCCATTGCTCCAGCCTTCTTCAATCGTTCGTCTAGGCCTGGTGCAGTGGCACATGCCTATAATCCCAGCACTTTGGGAGACCGAGGCGGGTGGATCACTTGAGGTCAGGAGTTCGAGACCAGCCTGGCCAACATGGTGAAACCCCGGCTCTACTAAAAATACAAAATTAGCTGAGCATGGTGGTGGGTGCCTGTAGTCCTAGCTACTTGGGAGGCTGAGGCAGGAGAATTGCTTGAGCCCAGGAGGTGGAGGTTGCAATGAGTCAAGATCGCACCACTGCACTCCAGCCTGGGCGACAGAGCAAGACTCTGTCTCAGAAATAAACAAATAAATAGAAAACAGTTCATCTAGCAAAAAAGAAATTCACCCCAGTTTAATTGCAGGGAGGGGAGGGATGATTCAAGTTAGAAATGGGATGAGGCATTAATCATTTTCCTTTGCTGGAAAAAAAATGGAGGATTTTACATATTTTTTTCTCCTTTTACAGCCAGAAAAATCCTATTTGCTAATTCTAAACTTAATATTTTTTGAAAGTGTATCCTAGTGAGATATTGTTAATTGATATCAAATTTTAGTGAGCCACAGTTTCATAGAGTTTTAGTAAAAGACTATTTTCAAAAGACTGGGTGTGGTGGCTCATGCCTATAATCCCAGCACTTTGGGAGGCCAAGGCAGATGGATCACCTGAGGTCAGGAATTTGAGACCAGCCTGGCCAACATGGTGAAACCCCATCTCTACTAAAAATAACAAAAAATTAGCGAGGTGCGGTGGCGGGTGCCTGCAATCCAAGCTACTGAGGAGGCTGAGGCAGGAGAATCACTTGAACCCAGGAGGCAGAGGTTGCAGTGGCCAAGATCACGCCATTGCACTCCAGCCTGGGCAACGAGCAAAATTCATCTTAAAAAAAAAGACTGTATCATAAAACAATTACATTCTGTTAAAAAAAAAAAAAAGCGCTTTTTTGCATAAGCTTTATTACATAGCAAAATTGGGTGACTTGAGTAGAAGCTGTTATATTGGCAAACCTTCTTCCCTCTCCAGATAGACGGTGATCTGGCATTTTCATATCGTAGCTGTATGAGTGCAGCCCTGAGGGGACATATCAGTCTAGTCGATGTGAAATCAATGTGATATTCCCGTTGGTTCATCTCTTTATACCATGCAGCCACAGATCCGTGATAATCCACACATACTATTGGCTGTCTAATTACAGAGCAAATAATATCCTCTTACTTGAAGGAATTTTTGCTTGTGTTCAGAAAAATTACACATCTTTCAAAGTCATTCTGGTTTTGAGAAACACATTTTATAGTAGAACGAGTCTCTGTCTTTCCTGGCAAGGCAGGTAGGGGGCACTAGTCTATTTTACTGAGGAAGCTGGGGCAAGAGCCAGTAAGGGCTGCCCCTGTAATTATACATTCTCTGGGAATTAATCATTTTGCCCAATTCTAGGAAAAGCCTCTCAGTTCTTACCCAAGTGCTATTCTTATTTTAGGGAATAGCTTACTTACTTAGTTTTCTAATATAGCCGCAACAGATCAGAAGCAGTAAATTTTAAAAGGCTAACACTAAAAGCAGAAATGATGACTGAACAGTGAGTGAAAGGTGAAGCACTAAGGCAGACTTTCCGGGATTCTTCTTAAAAAGCAGCATTCTGGGGCATTCGACGTAAGGAGGGGCAAACAGCCTTCACCCGTGACTGTTCCTTGTGCACTAGTGCCTTGTATGATGCTTCCGAGCAAGAAAAAGAAATTCTTTTCCATATGCTCTGAATAGGAAGTCAAGGAAACATGCAGTTTATCTTAGCTTGCCGACAAAACTACACACACACACACACACACACACACACACACACACAGCTTAAGATTATGTTAAAAAATAAAAGGAATACTTTACGCCATTGTGCCAGATAAACAGTTATTCTAACTCTGTTATGTACTTCATGTTAGTTCATGGAAGACACCTTGGAAATACCTACTACATTTCATCAGGTGTTGAGGGACTGAATAATACTGGTGTAAAGGTGAATTTTTTTAACTGTGTAAACCAAATGGGCTTGATGAGAGAGCTCAGCTGACATTAGGTCAGAAAGGGCCGTCCATAAAGTGGTTCCACAAATGCTGATGTCAACCCAGGACACATAATTAGAGGCCTCAAAGAATATAACCACCTCACTTGTCTTACTGCCCAGCCCTGTTTCACAGTGGTTGGGGACCAGAACCCCTTCAGGGAGTGTATGCATTGTAATTGTATCTATTTATTCCTCCCCCCACTCCCCACTGCACACACACTTAGGCCATCAACTTCTAGTTGGGTAGGATTCATTTTTGTAACCTGGTGCCCTAGTGCCATCCCTGGCACTTACTATATGTTCAATACATAATTCTTGAATAAAGAATACATAACATGGAAAACAATATAGAGCAGGATCTCAGCAAATCCCAAATTGGGTGAAACTCATACTATTGACCACAGGTGCCATAGGAGATGGAGAAACATTCAGTGATGCACCCACAAGCTCTGTGCTAAGCAGGATACAGAGTGGAGTAAGACGCTGCCGAATCCCAAGGACCTCGCAGTCCTGTGATGGGGACAGATGCAAGAATGCCCCTGAGAACTGGAGAGGGGAATGGGGCTCTGGGGAAAAGCTCAGTCAGTGCCTAAGGGATGGGAAAAGCTTAGTAGAGGAGTGACAGTTGAGCTGAGTTTTGAGAGAAGGGTAAAGTGCTTCTATATAAAAAGGAGGGACATTCCAGGAAGAGGGAGCAACCAGGGCAAAGTCACAGTGGCCCCTGGGCCCGCTGGGGGAATGCCAGGCCATTTCTTGAGAAATGCAGGACTGGACGTAGCTGACGGGAGGACAGATGGTAAGGGCTTGAGCTCTCCTCCTCTGGATGAGGGAAAGTCCCAGGAGGAGTGTAAGCTGCTGAGTGCTTGAGAGATCACCCTTGCGGGAGTGTTGATGGATTGGAGGTGGCCGAGCTAACGGGACCACTTAGGAGAGGGTCATCAGATTTAACCTTTGCAGGTGTTGGGGTGGGGGCATGGGGGAAGGGCACTGCGGCAAGCTGAGTTCTTTGAAGGTAGGGATGACAGCATTTGGTGACTGGCTGACTTTGGGGAGGAGGCTGGGAGGAAGAGGGGGAAGATTCAGGCTTATTCCTAGGGTTTTGCTTAGCCACTGACTACATTTGCTGATGCAGGGAATACAGCAGGAGGGGGAAGGAGGATTGGAAAGGTAAGGTCAGAAATTACTTTTGGACATTTCTGTTTCCAGGTGCCTGAGGGACATCTAAATCATCAGGTTATATCTGAAATAAAGGGAGAGAGTATGCGGATTATTGCCTCTGCGGGTCTGGATCTATTGATAAAGGAGATTTGGGTAGGAGGGGCAAGAAGGAGTGCAGAGAAGAAAACCTGGGGAAAGCATATAGCTGGGGAAGGACAGGCCATGAGGAGAAGTGGGAGCAAGTGCTTCAGGGAAGAGGAATTTACCAGAAGCCACAGAGGGCCTGGGCATGGGGGCTCACACCTGTAGTCCCAGAGCTTTGGGAGGCCGAGGCAGGAGGATTGCTTGAGGCCATATGTTCTAGTCTGGGCAACATAGTGAGGCCCCATCTCTAGAAGAAGTTTTAAGTTAGTTGGGAGCAGTGGTGTGCCTATAGTCCTAGCTTCTTGGGAGGCTGAGGTGGAAGGATAACTTTAGCCAAGGAGTTCTAGACTGCAGTGAACTATGATAGTACCACTGCACTCCAGCCTGGGCAACAGAGCAAGGCCGTCTCTTAAAAAAAAAAAAAAGGAAGCCACAGAGAGAGGCCAGGTAAGGGCCCAGGGTCTCGTGGATTTGGCAATGGAGGTAAACACAGTGTTGGCTGATGCAATCAGTGTTTGCTGCCCTTGGGCGCTTCACTTCACCTCTAAGGGGCTCTGCAACATGACAGAGTTGGGCCAGTGAATTTGTCAAGTGTCTTCTGGCTGTTATTTTTGTCTGTGTGTGAACCCGTTTTAGGCCATTTCTGTAGTTAGTGAACAGAGCAGATAGAGTCCAGTCATTTTGCAGAAATGTTTCTGTTTGGATGATGAAACAAACTTGATTGCTGAAGCTGGTGCACTCATCCCATTGACATGGTGCTAGCCGAGACCTTTGAAATACCTGAGGACACCTCTTGCCTATTTATAGAGGTTGCTTCTGTCTGCTGAATAGGGCTTTTTAATTAACCAGGAGGTGCATTTAGTGACACTGGCCATTTTTCTCTGCATACCAAGTCTACAACGTCAAAGAAGAAATTTAAGATAAAAATTCTTTAAAATCTTAGGCCAGGTGCTGCGGCTATTGCCATTGCAGGGACCTGCGGCAGTCCTGTTGGAAAATGTTTGTTCTGCATGTGTTCCATGCCAGTTGTTGGCAATAAGATTCTAAGGTTTTGGAACTAGACTACTGCGATTAAACAACTTTCTCTGTTAGGGAAGTGTCCTGGGCTGTCAAGAATTATCATCAAGAGCAGCAGGTTTTATAACATACATGGACCTATTTGGCATTTACCAGCCCCTGCCACTAGGATAGAGGGACAGGGCCGGGCCCCAAGTGTGGGCTTCCCGGAAGAGCCAAGCGCCAGCTGCTCATATGGGATGGGTGGGGGTGGTGCAGGTGCCCTGCATGGGTTCCGCTGCTCTAAAGAGGGTACAAAGGCCACACCTCCATGTGTCTGCCAGGGCTGGGTTCAGAGCCTCCCTGGCTTCCTGGGCACTCTGCCTATCACGCAGCGATTCTAATATGATCACATGTTCAGAACAGCCACACTTGTCAAAGCGAGGAGAGAACACTTCGGCAATGTTCAAAAACATGTCTCCAGGGATTAAAAAAAAAACCGAAAGCTTCATTTTCCTCACTAGTGGGGAAGTCTTCCTTACTCACAGCCTCTTTCTGAGTTGGTGTCTGTCGTGAAGCATTCTTTGGAAGCATAGTAAGTGGAGGGTTTAATTTACCATAGTAGTACACATTTGCACAGAATCTAAAGTTTGCAGTGCATTTCATCATCTTTATGTGAATCTCATGACAGCTCTTACAGGGAAAACAGGAAGAAATGGCCCCATTTTCTAAATGTGGAGACAGGAGGAGGTGAGAGGGTTGGGAAATGCAGAGCCCAGAGAGACAGCAAGTCGGGAGATGTTGATCCAGGGAGCTTTTCACTCTGCCACCCACCCCGTTGATGGAAGTACCGACATTATCAAG